>NC_142375.1:5530000-6225000 GCF_059441005.1 Hippichthys cyanospilos
AATTGAGTTTCACATCACACAACAGGGTGTAAATATCCTGGGACTGCCCCTGTTCTGTGCTTTAGGGTTACCGATAGGGAGCCAATACCAATAAATGATATCAGGCCGATACCTAGCCTTATTTGACTTCTCCAATACTCACGATGACAGCCAATACAAATATTGTTTGCTCTCTTATAGCGGTTTTACAATCATGAATTAAAAATGACAAATTAGAGTAATATTTTGAATAATTTAATGAACTCTTAGGAAACATATAACAAAACTATATCTTGAATCCTGAATCACAGTGTAGAAAAATGTTTCTCTGCACAATGAAATTCTTACTTTCCTGTCCACACGAATGTCACAAAAAAGAATACCATAAGTACCAAGTTAAGTCAAATACAAGGTACAAAACAACATATAAGTAGCAGAGCACAAGTATGAACCGTAAGTGGATAGGTTATGTAGAGATACCTACACAAATGTGCAAGTGTGCATGGTGAATAAAAATACAAGTTATACAGACTTTTTTCTTTTTTACCTAATTAAAACACTGTAGCAAAATGTTAAAAATGGGTTAAAGCTAAATAACAATAAAACCCTATTATGCACTTGAAAAAAAAAGTCAAAAAATTTCGTATTATAAACCAATATTTTAAGGAACATACTCTGTTTTTGAGGACACTATAATGCTATAACTACAGTATATGTAAGTACAATGTTTTTTACTTTGGCTAAATCAACGCCACATGTTTTGTTGATGTTGATTCTTGGTTATTTACGGAAGACGATACCCCATTATTGATATTGTGGCAACTTAGCCACTCTTCATATCATTTGCAAGCGTTGCAGTTTTCTATGGTTTGGGATGGTCGTGAAAGAACAAAACCAAGGACATTGAAATCGAGGAAGACGTAAGGGAAGAAAGCTTACCCTGGTTAGTGATTATGTTTTTGTTTTGTTATGGCCGACAGTATTTCATTTTGAACTCTTTGAAGAGGTTCTTGCTAGCTCACCACTTGGTCTGATTCATTTTACAACATTACAATATATTTAAACTAATAGTCATTTTAGTAAATAGTCAAATTAATAGGCATTCATTGGTCATAAAATGTAAGTGGTGCAAATTAACACTCTGGGTACATGTATTACGGTTGACCCACCGTTTAAAATTCGAGGGTATGTTGTGCTCTAAGTTACATATGAGATTACGACCTTCCATTTAGTCTGCTTGCACTGACAGCATTTCTGGCAGTGTGGAAAAAACCTAGAGCAGTTATACTTGGTGCATGAATGCCACTCATCTAGCATGAATAGCGATTTGAGTGGCAAATTACAACCATATGAAAACACAGTCAATACCAGTGCTGGACAAAATCGTCATTACATCAGCCCGTGGTTTTACATCGCTTTATGACGTAAAGCCTGGGAAATAATACGTGGACTGAGCACCAACTGAAGTGGATTTATGACCGTCGATCTGGGCCAGTACAAAGGCTCCTCAGTCTGTATATTTTTACGATGGTTCACATCATAAAGCATTTGCTGAAAGAGTGAAAGCACTCCAGGGAGGATGGACGTCTGTCAATAATATATTGACGATATGCCCAAGCAATGGTACAAAGTGTTGTCACAAGCCACCTTCACCAGATGCCGCTTTAGAATACATAAATAGGGTGGTCATATTCGCCGCGTAGCTAGAAAGTTACATGCGGGTGAAAGCAACATCATTTCAATGCCTGCCTTTATTCAGTTTTTTTGCAATTTGCCTTAGATGGGACGAAACATTCATCGTTTTATGTTTCTTTGGTTGCGGACTGCAGCAGGTTCAACATTAGCTGCACGGCTGCTATTTAACCCTTTCACTTCTGTTGGGACGATGTGTCCCACAGCTTTTCAAAAAAATGCCAGTGGGTATAGGAATTGTAGCAATAAGATGAAATGGTGGTTCATTACACACCTATCTACATATTCTAGAGGTATTTAGGAACTTTTCCATACACAAAGAGCCAGTGCTGGGCCGACTGTCAACATAGAAGCTTGCGTTGTACAATTTCTACAATGAAGCATTTCTTCATTGCAAGCAAATGTATAATCACTATATTTACAATTTTTCTAACAGTAGCCTTTGACTAAAACATGCAGAACACTGGAGTCTGGGGTGTATGTGTTTTTGTTTTTCCTATTGAAGATATACTTGAAAGTAATTTCTATTGAAATCAACCTTGTGTCTACCGAAATATGAACTAATATTGAATTATCGCCTAGTGCCACTCTTTTCTTTTTGCTGCAAACTAAAAACACACACACAAAAAAATGCAAACCAAATATGCTGCAAAAAAGCATTATAGAAAGACACTGCAAGTAATACATGCTGCATTCAAAAAAAAGTTGAAGCAATATTAAAACGCACGGAACAATTGCCAAAACAAACACACACCAAGTGTAAAACAACTACAAGGAGAAAAAATGGTCAGTTGAAATACACAAGAGAGCCAGGCCACTAGTGTGCACCATGGGATGGATGACTGACTGACTGACAACCTGACTGACTGACTGACTGACTGACTACCTGACTGACTGACTGACTGACTGACTCACTCACTCACTCACTCACTCACTCACTCACTCACTCACTCACTCACTCACTCACTCACTCACTTTATAATGTACCTTCTGAACAAGCCCTCCATCACGTCGTCTTGAAAAATCTGCTCTCACATTGTTGATCTTGTAGCGCCCCCTGGCGGCCTGGTACGCTTCTGTTGCATGTGTGTCAACAGCATTTTTACTCCTTGTAGTTGTTTTTGTTGTTGCATTTGTTCTGTGTTCTGTAATTTGCTTCCTCTTTTTTTTTGTGAATACAACATGTATTATTTGCAGTCTGTTTTTTTATGCGTTTTGATGTGTCTGCATTTTTTATAGAGCCTGTATGTGAATTAATTTTTTTCTTGTGCGCATCATTGCTTTTTAGCTTTGCATCATTTGCAATTGCAGCATTTTGAATTGTGGTGTATTTGTTTTTACAGTTACTTTCTGTGCTTTTTGCTGTATGTTTACATTTGTTTCTCATTTGCAGTAATGTGATATCGTATTTATCCCCGCTGATCTTTGTTTGCTGAATTCCTATTTTCCCTGCATTCTGTCAGTCGCAGCACATTTTCCTCGTCAGTCAAAATACCTTACAATAAACCTGCTCACCTGATCTCAGATGTCCAACAACATCTGCCAGGCTTCCTTTCTTTACTTTGGTGATGAAAGCCCCAAGTCTTCCAGTCTCAGTCATCTTCCCACCTACAACCTACAGAAATAAGATAATTGAGATTAAAGGCATAAATATAATTGCAAAGTGGGAAGATAAACTGTTTTGATAACTGCTTGTTTCTTTGTGTATTTGTTCATTTTATGGATTTACTTTGTGTGTTTGTACCCATGATTTCACTCAACAGACACTATGTTTTCTCACAATATTTTGTGGATGACACAAGAAACCATAACATTTTGTTGCAAATATAGATAAACATGCAATGAAGTTATTAGCTACCTGGTAACATATGATATTTGTTTCTATCACTCCATTTGACTTAACTTGGCATCGGATTTAGCATATACAACAAAGGAAGAAATTGGCAGAGCGAGGCAGGTTTCCCATGCTTCAGAGAACTTTCACTCTTATTTGGTAGAAAAAAAAATAAAATAAAAATCGTCCAAATCCAAACTCTTGTGTGATATTTCTTGTGTTTGCACTCTTATATATTTGAGGGGTTATATCAATCAAACAATCAATTAATCAACCAAACATTTGTCAAAGTGTTAATATATATTACTCTGAATGTGCAGTATCTCTACCTACTTTTAGGCCCAGGAGTGACCCAGCTTCTCGTGGTATGGACGATCTCTTGCTCAGCGTGATGTGTCCAATTAGATGATCACCCTCTTTCGATGGCTGCCACGTTACTGGATGCTAAAATGAGCAGATACAATGATGTCACACTTGGAAAATACAAAAACAAGGAAGTAGAATAGAATTTCTGTGTAACATATTTTCTCAAGGATAATACTGAAATATTAATCCCTCCCCAAAAATAGCCATTCAAAACCTTTTTTTTTTCCTACAAACTCGCGGCCCACCACTGTCCACTTTTTCGGGGCACACTTATTCAAGTACAGTACATGCTTCTCCTCATTGTAACTCTAACACTATCTTACTTTCCTGCTTGGCTCTCCACGAAGGCAGACGTTTTGCTCTTCTCCTCAAAACCCTTATCTCCAATGCTCGCTGTACTTTGTTGTGTGCTGTCTCTATCGTTTTATTGATCATTGCGGCCTCTTGCAGTATTTCACGCCCTTTAAATCTAGTCATGGAAATGGTCAGCTGGGCTCTTGAATCAATCGACACAATTTTTTATGACAAGAAGGGCTTGTTGCCTGTCCAGGACATTCGTTGCCGAATACACCAACGATCTCTGAAACAAATGGATGGTGGTTTGTCTGTCAATCTTTTCCATTGAGGACATAGAAGACATATACATTATTAGATTTTTTATCACAGGGATCCTCCTTTTTGGATTTGGTGGATTTTTTTGTTATTTATTCTTGCATCAACATATTGGCTGGGTGAGTTTGAAGGCATTGTGCGAATGATCAACACTCAGACTCATGCTACGAGTGACCTGAACCGCAAACTTGAAATGGTTCTTCAAAACTCGGGCAAAACGGTGGTCATCATGGAGAAGTTGGAGGCTCACATTGAATGATTTATTGCTAATTTGGCTATTTGAAGCACATTCAGAGCAGCATGCTACGGACTCAAAGTCGATCACACTTTATCGGCCTGTTTCCAAAACAGCCGCCATCTGGACTCTCTTCCCCAACAGGACAAGGAATCCTCAGGATACAATAATCTTTCCTTTCCCTCCTATCAGATGGCCTTAAAGACTGTTGATTGGACTGGACTGTCAGCACAAGGACACTCTTACGCGCACATTCACAGACTTTAAACCATACACATCCCTACGCTCAAAGTAGCCGCTGGTCCAGCACGGGGACTACTACTACTCGAAAGAAGTCTCGACATGACCTCTTTTCATTTATGAAGCCCTTTGAGACTTCGGTGATTCAGGGCTATACAAATAAAATTTGATTGATTGATTGATTGATACCAGCCGGATCGTGGCAAATAAAATCGGGCCTTGCTGTCTTGTCTTCTTCTGTCAGTCAATTGTTTTGAATGTTTCTTTCTTGGGCGCTTTGAACTCATTAAGTCCAAATTTTGTTGCCTTGTACTGCAGTTGTAATGATAACAAAAACTATGTAATCTAATTGAGCTAATCTAAGACTATAAGAAATGGTGATTGATAATCACCCTCTATTTCAGTAAATGGGGAAGAAAATGATTTTTCAGTACACTTTAATGCAATGTAACAATGTATCTGATAGTTTGGATGATTGATGAAATAATAGAATAAATTCTAAAATCATTTGATCGTGACGGCCCGAGGTATGAAATATTATATTGAAATAAAAATGCAATTTTTCACACCTCCTAGGCATCTATATAATGTGACAAAAGTTTTGATTGTTTTTTTCAATAAACCACTCAAATTTCAGTAATTTTGTTTTCCAGAAAAAAAAATGTTATTCACAAAATCACAGCAATCCAACCACCCATCCATTGTCTATAGCCGCTTATCCTCGCAACGGACACCCTGAACTGGTTGCCGGCCAACTGCAGGGCAAACAGAGAAGAACAACCATCCACACACCCAATCACACCTAAAGAGAATTTAGTAAATCCAATACACCTGCCATGCATGTTTTTGGAGTGTGGGAGGAAGGCGGAATGCCCGGAGAGAACCCACACAGGCTCGGGGAGAACATACAAACTCCACACAGGAATGCCAGAGCAAGGTGGATTTGATCTCAGGCCCTTCAATATGAGGCGGAAGTGTGAACCACTGCGCCACCAAGCCCCCAAAGTTTGGTTTTCAATTTAGTTAGGTACCTCCTTGAGATTTACTTTTACTAGAATTTACTAACTTGCAAAAGGCACCATGCAAAAACAAGATGAAAATGAACCTTCTGCTGAATCTTACATGCCACACTGTAGGATCAAGTGGATGACAGTCCCAGTCGCCTGCAGAAAGGACAAAACAAAACTATATTTAGTAACTTGTTTGCAGAGAATGAAATGAATGACCCAGTGATTATTGCCAAAAGCAGGATATCTGACTATACACTATGCAATATAACACAACAATAGGCATTCAAACAAACCCTTCCTCATGTGTCTTGGAAAAATAATATTCTTTGAACTGAAAATTTTAATGTGTTTGTCCATGGCATGGAACACATTGTTTTTCTGGCTCCTTTCGCTAACATTATAGTACAAAACTATAGTGGACCGAAAGGGCCACAATTAAAAAAACAAACCATTCAACACTGAGCAAACACGTACCATTCAATACTGAAATAAAAGTGTCCTTAACTCATTCAATGCCAGGGATGTATTTTCACATTTTTTTAAGAATCCAGTCATTCAATCCCAGATACTTAAGTATCGATTTAATGCTTATGTATCTGGAAATTAATGTCCTTAATGTCATAGGTCTCAAACTCCAGTCCTCGAGGGCCGCAAACTTGCATGTTTTTCATGCCGTGCTCATAAATACACCTGATTCAAAGGATTAGGCTAATTTACAAGCTCTTGCAGCGCTTGCTGATGAGCTAATAATTTGAATCAGGTGGGCTAATGACAGAAGCATCGAAAACAGGCAGGATTGCGCCCTCGATGACTGGAGTTTCAGACCTATGCTTAATATACTTACAGTATGTATTGATTCATTACTTAAGTATCTGAGATTTAATGTTCAGACTCTGAAAAAAACATAAAACCCATTCCTGGCATTGAATGAGTGAAATACTAAATGTTTCATCAATGAATTAAAAGTGGCATTAATTAAATAAATGTTTCAATCATTAATTAAATGATTCATTGATTATCGTATTTTCCGCACTATAAGGCGCACCTAAAAGCCTTAATTTTTTTTTAAAAGCTCATGGCGCGCCTTATAATCCAAGTTTGATGGGCGAGCCCTAACACCTGATGTGATGTGGTGTGTTGGAGTGCTTCTTTGGTCACTCTTGGATCAATGTTGTCGGAAAGTGCAGAAATGACTCAACTTCAAAAGATTACTTCACTTTACGTTGGTATAAAATCATTTTGTACAGGCCCTGCTTTCACATACTCAACAAGGTCTAAAATATGTCTACCTAACTCACTTGAAAGTTCAGGAAAGTTCTCCATCATCGTGGTCGTCATGTTTCCATCGATTTCCAGTCATGCCGACAAAGCGTTGGATTGGACAATATTTGAGCTAAACAGGCTTTGGCACCGTCTACTAATTTTGACGAAAGCGCTGCGTTTCATGCGTTTCATTTAGTTTATCTGTCAACCTCGCTTGTCAAAATTTGATTGGTTACCCTCCTCTGTCTTGGCTTGAATAGCAGGATAATCAATCAGGTGTTAGGACCCGCCTTGGTTTGAAAAGCAGGGTAACCAATCAGGTGGTAGGATCCACCCATTAAACTTGTCATGAAACGTGTCATTAATTAAATTAATGTTTCATTAATTAATTAAAAGTGTCATTAATTAAATGTTTCAATAATTAATTAAATGATTTATATAATTAATGAAACAACCATGGCAACTCTCCCTGCATGCTTACATGGGCATGGTCTAATTTTCTTTGTGTGGTGTAAGTTGAACTTCCCACAGCTACAACCAGTCATTCCACCTTTTACCAAAGCTTGCCTGCTCTGCTTCAATCTGACAGATTGTCTTAATGGTAAACTCTCTTGCATACCCTTCTGATGAGCCTACCCAGATTGTGACGTTGCCTGTCCTCGACCACCCGTACTCCTACTACGCCCGAAGAAGAAGACATGCTCTGTTAGCCTGACCACGATTCTGCCTGTCCATGATTGGACTTTCTTCCCAGGCTGGACTCTGGCTGCCAGTTTCCTTTCTCCTGAGTCTCTGTGAGCAAGTCAACCTCTGTTTCCCACCTGTCTGTTCAGACTAGATTAACTGGTTTATTCTAGTAATTATAGATTGTTGTAACAAGCACAGACCGACCAGCTATAACATCTTGTACATCCTCCCTGATCTAGACAAGGTGTTTGTGGTACAATATGCTTTCTTAATGATGCTCTGAATAGTACTTTGAGGGATAGAAAAAAAAAAATCTTTTTATAGCCTTCACATAACATGCTTTTTTTTCAATTATCTATGCGTTCTTTTGAATGTACCTTTCCACGCATTGAATTATTTCACTACAATGCCCAAATTGTAGCATTTTCAAGAAAACAACTGGTTTGATTCTAAAATAATAAAAACCATTGCAAATGATTTAAGGTGGAAGATAATTAGCCTGTACTGTATGTAGTTAGATTTAGAAGTTGGTTGCATTACAGTAACTTTATACTGGTATATGGGGGGCTTATCATTTTGCCAAATTAGTTATTTAATTCATGAATGTTTAGTCATAGGACAGAATGTTTATAAGATATAACTTTCACTTTGATGAACATGAATATTATGACCAAATATTCCAAATGCATTAGATTTATTCTAATTTCCTAGGTGTAAAGTAACACATTTTCATGATGTAGGTAGAAAGGTAACAAAAAAGTATGATGATGATGTACTACTATAGGCACAGAGCAGATGCACATAACTGGTACACAGGTGCGCATGCGTGATAGGAATAACTGATACGTAACGTTGCATGGTTCACGTTGCACATTTACGTACCCGAACTTACTTTCACACATGACAATAATGATGGAAAAGTGGCTCCAAGATGTGCCTTCACATGAAGCACACTTAAATGCGGTCCAAGATTTTACTGCTCATGTCCTCAGCTTGCAGACGGGTGCGTTTAACACTGGGTCAAAAACACTCAACATAATATTACTATTACTATTTCAAACTAATAGTAGGCTGTTTCTTGCACGGTGGTGACTAGTAAGCATGTCCGCCTCCCCCCATGCGAAGGTTATGGGTTCGCTTCCAGCTCTGGCGCACAAACACACACGTTAGGTATATTGGAATGTGGATACTCTGAACTTGTCCTTTGGTGTGTTTGGGAGTGTGAATGGTTTTTGTCTTTGTATGCCCTGCAATTGGCTGGAAAACAGTTCCTCGCCTACTGTCCGAAGACAGCTGGGATAGGCTTCAGCACGCTCGCGACCTTGGTTGGGATAAGCGGTTTAGATAATGATTGGATGGATGGGTTATTCTTGTAACTGCATGAGGAATGACAATCTATTAGTCAGCCTATAAACTCGTACAAGTTGGAGCATCTTGCAACTCAAGTGCATTGGTCGCTCCTGGAAAAGAACAGCCGCTGAAATTTCTGTTTGTTGCTTCAAATGCTGAAAGTGTTGCCAAGCTGCACAAAACATTTTGAAGTGCTCCAAAGGCTTACTGTTATTTAGAAATAGGAAGCAATGCAAAGTGTGCTGTGCAACATTGTCGGAGGAAGGTTGACAAATTTGGTCATGTATTTCATTAATTAAATGTGCGGGTGCTGTACCAGTCTGTGGCGGTAAAGAAAGAGCTGAGCTGAAAGGCGAAGGTCGGAACGCAACCAATGTTAAAGTGATGCAAAAGAATGGGGCTAGCGAAATCTGTCACAGTATGCCAATTCAGTCGGTTCACTCTCCCTCAGACACCAGTCTTATCAAACTTCATTCAATCAGTTCAATCATCACCTGTTGCAATTAAGCTCTCCCCCAGTATATAAGCCTGTCTGTCGAGATTTCATTTGACAAACTGTCTTCATGCTAAGCACTCTTGCGTATCATACCGTTCAACCTCAGGATTCCAACTTTATCCCTATCCCTTATTCCAACTGTCCCTGACAATATATAAAATCTTGCTGCCCAAGTAAGAAGATCTGCTCCACCTTTTGGACAACAGTTCTGCCTGGCCCTGATCGGATTCCCTGCCCTGACTGGGCTCTCTCTGTCCCCTGTCTCCTGAGCCTCTGTGTGCAGGCCAGCCTCTGTTGCCCCCCAACTTCCAATAAACCAGTTGTTCACCATTCTTGCCTATCTCTGTGTGCTCTTGGGTACAATCACTGATTGTGTGAGAAATCCATAGTGACACATGACCAGGACGGTTCTGTTCTGTCGCCAACCTTTTGAAACTGAGCCGCTTCGTTGGTACAGAGTAATACAAAGGGCTACCAGTTTCTGTGAAGACACTGATCATGTTGTTGATTTTTCACAATAATTAAGGAACAGCTGAAGCAAACATGTAAATCAAGTGTAATATGTAATGTAAATGATTACATGATGATGTAAAACTATTAGAAAATCACCAGTGTTCTATCTCTTGTAGGCTATTTTCAGAACAGGCCAGCAGACTACTCGTGATCTTTGGGGGCTACCTAGTGCCTGCAGGCACCACGTTGGTGACCCCTGACCTAAAGTGTACAAAGTGCCATAATAATATTGAATATCTGACATGGATAGAATAATGATTATGTGTATTATTACTCTCTACTTGATCATAATCATACTGTATGGGAATGAGCTCAGCTAAGCAGAAGTGCGTAATGTCTTCTCTTCTTCATTCACAGGACATCACCACAAACAGTTGTCATCATTCTAAATACCAACACACTGGATTTCAAATTATGCACTTGCTTCTTTTTTTCCGTTTCAGACTAGGCTGTAACTCGTATGAACGCGATAAAAATAATTAAAGTTTGTTGAAAGTTGATTTATATTGCATTTTTCTGTTGTTAATGTTAAAAATGATACATGTGTAGGTATACTTAAACAATTTTCATCAATAATATTCTTATTTAAAGTCAGTGCATCGACGGGGGGCAAAAAGTTTTCTCTTTTCTAGGGGGGGCCTGGCAAAATATATTTGAGAAACACTGGGTTAAACCAAGTTAGCATGAGAGAGAAAACATCTCAGTTATGAACACAGTGATCTCTTGCAACGCTGATATTAAAGGTATTATGAACTTAACCCTAGCAGTTCCTGTGGCAAATGAAATAATAATCATAAGAGCCTCCAAGGATGCATCCAAATTACTGCAATATTATTGTCTGCAAAATCACTGGAAAGGTACGACACATTGTCATGAAGTGCTTGCATAACCATGCATTCCAACATCTTGGGTTAGCATTATGGGAGTGGTGGGAGACTTGCATGAAAGGACAGAACAGAAATATCACACCAAACTAATATTTCTTAACTAATTGGTTTTGACGTTTTTCATAAAATGTTACTCCTAAAAAGGAGTATGTATAATTTTTCGCATGTGCCTGTGGGAGCTTTAGGGGCATGACGGTAAATGCAGCGATAAACGCTCCTCCTCCTGCTGTCCGTAGCTATAACTGACATGGTGACCCCCTGAGGAGTGCCACCCTTTATGTAATATAATTTAATGATAACTAGACCTACGATTATATTCAAAACATACTGTTGGTCGTTTTGAACAAATTTATTTGCAAGTTTTTTATATGTATAATAATTCAATGTATTCATTTTTAATGAAAAACAGTCTAAATCGGACACAGTGTCATTTTAACTACAATTATGTGCTCCCCCTCAAGATAACTCTGCTGGCTGTCACTGCCGTGTGTCATAGATTTACAGTACGGCAATGATCATAAAGAAGTAAACCATTGTGTGCCGCATTAGGTACTCCACTGAAGGCTCAGTCATCAAACATTTGATGTTTTTTTTTTTTTTTGTTGTTTTTTTTTTGGAAAGAGAATAGGCTAGTGGCAGGTACAGTTTCAATATTCCCTGTAAGAATAATATATATATATATATATATATATATATATATATATATATATATATATATATATATATATATATATATATATATATATATACCTATTTCCCAGGAACTTTAGTAACAGGAGACAATTACAAAAGAGGGTATATGTTTGAGACAAGACCATGTTTGAAAACAGGTAATAATGACAATCCACACCATCTACCCATTACTAGTCCCTGAGTAAAAATAATCTGGATTAAAACATCTGGAACCTAACCCTTCCATCACCAGTGAGAGGAGTAAGCCTTTAGAGCACATGTATTTCAACCTATTGCCACCATAAAACAAACCTCATACATGGAGCTTTCCAGCACAGTCAAACATCATTCGCACAGGCGTGAGTTGTTGAATAGTATAAAAATGTAGCTACAAATTTTACAAAATGCAACCGTGCCTTGACTTTATCTTTTGCATCTGGCAGTTCATCAAGCATTACATAGCAATAGAAACACTGACCTAATTCCATAAATCTGCTGGCCTAAATCACAGGGTCTCTCCAAATAAAGGAGCACTGTCCTTAGAGCAGCAGTAGCCAGGCCACAGAGGTGTAAATGACACTGCATGACAATGTGCGGTGTGCAGGAATGACACCATGATCAAGTGTTAGTTTTATATGAGTAGCTATGAGATAGAATTGAAAAGTGCAAATTACTTACTGTGTTCAAAAAGAGATTTAAAAATAGTGTTACAAAAATACAAAAATCAAATATAAACATGAACAAGATCATCTGCACGTGTATAAAGATTCATCGTTGTAATTCTTCTGCACATCACACTGTATTGATGATCAACTGCTAGCTTTATATCAGGAGCTATGAGATAGAATTGAAAAGTGTAAATTACTTGCTGTGTTCAAAAAGAGATTTAAAAATAGTGTTACAAAAAAATGCAAAAATCAAATACAAACTTGAACAAGATCATCTGCACGTGTATAAGGATTTATCGTTGTAATTCTACTGCACTTCACAAAACCTTTTTTGTATAATGAGTCTTCAAATTTCTTGCCATGCCACTGGCATACACAACGGGATGATACAGGCATAACGGCAATGTGGATGTGATGATTAAGAGGATTCAAAAAATGAGATTTTTTTTGTGAAGAGAGATTGCAAAATTAAAGTTAAGCATGTAAACTTGGTAAAAGCTACTTCAATACGGCACTGAGTTTTGGTGAGTGTAAAATGGGACTTGAAGTAGAATTTTGTAGTTGTATTGTTAAGGACAAAAACGAAAGCAAACGTTAAGATCATTTCTACTACATTTTCTCCAACCACGAGAGAGCACATCTGTGTCACTGACCTTTCTCGCTGACGCTTTCCATGTCCACGTCCTCACAGCTGGTGTACTCAGGCGTGGAGCCGCCCTCTTCCTCTGAGCTGCTGATGGACATCTGCCTCTTGTTTACTCCGCGCTTGCTCTTGTACGACCGTGAAGGGGGTGGCCGCAAAGATTCAGACTGTTCTGAACTTTGTGAGTCCTTCCTCATAAAGTTTTCTCCACCTTTGTCTCTTGCCATGTGTGTTAAACCTGGCTCAAAGCAACCCTTCTTATCTGGAGGCACCTGTCCCCCTGGTTCCCCCGCGGTCCTTTCAACAGAGTATGTTTGAAATTTTTCTGACTGGGCTTTGCGGGTTCCTCGCCTGGCCAGGCGGTTTTCAGATACCTGGGTATCACAGCCTCCTCCTTCACCGGGCCCCAGTCCGACCTCATTGATCGCAAGATCACTGTGTCGACGTTCGTGACGAACCTTGGATACCTTGGCGTGCATGCGCATCTCCTGTTCCTCCTTTTGTGGCTTCACAGGATATCTAGCAAGGTTGGGGTCACTACGATAACGGTTCTGGAACTCCTCCTCGCGACGCTGCCGCTCCCTCTGTTCATCATCATCTGATCGTCTGCGGTTTCTTTCTAAGTGACCCAAGCTATCCTCCCCATCCCCGTAGTCCTGAGAATGGATCTTTTCCAGCCTGTGACCATCTCTCGGATGTCTCTCTCGTCGGTCTCCGAGGCCAACCCTCTCGTCCAAAGATGACTGAGATGGTAACTTTCCGGCAGACCTCCGGCTAGTGCCACGAGCCAGTCCTCCCTTGCCATTCTGCTCATGGTAGGAAACTGGCCTTTTCCTAGATGAAAAAAAAAATAGATGCAGCATAGTAAATGGCCATACAAACATCAACACATACCGTTTTCTAAAAAAAAAAAAAGAAAAAGAATAGTTTTATTCCTCATTAAGAAGAAAAAAAAGAGTTTCATTCCTCATTAAGTGTAGCTTTTAACGGGCTTATAGTGGCATTAGTCAACAAATTTACATTAAGTTTGAAGGGTTAGGCATGGATTAAAAGAACTGAAAAATAATGTTGAAGCATTATAGGAAGTAGTTATTAGTAATGAATGTTCATGTTCAAAATGTTAATATACTGAAACATCATAGAGAGTAAAATAATTGGTGATGAAATTGTATACTTGCATTCATTTCCAAGGTAAAATCAATAATGCTGAAACCTGTAACATTGTCCCCATACAAAGCCATCCATCCATTTTCTTAAGCGCTTATAAACATGAGGGCCATGGGTGAGCTGGAGCCTATCCCATCCACCTTTACGTGAGAAACAGTAAGTATACTTTCTGAACTGGTTATCAGCCACATTTATAAGCGTGTATTTGTCCATATTTGACTCAGCGAGTAGTTGAAAAATACAAACGTAAAGTAAAACATAAAATATGGGCAAACATAATTATGAAGAAATAAGACACCAAACAAATGTAAGTGCTGATTGTGTTTAACTTCAAGCGAGGGGAGAAGTACAACAGGAGTCGCCTTCCACAATAACCACTATTTTATTTGTATAATTTGTTGTCTATTCGAATTGTTTTTTTCAGATTTTTTTTCACACAAAAACAATGCAGGGAAACTTATCGCGTTGCAATGTCAATTAGAAATCTCAGTGGCTGCAAAGATTGGAAGAAGCATGTACTTCCAGCTGCACATCCAACAGATGCTGCAGTGCAGAGCAGATATTGAGTTTGTTATTTTGTGTTGTTTTGTTTTTTTCAATTTAGGACTCGCTTCAACAGAATAATTAGTGTATGTATCATGCTCACTATTAAACACTTTTGCCATGTTTAGCAGGAATGTAACTGGACAAACCTAAAAGCGTTACTGGATGAAGTGTGCATGGAAGTGGAACTTGCTGCCGCACATAAAACAGCTCACTATTTACTGCAGCAGACATTTTTGGGAGGGGCGCTTAAATCCAAAAGTGACCTAAAAGTCATTCAGAGGTCAAATTAAGAGATAAAAAAGAAACTGTGAGTTAATACAGTATCAAAGGAATGGGACCAGACAAATCGCACGGGACGATATGTCTCACGAGACTGAGCCCAAGAGAACGAGAGGAGACAAGATTTTGGCAAAATCTGTCATTTGAAATAATGCCCATGTCTATATATCTTCCTGTTTTCAAAGTTTTTCTTTCTTTTGAATTGAGAAGACTGCAACAAAATTATCCATTATATCTCAATTTTGGGATTATTAAAAAAAAACTACCTTCTCAAAGTCTGGAATTTCATTTAGCTGCAGGCAAAAGGTCCAAATTGGAATTGACATGTACGAAAATAATAGATGTGTAGATGATGCACACAATTGTTAAGGTGTTGTTAATCCGACAAGCTTGCTACAGCGTACATATGTCAGTTCATTGTCTTGAATGCCATTTCACAATTGAGTTACATAGATGGACAAAACGACCAATAAAATTAAAAGCACCATGATGTGACCCTCCAGCACGACAGAAGTTAGATGCTTCCGATTGTGTTTGGAGTATCAACACAGCTGTATGTGTTATGCGACATAACTGTAAATGATTTTGCTCGCCTCATGGCAGGTCATCATGTCATCTCGATATCGGCGAATAATCCAAACGTAATTTATTGTCAGTTCCAAGGTGTATCTTTCATGAGATATTTCTACTTTTAATTTAATCCTTCTATTTTTGCATTAAAGCAAGCGGTGTCACAATGGTGTTTGTTTGTGTACATGAAAGGACCTCCCCCCACTGCAGCGAGTTGGTCATATAAAAGTTAAAAAAAAAATTGAAATTCCTTTTGAGTATTCACGTACTCTAATACTGTAATGTAATGTAAAACATGTAATGGTTTGAGCGTTCCTCAATGGAGTCATTCTCGTGACATTTACCACCTACGACTGACACGTCTGTGACAAATTAACACAAAATTTCCATTTGTGTCTGTTTATTTGAGATGAAATGTAAATCAAATATCTCCCTGCCCGAAAATACAAAATAGCCCATATTTGAGTGCAATGTTGATGTTACTTATTATGTTGAGTGAAAAAAAAAGGTATTGAACAATCAGAATGTCAAGTGTAAAACAAGAAAACAGTGAAATAAGCAAGCTTTGACTAATAATGCATCAAGAATGAACTGTAAGCTTGATGGGAAAGTTGTTTTGGTGTTGAGGCCAAAGAACTATTATTGCCCAATTTTATCAATTGAGGTCAAACTCCACCAGATTTTTAATTATTCTCAGAGGATATCTTTACCCTGCTATTGGATGTTTTTTTTCAGTGGTCATTTCGGTTCAATGTCTTTTTCCCTAAAGTACTTGTTGCGATGAACATTTGAAGGATGAATGTGCCAGTTTTCTCAAAACTAGGGATTTCAACTTGGAAACATTCAAACTGGTGAACCTTTAGAAATGTTGGTCCTATCTATATGCATTATATATTAATTTAAAAGAAATTAAGTATAGAATTAACAGAATAGTAATAATGGAATTATACTGTGTGATGTATCAATAGCTCAATTTTCAACTTCTGAGACATCAGCCTGATTTTTGAGAAAAAAAATCATCATCAATCATATTCAAATAATTATTGGGTCTTACTTTTCTCGAGGTGGTACACTTTGGGTGCGAGTGCCTGGCATGGTGTCTGGAAACTTAGCAGAAGGACCACCAGCAGGTCCTGTTGTCCTGTGTGGCGGCTCGGTATTGCTGTTAGTTGTAGAGGAGGGGACTTGAGACTTGGAGCGCAGTAGTTTCCTGTCCTGTTGGGCTTCAGCCGCCCTTGTTGGGTCATTCAAGGTGCAGCCCAGGTTCCCAGGCCGCACCCCTGACTCTGAAAACCATTCTCCTGATTTGGTGAGAATCTCTTGCTGCTTACGGCAGAGGTTGCATACCCACATTACCTGTAAAGGTCGAAAGGACAAATATTGGTTGAGTTCTACAGAAAAAAAAAAAAAAATCATTAAACATGATTATTTTCTAAAAGCATTCACGTATGTATGCTTTTAGCAATGTCACTGTCATTAAAATTATTGAACGAAGAGGTGTGGACAAGCGAGGGAAAAAGATCTCCATCTCTCTGAGGTCACTGAAATAAAGCACTTTCTTTTAAAGAGTGAATGTAACTCATAATACATAAAGCATTTAATTGTGATCATGTCAAATTGGTGATGTTACAAAATGTATCTACTAAGGAATCTATTAGACAGATCATTGAAATTGTAGTAAATATGCATTTTTTTTTAATTCAGCTCTTCCACTGCACAATACAGTATGGCAAATGATGACTCATAGTCATTGACAGTGAAAATGATCACATTTTCATTCCTCGTCCTCAATCCTAAATCAGACCCAGAGACAAGAACAAATACTTACATGGAAGCATTGTTACAGGATATCGCCTCACTCCGATAGCACAAAATCAGGATTTACTTCCCTCCATATTTGTAATCCAAACAATTATTTCTCAGAAAACAAATCCAGAGCGCCAGAGAAACAGGGTGATTGCTTGTATTCCACAGCAAGACTATAGATAAAAAGAGGGCAATGCTATTTAACAAACCTGACACCCGTTTGATGATGTTTCGCAATCGACAGTAGAATGGACCGGTCATCTTACAAGTAACCATCAAGCTTGCTGAAGAACATTTATCCCGAATCCTGAATAGGTGGAGCATGTCCAGAATAATCTAGAATAAAGCAGATGGCAACAAGGCCCACGGCGAACAAGCAGCCACCCAGCCACACACCGCAGTCCCTCTCATGTCTTTCCCCACCGCTTTACATCAGAAGAGAGGCTGCAGATTATCAGTGGCCAGTAATCCTTTCAGCTCCTCACTATTTTCCAACTCATCATCAGATGACAATAAAAGCTTCCAGTTCTCACTTTCACAAACAACCCCCATTTACACTAAGATTCTATTTATGCACGATAACAAAGACTGAAAATATTTTACAATTAAATAAAACAATAAAAAAAAATATATCTGAAAAAAGTATTTCACTTTATATTATATTATTTATATATTTTATATGATTTCATTGATCAAAATACAAATAGACCAGACCATCAGGTTTCAAGTTCTCTTTCATGGCAATACAGCCAGCCTGCATACCTCCAATGAAATTTCTATAAAAATTTCTACATCCGAAAACTGTGCTTGATATGTTAACATTTATATGCGTAAGCATGTGTGGCCATATCACATACTAAACTATTAGGATGGAAGTTGCAAGATATTTAAGTATTTGTTCTTAAGTTTGTTTAGTATAATACGGGTTACAATACTTGACAGAGAGGGACAATTTAGAAAACCTTTCCATTGACATACGTCATCACCCTGGAAACCTGTTCACCATCATCAGTCTGTCATTTTTCCAGTCTAACCAAATTACAATTGTCAGTCTGCATTATTATTTTAATGACATGTCCGTCATTGATTATGTCAGTAAATGTTACCGGTCCTGGTGCTATGATGCTATTATACACACAAATATAAAGGTAGAAATTTCACAGAGAGAGAGAGAGAGAGAGAGAGAGAGAGAGAGAGAGACAGAGAGAGAGAGAGAGACAGAGAGAGAGAGAGAGAGGTCTTCTAATTGAGGTAGCTGGTGTTAGGGTATTCTGGGACAGGCAGGGTCGAAGCATGTGCAGGCAAGGCAGGGCGACAGGTGAGTGAGTAGTCTGTGACAGGCAGGGTTGAGACACAGGCAGGTCGGTGGTCCGAGACGGAGCTTTGTTCCTTGATATTGAATAAACTGAAGTGTCACTTAACTGCATTTGTTTATTATTATTTGATGTGAGTGTACATGCATTTGTGTATCATTATTCGATGTGAGTGTATATGTGTATATGTATACTGTACTGTTTATGTAATACTGTACATGTATTCATCCGGCAGATGTGGGTTGCCATTTTAAGTGATGTCAGACCTGAAGAAAAAACAGCCAATTTATTATCTCAGTCCAGATACTACAAGTGTGTCAGCTCAAGTTCATCAAGCAGCCTTACAGCAGGATGTGATGTGGAAATTTCCTGTATGTACACATACTGTATACTGTCTATGTGGGACATATTTGAAATCTTCTTTTGAAGAGTGTGGCGTGGGCAACTGCAACTGACTGAACGTGCAATATGTGTGGGTGTGTGCATGGGTGGGTGGGTGGTAAACCTCATATTTAAAAGCTTGCTTCTCACTGGAACGAATGATGGTGAAAAACATGGCACATGTTTGCACATGTGGCAAAATGAGTACTATTAATGTGTCAATTAAGAAAAATAATTGTATAAAGGCAGGACTATTCAACGGTTTTGCTGCTGCAGGTGGCAACGTGCTTTCAATGACATATTTTCAAACTGCTAGACATATTACATATTATTTTATATTATTTTATATTATATTTTATACATATTATTACATATTATTTCTCTTTTTGCTACTATCTTTTAGCATGATTTCTACTTTACCTCTTTCCATTTCTTTTCATGTTTTTATTTTCTAAAAAAACAACAGTCAATTTTTCATACTGAATACTTCCTCTAGAGTAGAAATGAAACTAATTATTCATTTTGACATAATGTCTTCTCTTCCTTTCTTAATATTTTATTGTATTTCACCACACTTTCCATCTCAGCAAGTCACAACAACATAACTGCCACTCATAATTTTCAATCACAGCCCCCAACTGCTGCCCCATCAATCAGATACAAAATACTGGACGTGTTGCTGGCGTAGCTTCAAAAAACAAATTCACTTAGGCCAGATTTTTGTGAACATCAGCTTTCTGGACTAAAGAGGCACAATTGATCATAAATCTCATGGTTTCAATAGCTTTTGTTCTTTGAACACATTTCTTGAACTTACTAACAACCACAATTCCAGATGCAAACTGCCAACATTCAACAACAGCTAACTTCAAAGAGGTGTGAAAATGCAATGATGGTCCACTTTGTCTAATATTGAAATAGAAGGACGCTACCATCATACTTGAAGCACAAGATGAAAGCCTCAAAGAAAAAAAAAAGAAAAGAAAACAATTAATCTTAGTCTAAATCTAGCAAAAAGCAAGACTTTGCAAGCTTTGTTTCTGGTATTGTCGGGTCATTGTCTTTTGTTCGTATTTCTATGACGCCGTTGAATTTACCTCGTTGTCTTCATGGTTCCTCACGCTCCCCAGTCATCCTGTTTGCTGTCTCCCTGCTGTTTCCCATGAGTCAAGTTTAGTTTAAAGTTTTGTTGCTACTTTGTCCTCTTTTTGTTCTCTGTTGTTCCTTCCTGATCTTTTTATTAAACCTTAATTTTTTTAAACTCAGTTTTTCTCTCAGTTGCCTACATTTTTGGTTCCCCATCCTTCCTCACCTCCACTCACCATGCCATGTCGTAACAATGAACTATGTGGAGGATAATGATGAACAAAGGACTGGGCCATCTATGTGGTAAAGATTCATGAGATCTAAACGATTCAGGACAATCGCACTTTGATAATACACAATTTAACAATCAAAGTCATGTGATGGAACGATTGTACTTTCATTGAAGAAAGGGGACCAAGTAATTGAGTTTTTCATTTTGAAATGTGCTGCGCATTCACACCCATGTGTGTTTTATAAAGCAGTGGCGGACTGCTCTCCACTGGGAGGCAGTGCTTCTCTAAAAACAAGACAGACAGACTGCCAGTATTTGTTCATTTTCTGGAAGCCATTTGGAGCTAACAAACACACAGACGAGAATAAAAATAAATACATCAACATTAACAAGCAAGCACCAGCAACAGCAGAGTAGCTTATTAGAGAATCCTTTCAAGTGAATGATATTCTTCAATGTCTTGAAATAAATTTAAAATTAACATACACAAATTACCCAAACATGTAATTTTCATTTTCAAAAGGAAGATCAGACAATGAACGCAAAAGTACACGGCAAGAAGACTATAGAGAGGTCAGGGAGAATGGTCTACTAAAACGCTGAACTGCCACTATAAATGTATTTGGGCTACTGGCTCTATGCTATATGTGACAAGTCTGTCGGGCTGAGGAGAGTAAAATGTTTGCGTGTATGTGTGTGTGTGTGTGTGGGTGTGTGTGTGTGTGTGGGGGGGGGGGGGGGGGGGGGGGGGGGCATTGGAACTCATGCAGCAAACCCATCACCCAGGAATTCTTACCCTGTCCTGTATTATGATACACTTTGAAGAAGGAGGAGACAGACAATAAGTGTATTAGTCATTGTTTAAAACAACTCTCCTATACTCAAGTCTCTTGCCTCTGCTACTATATTTTCACCTTTGAAAAGTAAAGTAAAAAATCTAAAGTCCTGCTGCTCCTGGTCTTGATTTATTGTAGCCAGTGGTTTTACTTTTGAGTGGCAAAAGTCACAACACACAGAGAACACAAAAAAGATGCTAACCACTTTGTCCTCCTTTGTAGCATGCAGTCCAGGTTGCAGTGAGAATTGGGAGAAGTGTGTAGGGAAACCGAAAATGAGAAAAAAGGAGGAAGCCAATAAACATGATAAAAAAGACATAGATATATAATTTGTAAGGATGTAGTGGACAGACAGGGGAGGGAAAATGTAGTAGGGTGGAAAAAAAGGGAGAAAGGGCATTGCAAACATTTGTTAATTACATTGTACAGTACAAATTAGAGATTCATTTACATTTAGTGAAAAACAGATGCAAGCGGAAATATGAAAATTGACAGGAATGGTTGCAATGACATGCTTGTCATGAACACGGGATGGACAAATAATCCACCAAATCAATGCATAGGTGTATATTTGTCAGGAGAAATTGTTATTTTATAGCTATTTTATTGTGTATTTTACCTAGTTTTAGGGGTGTCCTAGTGATGTGCACTGTTTCAACAAACAATACAGCTGAGAACTGAGTGGCTACAGATTACTAAAGCAAACAAGCAGCTCTGTCACGATATTTACGATATTGACTTATTGTTCCATGAGAAAAATTGGGCACAATAGTTTTTGGGGTTCTGATAAATGGTCAGTTGGAGTCATGTTTGTTTATGTCATTAACATTCATTTGCACAGTTTCTTCCTCCTCCTGTCTATTTATTGGGTCAATTAAAAAAAAAGGTCAAAAAGGTCACAGCTATGAAGAGGTCAAATAAACTAGTAAATTTAAAGATGAAATAAATGCCTATTTAAACAATGCCGTATCACTGGTCTCATTTGCCTGTGTGCCTGGGGCCTAGACGAATCATTTTTGACAGGGATGTATTGTTTTTTATGTCAAAATATTAATCATTGTGCATCTACTCCTTTATTGCCAAAACTCCAAACTTGAGCACTCATGAACATTTTTGACAGCTTTGTCTGCCATGTTTACGATCTCACCAAAAAAATAACACAGCGTTGTTTACATCGAATGCCGCTCACGCTGCAGGTAAAGATGATCAAGTAGTAGACTGTTGACATGAAATTACTTCCGGGAGTAGCTTCAAAATTAAAGCGTCCCAATATGGTTCGTTTCATACATTACCTTATAGCCCATATTTTATTTTGAAGCATTGTCTGGCTTCCTTACTTTACCAGATAGTTACTGTTCTACAGTAACTACTCAATAAACAAAATATTAAATAAGCATGTTTGAAAAAAAATATACAATTGTTGGGTAAATTGTTTCGGCAGCCGCCTTGTTTTCAAGTTATATTCAAATGTAATTATTATGTGTTGAAATTTTGCATGAGTGGCAGACTGCTGGTTGGGTCATTTACAAAACATCCCTACAATAGTTACAAACAAACTACTACTACTAACATACAAACCACTTAATTGTAGCATTTAAGCTATGTATCCACAAACGATGAATGGAATACTTTTTTGCACGATGAATGTTAAGTTTATGTTAAATCTGATGTAAAATCAGTAGACATGTTATTGTCTGAACATTCTGTACATTTTTAATGAAACACATTTTAGTAAATGTTGGTGAGGTTAATTGCTTAAATCAAAATGAATTGAAATCCTAATCATACAGAAAGAGACCTTATTTTCTGGCCATATCGCCCAGCCCCAACTCTAGCGTTGCACTAAATGCTTACTTGCAGAAGACATGACCCCAACACAGTATCAATGATATATTGACCTTCATTCGATGTTCCTGAAATAAAAATGTTGTGAATCAGTTTGAGAACTCCCCTCTTTTCATGCACAAAAACATTCCAGGTCTGGAACAATTCTACCAGGGTTTACCTGAGTAACTACTCCCTACCAGCAGCCGCCATTATGTGACTCAGTGTTGTTTCCGCTACTGTGGCCAATTTAATATTTTTAAATAAAAGAAGGAGAGACAATTTTATGTGGGTGGATGATCTGGAACGGGCTCTCCTAAACATTTACAGAGGGCAAGGACATCCAATGCCAGTTTGCTTTGACTACAAGAAAGCAGAGAGTTACTAACAGAACACTTTCATGATGTGAAGCCTTGAAAGAAAAATACACAAACAATGCAGCGACTGAAGCAGATTTAGTTTTCTCGATTAGGGTCCGAATCTTTTGCAGACCGTGAAAAAATAATTGTATTCAACAACAACAACAAAACTGGTTTGACATCAATCAACTATCATTGAATTGAAGTAAAACAAAGTACTTTTTATATAAATTTTGGTACCAGAAAATTAGTCAAAAATACAGTTAAGTAAATTGAAATAGAAAGAGTACAACATTTCTTGGAGTAATAATTGAATGAATGTGTGATTATGCTGGAAACCACAAACACAAACACACACCACACACACACACACACACACACGTATATATATATATATATATATATATATATATATATATATATATATATATATATATATATATATATATATATATATATATATATATATATAATATATATATATAGAAAAATCTCTAAAACTATAGGTATTCTGTATAAAACACATTCACAAAATAAAACACGATTTAAAACAGGCTGCAAAATATAGTATATAATGACTAAAAAAAAAATCAACCTCTTTGATGATGACGTGGATTATGTGATTCTATTTTAAAATATCTGGACTGGTTACAATAATTGCTTTATTGAAGAGTCATGAATAAATTCACAATTTAGTATAAAATCAAACTAAATGTAAACAAATATACATATATATTTTTTTTATTTTGAACCCAAATTATTTCACAAAGGGGGTGTGCAAGGGGCAGTCAGGTTACGGACCGCCGGGGGTCCGCGAACTCCACGTTGAGAACCACTGATTTAGCTGACCTTAAAACAGATCAATTCATCTATATAGTATGGAACAATCAAGCTTGCCACGGTGTCCAAAAAGCTGTTCAAAATTAGGGAGAGACATTACGCTCTAAGAGTCGAAGGTGTTTTTATAAAAACACAGACAAGAACAAATATAAAGCAAATGTGTGTTTCAGTAAAAGGTGTTTAACTATGGACTTATGAGAAAGAATTGAAAAGGTGTGAATCTCTTACTACGTTTAAAAAGATGTTAAAAATACAATGCTACAATGATATAAACAAATGTACACTTGATAAATTGTACTATAATATTGCTGTCCTGTGTAAAGTGCTCAGACTGGTCTTGACTGCTTTGGAGTAATGTTTGTGCTACGCCAACCTTAAATCAGTGACATTCAACATCTGATATTGTTTTGGCTCAACTTCTTTTCATGTGTGGTGTGCCGTAAGGACAATTGAGCATGCAGCTGGATGACAAAGATGTGCATCCAATCAAAAAGTGAGCTGATGAGGAGGCGAATAAGGAATCCAAAATGGGTATGGCTTAACAGAAAATCTGTGCCTACACACCTTTAACCAACGCCTCTGCATTTTATGGCTCTTTTTCAAATAAAATCAAAACAAAACAAAACTTCTTTGTATTGCTCTCCATCTGTCATGTTGGTTACACTCGAGTCACATTTAATCTTGTGAGGTTTTGCTGGATTTTCCACCCGACGCGGTCATTTTCATGAATGAAATCACGCCGTGGGTGATGTATTGATTTTGCCATTTGAGTGCAGAACAAACACTGTACGTTTAAAACTTATAACCGGGATTTGTCTTCTCTGAGTGTGGTCTTGCGTGTGGGCTTGCGTTTGGAAGTCTGCTGACAATTTTAAAATTTTCAAACAGGCTTTCGACATAATAAGGCACAAATAAGAAACCTGACACGAAGTACTTTCTGCGGGGCCGTGAATAAAGTAAATAACTTAGGAAATCCAGGACTGACTCACAAGAATGCTACACAGACCATACCCTGAAGGCCCAGACAACAACTCCTGTTCATTGTGAAGCTCTTTCTGGTAATGGAAGGCTTTCATTGGCAGTTAACTGAGCACAACCAACTCGAGGCTAATGCTAAAACCACCCACGATCTATAGGGTGTCGGACACTGATACCTGGTATCAGTACTCACCCGTTCCTTGGTATAGTTGTAGATTTTCTCATAATTGCTATCAGGGAACAATCTGTAAAAGCTCTATAAATACCAAACTATTTACATTACATTCATTAAATTGAATTGCTGATACTCAGCAACATCAAAGCGATTTATACCAATTCATACCTAGAGGTTAGTTGATACATATTTCTATACACGAGGTCCAATATGATTCCATGATGGCACATTTCAAAACGCTTCCGTTCTGTTTGGTTAAATTAAACACCGTTTAATTTAAGTTTTCGTTACACCCTTGATATTCAGATAATTCTAAAGTTACTGTATAATTCTGATTCAATAAAACTTTAAACTCCCTATTAATTTGGTACCATAATATTGAAATTGTATGTAATACTGGTATGTACTTATTAACCCATTTTCCATTTGAATTCACAATTCAAATGGTTTTTATTCATTAAAAGCAACACTACACAACACAAAGTTGATCGATGTACAAAAATGTGAACATAATTGCATACATTGCACATTATGTGCCACCAGTTTCCCTCAGGTAAATTGAACATCTGCAGCCCTCTCTTGAAGTTTATGTATATTTTTGGTGTGTATTTTGTTTTTAGTTCTTTTGTTGGTATCTTTCCTTTGTGTGTGTGTGTGTGTGTGTGTGTGTGTGTGTGTGTGTGTCTCAATCAGCCCTGTGATTTGTTAAGACATACGAAAGCTTGTGGCATTAGCTATTGCCTTACATGCTTGCATGGTGGAAAATACAAAACCAAAAATAACACCAATGTGATACAATAAACGTGTGCATTTGCATTCAAGGGAAATTTGGGTGTTTCTTTTTTTTAACCGCTGCACAATATATCACCATACAAAAAAAATGTGTGTCCAACCCCTGGGTTCCACATACTGTGTTGCATCTCCATGCCACCGCACTGACGCTGCACACTCCCGCCCGCATGCATCTCCGCTTCGTCGTCACACCACAGAGTCCCAGGAATGCCATACTGCGCTTGTGCGGGGACTAGCAACTCACGAGATTTAAAAAATATATAAATAAATAAATGTTCTAAACGTTCAGAAAAAAACCTAGCTCCACTTGTGGAAAGTTTCTGTGGAATACACTCCATTGTATCCCTCATTCACAATGGGTGAGTACATGCATTTTTTTTTTAAACCTTTAGGTGAATTGATAGAATCATGACTCAAATAGTAATTTTATATTTGTACACACGTTACAGTGCCAATTAACAAAAGGCAAGTGTTTGCTCATTTTGTCTCGATGCCAATGGCATTGAGAAGGTGAAGCAGTCGCTTTTGGGTTCATCCAATCAATCAGCAAAGGAGAAGATAATCTTGTCCATGTGGAGTGCTCTTTCTTTGTAAGTTCACATTCTTTTCCCGTTGATGTTTTCTGCACTATAAAATTGAACAATGTGGAATTTGCCTGCAGAAGCCCAGATTTTTTAAGCCCTGCGTTAAATTGGCGGACAGCGGCGGAATGGTGGAAGCGCTCTCATTAACAGCGGAGCAACAACGCAGTATGTGGGATCCAGGGGTAAGGGGCAACAGTTTAAGTGTTCCCAAGACATTCTTTTCTAACACCCTTTGTTGTCCCAAAGTGTGACCAGGACAAATAGAAGCAGATGATAAACTCATGGCTGTTTAGCAGCAGAAGCAGAAATGATGAGTATGTGATCGGAAGTATGAAAGATGTAAAAGAGATATTTGTTCTTCTCACATTATTGGAGCGCAGGGAGACTCGGCCTCCACAACGGGCACAGAACTTTGTTTGGCAGTAGGAGCACAAATGACCACAGCCGTCTGCAAACTTGGTTTTACGGCAAATGCCACAGGTAGGTGCATCATCCTTCTGTTGTGTCTGCTGACGACGCGTCTCTGCCCCGATGCGACGCACCTCCTGTTTGTAGTTCTCGAACTGCTGGTGCAGTGTTCTGTGAGGAAATGAGAGAAGCCTTTTATAAATTTTGACAACTTTACACATATCATGTCCAAATATCCTGATGAATAAAGGACATAAAGGTTTCATGAATAGCTTAATGACTTATACAAACACCAGCACGTAAAATTTACTTTGACTTGAGCTCAGTTTCCCTATTAAACATTCAAATCTATCGCCAAATTCACTAAGATCTCAGCAAATAGGTGCTTAACTGAATGTTCACTCAGACTGCACTGTTGGTGGGCATGTTGCATGAGACTGACTCAGCCTGACATCTTTTACTATGATACCGAGTATCAGGTACTATATTACATCCTCACTCATGCTAACAGATTGGGTGTGCTGTTGGCAGCAGCTGGGCGTGTTGGTACCTCCTACAGTTTTGCTCTTTAGTTCAAGTTGATATTTGTTAAGATGGAACATTGGAAAGAGCACTATGCATGGAAAAATGAAATTTGAAGTGATGGTTGACTGTTGGTATTTGTGTTCTGTGGATCGGTATCACAGTTTTTTTGTTCTTTTCTGTTCTGTGAATTGACTGGTTGGATAACTGACACTAGATTTTTTAATTTGTTTCATTGCCGATCAGCGCCGTTATTCTTTGGCTTTACACGATCACAGCCAGTTTTCTTTTTGGTGACACTCAATTTTGTTTAAAAACAAAATACAAATCTTTTTTGTGGGAGCTGCTTTTGTTTTTTTGCTCATACTGCTAATTCAAACAAATTCCAATTGACTGATGAAACTGCGTCCTCTTTAGTAAACAAGCACCTCTCTGCTCACTGTCCTGTCTTCAGTGTAAACTGTGTGGATCTGAAGGCTATGGAAAAAGTGAGATATAATTTGAATGGTTCACTTAAAAAAAAACAAAAAAACATTTGCAGATTAAATCAATTAAATACCCAGCCTATCAAATACAAGGTCTGGTGGATTTTCACTCGACACAGAAACAATGTAATAGGCACAGAAAGTGTGGGCAGTACATTTCAGAGTGGTTTACCAAACATATTTTCTGAAATACAGTAGGCAGCTGTCAAATTATTTCACTGATTGTGTACTTTCACTACATAGGTAAGCAGGCACTCCAGAGGACCAATCAATTTGGATATATGTTATTGAAAGACAATTTTCTGTAATGTCCTCTTCAAGAAAACGTACTATAGTCACCCACTCTTAAGTTGTAAATTGCAGTGCAATATTCTGTTGAAGTAATGTGGTTTAAATAATAACTGGACAACAGATATTGGTCAAACTTCATATTCTGTAATGTATCTTTATGTAATTCTAATGCAAAAACAACATGGTAGCTACGTCATTAACATGACCTTTGACCACACACAGCTATCTATCCTGCCAATGGGAACCAAGGGCTCAGCCAAGTCCAGGCACCATGGGAACAGCTGTCAGAAACAGAGGGTTCACAGTCGGTTGTCATGGTAACATGGTGGCGTCAACTGCTCTGTGTCAGCGGGTGTCAGTGCACCAGCTGTTCCTGTTCTTAGAGCCACATTTTCCTCATTCTTTCATGCTGCTTACAGCAGACAAAGCTACACTAAGCAACTCTTTTAGTAAAGAAAAAAAATACATCTTTGGAAACAGGCTCCATCACATTTGGGCAATGAACATTTGAAAATATTTGGATTAATTCAAATTCTAATGTTAGAACTCATCCAAGGGACTTGATACATTGGAAAAAATGTCTTTCAAAACTCACTCAATAATACCTAAAACATGCACAATTATGCAAAATCAGTTTCAGAATCTTATTAAGATACTTTAAAACCACGCAAAAAGTCACACATATCAGTCAATTGTAATAACGCTTGCAGTCTGCTTGGCAATGTGATTAATTATCGGTAATCTGTATTTATTGATAAAAACTCTTTCATGTTTATTGAAACATCGTTGGATCATTTAAAGTCACAGTTCCCTATTTCAAGTAAAATTGAAACATTTCATGGAGAAGCGACATACAACCAAAAACATAAATGAAACTTGAGCTAACAAAAAGCCCAGGTCTGCAAATGATCTGTTGTCAATTACTGCAACTATACAAAATTATTGTGTTTCTTGTTTTAAATTTCTTTGACAAATTGTACCCATGATTTTCTTCTTTAAATGTCTTGAACGATCAGTTTTCTTCCTTAATTATCTGGAATGATCTGTTAAGTGGGCATAATGAATTTGTGGACTGGAGTTGCAGTAACAGATTGCATTTTTTTCAGCTCTATTGATCATTGGAAAAGAAAATGTTTTGTTCAATAAAGCGCACACTGAACTGCGACCACCAAATAGAATTATTAAATACAGATTACAGGAACAAACATCATTACAGTCTTTGTTAGCTGTTTGTAAAAGACTGTTGTCGCACACAAATCCAGGGGGGAAGGCCACATGGCCATAAAATTTGCGAAAAAAACCTGGTTAGCATGTACTTACTTCTAAAAGCTGCATCTCTGGTAAGATAAATTAAAGTTTTTTTAAAATAAAGTTTTTTTTTAAATGAAAGGAAAAGTTAAGAAATAACAGCAAGAACAAATGATCGAGATGGGACAGTGAGCAGTTGAAGACAGAACCTGATGCATCTAGAGCCTCTCTAAATAACACTTGAGAAAAAGGGAAGATAAAAGAGAAGTTTGAAGTTTTTGTCTTCTTTTTCTGCCACGATGCAATGGTGACTTTTACATATCGTCCTCTGTCTTCTGTGTAAACCGGGGGTCGGCAATCCAAAATGAGCAATTCTTTTACTCAAGAGGATTCAGCTAATAAGAGACGATAAAAAGGTTGCAGCCCTCGAGTACTGTGATTGCCGACGTTAGATTGGACAGTCAGGCTGAATAAAAGTTTCATCATTTTCTTCCAGCAAAAAAAAAAAAAAAAAAACGACAACCTGCACGCTCGACCTGCTTCTGGGAAAACTCGTTAAGTACTTGTTTCCAATTTTAGCATCATCTGTCTTAAATATGATTAATCTGTCACTCTCCTCTGGCATGGCACCAGAAGATTTTAAGACCATCTCATTACCACTACTTAAGCGAGAATCTCTCTAAATATAGTCCCGTGTCAAATCTTCCATTTGTTACAAAAATTATTGAGAAAGTTGTATCACAACATCTTAGTGATTACGTGGCTGATAACAGTAGATATGAACTCCTTCAGTCAGGATTTAGGGCCAACCACTCAACTGAGACAGCACCTTGTAAAAGTGACAAATGATCTTCTCTTAGTCATGGATTCCAACACCTCATCGATATTATTATCACTTAACCTTACTGCTGCTTTCAACACCACGGATCATCATATACTTATAGAACGTCTTGGTTTAGATCTTACATCTCAGGAAGGACGCACCGTGTTGCCCATGGCAATGCGACTTCTGAATCTTTTACCATTACGTGTGGTGTCAGGGTCATCCCAGGGGTCAGTACTTGGTCCTTTGCTGTTCAACATACAGTATAATGCCCTCGCTTTGTTATATTATACATAAATATTAATACAGTATTAGTTATCATTGCTATGCCGATGATACCCAACTATACATGCCTTTAGAAATAACAAGTCCACCTGCCTTTCCAAGATTAATCTATGGATGACTTCCAAGTTTCTGCTTCTCAACCCCAGTAAGACAGAGATGTTAGTTATTGGCCCTGCTCATCATCAGCACCCATTTAAGAATACCACTTTGAATTTGGGTAATTGTAATAAGTGTCTCAGCAAAAAAACCTCAGCTTGATATTAGACTCAATTCTCTTTTCAAGTGCATGTTAAGAACACGACGAGAAACATGTTCTTTCACCTTTGCAATATCGGCAAGTTTTGCCCTATTCTGTCTTCTAGCGATACTGGAACAAGAATTCATGCGTCGGTTACATCCCGCCTTGACGAGTGTAGCGTATTGGTGTTAAGACCTCCCATGTCTTGCATCAAAATCCTGCAGTCAGTACAAAATGCAACAGCAAGACTATTGACCAGGATGAGAAAGTTCAATTATAAAACCCCGATACTGGCCAACCTGCATTGGCTTCAAGTTCGCTGAGATGCGATTATATTGTTGTTAATTACTTATAAAATTTTACATGGCTTAGTGCCTTCCTATCTCGTCGACTTAGTATATCACTTAATGTTCCAACCTAGGTCACAAACCGCTGGTTTGTTAATGACCCCACGGGTCAGTGCTCTGAAATGTTCTACTTATGGAAGTTTGTGCAGCCACCTCAGTAGAAATCTTTAAATCCCGACTGAAAACATAGTTCTACACTCAAGCATTTATACATAGTAAATGGGTTTCTCTGACTGCAGCTTTCTTCTTTTCCTTCTAGCCCACTTCTCCCAGTTTGGGGAGGGGGCTAGATGGTGAGAGACGAATTGAATGCTGCCGTGCAGACTTGCGTCGAACGACCAATGCAGGTTTTGAGATGGACCACCGCCGCTGTGGCGCTTTGTTGGAATGGACCCAACGGGCCAGACTGTGAGGAGGATCTTACCCGATGGCATCTCCTGGCGTCATGGCATCTTCACACCGGACACTTACTGCTTAATATGGCTCAATGTGTTATTTTTGCCACTTGGCATCTAGTGCAACCTGTTGAGCCTGATAGGGGGCTCCTCCGACCTGGGGTACTTTCTCAAGGTTTCTTTTGTCCCCAGAAGGGGTTTTTGAGTTTTTACTGTTTTCTCCTCAAAGCTTTGTTCAAGGGATTGCTGTTGTGTATTTATCATGTTCTGTGTGATCCTATCTCTGATTTCTTTTTTCCCTGTGAATCCCTTTTGAGACTGGTGATTCAGCGCTCCAAATAAACTTCACTTTGCTCTCCCTCCCTCAGAATATTTTCAAACTTCTTCACCTGGTCCGCTATTGTTGCACCGCTAAGCTGCACCCTTTTTAGTACGGAACTGTGACGTTCGTTGCATGTTTCGTACATGTTGGTGGTGAGGGAGGGTCAGAAAAGGTCCCAAATAAAACAGTATTGATGATGAAAAGAACAGTATTAGGTAGCATGAAGATATTGTATGGTTTTAGCCATTTTATTCCAAGACTGTATGCGATAGTAAAAAGTGCAAAAAAAATGTTAATTGAGAAAAAAGATTGAGCGCAACAACAGTATCCAGTGAGCTGAATATTTCAATATTTCAGGAGACAGTTCCAAGTGTGTGCTATTTTTACAACCTGATCCATAATTCAGCATTACCATTTTTCTCCAAGAAACCTCAAAACACGTCGGTCTGCCTGGGAAATTGTGTCACAACTGGGATATAGAAAAACAGAGATGAGTACAGCAAGATTATGTTTTAGATTTTGAAAAGTATCTGATCCTCTAAGATTTTCAGCAGCCTCATAAACCAGTTACAAAATCAAAGTTGATTCATGCTAGTGGGTTTTCTGACAAGTGTATCAGTAATGTGTGGAATGTGGCTTTATGAAAAATAAAATCATATTTAGTAGTTAGGTGATTTATAAAAAGTTGCTGCTACAGCTCTTGTGGAATTATTGGATGCTGAGAGACACACAACACTTATGACTGAGATAAAAGAACATGTTTTTTTCTTTGACAATTTTCTTTGTCAATTCAAACTACTATCAACGCTTGGTGTTAGATGACTACAGTATAGCTCATTATCAGACGCTCGATTTGATTTTTGTTTCATATACAGTATCTGGATTGCTGTTGGCAAATCTGAGTTTCAATCAACACTCTTTGAATAAATAGTAATTCCATGATTTGTGGTCCACTTTAAGATGTTAAGTACTTAGAACTCATGTTTAAAAAGAGATAACCTTTTGTGATAATCCTTGCAACACAATCTGCCCCACAGCATCAGCTATGGGTTTCAAGTGATGCTCATGATGCTTCTTCATGTTTGAGGGGATGATACAGGAGTCATAGTAATTTCAAGGGAAGTATTTTGTTGAAATTTTGTTTTTCAAAATGCTCACTGCCAAGGTTTGGAGATATGTTAAAAAGAGCAAAGACTCAATAGTGTGATCATTAGGGCAAATAAGTCTTGGTTGAAAGAAAAGCAAAGGTTTATGTTCAGATGGCACACAACAAATTCAATTAATGAAAATATTCATTTGAGCAGTGCAGTAAAATCCTGGCGGGAGTCAATTTGCTCTTCAATTTGGTGCCCTGCAACAAAACAAATGTCGTGGGGGACACCTCAGCTGCTGCAGCAGACAGGTGCTTTGCTGCCCTCTAGATGAAGTTTGTAGGCAGCACCCCCCGAGTGCCGAACACTGTGATGAGTTGATTCGCAGCTTTGGAGATGAATTTGGATGTGCAGGTGTGACATTGATGGAAAGCTCTCTCCGTTTCTGTACAACCATTTTCTCATTAGCGCCGTCTAAAAATCTCAAAAACCTCTTGCCCTTTCTCTATGGCTTTGATGATTTCTACAAGTTCATCTGGTGCTGGGAAGCAATTTGAGTCCATATTGCACTTGTCTCTCTCCCTCTCTAGAGCCGCTTATCCTCACAAGGGTCGCAGGCTTGCTGCCGCCTATCTCAGCTGGCTTCGGGCAGTGGGCGGGAGACACCATGAACCGGTTGCCAGCCAATCGCAGGGCACAAAGAACAACCAATCATTCACCCAATCACACCTAAGGACAATTTATTATGTCCAATTCACCTGCCATGCATGTTTTTGGAGTGTGGGAGGAAGCTGGAGCACCCAGAGAGAACCCCCGCGGGCTCAGGGAGAACATACAAACTCCACACAGGGAGGCCGGAGCCAGGTGGATTCGCACCGGATTCGCACTTCGAGTGAGGTAATACCACCTTGTACAGCACAGGTGTCGAACTCCAGTCCTCGAGAGTCCTCCGCCACGACATTTCTCGTTTCGGCATGCCACGATATTTATTCCTTTTCTCTTTTTTGGAGGGTACGGCTTATTGAGCCAGAAGTGCAATGTAGGGAAACGAGGCTGATGGATAGGCTTGAGTGCTACATTCTGTGCAGTAGGTGGCGGTATGCACCTCACCATTGATTGCAATCCGCCATTAATTGAAAAGGAGAGAGTGCTCAACGGAGTAGACAGCAGCAATACACGATGGTCCGATTACTTTTGAATCATCTGTATGGCAACATTTTGATTTTCCAATTGACACAAAGGATGAGACAAAGACAGTTTGTAAACCCTGCAAAAAAAAAAAAAAAAAGTACATCACAGCTAACACAAACTGTATGCAAAGGCATTTGCAGAATTACCACCAAAACCTGAAGCTAGCCATCACATCAAAAACGCCTTTGAAAAAACAAGCACCAACAAGAAATGCTTTTGCATCTCCACTGCACTCCGCCAATCAAATGCGAGAGATTCCAAAACAACACAGATATTGGTATGAACTTTGCGCTCTATGACCCATTTTCTGCAGTGGAAGGCAGTGGATTTCTGCGGCTAATTCACACCCCTGACCGCGGTATGAGATCCCGCGTCCCAACATCACTTTAGTCGCACAGTAGTTCTAACACTTTACAGGAAAACCAAGGCGGAGGTAATTGATGCCATGAAAGATGCAAGTACGTCCTTTGCTTGTTGCTATTTCAAAAGTGCACCTTTCCATCCCTGCGACATCAGTTGGTAGTGAACATGTTTTTTTTCACAATGTGGACATCCTTGTATTTTGAAAAAAAGAACATGACCATTTAAAATTAGACAAATGTTAGTTTGCTGCACTGTGGGTGGCTTGTTGTGGAGCCCAGAAGTAAATGTTTTTTGGTTTAATATTTGGTACTTTTCTTCATGTTCATCTATGAAAGCACTCAGCTGCAACTTTCTTAAAGGAGCATGTGAAAAGGAAGTACAGTATTTTATTTTGTTCATCTTCAACTATTATAAGGGATCTCAGATGCAACATTTGTTATTGCAGTAGCATATGGAAAAACCTTGGATAGTTTATCGCAGCCTGCTCAATAAATCATTTTGAAATTGCAAAGTTTATATATGTAGTATTTTTTTTTATTTTGGAACTTTTGCAAAAATCTTGTCATATTTGGTTCTTGTGGACTCAATCTTGTGAGATATCTCGTCTCATGTGATTTTTATCTCGTCCCATGCCTAACAAGGACTGATATGGACAATCCGTACTGACCCCGATCAAGGAACGTAAATCCGCATCTGTTGGTGCGGAGTCTGTATTTTTTGCAGATTTCGCATCATAAAGCACATGCTAAAAATGTGGAGTTGTTAAATACCAGGATTAGCGTTGTTTGTGCTAAAACTTGAGGATACTTGAATCCCACTGATATCTAGAACCATTACAGCGTTACACGCTGAAAACAACAAAGAATTTCATTTTGATCATTCCGAATTCTTTTGTTTGGCTGGTTTGTCAATGACTTCTCTGATAACGAAGCCATTATTGGCTGAACCTGAGCTTTTCTTCATGGAACATTGAATGCATAGCTTCCTCTCAAGAGGCTTAAAGCAGCTTTCTGCCCTTAAGGCTGCAGCCAGGAAATGAAAACAGCCATTAGAATTGAAGCAACCCAGAGTGCTGGGATGCTGTACGCCTGCAGTAGCATCACTCTCACTCATGTTTGTTGTGTGGAGGAGAAAGACTACTATCCTGATGAAAAATCTTTTTAACATCAAACACTTGAACCGATAGTCCATGACACTGTGAATTATAGCATCTTCTCTGATCCATATAATTTCCCATCATGCTACTTCTCAGGTTTATAGTTTATAGCCTAGCATCAATCTGAACTATGGGCCACCTGACAATCCTTCTTCAGGTGACAGGTTGATGACAAATGTCCATTTCATCAATGTCGCCAGCATTTTCAAAGCTCTCACATAACACCACCATCTCATCTCTAATCTGTGTTGTGCCCAGGCAGCTTAGGCCTGCTAATATTTCCAACCACACCCCATCTCCTTCTCTGTGCTGAGAGCAGCACAAATGGTCATGTACACAGCCTCTCCAAGGTATAGTGGGTTTGTAAAACATTTTTTGTTGTTGATTTTTTTTTAACACGTAGCCCTCAGATGCAATAGGTTATAATGTTGTTGTTGTCACCATCAATTTACCAACAAAGTCTATACAAATGTGCAATGAGAGGGAAATTAAGAATGATAAAGTGAAGAATGGGTGCATTCCACCTTATATATATATATATATATATATATATATATATATATATATATATATATATATATATATATATATATATATATATATATATATATATATATATATATATATATATGGTATGATTCATCAGTAGCACAACAGCTTGTCACACCCTACTCTTCCACTGTATATAGGTCTGTAGATGGACAATACCTGACCCCATTTCAGGTCACCTCAAATTGACACTGGCATTGTGTTGTTTTAAAGTATTGATTCAGCAAGGCTATCACACTATAGTTTCTACAAACACGTGACTGTTGGGAGCTGTTGCTACAATGTTGCCTCAAAACATATAGGATGTAAATTTACAACATACAATAATTCATTGTCATTATTATATATTTATGTAACATACTTGTGTATATATATATATATATATATATATATATATATATATATATATATATATATATATATATATATATATATATATATATATATATATATACACAAGTATGTTACATAAATATATAATAATGACAATAATTATACAAAGTATTTACGCATGTGTGTGTACATACATACATACATGCATAGATACAATGCACAATGTCTGTGAATATATATATATATATATATATATATATATATATATATATATATATATATATATATATATATATATATATATATATATATATATATATATGTGCGCGCGTGCGTGCGTGCGTGTGTACGTGTGTGCGTGTGTGCGTGTGCGTATCGTGTTAAATGGGTGGGGGACGCAGAGGGGGAGAAGGGTGTTCCCCGCAAACATTAGCTTGGTAAACTCATTGGATGGGGACATCCTTGACATTACATGAAGTTGATAAAAGGCTTGCTCTTACTTCAACATGGCTTGTTCTTTCTCCTCTTCCTCCTTTTGCCGGGCCATAACTGCCATGATGATTTTCCGCTCCTCCTCGGTGAGATGGCTCAAATCCGGAAGGTCCGGCATGGATGGCGGCACGGTGGGTGGGTGAGGGCCGCTCTGTGGCCCCACCGAGGCGGACATCTTTTCCACCAGCACTCCACCACCGCCGCCGCCACCTCCTCCTCTTCCTCGTCGTGTCGTTTCTGCGGATAGGATCCTACGAACGTCTTCTTAGCCCCAGCTCAAGAAACGGTGCTGGGATATGGCGGCAGCGGCCCGGGCGAATAATGCGAGCCGCTCATCGTTGCAGGCACACTCGGTTGTGCTTTTCGTCGTGGCTCATCGAGGGCTTTTTTTGTGCCAGTAGTAGTCGTTGCACTAGCCGCGTCTTAAACACTTCCCGGATTCACCAAGAGCCCATTTTCGCGGTTAAGGCCGCTGGTACTGTCGAGCCGAGGACGAGAAGCTTGGTCTGCCTCCGCCGTCTTTTCTCATCTGGAGCTTCTGGATGATAGTGGTAAAGGTGGAGTCCTCTCTCGCTTTCTCGCTCTCGCTCTCTCTCTCTCTCTCTCTCTCTCTCTCTCTCTCTCTCTCTGTCTCTCTCTCTGTCTCTCTCTCGTCTCATCTGAGACTGGGGCCCTCACCGTCATCTTTTGACGTGACTACTTTCCACCCAACGCCTACGAGCGCGGTCCCACCCTCACGATCAATCACAAACGCTCGCCAAAAACTCCTACAGCACCAAGGACAGCAACATTCTCAACATGAGCACGTTTCCCGGATTTCTGTTGGAGATCCGTGAATTGGCAACCCGGCGACCCAATTGTCAAAATTAATTTAGAGATAGAAACACATTCATTCATTTATTCCTGGGAAGAGGTCATATAATAAACCGAAGCTCTTTCGTTTGATGGCTGTGCCATCAAGTCCGTAAATTGACGTCACCAAAGAGGGGGCTGTGCGCGATGACGTAAACTTCCCGTGGTGCAATATTTTGTCATCATATAGGTCGTGACAAAGTAAGATCAGTTAAAGGGAGCAGTATGTTACAGCAACCCATCAGATTTGAAATACTGTATAGATTTAACCTCATCGCTAACAGTGTTGTGCCGTTTGCACTTTAGATTTGAACCAACATCACGCATTATTTGGGATGAACGCCTTATTTTTTTCACAAAACAGATTGATTTAAATTCTATTTAAATATTCGCAAAAGTGGAAGGATTTTTCATTTAATTAAGCAGTTTGATTTGGAAAAAGGTGAACTCCAAGATTTAAATTCCGAAATAATAGAATACGGCTGAAATCTACATGCCCCACATTGTTAATCATATACCACAAAGAGTTCTAAAAAATGAACTTGCCACACGATGGCACTAAATCTATCCTTTTGATTTCTCAAGAGCTGGCGCGTGTTACGCAGCCCTGTGTTTAAAATACGTCATGGTAAATTCAGAACCAAAAATTGGTCATCAAATAGGTCTAATGTATTAAGAATTAACGAGTGTCATTAAATGCTAAGAACAAAGGTGGAGAAATAGAATATTTAGCGTCTCCATTTATTAGAAGGAGGCGTGTAATTTGAAACTTTTATTTTCTGATCTTCAGTATAGCTGAAAAGTAACAAATACACTTGTCAAAATGAATATGTTACTGAATGTAAATAAAAATCTTAATGATTTGTGTTTTGTTTTGTTTCCGCAAACATTTGTAATGGGGGTCCCTCGAAAAATAATGCTGTCTATAAGAGGTCCTTGACTCCAAAAAGTTTGGGAAACCTGCACAAGATGATGAGAAGTCTTTTTCATGTTTTTAATATAAACATGTAATCCGTCCGGCCCTCGGTTTGTATTTGTCCATTTGACTTTGACACCCTCGGACTAGTCGATCAAACTATGCATGTCACATGCTGGCTAGAAGCAACACTCATCGCAAAAAAAAAAAAAAAAAAACTTAAAGAGCATACATATTGAGGGCATGTCTAAAGGCTTGGTAACCATCACAGATGATTAATGCAGAGCTTTATCTATGGTGACAGGTCACTTGGTACAGCAGAAGCCCCTAGGCTGCATTAATGTGTGCACAGCTTTGATTGAGTCCTTGGACAGGTCCTCGGCAGAGGTGAAGGTTTCTGACTTGAGACGGGCACATGTCGAAAGTGAAACCTGCACCGATGGGTCAAAGTGGAGGTCACCCATGGGTCCGAAGAGATAGCGGCTTAGTAACTGCAGAGCGGAAAGGTAACCATCTGCGTGCCCCAAGGCGCTATAGACCGTGTAGGAATGTAGGGCAGGACATTTAAACCGGGACTGACCGGAAGACATGTAGGCAGAAGGGTGAAAGTCCCCGGAAGGTGCGAAGCTGGGGGTCATAAAGCATAAGTGCTGTGGAGGTTGAAAATGCTAAGAAGCAGTGGGGCACCTGATAGAGCAAGGGTGGTGAAATAACAGAAATATGCGGTTAATTAATATCATTAGCCGATGTGAAAGCACATTGTGAATCAAATTGAATTGAGTCAATAAAAGTACAGCAGAATGATTTATGGTAGTCCGTAAAGTCTTACGTTCTCATAAAAAGAAAGAAACCTCTTTTGTATGTTAGATTCACATCCATCCATTTATTATGATATGAAGGGTTTAAATCGGGTTGGAATGTCTCCCAAGGGATTTTTTTAGGGTGAGAGCAAAGGCAAATTTTGTCACAAGGTAAGCCAAGTAGCTGCTGGGCGCCTCTGGCTTGGGCTCCTTCTCGTGGCATATGACAATATAGTTTTGATTGCATTTTGAAAATCTATTCAAAATATTAACCTACAAATTATACAGTGTAATGAAGACGACCAATTCATCCTGAAGAAAAGAAGACAAACATTAACAGTCATGGCTGCACAAACTCCCATTTACTGTAGCCTCCCATTGATCTGTTGTAAATGTTTTTGTACCGTGTCAGCTCGGAAAGCTGGGGTAACAGAGGAGGATTCACACAAACAAGGTGACATTGAAATCAGACAGAAGCGCTCAAGACAACTGCCAAATATTTTCTTGTGCTTGAGGCAACATTGTAAACTCAATTTTCTGATACGATGCTGCGCAACATCTATCAATCCAGGCAAAAATCAAAATAGAGCAAAGAGACAATGACATACGTTTTCTGAACCACAAATTCTTTATTGGCATTTGACAGTGGTATGTGTTAAATTTCAAATCTGCTGGAAATTGCAGCGCCTGTTACTATTTTTTGAATTGAAATTTGTAGATGACACACCAGCTTGTGTCATAAGTAAATCGACCAATAGGAATGACATTGCTTTTTTGAATGTATTACTTGACATCGATCTGTTTGTCGGGATCCAGACTTTCTAATTCTTGCGGACATCCACATCCACATCTTCCGTGCGGGAAACAACTTGCCCATTGACCATATCCTCAATCACGACTCTCCTTCTCTGGGTTATGACTGGTTGAGCTAAAGAGAGATTGGGCATAAAGATTAAAATAATTTGAATATATACTGTATTTGTGCATGTATAAAGATAGGTGGATAGGTAGATAGCTAGCTAGGTAGGTAGGTAGCTAGCTAGCTAGCGAGATAGATAGATAGATAGATAGATAGATAGATAGATAGATAGATAGATAGATAGATAGATAGATAGATAGATAGATAGATAGATAGATAGATAGATAGATAGATAGATAGATAGTGGTCTATCACTTACGTTTTATTTCTTTGACGACTTGTATGGTCCTGAAAGAAAGGGAAAGGGAAAATAGCAAATGTTTGGAGATGACGTTGCTCTTTCATTGTAAAAACAAAGCTAAGAAAAATGATGCGTTTCTCTTACTTGATATCTTCTCCATCCAGCAACCTTCTATATTCAGCGATCTCCATCTCCAGCCTGCACTTGATGTCAAGCAACACCTGGTATTCTCTGGACTGCCTCTCAATGTCCGACCTCACCTGGCTAAGCTCATTCTCCAGGCCGTTGACGATGGCCTGGAGCTGGCTCAGCTGCAGGGCGTAACGAGCCTCTGTTTCTGTCAACTGACTCTCCACAGCAGATTTCTGTCAAGAGAAAGAAAGAAAGTATATATTTTCAAAATACTTTGTGGTCATGTCTTGATTTTACATTAAGAATAAATGTGTTTTCTGGCATTACCAAGCTAATTTGGGACTGGAGTTCAATCTGCAGAGCTTGCAATGTTCTCTGGAGCTCGTTAATTTCTGTCCGGGAAGTCTCAAGGATCTGCGTGTTTTTGGCAACTTGCTTGTTCAACTCATCAAACTGCAGGATGTGAATGGATCGCAAAGTTACTCCAGCTTTCGGAAGACATTTTCTTGGTACATGAATATGCATTGTATTCATTCGAGCGTTGGGTGTTTTATCATGCCCTCCTGACCTTGGCCTTGTACCAGTTGTCCATATCACGCCGGTTCTTCTCAGTGATAGCCTCATACTGTTTTCTGATCTCCTCAATGGTTCTGGACATGTCCTCCTGAGGTCTGGCATCCACTTCTACATTCACAGTGCAGGAACTCACTTGGTTCCGCAATGCTGCCATTTCCTGCGGAAAAAAATTGGTGTAAAAAATCAGGAAATCAACACTCTGGTTTTACAGGTGTCTGGTTTCAATGTAAACAGCTTTTTCATTTGGAAAAAACACTGTTGTTAATTTGAATCATGTCATATTCATTTTAAAAGTTTACCTTATTATTTGGACTATGAGCCACAACTTTTTTCTCATGGTTTGAGCCCTACAGTTTATAGTCCAGTTATAATTATAGTTTTGGTTTTGGTTCATTTTTTTGCTAGCCACGAGGAGGCAATCCACTGTCTCTGTGAAAAAAATCTAGCATGAAAATATAAAAATTATGTATAAATTGAATAATTTTTATAAAGGTTTGTGATGTGTAAATTTGATCTATGTCTGATTGGATATATGTGTGTGTGAGATTGAAAATATGATTTATGTGCAATGTGTTTATATGTTCTCTAAAAAAAAAAAAATCAATCAATGAAACAAAGGGAGACAGAAGACAATGCTATCGAAATATTGAGTTTGAACTGCTATTGAACATTGCAGTATTCTGTCGGTGTTATGTTTAAAATATCCTTCCATTCATTTTCTATAAATACTGTATGTTGATGCTTAACGTGCAGACATTTTCAGTCTATTGAAGACAGGATGTTGCTTCTAGCAGGCAAAAAAATTTTAAAAAACGTTTGAAAACAAAAATAATTACCATCTTTATGTGTAAATATCTGATGCTATGACCTGGGGCTTAATAGTCCAGTGTAGCTTTTTATTTTTTATTTTTACTGCTGCGGCTTATATACCAGTGCAGTTTATAGTCCTTAAAATACAGTAGTTATTAACTGGAAGCACCAAAAAGACAGTAAATATCAGCTAGATGCCCCAAGGGTTTCATTTAAATTTTTACTGTGTTTAAAAAAGATTCTATTTGCATCACATTTGCTAATTCCGTCCATGTGTAAATATGCAAATTTTTGCTTCAGGTGTTTCTAATGTTGCTAGAAGACAGTGAAATGTCATTACATGTTAAACAAATAGATCACTACTTTGCTACTGACAATCGACATGCGTGACAGCATACTATATCCAAGTCTGCTTGTGTACAATTATGAACACACTAGTCAGTCCTCAGGACTTGTTAGTTTAGGATAAGTGTCTTCGAAAGGTTCTAATGCAAATAATGTGTTATTAGCTGACTCACTCTCATGTGAGCTCTCAGCAGTTATATGACCATTAAAAACAGGATCACTTCAAACTAGCTGTAGAAAAAAACCTCTAGAGTCAACTTCGCAGCAATACAGTGTGTTCTAGCCAAATGGGTCTATAACGCAGTAAGGAAACGTTTGGTCTTTCAGTGAGTCAACGTTTTACCTCGGCATGGTTCTTCTTCAGGTAGACCAGCTCTTCCTTCAGACCCTCCACTTGCATCTCCAGGTCTGTGCGAGTCACTGTCAGGTCATCCACCACTTTGCGCAATCCGGCGATGTCCGCCTCCACCGACATGCGAACAGCCAGCTCATTCTCATACCTGTTAGTCATTAAACCCAGAGATGTTCATGTTGGGGCATCAGCTGAATTGGTATTACTACCAACAAAAGACAAGATGAATTGCCACCGAAACCAGTTTTCCCAGTTTTACCAAACCTTTAACGTATGTGTGACTTAACTACTTCCCTAAATAAATACAAACTCCAACCGCTTCATTTAGCACAACTCAAATACTGTATTTAATCATATTTTCTGGTCATTTTTTTTAAACAAGTTGTATTGACAGTTTTGACTTTATAAGGTTAGCATGGTGTATCAAGCTATAAGAAATAGTAACACATCAATCTCTTAGTCTGTGCACAGTAGTTACAGTATACTGCGTTCAGACTTCGCACTTAACATTGGTGAACTCCGTTTCAAAATTTCAGATATAACCATTTGGTGAAGGAAGTCCAATGCGAATGTGATTTGTGCATGTGTAAGGTAGTGGTTCATGAACTATCATTATTTGGATTACAATGATGCATCCACTCACTTGATCCTGAAGTCCTCTCCTGCCAGTCTTGCATTGTCAATCTGCAGCATCAACCTGGCATTGATCTGAGCAGCATCACTGATCTAAAATGGTATTAAAAAAAAAAAAAAAACATGGTCAGTAAGTAAGTCCACTGTAATGCGGATTTGCCTTGTAGAACCACTCACCTTCTTGCGCAGATCAGCGATGATTGCCTCATACTTGCTGTAATCTCTCAATATCGGCGTCTGCTTGTCATACCACTCACGGATTTGACGCTCCAATTTGGCATTGGCACTCTCCAGGGAGCGCACCTTGTCCAGGTAGTTGGCCAGACGGTCATTGAGGTTCTGCATGGTGAATTTCTCGCTGCCGGTAATGGCAAAGCTGCTGCTGCCATTCATGACCCCCGAGCCCAGATTCCAGGCCAAGTCCATGCCTGAAGTGAGCCCGGTGCCCTGGGACATCCGCACGGTTTTACTGGAACCAGAGTACAGGCTGGCTGCCCGCCGAGGGGCCGACACGGGCATCGAGGACAAGGACAATGATGATAGTCCCTGGCGGATCGAAGTTGTCATTCTGACTGTTAGATTTGGGCTGCACACGTCCCTGAAAATTGTCAAACCCGAAGCAAGGCAAGGAGGAGACGGTTTTGAGCCGGGCCGGAGGATGGATTTTATATGCGCTAAAGGGGGCGGGCCATCAGGTGGCTTGAACCGGAAGACCAATAGGATACTTCTTTGCTCCTGAACCTACTGGGTGTGTCTCGGCACATATCACTCAAGACAAGTTTAGGCGTGTGAAACACCCACTTACTTTTGATTAAACCTGTCTCAATCCCAGTCTGGGATACCGCTGTGAAATAAAATCTTAACCTTGATATATTTTCTTGAGGACGGGGCTCAAATTGTTGATGAAATCCTTTTCGTTTTTATCGATAATTAGTCATTCCTTCTTTTTCTAGAATATAAAATATCAACGGATGTGTCTGGGGTGAAAATTCCCCGCAATGACATGCTGACTATACTGTAGAGCAGAATTGATCAAAATAGAATAAAGTTCAATTTCTTAATCTCGCTGCATATTAAAAAACATTTTCTAAGATTAACCATGAACTGTTTTTATCAGTATGAAGGAAGTTAACTAAGGTGGATAGCACATTTTGAACAATACCAGCCAAAAGAATAAACTGCCGGCTATTGTTTTTCATGTAATTAAAATTAATTCAACATTCCACGCATAGCCCAGCAAGTCATGGCTCAATGGTTCACATGGGAGAGGCTCATTTATACTTAATAGTGGCTATTTTAAAAGGTGAAAGTGACCGTTGATTATTTTTGTTGAGGGTATTTATTGCATCATGACATTTCCGAAAAATTGTGTTGAAAATGAAATATTGAAAACCTCTCATAACATATTGAACTCAGAATTTATTTATAACTACTGAATCTATTTGATGTCTTTTTTATTTCGGCATTGACATAGAAAATAAAATACTATAAATGAAACAGAAGTGAAGCAGCAGAACCCTTTAACACATACTCCCTTCAAGATATTAATCTAAATTTATGACTAATGAACAAATTACTGTACATGTCAAATAAATAAATAAATAAATAAATCGTACAACCACGACCTAGGGAGTATGTGTCATTTTTCGCATGCTATAGCAGCTATATGGGGCATTACGGTAAATGCAGGAATAAACACTCCTCCTGCTGCCGTCCATAAGTATAAATGACATGGCGACCTCCGGAAGAGTGCCACCCCCCACGTAATATCATCTAATGATAACTATACCTGCGGTTATATTTAAAACATACTGTCGATCATTAAGAACACATTCATTTGCAAGTTTTGAAAATTATAATCATTTAGCCTAAATCTTACACAGTATCACTTTAATGAACAGAATACTGTACCGCACCTTTAAAAAAAGTTTTGTGGGATCCCATCCCTTAAAACAACATCCCTGACATATTTACAAATTCATTATGAAATTTCCATAGCAACAATAGTTTCTGGTTCAGCGACAAAACATGTTAGGGCTGTGCACTTGTGTCCTAACTGTCTGCAGATAACAGGATGTCCATTATCTGATGGGTGACGACGCCCATGATTGTTCCTTAGCTGGATAAACTGGTGGAATAAGTTATTCTGTCTCGCCCTTTCTTTGGGGCCAGTCAGTTAAGTTCTCTTTGAATTTGAGTTAACTGCACTTCACACTCATTATAAAATGTCAAAATCACACACCCAGCTTCAGTGGCCTTTGCCACATTAGTGGCAATGCATGATAGTTAAATATTTGCTTCCTTTTGCTGGGAGTTTTTGCCCACATGTGTTTTTTCTGAGTCAAACATGTGTACCCAACACCTGTGCGTATGTCCAATTAAGTTCCTACCAACTACTTCCAATAGAAAAAAATTGTTATACTACTTTATCTTTCATCATGTGTGTTTGCTTTTTTGTTTGATTTTTTTTTTTTTAATTTGCTATTGTGTTTTTTGTAGTGTGTTTTTTTTGGGCGATTTTCAATTTGCTATTGTGTGTTTTACAATGCTGTAATGTTTTAATAGTTGTTATGATTCATTTTCTTTAGTTTGTTTTATTTGTCATTTTTTATTTTGCTCCTGTGGGAATGTATTTGTATTTTATGATTATTTTTGTTTGATTTAAATGTTTTTTTTCTTTGTTTTTGTGAGTTTTGCTTTTATATTTCATTTTTGTAATGTGTTTTTTTTTGTTTGCATTTGAAAAATGTTTTTCTTGTGAGTTTTGCTGTTAAGTGTCCTTTTTTGTGTTGTTTTTGATTGCGATGACCTTTTTTGTAAGTGTACTTTGTGTGTTTTGTAATTTTCGCTTCAGGACCAGACATCTGTCATAATTTTAAGTTCTTGCAGTTTTTAACTACTTTATGACACATATATTCCCCATTGCAGAAACACATTTTGTCATGAAAATGTATGTGAACCTTTGGCAAAGTTCTGTTACGAAATGACACGTGTTTTGTCATTGAACGTACCTTCTTTGTATTGGTGATTTTTCTAAGGTAATTCAATGTCACCAAAGTAATGGTGAAGAGTAAACATCACAAGCCCTTCTGCGAATGCTGATACTTGTTTAACTAACTTGGTCCTGACTTGTTTGGCTGAAAACCTGTTTGCATGTTCTACATTCAACACTCAATGGCAGCGAGACAGTGGCACTCCTAGTTTAATTGTTTTGTGAGCTTATAAAGCTCTTATGCACTTAGAAAAATATCAAAGAGAACAAGGACAACAGTTTTTGTCCAGCCACTAAACTGTTTGGAAGGAGATGATATACTGATAATGAAAAATACGCACAAGTACAATCTCTCCTTGATGAAAATGGATGACCGTTTTATTTCTTAAAGCATTATCCTTACAATTATTAGTATTATTAATATTATCATTGGAGGCGGCTCGGAAGACAGTGGTTAGCACGTCTGCCTTGCAGTTCAGAATCCTGAGTTCAAATCCAGTCTTCCTTCAAACTCAGTCTTCTTATGGGGAGTTTGCATGTTCTCCCCAAGCCCACTCTAAATTGTCCTTAAGTGTGATTGGGTGCGTGAACGGTTGTTCGTTACTCTGTGCCCTGCGATTGGCTGGCAACCAGTTCAGGGTGTCTACTACCTGTAGACAGCTAGGATAGGCTCCAGCAAGTATGCGACCCTTGTTATTATTATTATTATTATTATTATTATTATTATTGTGGAGCTATATTCACACTCTTTTAATACTCTTAGTATTTAGCATAGTTTTCCCGCTTTTAGCATTAGTATCATAAAAATGTAACTATCCTGACAAAGAGAACCCCAAAAATCTGTGAAAAGTACATGCCACTACTATTTTTAATTATGATCTAACTGTGGCTAATCCCTTTGTTTTTTCTTGTTGTTGTTGTTTTTTTTTTTTACCAAAGATTAGTTCATTTTCAGTAACCACACCCGATCTGATTACCTCCAGACAAGTTCAATCAAGGAATCACTGAGGTGGAATCTCTATGGCAAAATGAAGTCTGCCAAAAGATCTCGGAAAATTACAACACAATTTCATGATCAAAAGATATCGAAGGAAGTACAGGTGAGGAATAAAGTGAATGATGTTTGTTCATCTGGATAGTTTTACAAATTGCCAGGCGGGCAAACAGATTCTATCCACAGGCCATTCGGATTCTGAACAAGTCCTTCATGCACTAATCTGCTTGATCTGTAGTGTGGGAGCCATTTAACAGCATTGGAATAATTTATTGTTATGATCCTGTGAACAACATTAATTCAAATTTCTGTTGTTGTATGGTCAAAAGATGGACAGTTATTTGTTTGTTGGTTGTTTTCACTGCCTAATGTAAATGTATGTTATTGCCCCTTTAAGGGAAGGCGAGAGGTGCATGACACTGGCCCTTTAAGAGCCATGGGGATTGCATCACAGAGGGCAGTTGAGACTGATAACAGACTAAAGCCAAAACGGTTTCTTTAATGAAATGTTTGTCTTTTATTGAAGTATTTTTGTTTGAAGAGATTAGGAACTACTTTGGTAATTCATTTATTGATTTATTTAGGCAAAGATAAGCCTGTGGAATTTTGTTTAATTTTATTTTTGAGCCAGAATTCGAGTAAGCCAACCACTAGAAATCTCAACTCGCACTAGTCACTTTACTGCATGCACACATGCACCTTAAAAATCCTGCACAGTGCAGGAAAGCTGTTAAATACATAACATTTTGCACTCGAGGATATTTTGCGCTATCATCCTCATATCTATACAGTTTCTTCCACTCCATCTACTCCATAATATGCTCAGAATGTAAGTCTATTCATTTATTAGAGGTTCATTATTACTGCCCTTTTTACAGTATTACTGTTTTTTTTTATTTTTGTTTTATTGCCGACTTCACTATTTGCTCGATTGTGGAATGTGGTCTGCTCTGGGAAGTGAGCAGAATAAGAATCTCATTGTGTAGTCTTACTTTGCATATAAAAATAAAACTCTTGAATCTTGAAAGCCATTTCCAAACAATTAGGATCCAGCAAACTACAATGAGTCATTATGCACAAAATAAAATTAAAAAAAAAAAACATAAAAGAGTTTGTGACCCCATACTGAGGTGCACATGGTGTTTTTCTTGAACATTTACATTTGCTTCCTGATTTTAAACATTACAAATTAGGAAATTATGTGGGAAAAAAAACTATGACAATTTGAGTGAAAATACTACTTCATTGCAATTCTTCTCACTTTGGTATACTTATTTAACAACTCATTGCATTGACATTTACTTGATTTGTCAGTTCTGAGTTGAATGACAACAGTTGTAATACTTATTGAAGTTAATTACATATTATTGTTTAATTACTGTGTAATTACTGTCTTTGTGGTACAAGCGCTTCATTAGTCAGGCAGTAACTCACTACTGGGTTCATGCGTATGTGTTGTTATGAGAATTGGACCACTCCCTATAGCTTTTTCAGGAACTGCATTTCCTTATCTCCTCCACTGACTGATAATACGTAAAGAATGAAGTCGAGTAACAAAAACTTTTTTTCCCCCATCTCTCCCATTGGTATGATCTGCACTCCAGTCTAAGGTGTGGTTTGTTTTTGGGAAACTGTGAAAGTTTTTGTTTGCTTATTTTAAGAACTTCCTGGTTGTGTGTGTGTATATGTATGTATACTAGTGCTGGGCAATAATATTGACTTATCGATATATTGCGATACAAAGTGATGCATAGGCGTATTGCAATTCCACCTTCTTTTTCTTTTTTAAATCTATCTCTCGAGTCATGATTTTTGCCATATTAGAATCATGTTTTACATGTAAATCTTTCCAAGCTCTTCAGAAACACTGCATTAAATGTTACAATACATTACCTTTCGAGTGGGGTGATTTTCCAAATCAAAAGTGGTGGCAGACGAGGAGGACAAACAGCAGAAAAAGAAAACCTTTCTATTATTATTGTTATTATTATTCTATTCTATTTCCTTCATTGCAGGAATTGTAGTCATATCTCAGGCTTCCTTCTCCTGTTCAGGTTGTCCGTAATAAGCCCCTGTATGTGATCCCAAGAAGCGCGATAATATCCGTCTTCTACTACTGCTCAATGAGCAGCCATATTAACGAGCATGTTGTATTTAAATCAAATGGGAATTTTGAGATTTCAAGTTTTGCTTTGTTTTCTTTTGTTTTTTTTCTTTTATAAGATAAGTAATTTTCATTATATGAAGAAAAAAAACTGTACAGAAGTGACCGTATCTCAAGGTTTCACTGTATTTGATGAATTATAACAATAGATTTCTTCTTGGTTTTTGTCGTCTTTTTCTTCACCAATGCAGAGATGTCACAAATCTTTTTGTTTAGGGTTGAAGAGCAAAAATGGCAAGAAAAGCAGAGCATGAAGCGGTGCCCAATAAGAGGCACGTGCTATCTCTGTAATTCTGCCACATCAGTGCTCTCTGAAAGAGTATTCACAACTGCTGGGGACATATTGACAAAGATAAGGCCTTGCTTGAAAAAATAAAAATAAAAATATGGACATGATTTTTTTTTTTTAAAAAGAATAATTAATGTGTGCTCAGAGATGCCAATATGTGAGTTCCGAAAAGAATAAATAGAATGTGTCTATTTTAATAATTTCCTTCTCTTTTTTTTCAATCATTGTTAATAAATAACATAGATGTTTTTTTTACAAACATTTTCCCAGTATATCAAAATACGTATCGCAACGTGCCTTTGCTGGATTGCAATATATTTGTTATATACCGTAACATATACATTATATCACGAGATTAGAAAGACACAAGAGACAAAAGACACAAGATCCCATGCTGTGTACTGCAGAAGATCTATTTTCTTTTGTTTGTTCTAGAAATGGGGTACACAAGCGAATGCACTCACCTGATTGCTCTGCATGACAGTAGTACACTGCCAAACGTGGTGAGAACTTCAAAACTGTACCATATCATATAAGAACACAAATGTATATTTTTCTTTTGAAGTTGTTACCGAAAGCGCGCAGCGATGGCTAACTTGACTCATATCCTGTTGCCCCTGGAGTTGCAAGTCAACACAATTTTATTTGGAAATCATGTTCAATCATGTTTAATTCAGGGCGCAATAAAAGGACTTAATTACTCTGACGATATATTGTTCGGCGCCTGTTGCCAAGCATTTATCACAGCATCTTGCAAAAATTAGCTGCAAGCTAACAGTGTTGGAGTCCTTCATATTATCTGGCGAGAGAAGGCTGATTACTTTTCCGAGGCAAGTTAATAGATGCGAATTACTCACTTTGATGCTGACAGCTGCTGTTTGTACTGATCACTTTTGAAAAAACAATCTGACTCAAAAGTGTCCTAATTACTTTTCAAGAGTTTTATTGTCATATACATAGTAATACTACACAATGAAATTCTTATTCCGTTCACTTCCCCAAGCAGACCGCATTCCATAATTGAGCACATAATAAATTAGGCAATAAAAAAAAAACAGTAATAGAGCAATAAGGGCAAAAATAATGAATTTTGAGTAATTACTTTTAAATAAACATGTTGGGGCTTTGCTTGCTGATTATCCGAGCATTTGCTATGTCGGCCAAAAACTCAGGGATTTTTTTTTTAAGCGGAGAACTCCCCTAAACGGAGAACTCCCCCTAAGTTTCTACTCTCTTTTATATTCAGCAATATAGCGACACCCCCATCTCTCTTCCCATGACTTGGTGGGAGTTAGCCAAGGGACACATTTTTCTATTGAAAATTATTGTACATATGTTGCTAACAAAGTCAAAATCTTACAATGTCAAAAGCTAATGTAGACATCTGTACTTGTGCTCACTTCAACCTCTAAAAGTATCACAATCATTTGCCTTTCTGACTGGAAAACATTAGCATTTACAGTTATAGCTGCACAGTGGAGTCTACCTTCTGTCACCAAAGTGTCAGGTGCTCCGAGGGCATGCCTGCTAAATCCGCTAGAACTAGTGATATGATGTGCAAGAATAAGCCAAGTCTACTGAATGTTTTTTTCAATATATAAGGTGGAACCCGAATCTTTATAAAATATACAGCTGTAAAACCTGCAGAATATGTGTTACTATGAGTCTTGTGAGACCCACACATACAGAGCAAAGTGGCAAATGGATGCAAGGATGAATGATAAAATCAGAAATGTTAAAAAGAACACATCAATACAGCATACAGCAAAAATTTAGAGGTGGGGCCTTTTTCCCTTCCAGGCAGCATCCATTTCAACAACTCCTTCTGCTGGTTCAGCAATGCAACTCACAAACCATTTGTTAACTTTTACCTCATTCTCATTTCTGTAATTTCCCTAAGCAAAGATTCATCTACATCGCATCTTTGTAGAGGTTGACACTTGACACCTGCAAACAGGCTTGGTGGCATTCCATGTTTACAGAATTTATTTTCCAGAGACTTTCATAACAAAACTGCCAGCAGTCACACAGTAGGAGCTTTCTCAGAGAGAGTGAGAGAGAGAGAAAGAGGGGGGGGGGGGGGGGGGGGGGAGACAGAGAGAGAGAGAGAGAGAGAGAGAGAAAGGGAGAGAACAAATAATGGCTTAATCACCTTCATCATCATTACTGTGTTCTGGCCAACAGGAGGATACCATCTGTTGAGTGTGACAGTCAGGTTTCCAAAATTTTCAGTTAAAACCTCTTGATTTTATGATCATGATGCAAGGTGATTGTATTATTGTTATAGTTGTAATTACTGTACTTTTCCATCCATCCATTTCCATTTTCATCCATTATCCTCGATGTCCTTGATGTCCAAGGGGAGCAGGCAGGGCACACCCTGAGCTGGTTGCCAGCCAATAACAGGGTACCCAGGGAACCAGTTAGGCACCCAATCACACCTACGGGCAATATAGTATGTTCAATACACCTGCCATGCATGTTTTTTAAATGTGGCAGGAAATGTGTCCGGCGAGAACCCACACAGGCACAGGAAGAACATGCAAACTCCACACAGGTAGGCCTGAACGAGCTGGAATTGAACTCAGACTCTAACCACGCTAACCACTCTTCCACTGTGCCGCCCAATTACTTGCATATGAAATATATTAATTTTTAAAACTAATATTAGCCCAATGATTGCATTTGTTATAAAATGAAGTATTGTTGTATGTACCTGAAATCCCTATCCTGTGGGGGGGCGGGGGGGGGGGGGGGGGGGTATCCCATGGAAAAGGCTTCCTTTTTGTTATATTATGTGTGATTGCAATAAAATGAGAATGTTCTTTTTTTTTTTTTAAGTTTCAGGCACTTTAATGGACTATATACATGCTTTTTTAAAATAATGAGCAGTTGTTGAAAGTTGATTGATATTGATTTTTCTCTTTTGACAATGTTTAAAATGATACAGGTTTGGGTATACTTATACATTTTTTCATTCATATTAATCTTATTTATAGCGTGTCAAGTGAGGGGTGGGGGGGGGGGGGGGGCATTTTCTCTTTCCTGGGTGGGCTTGGCAAAATATAATTGAGAAGCACTGGTTTAAGCCTAAAAACAGTACAAATCATTTAATCTGTATTGTATTGTAAACATTTGTTAATCCCTTTATTTATTAGCTTCACAGCATAGTGAATGCATTGTTTCTGCTTTAGGCAGAAACAGTTCATTCATAAATTGGGCTAGGTTAGGGGCAGACATTTCAAAAATAAATGGTTTCGGTGGGGCTGATGTTAGAAGCTAGCCCACATCATCTTTATTGTGTTTAACGTACTGTTTAACATAAGTTTTTGTATGCTTCATCTTGATACACGCTGACCACAGTTCCGACAGGGATCTCGCTGGAAAAGTTTCAAAATGCTGGCGAATCTACTGTTGAAAGTGGCAGCATATCTTCTACGTTTGACATACTCAACCACGAGTCTCCTAACCTCTTGAGGTCAGAGTAACGTCCCTGAGCGAGAGAACGATAATTTTGCCTGCTTTGTTTTCTCCCGTAATACTTTGAAAAGATATATATATGCACAAAATGTGCATGTCGTGCTTCTCCCGTAAGTTCGTCATACACAATGATACAGTACTCCCTCACGCCTTTGCGCTTCATCTTTCGCTGCTGCACGTGTGTTCTGGCCACTAGCTTCAGGGAAATAGAAATTTGTCTGGCAGTCCACTGATCTCCGGGTGGCCACAGACCTCACTTTGAGAACTTATTCATTAAAGAATGCTTCTATGCATTTACTGCACAGTGTTACAACATCCCTGATTTACGTTATTTTCATGTTGCAATGTGAAATACTGATTTTTTTCATCCCCTCTTGACATTTTCTTTATGCAAACCATTTGACATGACATTTTCCTGGTCATGTGACCAAAACAACTGTCATGACCCTAGGGCCTTGGCTGTATTTGTGTTGTTTTGCCTCCATCTGCTGGCATTTTTAGGTAATTGCACATATTTACTATTGCCGTCTCACTGCTTCCATGCAACGCGTCACTACAATGCTGGTCTGCTATTGCCCGGCGTATCCTCACGGAGATGCTGTTCTGCTATTTATAATTAACCGTATTTATAATGCATTTTACTGCTTAATCCAAACTTGAATGGGTTAGCCATTGGTCCCAAGATTGCTGGTGATGTTAAAGAGAAAGAGAAAGCAGTGACGGCAACAGAAAATAAGTGCATTTACCTAAAAACGCCTGCAGATTGACACAAAACAACACAAATACAGCCAACCGGGGAAAATACCATAAAGGGGGGCTGAAAAAACTCAGTATACCACATCTTGATATAAAAATAATTTAAGCCAGGGATGCTATAACCTGGAGCTCCACTGTGTATATATGAACACTAGTGTCGCTGGGTTGCTGGTGCCTATCCCAGCTGGATTCAGGCAGTAGGCAGGGGACACCCTGAACTGGTTGCTAGCCAGTTTTCTGTTAAAATACACCCAGAATTCAAAAAATCTTGCTTGTGCCCTGGTACATTAAGGCAGGCCTACAAATACATACTTGGCTAGGTTTGGTACACATTTTTGCTTTTGCTTTGCTTTCTAGCAATTTCAATTCCGTGAGATGTAATGGCCATTTGGCTCCCTTTCCTCAACTATATTACAGCTCAGTAGTTTTGAGATGTTGTTTTTTTTTTCTTCAATCAGAACAATAAAATCATCTCACTGGATGAATTTGAGAAACATCTATTTGCGTTAGCAAAATTAAGATATTAACAGGGAAATAAAACCATGGCAGTTAGACCCAACATGCTCTCTCAGTGCCATTCATCAACAGCAATTCTGAGATAAAAAAAAAAAAATGTGCATTACATATTTAAGAGCAGTGTATGTGAACTTAATGAAATGTATACATAAACAACACACAAATACACAAGTTCCACTGACTGCTCAATGTCATGTCATTGGGTCTCCCTGAACATTGTGTTGCAGTGTGTTTGAAAGGATCGAAGTAATCCCGGATCAGCATGGACAAAGGGCCCCAGAGTGCTGCTTGCGATGGAAACACTTTGTGTGACCCCCACAGCTCTCCTCTTGCCTATGTACGTTTGTGACAATAGAGAGTTGCTGCTGTAGTTGACCATGGAGACTAAATAGCGGCAGATCACATGTTCTAAGGGCATGCTGATCACAGCCCATTGGCTGCGTCTCGGGGGCCAGCTGACGTTGACTCCACACGCTGTGGGATGAAGAAAGTTTTGACCAGTCCTCTGGAGAGGAATTTGCTAAGCGGCGAGGGTAGGGGAGCCTTTTTGAATTCTTGCGAGCCACTAAAACAGACTCGGAGAATTTTGTTTCCTTCTTTCGACTGCTTTTTGTTTTTATGCTGCGAAAGCTACACTAGCACACGTGAGTATCACTGGGTAAACATTTACTTAGTTCACGCCTCTGAAATTGTGTCCTAAAACAAGTGTGACTGTTAGCCCTTTACCTGCAGGTGTCCAAATTATCACGTCTGCTGGGAACGAAGCACAGTGAGTATATGTGCAGTATTTCTTCTACAATGGCAAACAATAACATGACCAATAATGTCTGACCTTTGACTCAAATTGTCTGCGCCTTCTAGTGCATACGACTATATAGAGCATGGACTCGCTGCAGAACTCTGGTCAAATCATGTGGGGGCTGAACACTCGTTTGAAGGGCTTCCTCGAGCAGGTGAACAAGCTGCAGGAGACCAACCGACAATTAGAAGCCCAGATAGCTGAAAGGGGCATGAGAAACATGTCTTGCTCTCAGGATTGGTCCAAGCAGGAAAAAGTTGTGAAAGAACTTCGTGCTCAGGTGGGACGAATGAATAATTAATCAAGAGTGTGCCATTTTGTGGGATCCTCTTGACACAGTTTGCGAGCAAAATAAGAGTCGCGGTCATAATAGGATATTATGAACCTAAAGAACATTTACGCAAGACTAACAATTCTGATACTGATGCCGCGCGACTGTTTAAAATTTGTTGCTGTCATTCAGAGACTCATCACTTGTGAGCAGGCAGGCGGGTTGTTTGAGCTAACAGGATATACCTGTAGGTGACAGGCAAACTTTTTCTAAATGACACTTTACACGAGCAGTCGACTCAAAAGGCCAAGGCCATATTACACATTTCTACTGTTGTCCGGGTAACAATCAGCCATTGAGAAGCACCGTGTGAATAACTTTTCTTCTCTGGCCATGATGTTGTCGGAATGTTATGGTAAAATTTGGAGTGCTAGCCAAATGGAAACCTTAGAGCAAAAAAATGTAAAACTATATTTAAAGTGTGAATTTCTCATTTAAAGTGGGTCCTAGTTGGTAACAAGTGTATTTTACTAGTGTGTCATCCACAATGTATACATTTCTAGCATAGAAACAAACCCAGGCAAGCCGTAGCTGATGAAAGCAATTACATTTATGGAATCATTGTCTTTGTGGTATTAACTAATAATGTCATGATTGTCTATACATCTCTGTTGATTTACTTTAAAGAGACAGTGTGTAAGATTTAGACTGTTATTCGTTACAGCCGGCTCCGGAGAAGTGCCACCCCCCATGGAATATCATTTAATGATAACTAGATCTACAATTATATTTAAAACAAACAAACACATTCATTTGTGAGTTTTTGAAATGTATAAATATTTAATTAAACCTTTTTCATGAAACACAGTCTAAATCTTACACACTGTCCCTTTAACAGTGCTCCGAAAAAAAACCCGAAAGTTTCAACATACTTACATATATACTCTGTCGGTAACGCAAAGTTTCTCTCGTGTCTTTGCAAGCACAGCATATTTAACTGCTTGCACATTTTTTGGGCCTTTCATATAAAAGCATAAGATTGGTTTGCTTTCGGTTTTATTTGGAGAACATTATGTTATCCTAAATATCTGCTTGGACATTAACCCTTTTGTGGCGTATTTTTCTTGCTCAGCTAATCATCATGATTCTGGTGGACCCGCAATAATTCATATAAAATCATATAATTTTCTGTCAAAATATTCAACCAGCAACCCTAGTGTTGATAAGGGGCTACAAAGAAATGGGTAGATGGATGGATGTTCATCCCAACGACTATTGTATGTAATCATGTACAAGTTGACCCTGTGCATAAGTCAACCCCCCCACCCCTTTGTTCACTTCAGTTTGGGTGAATTTTACAAAAACACATATATAAATCTACCCCTGACTTTAGAAATACATAACTGTCCAATTAAAACACATGGTGTGTGTTATTAAAATGGCAAAATTACGGTAGTTTTAGATGCATTTCTTCATCGTATATTGAATAACATACTATTGCGGTTTTGGTGGGGAGGGAGTGGGGCGAAAATGAAACAAGTGCACTGCAATGTGGACCCAAATGCTGAAACTATCGTTGCAAGCATAAAACGATTTGAAGTGTCAATGCTTTTTATTTATTTTTTGACATAGTTGAATGTGAATTTGTCAAAAAGCCCTCAAAGTCATCATCACTATCTGCCACACCAAACATTCCCTCTCATTTAAATCCTGAACGTCCTCTTGTTCCTGCTTGTCATTTGCGCAAACATCATTATTACTCCTCCATGGGTAGTCAACTTCGGATCTGTCAAATTTGTTTGAAATGGAGGTCTCCATAAATGCTTTACATACTGAAGACTTCTTTACCCATGGAGAGCCACTGCTCTCAAATTTTTGTCTTGAACGCAACAAGTGAAGCCATATTTTTCTTTTCATAATGGGTCAAAGTCCATTGGAAAAATGATTCACGCAACCTCATTGTTGACAACAGAGGCAATAAGGCGGCACTTGACGAAAGTGCATTTGAAAGTGCAAATTTAAACGGATGCATACTATATCGAATCAGGTGTACAGATAATCATTTTAAGCCTTGTAAATGACATATTACTTATTTCGCAATCAAACACAGATATGTGGAGAAAATTGGTCTGTTTTTGAGTTATGTGGATATAGGTCGACCCCTAGAATATGGGAGTTGGAAATAAGGCAGAAAAAAACCTCGACTTGTACACGGAGAAATACGGTAGTTATTTGAATTGCAAACATGGCTTTATATGAAAACTGGAAACAAGCCCCACAAACTTGAACGCTGTACAAGGGCTAAGTAGTTTTAGATCCACTGATCTCACTGGGGCTTACGAAGGCTTAGTAGTATTGAGCATATTGAAACCCACACATAATGTGCATTGTACTCTGAATACTATAAACTGGTTTGCATACAGTATGCCTTTTTTGCAGACTCTGATCTGTACTGATGCTAAACAAAAGTGAAAGTGTTCTCTTGCTTGACAGTTGATTTTTGTGATAAAGTTCAGCGTTGGTTGCTTAGTTGACATGCATGACTCGTCCTCGTGACCCCAGCTTTTATTGTTATCACATCACTTACCTAACAACAACACACTGCCATAAAAATAGAATCATATTCAATTGCTGATGGATGAAGGATGGTAAGAAACTGCTAGTCAAGCATGCTTTCTTGACCCCTGCCTTAGCGCTAGCTGTTAACATGAATTCATGGGCCCTTTCAAACACAAAAAAACATCAATTAACTCAACTTTATTTAAAACTTTAAAACATGCTTTTTTTTAAGTCCCATGCTGATAAAGTGATACATTGGGTGTATCAAATCCGATCAAACTGTAATTCAATGAAGTTTACAGACAAGTGAATACTATTAGACAATGATGAGTGATTGGAAGCTTACACTACCTAACCTCGGGCAATGACACGTTAGCTTGACGCTACCTAGTACTACTACATACTAACAGCAAACAAGCTGTTGAAGCAGGACACTTACCTGTGAGCGAGTGAGGGGCCTTGTCACATACTTTTTTTTTTCCTTTTTTGTTTTTTTGGCACTTGATTCTTAGTGCCGTTATGGACCCATGGCATCCATAATCTGTACCCAACAGTATATTTTGCACAATTATTTGCATAAGGAGCGTGAAAATATCACTGGATAAACCAGGGGTGGGCAAACTTTTTGACTTCTAAAATTCGACAAAAGTGCCAGACCGGGAGCAGATGGGTGGAGTGTTTTAATAATCCACCTCATAAGAGAAAAACAAATGTGGGATATCTCGAAAACATGAGCTTTAATGTCAATAGGAAACACACAAAAGCATCACAACAGTGTTGTTCAAGTCCCTCGTATTTTACTTTTAATTGAAATGACTCTTGCAACAGTTGAAAATTAAATGAACAAAATACAGTTATTGCAAACAATTGCCATTTTAAAGCACGGTTAGTTCCGCTATCCTTTAGGATAGTAACATGATCATTCTCCGCCTGAATAATTTCTTCAAATTCGGCATGGTAGATTAATGATGATTTATAATGATTAGGATGGATGGATGGAACAGTGTATTGGAATTGTTGTTGCATTTGTTTTTTTGTTTTGTTTTGTTTTTTGCTTTGCTAGGTTGGCAAACTACTAATGGAGAATGCCCTGTTGGCATTGCAGTCTGAAAGCATGAAGTCCAGAGCTGCTGCCATCCAAGCCAGGTCAGCTGTTTGTGCCTGTATCTTTCCTGAAAGTTCTCAGCCAACCTCTAGTCTTTTCTCTAGAATAGAGACAGGCAACTTTATTGCTGGATAATGTGTCAAAAATGTGCCCTTCTGAGGCCAGATTAGCATGACCGCACATCATAATGGGCAAATATTAACTGCATACAATATTATGCATTTTTTGTGTATACTGCACAGTATAAGAATAATTGATATGCATTAACTGCACAGTATAAGAATAATTGATATGCATTATATGTAGTTTTCATTCACAAGTGTATCATGGTTCTATTCATTGTTTTCTTGAATGAACACAGACAAAATGTCTACATGAAAGGGCCTTTATTTTTATTTTTTTATGATACTACTCCATGTCATTTGATAGCAAGTGACATTGGTAGTGCAATGGAAATGTCCTGTATTTACTTATTGTAGTATATTGTAATGCTGGGGAGATGAAGCTTGAAAATGTTTCATGAATCATCAGTTGTTGCTTTTTTTTAGTCCTTTAGATGGCACACTTTCGAGATACAGCTGAAAGCTAGTGATGGGAAAATGAAGCTTCAAAAACCACTTGTGATCATTTTTTGCTCTTTAGATGACACTTGCTTACTGTAATTTACAATGACTGTAACATATGTTTCATTACACTAGTCTTTCTCTTTTAACAAAGCACATCAACCAAAATATATTTTATCAATATATATCCATGAGAACCATGAGTATATTAATTTTACTCATGGTTCAGGTGAAACCACTCCGTCTTGCCATTTCTCAAACTTCTTTCTTCAGACCAAAAGTCCCATTGACAGGAGTGAAAAGAAATAAATTGAAGCTTCATATTCCCATGGCTAATGCGGTATACTGTGTTGAAGCTAGGACCAAGTATTTTCCAAGTGTTTGTAAAAGGCTGTTCTGATTAATAATCTTCTTCTCACGTGTTACAGGTGTGACATGGAAGAGCGTAACACCTTGTGCTTGGAGCAACAGGTTGCTGTGCTAAGGGAGTCAAAGAATAAGACTGAGCAGAACAACATGATTCTGCAGGCAGACATTGATCACTCCATGACAGAGCTTCAGGATATCAACCAAGAGTATCAGGTCATTATATTTCTCAACATTTATATACACAGAGCAGGGGGGTGCAAAAGTAGGTATACATGAGAATCACATTGGTGAATATTGTGACATATGATGAATTGAGGTAAAGTGTCATAATATTTGATCGTTTAGACATGATGAAGCATACTGTATTTGATTGTAATTAATAGTCTTGCCTTCATATGCAAAACCTCTATCTTGCAATTTCCTGGCCAAGAGCCAATCAGAGAAACAATTTTAATTTGTTCTACATTCACTGGTTACTTGAAACGCTTCCCAGAATGCCTTTATCAGAATGAAACCTGAAACCAGGACTAAGAAAGGAAGCAACTACAAATAAGTCTCCATTAAAGTCAGATATGTATAACTGTGATTGACAAGCAATTAATTAGACTAACACAATTTTTTCACTCATCTGGGCATATTTCTACACTTTCTGGTGGTACTGTAAAGTGCTTATTATCGTGTTGACTGCTGATTGAATGCAGTTTATTTCATATAATTGCCACAATATAACAGCTAATGGTAAATAGACTTGGTGAATAGACTTTCACTTACAGTATATAGCGCTTATCTACCCTTGGGTACTCAAAGAGCTTTACGCTAATTAGTCATTAACCTACTGGTGACACAGCATCAGGAGCAACTAGGACCTCTTGCTCAAGGACACTTCAACATGGTCACGATGGTGTTGGGGGATCGAGCCTGGTGATGGGCTACTGACACTCAAAGAAAGCAATTGTATCGAATCATTGCTCCGAGGCGTGGTTTGATCACGTTATTTATTACGCTGGATGCACTTTAATGACGGTTTAAGTGCTTCGAATCATCAGATTGGTTTGTTTAATTTCGAATCACTTGATGGCCTTGAATGTTCACTGGGATTGTCGTCCTTATATATTTATATATAATTTAATGACTACTAGGTGTCCTCCTTAGACTGTTTCATAGAGGGTCCGAGCAATGAACCAAAGTTCGTGAAAAGATTCCAACAAAGCTCCACCAAAGCCTCAGTTGGCCAACCCACAGCCTCTCAGCTGGGAGACGACCACATTTGATGTAAAATCTATTCCGAAGATTACAACGAAAGATGAAAACTGCAATTCTGACATTTTTAAATCGTCTTTTTTTTTTTTTTAGCATTCCAGTCATTCCTCCGTCAAAACAGGCATCCGTCTGCAGCATATCCCATTAGTGTGACATCTTTGACTAGAAGTAATTTAATGACCTCTGTCATGAGTTACACCATCAAATCGCAAAGTACTTTGTCGAACATAGATGGAGAAAGTGTATTACTCTCACAGTTAGCAGCTAACTAATAACTCTAGTTAATATAATCACATTGATTCTAAAATGCTTCCATTTAGGGGAAGCATGCTCATTGCATGAGACAGTTCTCAACGAGTGACTCACATTTTCCTTGCAGACAATCAAGCAAGAACGGCCAATATTGACACAGAGCCAAATGTTTTCTTTGAAGTGCCAAAAATTGTATCCTCACCTTTAAATATCACCAAAAGGTGAAAAAATATCCATGCTACAAGTTTTATACAATTTCCATGATGGCTAGCTACAGTGATTAGGTTACATATAAATGAGCTAACTGAACTAAATGGAGACGTCCATGGAGCTGCTTGTAGGATGTTAAAAAGTATCAGAAGTCAAGTATTTGTTGATACTGAAACCACAATCAATTTGGGGGATTTTTTTCTTAATCATCTGTCCCTGGCTATTGATCCAGCCTCAGCGTTGATACAGTCCTGCCTGATTGCCTGCAATGAGAGAAGAAATTGCTCATCGTGGATTTGATCATGCATTTGCATGCATGCTCAACATGAAAGTGTCTTTTAATTTATATTATCACCTACAAAGTTCAATAGACATTATTAGTGTGTCTACACAAAAACAGTTGAAAATATCCATCTCCACTTTTGTGTCTGGAAATATATTGTGTGCTTGCACGCATGTGTGTGGTTTGACATTATGACTTTAGTTGATTTATGTGTGATTATAACATTTAGGGCAAAAGCATGCAAAATTTGAATGTACAGTTGATCTTAAACACACACACACACACACATGCACCCACACGCACACACACACGCAGGCACACACGCAGGCACACACACTTATCTTCCTGTTTTGTTGCTGTATGCAGTGTAACAGCTATTGCATCTCCTCTGCTGCGTCCCACTCGCTTCCTTATGCCCCCTCCCCTCTTGTTGGCTGGTTGCAGGCAGCCCGAGCTCTGCAGTTGCAGCGAATCCCCTCATGTGATGCTCTGTTAGCAGCCACCGCTGTAGCAGGTAAACAGGAAGAGGATGGCACAGGGATGGAGCTCACTAAACTCCTTGACCAAATCAGAGCTCAGTACAACCTGGACAGACTTCCCAACCAGATTGAGAGAAACCTCGCTTCGGGTACAGGCTCACATTCACGTTACAGCTATCCCGGGCCGAGCCGGTCTGAAGCTGGAGCGACACCTACATCGACAACAACAGAATCAACAACAATACACAGTGGAGCCCTCAATGAGGTACCCATCATTTCCTGTATCCTCTCATCGTTTGTTTGTTTGTTTTTTTTGCTGTGCCATTTTGGCATTTGGCCAGTAGAATCAGGGCTAGCTCATATTAGATGATAACCAGTGTTTGGCAAGTTACTTAAAAATTGTAATGCATTATTTATTACTTATCACGACAATTTCAAAGTCGTATGTTACATTACAATGTTACTATATTTGAAATGTAAGGCATGACACTACTATTGCATTACTTTGATATTCCGCTCACCAATATGACTGGAAATATGGATTTGCCATTTAAATGTATCTTATTATTATTATCTTATCTCATTACACATCCAGTGAAAGGTTGGCTTAGGCCTAAAAACAATACAAATCATTAAATCTGTAATGCATTTTAAACCTTTAAAGACATTACCAAATACAAAATCTTTTTTTTTCAATCAATCAATCAAATTTTATTTGTATAGCCCTAAATCACCGAAGTCTCAAAGGTTTTTTGTTTTGCATTTTATCCCTTCATTAATTATCTTCACAGCATAGTGATGCATTGTTTATGCTTTAGGCCAGTGGTCCCCAACCACCGGTTCGATCGTTGTTGTTTTGGCACAGCTTCTGGCCGCTGTTGATATTACATACATAGTGAGAAGGATGATGTGGTTTGTAGAGCAGCCAGCAGCAACCCCCCCACCGCAGTATGAATCTAAGGCGTTGACCAGTCCACGGTGATAAAAAGGTTGAGGACCGCTGCTTTAGGAACGGTGCATTCCACAAGTTCAATGTTAATATTTAAATTCAAGTTCAGTCGGCGAGCTTAGGGACAAACGTTTCAAAAATAGATTGATTCGGTGGGGCTAATGTTAGCAAGCTAGCCTACATCATCGTTATTGCGTTTAACATACTGTTTAACATGAGTTTTTGTATGTGTCACTTTATACACATTGACCACAACTAGTTAGAGACTATAGCAATAATACAGTGAAGATTTATGTTAGCTTACCTTGTCATTATTGCTAGTTGCAACAGGGATCTCGATGGAAAAGTTTTCAAAATGCTGACGAATCCACTGTGGAAAGTGGCAGCATATCTTCTACGTCCAACATGCTCCACCACAAGTCTCCTAACCTCTTGAGGTCAAAGTGTCATCCCTGAGCAAGAGAAAATAATTTTGCTTGCTTTGCACTCTCATTCCTCCATGTTTTTTTCATTTTGTTAACACGTTACTATTGCACCGCTCGAAATGGTTTGTCAAACTACTGGTGGTATTTTACAAAGTTGTCATGCACAAACTGCACCCAACTATAATATTCTTTTTGTCTTTATCTCTGAGGAACTGAAAGTAATGGGTGTGTTGGTCTTGTGGTGTTTTTGGCGAATTTTGAGGGAAAAAAATACCACTTTAAGGTTAATAATGCATTGTGTTATTCTCATTTGTACCAAGTAAAATATGACTACTTTTTTGTGTGATGCATGCACTACCGCATTACAGCAAAAAGTAATGCATTACAGTAATTACATTACTTTTGTAATTACAGTAATTACATTACTTTTGTAATGCATTACTCCCAACACTGATGACAACACTGAAAAAATTTGAGTTTGAGGACTTACAATGTCTTCGTCTGCTATGAAACAGCCTATTTATGTCTTTACCTTAAGCTCGCTTTGTCACAATTTACAATTCCTCACTAGAACTTTGTAAATCAACCAATCATTGTGAATGCTGTTTCCTTTTGATCTGTGCAGTATCATTGTGTGTTTCAAATGGAGTAAATATTAACTTTATTTAAATGACACAGAACGCTGAAAGTCTCACTGAAGATGGATTAAAAAAAAAAAAAAGATTTTTGAATGTGTCAATATTGTTATAGCTGAGACACCGCATGACTGCTTCAATAGATCTAGTCGGGTGTGGATGGGTGTGAAACACCCGACAGCTGCCAGTGTGTCAACACACCTGGCACAACTGTGTGTGAATACAAACTCAAAGGTCGCCACTGCTGCCTGTTCCTACAACATACAATTCAACAATCAAGAGCATGCAACCTTTCTTAGTTTCCTTTTGGCTCTGTGCCATTTGGGTTTGTGCAAGCTATCTGGAATTCTTCCCCATTGTGCTTTTTTTTTCAGTCTTTTTATGCGAATTTGTTCAAAGAATCCACTCCAGACACGATTAATCCAACATTGTATGTAACTTCTTTGCTTTTATCTTACCCAGGAGGAAGTAGTATGGACTCAGGTTATCAACAGCAGCAATGTGCTAAGGGACGCTCGGGCAGAGTTAGCTGAGGCCCGGAAGCAGTGGCACTCCCTTCAGGTGGAGATTGACACCCTGCGCTCCTTGGTAAGGAAAACATAAACATCCATACGACCAGTGCCAGCATTAGCACATGGCATGATAACTTTGCAGGTGTGATCACACATGTAACAATCACACATGTACTCATCATCGTTCTCATTTCATCCGGTTGGTATGCCAAAAGCTCTGTAGGCATGTAGTACATATATATATATATATATATATATATATATATATATATATATATATATATATATATATATATATATATATATATATATATATATATATATATATATATATATATATATATATATATATATATATATTCTTGAAGACATGGCTTATCCTTAGAAAAATATTCAGTTCAAATACAGTAAGGGAAAGAGTGTCAAATGGTTAAAAATATTTTTTAAGGAAAAATGAACATAAGATTGAAAAACAGTATGTCAAAAAAGGACTGATCCATTGCGAGGGTTTAATTTACCCTACTTTCTTTGCACAAAACATTTTAAAATAAAAATGGGCTCAAATTTATTCTAAACATCCCCAAAAATGGGGTTTAACTGTTGCCGTTGGATGGAGTTGTTCCAAGTAGTGGATATGTACATTTTTGGCGCAAATGTGGTTATTTTTTTACATCTATGGCTCACTTTGAGTCTTCTAATACACTCTCAGAACGAAAAGTTAAACATCATAAACAAAAATAAGGTCAAACTTGCTGTAATTTGAATATTTCGGATTATTTGTTTCTTCTAAAATGTTATGTGACAGAATAACCGAGTAAAACAACTCAAAAGGTTTTTTTTGGTTTGTTTTTTATTGTTTCGTTACATGGTTTATTTATTTGACCTATCTTTTTGAGTTATTCATTTCACCTTTAAAGTTGTATAACATTCATTTCACTGAAAACGTTTTGTGACTTGAGAATTCCAAGAATTAAAAAGCAATCAATAAATAAAAAAGTTGGCTTGTTTTGTGAGTTTTTCATTCGACCTGACTTTTTGTCACGTGGGGGCTGGAACAGACAAGAAAGCTAACAAGCTAAACGCATACAAGGCAGCACTATATAACATGCTGAAGATAAGAATTAATATTAGCTAGCATGTTATCCACAGTCACAAGCTGGATCAACAAACTAATTTAGGGAATATTATTATAAAAATTACAGCATTCTTACAAAGAAAGTAAAATTTACACACTCGTGGGTCAGATTTCTCAGAGAAACAGAACAACGTGTGAGTCATCGACTGACTGCTCTTCATTTGAAACTAGAGCATCCTACCTTACTACAAAATGTAATATCCAAAGCGGCCAGAGGCGGCGCCATAAACCAAAGATTGAGCCAAACAAAGCACAAACGAATGAACTGTTAAAGAATAAACTAAATCAGTTTCAAAACATCATTATTTTGGGTGCGGCCCATGCGACCCTGTAACAGTACATCCATGGACCGGTAACGGGTCGCGGACCTGTGGTTGAGGAACACTGGTTTAACAAACCGCTGAACCAGACTTCAAAACAGCAAAAGGCAGTTCGCACAAAACAGCCCAGACTCTTCTTCTGAGACAGTTAACCAAGTGTTGTACCATGCAGCCCATGTACAGTAGCTATGAAGGACAACATTCCAGTTATTTACCGTATTCTTCAGACAAATCAGGTCACTAGCAACAACTAAAATAAGACCTTTTTTGAACACCGCAAATAATGGCTTTGCCTGTTGTTGGTTCTCCAGGAGAAAGGCTTGGAGAACTCCTTACACAACACCCAGCAGCTGTATTCCAGTCAGCTGCAGGAACTTTCCCAGGTAATTGCTGGGTTGGAGGGTGAGCTGGAGCAAGTGAGGAATGGACTGGCAACGCAGCGTCAGCGCCACAGTCAGATGCTCAACACAAAGATACGACTGGAGCGAGAGATCTCCACTTATAGGCGACTGCTGGAACGGGAGGAGGGCAGGTGAGGGATGAGAGGTATAGAGGGTGGTTGAAACATTGTAAGAACTCCCTGTACCTGTATGTGACCTGAGTTTACCATCAAGGGTAATCAAGCACAGTCACGTCTTACGCACTGTAAAACCAACACGATTTATTTGATTCAGACAGGCAACACATCCTGTCTGAGCTTATATTCACTGCTTGCAATGACCTGTTTTATTGGGGGATTTTTTTTTCTTCGTATGTATTCTTGGGAAGCTTAGGAACAATAGTTGTATGTCAAACAGACTTGAGAGAAGGCCTGTGCAATATTCCAAGGTGTTTTCTGGTTTCGTAATGTCCCTGCCTGACATGCCACAGCAGGCATAATTAATAAAGAACGATAGTTATCACGTCATTTGTACTAGTGAATTTTCAAACGGGGAGATGATTCTGTTGCTTTGCTGGATACATTCTGTTCAGTAAGTGCTTCAATTGAGGGCAAGTGGGTGGTCTGGGAATCACAGCTTTGACTGAATACATAAATCCTGGCATACAGCACTGAGTTGATTTGTGGAAGGTGACATCATACAAGAACGCACACCTTTGTTTTCTAACACGTTACAAAGGCTTGTTTGAACTTGCTTTGATCATTGCAGTAGTCTTTTGAAATTAATACCTGGATTAAGTTCCTTTTTTCAAGTCTTCACTAACGATGTCACCGGTCGCAGTCACATTCCCCAGTTAGCAGGCGTGTCACTCGTTTTCATGACCAGGTCACGTCGTAATTATGTTTTTTTTTTTTTATTCATACCTGAACATAACTATTTATGTGCACTTTAAAAAACAACTCGAGATGCATAAAACGTGTACTTATAGTAAAAATCAGGCAAATACCAATAGACGTTATATCTACAATCGATAGCTAAATATACATTTATATATATATATATATATATATATATATATATATATATATATATATATATAGAGAGAGAGAGAGAGAGAGAGAGAGAGAGAGAGAGAGAGGTAGCTCGATACATGTGTAGCCTAATTAAAAAAAAAACAACAATTTGACTCAAAAGGTCAAACATCTATAGCTAAATATACATATACATACATACATACATACATACATATATATATATATATAGTAAAAATCTATATTGCTATAGATTTTTACTACTTTATGGGAACTATTTCATACATGGAACTTAAAAGGGCTGTAAGTCAACTTTTTGGAGCTTCCAATGTTTATTTCTCACCCTAAACACCCCCAAAGTGTTATTTTCCCTCATAGATGCATGTCTAAGCATGTTTCCTTGCTTGTTCTGCACTTTTGCATTGGCCTTGCCCGACAAGCAAGCCATCACGGCACTGCGGGGAGCAAATCTCATCTTCAAAATCAAAGTATCCTAAAGTTAATGCGTGTTATTCGGTTATCTTTTATTTTGAAGTTGGCCTTCATGTTGCCACCGTGTTATGTTGGGTTAGTGTTGGGTTATGAAAAAATATTGTTGGAGGGTCTTTAATTCTTTCTCTATAAAATGAGTAATAAAAGGAATCTGAAATCATGAATTCATGGAAATATTGTCATTGTTTTGTTAAATAGGAGTTTGGGGAGAAAAATGTTTTTCATATCTATCACATGAAGAAAAGTTGAAATTGTTGTCCATATTTTCTGACAAAAATGAAAAGAACAAAAACAAAAACAGTGCACACTTTACTTCCTTTAGTAGGCCACAGGACATGATGTATCTTGTTGGATGTGGTTTGATGCCTCTAATTCAGAAGATTGCCCCAATTTTGGTTCATCACAGAGCTGAAAAGGATCGTTTAAATACCAGAATTTATTCTGACTAAATGTCTATGTTGAAACACTGCATTAGGAGTTCTCAAGGCACATATGAGGGTTCACACAGCCCCATTGCTATACCTGTTTCTTAATTTCTGCAGGTACATGGGCCACAGTGAGCAGGAAATAGGTTTGCAGTTCTGGAGAACATCTTTGCTGGAAGCAAATGGAAAAAGTGTAGAGGACTGCTTCAGTGACCCCACTATCACCCCGGATGAACCAAAATCAGAGCCTCTGCCTGAAACAACTTCACTAAAGCGAAAGGACAAAAATCCAAAGGAAAGTTCCATACTCCATCGTCCAAAGAGTCTTGTGATCCTCACAGGTAACACATTCACAGTTATCACAGTTGAGACGTGATTCGTCATCCAAATCTTCTTACAGAACCAGAACAAGATAAACATTTGCCAATCTCCACAGTGAAGACTCAGGAGATTCTTCAGGGGAACGTAGTGCAGGAAAGTGCAGAGGGCCATGGCACTGTTGAGTAAGTAGCCTGATTCTTTTTTCTGCTACGTCATACTAAGAAATCACTTTCTACACAAGACTCTTCGATAGGGAAAGGAAGAATTTTCAATTAAAACAACAGGTTTCTGCTTTCCCCACACTCATAACGCCTCAAAATTGCAAGCTGCCAAGCCTGATTCACTGCACTTTTATTAAGTCATCAGATCAACAATCACCAATGTCCTCCCCACCCTGTCTCATACACCCTGAGGAATTTTGGAGTCGTACAAACGTCTGCTGCTTCAGATTCCCATGGCTGAATCATCTTTAAGCTGCTTGGGAACTTTTACGCCCTTTAATGACTTTTGTTTGATGTTAAAAGCTCCACCTGCTGCGGTGTCTTCAAGGTGTGGCATCTGTTGTTGTCAGACCAGACATGCACAGAAACTCACAGGACCTTCCACATGTACTTCATCATGACATCATCTCACGTCATAATGATTAGGATATCTTCAGTGTTGGGGGTAACGCATTGCAAAAGTAATGCATTACTTGTTGTTGTAACGCGGTAGTGGAAAATATTACACACAAAAATAGAATTGTTTTACTCGGTACAATCCATTTTTAGTCTGAATGTAGTGTTTATCCCCCAAATTCGCCGAAAAAACCTCAAGATCAAAGGAGAAAAGTCAGGGGCAAAATGTTTACTTGCTGTTGTTAGTATCTACTGCAGCAGAGATCAGTGCAAACAGCAGACAACAGGTTGAATATGGACAATATGTACACCGGATGGACATACCCCCATTACTTCCAGTTCGTCAGAGATAAAAACAAGAACAATACAATAGTTAGGTGCACTCGTTGCGCGACAGCTAAAGAAGTGTGCACTGCCAAATAGCACCAGTAATTTGACAAACCATTTAGCGCGGTGCCATAGTAATGTGAAGTTAGCGTAAAGAAAACATGAAGATTGAGAGGGATAAAACAAAATTAGCGCTCTTTCGCTCAGGAGGTTTGGAGACTCATGGCGGAGTAGTTCCTAGGTAGAATATATGCTGCCACTTTCCACAATGGGTTCACCAGCATTTCAAAACCTTGTCAGCAAGATCCTTGTTGCAATTAGCAATCATGACAAGGTACAATAATGCTAATTTTCACTGTCCAATATCTATTAATAATAGTCTGTAAATAGTTCTGGTCAATGTGTATCAAGACAACGCATTCAAATGTTATACAGTACATTAAACACAATAACGATGATGTAGGCTAGCTGCTAATGTTTTTTCTGCTGAAACCATTTGAATATTAACATTGAAATTGTGGAATGCATTACCTATCTTTACCTAAAGCATAAACAATGCATCACTATGCTGTGAAGCTAAGTAATAGAGGGAATAAAATACAAAACAAAAGACTTTGTATATTGTCTTGAAAGGTTAACAATAAGATACAGATTAAATGTACTGTTTTAGGCACAAGCCAACCTTTCACCGGCTGTGTAATGACCGTAATAAGGTACATTTTGAAAGGCAAATCCATATTTCCAGTTGTGTTGGCGAGAATAATATAAAAGTAATGCAATAGTAGTATAATGCATTGCACTTCAAATACAGTAATATTGTAATGTAACTAATTACTTTGAAATGTAACAGGTAATAAATAATTCATTACAGTTTTGAAGTAACTTGCCCAACACTGGTTATCTAAACACTGCCTTAAGCACTGTTTTGCGTGACATGTCATTTGAGATGTCATTTACAAACAATGTTATGAGCATTATGTTTCACATGCTCACATTAGATGAAGTGGATTCTTGCTAATGTTTAGGAGGATCTGGTATATACTTTGCTCCCATTCATGCCCAATTCTTGCCCAATTCCTTCAATGCTTTCTGTTAAATTTGTTGTAGTAAATTGGGATTATATTTTTCACACTTCTAACAATCCATCCATCAAACTTTTTATTTTGTCCAAGTAGCATTGTTCGCCTAACAAAATGTGCTATAAAATATGCCTGGGGCCGCAAAATTATTTGTTTGGATAGTTCTACTCGATGTTATACAAATATTTTGGGAGATTATTTTACGTATAAACTCTTTCAATGGCAAACCAACATCCAAAGAGCAACTAATAATCTTATCAACTCAAATTTAGGGAAAACGCTTAGGTAAAATAATGATCTCATCTTAAATTATTTTACTTCTGTTGTGCTAGTGTAGAAGTAGTATTCGTCGAGAAAACAAATCACTTTGTCATTGCTTAATCATCCAACAATTATTTTCAAAATAAAGACCAATAAATTATAGTCTGATATCCTGCTGTCCAAAACTATACAGTACAATTCAGTTACAGTGAGATTTGAACACATAATGCAATTATAGTCTAAGGCTCTAAGCTGCCAACTACTACAGCATGAACCCCCTTGTAAATTCACCTTCCCTGCTGTTTAAAAGGAAAAACAATACAGGTTGCATTCAAGTGTTGCCAACAATCACATTTTGTAGAGACGACCTCGTTCATGCAGTCACTGGACAAATCCATGCAACACTATAAAAGAAACCCGGTGTTTTCTCGCACATACACAATTCACGGATAGTCGGGCCAAACCAATGTAAGTATTGTAAGCAAGAACATTTCCACGTGTGCACCTGTTTGAGGCAATTTAGTGCAGGGATTAAGTGAGTTTAAAGGTTCTTTTGAACAGAAGAGCTTGATCATTGCTACCATCTTGTGGCGACCACAGGCAATTAATTATAACCCTTTTTGCGGGAGGAGGGATTTCGATAACGTCCGGTTTTTGTTTTATCGTCCAGTAAAAGAAGGGAACACTATATTCTCAAATGAACATTGTGTTTAAACGAACAAAGTTTTTTTTAGGTAGCGTACAGTACAGTACAGTACGTGCACTATGTTCTGGAAGAAAATAATAGGTCATCAAGTCAATGCATTACATTCACCATTAAGCAATGTTGGCTCGTTATCTAGGACCGAAAATATCGACAAGGTGATTAAGCAGTGGGAGAGTTCGTTCTTCAGGGGCAATCCAAAACTCCGGAAGAAGTCTGTGTCCCTGCGCTTCGACCTGCACATGGCTGCATCAGACGAAGGTTGTGCCCAGACGAAACACGACAGTCTCCCAGATGTGGAAGTGCGGCTCATCATGAAAAGATCTCGCAGCAGTGCGACTATCACACCTTAAATTGCAGCATCAACCAATCACTGAATTTTCCAGTTCCTACCTAGTACTGTCTGCCATTCATCCTGTATATGTAAATTGAGTTGATACTAAAGTTGTAAAAATACCATCTTGTATGAAAAAAAATTCCCTTTCACGCGTGTTAGCACGTGTGTTAGCCTTTTTTTCGCCACTTCATGGAATTAGCGATGCGGAAATGAAGCCTCATGAACTTGGGGTGAATTTGCTCCTCTAGAGGGCAGTCTTGGTCTAAAGATAATGATTGCATCTTTTTCCATGCGGCCATTATTTTCCCATCATCCAGTGGTATATCTCTAAATATAACCGCCACTTCATCAACAATTAATTTAGAATTTGAAGTCAATTAAAATATGTCCCGACAGCATTAAGATGCGAATGACGACTGATGGTCTAATTTACATCAAGTAGGTACTCCAAATATGAGACCTTCTGTATTCAGTTTGATTATTTTATGAAAAGAAGTAAAGTTGTGTTGAAAATTGAGGCAGTGTTAAACGACTGTGATTGAGAATCTTTTCAAGCGCCCATTTTAATGTCATTGTCTATATTTGTCTGCTGTCATTCTCTGATTTGGAGATTATGTTAAATAGCTGCTTTCCACATATAGCAGTCGATTGAACCTAATCCTTTTATTAAATCTCTGTGGTCATTTTAAACAAGGGAAACTCATGACACTGTGCAATTTGTTGGCGGAGTTTGCACAGTTAAACCATAAAGCACTTTAAAAGACAATGTTGCAATATTGCTCATTCAAAACATGAACCCTGACAGTACCCGCTTTAACCAGACAGTGGCAGCATTTGTACATAATGATACAGTTCAGAGGTGAATTGCTGAATAGATTGCTGAGGATTATGTGGTAGAAATCAGGCAAAATGAATGACGAAACTACCTAAAACATGACCGGAGCTGCCGACGTCTGCATTGTCCTGTATAAAAGTATAGTTGTTTTATTTTTTCCCAGCTGTTCAAATGCAACATGTTGATAACTTAATGCATTGATTTGTGTGTAAATGTTCATGATTTACCGCATTCAATATCCTTCAAATTGTTTCTCGTTTAAACTATTGCAATTCGCAGTTGATGTAGTCCTACTTGCTTTCACTTGAAATATGCACACTTTTTTAGTTTTGAAATTGCCTTTCTCCGCAATTGAAGGATGAAATAGTTTGTTTTCAGCAAAAATAAATAAAGTGACTATGCAGAAGATGGTTGTTAAACCACAAGTTGCTGTTTAAATTCTGCCGCAGCGTTAAACATTCACATTGGTGCACACTGACACTCGCTCAAAATGTTGTTTATTCATTATTCATGAAAAAAAGTATATAGACAAGGATAAAAAGTTGTACAATGCAGTGCAATAAATAGCATGATCTAGTCTAGTGCATCCCGACAGTGCTTTTGTTTAGAGATCACATTAAGAAATGTTTCTGATTCAATTTTTCTAAACATTCTGAATCCTATGTATACTTAGTGTATCTCACAGCATAAAACATCACGCTGTACACAAAAGGTGCTATTTTCATCATCATCAAGATTGCGCATTTGCCTTCATAAAAGCTGACTAAAACATCATTTTGTTTGTTACAAACAACATTTCCTCTAATCTGCACTCTTATATGCAGGCTAACTTCATAGGCAAATATGTCTAAATGTGCCTATTGTCCACTTGATGACGCTATGCTTTTAGTGATTTGGACATTTTGAGCTCATTTGTGCCCAAGCATTCCTACATTATTCCCAGACTTTCCCCACAAATATTCAGTTTCATTTTTCAATTGACGTGGGACTAGAATTGTATTAAAATGTACAAAATAGTGACATTTATTTTTGCCTTGCCAGAAGATGAACATCCTTATGCCTCTATGCCTCCGACCCTAGAATTTTCTCTTGTCTCTTGTATAATATCTTTAACCTTGCATATTCCAGTCAAGTGATCTGAATTTATAGGTTTGTATTGGATATTTTCCAACTACATGGTATGAGGGTTTTTAAAGTACTGTACAGCAGGTTGTTTTATTGTCTGCCCCATGGCTTCCTATACTGTTGCAAAGTGAGAGCTTCTTTCAACCAACGCAGCAAATTATATAGCTGATACGAAGCGTGAGGATTGTGAGAAACAAAGACATGGTAGGAGACACCGGATTTAAGTGCTAAACAATCCCGGAATATCTCGATGTCATAACGTGTCTGATTATTTTAGCGTGTGTGTACAAGCCTTGCATGCTGCAGGCAAGTCCAAAGACTAGAAATAACAAAACGCAATAAGTGTTTTGATTGCTCAAACAGGAGTACAGACAGCTTAAAGATCAGGGTGCATAAGACTGAAATGTATTTCCCGAGATGTCTGGAACCCCCTTAAGAGCATAACTGTCAGTACATGGTGATTTCAAAAGTTTAATCAATAAATGCAATTCTGAATGTGTCCTCTGCAGCTTGTGTTGGATTTGACGGCTGTTTCACTCTGTGGTCGCGCACTCCATTAGTGAAAGTTTGAGGCACATGTCCACACCAAAATGTCGGGGTGTCTTTACACGGTAACATAGAAAATAACTTAATTTGACCCCCAAATTAAGGGTGTGTGTTATACACAGGTGCGTCTTATATTTGGGGAATTACGATACAAATAGGTCGATGGGATTTAACATCTTGACTCTAAAAAATGTCAAATTACCTATATGGGCTAGCTTTTAATCAGTGTTTAAATTGACAACTTCCTCGAAATTACATGTGTATATTACAAATATATTAACAATGAAGATATGATTTTTAACAGACCCAGTGAAAACCTTTGCACCCTGACATTTAAGTAGGTTATCGAGATTTGACATAGCAGTGACACTGAATGGGAGCATGGAACTGTCAATGTAAACTTTTGTCATTTGTTATTCAAACTCATTGGTAAAGTTGTTAAAATGCATTTGGTAAAGTTTTTCGACAGTATTAGTAAAAATACCTAAATACCAATAACGTTGCATTTTTCCCAAAATGAGTATTCGTGCATGGACACAATTGACCAAAATACGTTCGAGCAAGTTTAGGAAACTGTTTGAATGAAGGCCATGACATTCAAATCAGTTTCAATTTTGTTTGCATGACATGGCCCTCTCAAAAATGTTTACTCAACATTGGCAATTCCATGCTGTCCCAAGCTTCATAACTGTTATGTGAATTTTATTCTTCTGTGCTTGTTAAATGGGCAAAGACAATGACAGGAAATTACATCCCACTAGTAGTCGATATGACATTCTAACTGTTTTAAAGCTGTTACTTTAAAGTAAAATTATTTATTCTGACTGGTTTGACTCTTAAGTATTTACAGTACTATCTAAAAATATACAGTATAATCTCCGCAAAGTATCTAATGTTTGATATTATTTTAACATTAGTGCTCCTATGATTTGCCTATGACCGATTGAATAACATTGACAGCTGCACTGCAGGGCTGCAGAGGGTCATATTCAGCAAAGACGTGGCAGACGTTCTCCATGCCAGCTTCCACACCTTTTGCCACAAAGCCAAACATCCTGCAAAGAAAAGAAAAGATTTTTTATGGGGGGGTTGTAAGATTTATATAAAATGTAGTAAATCGTAAAAATAAATTCAACAAAATATAAAAAGACTGCATCAAAAATGAACCAGTATATTATTTAATCACATTATATATGAAACAACTTTTTACCTTGCACCAAAATGTGAACCTTTTCTCCACCTGTAACAGTAAAAAAAAAAAAAAAGTTCCATCAAAATAGTTTTTTTTCTGTAAATAATCAATTTATGCCATATAAAATGTTTGCCTCACAGATGTTACGTTCTGAGTTTGTCTGTCCTATGTACGGTTAGCATGATCCTCCCGATTGCCTGACTTTTTTCCAGGTACCCTGGCTTCCCTAACCCTTATGCGGTATTTAGTTCAATCCTGTGATGCTGAAATTTCACCCAGATGGTGATAACGTTTCAAAGTTCAACATGGCACGACCACTTAGTTGTCACAATACTAGGAGTGTGCCCCTCTGCTTGGGGTTGTGTTCTGGCTGGAAGTTGAAAAGGTTTTTGACCACAGTCAAAGGAAATCATAATCCTAATCATCCGGATTGACATTATGTCAGATCTCCATTAAAACATTGAAGCCCCTTTTTGCTTAATGTAATATAAGTCAGCTGACTTGCTTGTTTGTCTGCTATTTTGTTGCATCTTTAGAGTACAAAAATGCAACCACTCATTCAATGTGACAATAGTCATTTTGCAGCACCACCGAGCAGTGAAAAAAGATGTTCTGTTGAGCGAATAAAGTGGGTTGGTTCAATTCACTACTTGTCATTCACAGCAAACTTTACCGGAGATTTCTTTGTAGTTGCTAGCTTTCTTAGTCCAGGTTTCATGAACCAAAATGCACACTGTACACAATCTCACAGACCAAAAGTTGAAAGCAATGTTTCGAATTAAGTGTTTAAGAGATGTTTTTTGTTTGCTTTTTAAATATGTTTGACATAAAGAAATTGCTTGCTGATAAGACCATTCTGGGACTGTAACGGAACTTGACAAATGGCTGTCGTCTGACAGATTGACGATTACAATTTTTGCGTGGAAAAAAAGGCGGACTGGCGATGATGGCGGGGGCGCATGTCGGAACAGCATAAAAATGTAATGCCCACCTCTGTCCCAATGATGGATGTCATATCAAAATAAAATTGTTTGTGCCTATGTTTGGAGGAGCAAGTTTTGTCGTGTAGGAATACTTACTGACTAACATGATATGAGCAAAATATATAAAACCACAAGTATTTGTCACTTCCTATGCCCTTTGAACATGTAAGATGCACTGAACTGTGATTCCATTGATCCTCTTTTCTTTCTTCCTAATGTTTTTGTTTTTTTTCACTCTTGTATGTTCAGAAAACCATTCAATCAACTTGAAACTGTTTTCTGCTAGGTGACAGTTTGTTATCCTTCACAGTTTTCTGAATTGTACAGCAATATTTAACATCACATGTGAAAATCACGTGCATGCCTTTGCCTGCCTTGTATGGGTTTGCATTGACTTTATTCTCATTAAAGTGAACTCACCTTCGGTCATCTGGATCATTCCCACCATAGCTAAGCAGGTGAGCGGGGTAATGACGTCTGAAAAACTGCCTAAAAGAAAAAAATATATAATCACATAAAACTTCTCATGGTAAGTCTCATTGTGACACACGTGACAGGATGTGTGCTGTCTTACTTCCTGTTGATGTCTGTCAGTGTGATGCCCTTCAAAGACACTTTTAGGTTGACTATGCTGGGTTCAAAGGAGCCCGACGGAAGTTGGAGTGTGAAGGTGACCGCCCTCTCAACTGCGCAGGGTCCTGTCAGCATCTCAGTGGGGACGGCGTTCAGGTAGATGAAATTGCAGGCTGCAATAAACACACATTATCTTGAGTCCACCTTACCAATAACTCGATAAAAAAAATAACAAAAAAAAAGAGCCTAGTTGTATAGTTGTCAGTGTATTTGTGTGTGCATGTGTGTGTGTGTTGATATGTGACAGTTTTGAGAGGTCTTGTTCTCTAAACCCCACAAGCCAACTAATGCACAGAAAAAATGAAACATTTGGCAAATTTAAAAACCGAAGTAATCTATTACGGAGGTCCCCAACCGCCAGTGTGCAGCCGGTACCAGTTCGTGGATCAACTGGTGCCCAGCCGCATGGGCCACATTTCGAAACGGATTTAGTTTATCCTTTAACAGTTCATTTATTTGTGCTTTGTTTGGCTTGATCTTTGTTTTGTTTTTTGGCGCCGCCTTTGTCCGCTGTTGATATTCTATTTTGTAGTGAGGAAGCATGGTGAGGCTTGAGTTGAAAGCAGTCACTGTCACTGTCAGTGACACACATGCTGTTCTATCGCTGTGAAATCTGGCCGATGCGTGTCTGTAAGTTTTACTTTCTTTATAAGAATGTTGCCATTTATGGTAATATGCCTAAAATTGTTTGTTTGTTGATCCAACAACAAGTGCCTGTGGATAGCATGCTAGCTAATGTTAGTTCTTATCTTCTGCATGTTATATAGTGCTGCCTTGTATGCATTTAGCTTGTTAGCATTTTTTTGTGCCAGGTAATTCCCTTTGTTATATGTTAGCATATGCAAAGATTTAGCAAGCGTTGATCGGTCCGTGGTGATAAAAAATTGGGACCCCGATCCGTTACACTTAATAGTTGAGCTTTTACCAGTGTAGAATATATTGAGTGCATCTGATGAAATCGACAAATGCAAACAATTCATTAGATCTAATATTTGAGCTTTGACAAATATGAAATATACCGAGGGCAATCTGAAATGTTCAACTTTGTGTAAGCTATTCGAGGCAAACGAAGGCCAGTTGCCATGACAACCGTGAAAGATAAATAGTGAGGTTCTGCAATGAGTTTTGGTGGGTACACAGATTAGCATCAGCTAGTTTCTAAGAGTAATACAGTAATGGTTGTTAAAGATATTGTCAAAGTAGTGGGTGGCAGGGTAGCAACACCGATCTCTCTGAGATCACGGATTGACTTTTACAATGTGGAAAAAACATAAACATAAAATAATAATAATATGATTACTTTAAAACTACTCAGATTGCAAGAAATAAGAAGGTTGTTTCACTTAGTCTCTTCATTGCACTTTTTCTTTCCGTTAGCTGGTAATATCACAATGAAAACTATAAAATGTCTCACCTGTTCCTTTCTTTTCCTCTAAGGGTGATTTGTCTTTAGTTCTCTCTTCTTCTCCACCTGTTGATAGACAAGTCAAGTTGGGCAGATGTTATGTTGCTTGTAATCTGCAGGAAATTCATTTCAAACTAAAACCAGGGTGACCAGATTGTGAAAATTAAAAACAAGGAGAATTTTGCTGAAATTCACACAGTTGTTCAGACAAACTAAGTAACTTAACTACATTCATCAGTCATTACTTGCCTATCGTGACTAACAAAAGCTCAAGAAATACTATGCACCTTACATTTAGTCATTTGTATTCTCCTGTTACACACTACGTCTGTGCACTTTACCTTGGGAATATCACACATCCATGCTAAGAAATTGACATCAAAGCTGACTAACTTGGACTCTTTTATACATATATTAATATTTCTTAAAAAAAAAAACGTTAGTCAGTCTAGTGAAGGGTGGTTGTGTTATGACAGTAAGACATGCTAAATGCTTGTTTTCTTGATTGACAGTACTCACTATTATCCAACGTTTTTTCTCTGTCCCCGTGTTGTTCCTATGTAGTAAAATCTGTATCCCCTGCAAGTTGAGTTGACATGTGACTGTTCCAATTTGGTTTTGAGAAATACATTTTAAAATGTTTCCAAGTACCCCCTGCAATGTACTCACAGACTAGTCATTGCTGTTTACTTCATTTGATGAGTATTTCTGCAGATGCTTGAGATGTCCTACTGGGTTAGGGGTTACTGAACACACCTCAAGTCATCTGTCAAATGTGAGTCTTTAGCTCTTCAATGCAGCTGTTTATACTTGAATGGAAGAGCTTTCTGGTACTGATAGCTACTGCTGCAATGTCATTGAAAAGTGTTTCCGTAGAAATTACTAGTATTATTCTGATTTCTTTTCCCTTATTCTTCTTTTCCTTTTCCATTCTTTTCCTAAACCTTGTTCATAAAATTGAAAATCAACTGCCACAACAAACCCCCACATTGGAAACAGACTCAACTCACACTAGGATTAACAACACTAGACATGAGAGCAGGAAGTAGTTGTACTTCCACTTTGCCTCAAACATGAAATGGTTTATTGTATGAATCACTACAACAACTAAGTGACTGCCAAACATGTGGCTCAAAAAATGTCTCGCTGACTAAAACTGCATAAAACCAACAAACAAACAAAAACAAGTCAAGATTCTACCTACATAAAAGTGAGTCAAAACGATGTGACGGGCAAAATCTGCCAGGACGGGACACAATGCTCAAAACTGGGAAAAAATAGGGATTGGGTCACTTCTGGCTGCAATGTGAACCTCGCCCTAGTCGCCCTCGCCAAAGCTAAACAGGGCTCCAAAATTAGTGCAGATCCTTAGCTAATGCTTACTGACATCTCCAAAAATTTTTGATGTACAGTAATTGTTGACGTGGGGAGAGATCAGTTAGTGGCAGTGGTGTAACGTAAGGGCATTCAAATCACTGAACTGCCTTTAAAACTTTGTATACATTTGTAAAATATTCATCCATTATCTTTCATTATCTCAGCAAGAAAGCCCAGACTTCCCTCTTCCCGGCCACTTCTTATAGCTCCTCTGGGAGGATCCAAATTCCCAGACCAGTCGAGAGACATAGTGCCTCCAACGTGGCCTGGGCCATCCCGCGGACTTCCTCCCAGTTGGATATGCTTAGAAAACCTCACCAGGGAGGCACCCTAACCAGATGCCCGAACCACCTCAACTGGCTCCTCTCAACACAGAGGAGCAGAGCAGCGTTTCAACACGAGTCCTTCCCAGATGACCGAGCTTCTCACCTTATCTCTTAGGGAGAGCCCTGGCACCCTGTGAACGAAACACAATTCGCCCGCTTGTCTCCAGAATCTCGATCTTTCGGTCACTACCCACAGCTCGTTTTTATAAAATATTGTATACATTTCAACAATTTTCTTTTAACATTGTGTGAGCTGCCTGTGCAGCCTATAGTCGTTTGTGGGTCATATTACTATTACTTGTTTTTTGTCCAATCAGATTTTAGCTTCTTTGTGTAGCTACACCAGCGTAAAATCCAACAAGACTTTTTTTTTTTTTTTTTTTTTTAAGAATTTGAACCAATCGGATTTGAATTTATAATATCCGGGGCCATCCCGAAGAGATCGGAAGATGTCATATCAGACTGTACATATATTACTGGCAATACATTTTTTCAAGAGATGTTATTTGGCATATTGGTGATGCACTGCTGCCTCATCATGTCGCAAAACAAAGAATGTTTTTTCATCATCATCATCCATCATCATGATGAGAGTTTGCTTCACTGAAAATACCGGTCTGCTTGAGAACAAATAGCCACATTCCTTACCACGACACCCTGGCTCTGCCTCAAAAAATGCATGTTGCCTTCTTTATTCACACGCATGCTTGCACACACACACATACACGCACACACACACAAATACACACACACAAGAACGCAGAAACAAACAAACGCAGACCTTACCATGGGTGCGGAGCAGCAATTTACAGGGTAAAGCAAAAGTGGAAATTGTGTGCTGGTACACCAGAGCTGAGAGGCTTCCTGTGAAAAAGAAAACATTATGTTGCCAAAAATAATAATACAGTAGCAACAAATCAATCAGATAAAATTATAGAAAGGATTATAACAGCTCAAATATTCAAGAAAAATATTGTGTTGTAATAAGCAATGACCCTGTCTCGCCAACCGGAAGATTGGGTTGTTGTTTTTATCCAACCCTTAAGTAACTTTTTTTCAAACTCACCTTAAAGCAAATTCTTAGAATTTATGAGTGAAAAAAAACGTTCCCTGTTTTTTTCAAGTAAATATTACGCCTCTTAACTAAATCAAGTGATTGTTGTGACTTCAGATACAGTTAGCAAATGCGTAAATTATAGATGTAGCCTACACAATTTTGAGTCTTTTGTTGCGCTATATACCTTTTTTACTTTGCTCATCAGCAAAGCCTAATTCTATTTTCAAGAAATTAAACATGACACATGACAACACGTTGTAAGAATGCAGTAAAAGGAATGCACTTATGTTTTGCCTTCCAACTTTCACATCCTGATGTTTGGAATCAGAACTCGAATGAACATCGATAATTGCTACGGATGTATGCTTAACTGGACCGCCAAATGAAAATCGTAAACCACCCTCATACCAGAGAGAGAGACTGGCCTGTCAAAGGGAGTGTTAACCTAATATTATGTAACGCATTAAAGGGAAAAAAAGTCAGCTCTGTATACTACCATAGAAAACCTGTGGACGAGGATTTCAATTGCTTTTTGAAATTAAATTGCTAAAATAATTTTCACTTTTAAAAACAATTCAAACAACTAAAAAGAAACAAACAACAGAAAAATGTACTTTATATTTTGAAACGGTAGAAAAGTTAGATTTCATAAAAATAAGTTTAAACAGAATATAAGGTTGGATACCTTCTTATTTTTGACATGGGACGATGACCTGATATGGGCAAAAGGCCTTAAAAGAGTCTTAAAAGGGAACCATATTTTATGAAATAAAAGTTCTATTTATTAATGTTTGCTGACACGAAATATGATCCGACCTGTGCTTCAAGTCTGTTTGATTTGGTTATAAATGGTCACGCCCACTCGAATGAATGACCAGATTACAACCCTTTTGTTCCAAGCCCCACTATGTATTTAAAGAGATAGATGGATGGATGGAGGGAGGGAGGGAGGGAGGGAGGGAGGGAGGGATGGATGGATGGATGGATGGATGGATGGATGGATGGATGGATGGATAGATAGATAGATAGATAGATAGATAGATAGATAGATAGATAGATAGATAGATAGATAGATAGATAGATAGATAGATAGATAGATAGATAGATAGATAGATAGATAGATAGATAGATAGACGTTTTTGGAACCTGGGAGGAAGCCAGAGTGCCCCGAGGGAACCCACACGGGCACGGGGGGAACATGCAAACTCCACACAGGGATGCTGGAGCGAGCTGGAATTGAACTCGGGACTCTGAACTGTCAGGCAGACGTGCTAACCACTCTTCCATCGTGCCGCCAAGTCTGGACATACCTTCTCATTCAATGTGGTTTCTTTATTTTCATGACTTTTTAGACTTAGATTCTTTTTATACTGTCTTTTTTATCCACACACAAACTCACAGTACTATTCAAGAGTTCAGAAACACCTCCAAATTGTAATGGTTTCAAACACATACTTCGATTTTTTTTTAATGATACATCTATACGTAAGAGTCTATATACATATATTAGTAGAGAGAATAAGAGAGTGAGAAAGAGAAAGATTTTTTACCCAAACAAGGTTATTTACCCAAGTGTTGTTGACCTTACCAAAGTACGGTTCTTGAGAGGAACCTTTAAGTCGAACACCCTTTGCTGTTGATTCGATAAGGAAGTGTTTAACAAATTTAGAACTGCTCTCTCCTCCTGTTTAAGACACACACACAAGCACAGACGATGATACACACATGTGCACACATGTGCACACAGACATAAAGATATCAGGAACAAAGAAGACTGATCTCGTGCTCAGGTTAAATAACTATCACAGTATTGTTGTGACTGTATCAGCAGGCCTGATATGATTTGCTGTTGCATGTTGTTAGCATTTACAGTATTTATCACCAAGAATCATAAAGATGTTTTTTAGCAAACATATTTACTGGGTTTTGACATCCATTCCTACAAAGAGGTTGTGCCTATTCCCATCAATTGGGTTAGGCACTTGCTTCTCAATAATATTTTGCCATGCCCCCCTAGGAAGGAGAGAAAACCTTTCACGCCCCCCCCCCCTCCCCCTCCCCCCAACTCGGTGTGCTCCTATGGGGCCCCGCCCCACTATGAGAAGCACTGGGTTACTGAGTCATTAAAGTGTAGTCCTTTTAAAAAATTGTACATCATTGTTTTGTTGACCAAAATGTCGCTGTAGCATTTTTTCCCAATTCAAAAATAAGCACAAGGCCGCAAATCTAACTTACCTATATCAGCAGCCGTAGAACCGGTTAGCGTTGGGTCGACCTTCATCGCAAGACCAAAACTGCCTCTGTATGTAGTACTGTCTCTCACCACAAATGTCCCTGGTTCCTTGTCCTTGACAAAGGCCTCGGCTGATAAGAATAAAACATGTTATATCGCTATTGCCTGAGGTGGCTTCATGTTTTTTTTTTACAAAATTGTTTGCTTTTGGCAAAAAACTACAGAAATCACAACCCTGTGATTTTTTTTTTTTTTTTTTTTTGCAAAATGTGTCGCATCCTAGACTCTCACCTTCTGCTCTGCTTATATGTGGACGGAACCAAAATTTGGAGGAGTCCATAACAAATTTCATTGATGACTGGCTCCCGCTTGAATGGACTTCAGAACCTGAAAGTCAGGAAATTATTTAAATGGTTCATTTTACGAAAGAAAAGCCAATGTATACACGAGAGCAACATTTGAAACTCACTCTGATGAGTAAAGGGCCTCAGTGCTGCTTCATCGCCTGAAGTAGGGGATTTCTTGTTGTCCTGGTGTGGTATGCCATTGATCAGCAACATGGGAATATCAGTAAAAGAACCAGAGAGCGGCTGCTCAGGACTGCCCATTGGGCAGTTGGATGGCATCGCTTGTCCTCCCTTATCTAACCCATCTTGGGTTATCTGCTGCCTCGTCCTGCAACCATCACTGAGAGAATGGATGGACCCGAGACCATCTGCATCTTCACTGGCCAAAGACAGGGTGCTATGAGGACGAGACAATAAAAGTTAGTCGGTACACATCATGATGCAATTTTGTCCTATAAGGGGGTGAAAGGGCAATTTGACTATTCTGTTTTGGTGCAGGTCAAATACACACACACACACACCCACACATATACTGTATATATAAAACCTTGACGCCTCCAAACTTTCAACATTGAACTGACCCTTTCTGACATAAAAATATCATAGTAAAGACATCCGTTCTGGTTGCAAAACATACACATACAATAACTCTTGTAACTTAATTACAATTACTTCTATTGCCTGAATGACAACTCATTCATCTATTCAACTATTCCAGCAGTTCTCAACTCTGCTGCGATACTAGAGGGAAAATTTGTTTCAGAACCATCTGTGGTAAATGACCTACATCCTCTTTCTACCCCATTAGATTTCAAAAACAGACATAGACTTGGCTTCTTGCATTTTCATGTCAGAAGCCTTGTACCTAAAATAGAAGAACTAAAATTTTGGTTCTTGAGAATCACTCCTGTCATAGTAGTTATCTCGGAATCCTGGCTTAAACTAACCATTTCTGACACTGCTATTCATTTTGCTGGTTACAGTGTTTTTCCAACTGACAGACAAGGCAGGGCTGATGGCGTTCTCATGTACATCTCAGAGCATATATGAAGTTTTTGGCTGTTGAAATTTGAATCGCCAAAACACCTTTTACGAATGGCGATTTTGCGACTGGCTGGCAACCAGTTGAGGGTGCCCCTGCATAGTGCTCGTCAGCTGGGATACACACTAGCAAGCCTGCAACCCTCGTGTAGATAAGCGGCTATGGATGACGAATGAATTGTTGTATTTTCTTTTCTGGAAAGAAAGCAAACTTTTTAAATACATAAATAAAAATAAAGATATGATCTACTGCATTGCTTCTCATCTAGTGGAGATATGGACATTACAGGGCACAGGTTTTTGTCCCGCCCCCAATGCATATCACGTTTGATTTTATTTTTATTTTTTTGCCCATTGTATACATTTCCTTTGCAATGAGAGTGAGAGCAGTGCACAACTGTGCATGCGCATCTTAGAGGGAACATTGCTGACAGGTGTTATAAATATTGTGTGCTATAAAAGTCTGGGCAGCAGTCCTACTGTACAATAGTAGGAGTTACTATACAAAAATTGTAAGAGAAAAATTTGTGAAAATCTACATAATTGCTAATCGAAACCACAAGTGAACCTTAATATTTTTGGAATATCTCATTCATTCAAAACATGATTTGGCACCTGTAAAGTTTTAGTTCAAATTTTAGAAACAGCTTTTAATAACATGCAGTACATTTCGACACATATTGTAAATATAACCACAGCGAATAACATACAATTTTTATTTTTATTTTTTGTACATGTGACTTTAGCGCATTATTAGATTGCGCGAATGGTTGTTCAAAATTGATTTTAAATAAGTTGTACCTGCCAAGGATGTAGCTGGTATCTGAACATGTTGATGTGGAGAGTAGCGAGGCGGCACTGTTCCTATTGGGGTAGGACAAGCGAACGGGCCCTTGGGAACAGGATATATCTTGCCTCGTTGAGGGATTTCTTCTTGGTGCGCTCCCGCATGGCAGAGGAGGTCGGGAAAAGGAGGGGGAGTCAGAAAAGACCAAGGTGCCCGGGGGACTGAAGCTGACACTGGCGGGTCTGGGGATTGGGATACTGGGAGAAACCGTGGGTGAGGAGCAGTATCCTTCTGAGGGAGAATGGGAAAAGAATTGCGCTCCATTATTTGTTATCATGATTTGGTTTCATGTTGGCTAAAAGGGCTTGGCGAGCGATCACAAGCAAAGTGCTGCTGAGAATTCTCAAGCGGGTGCCTGCCTGCACGGCACAGTCTAATCCTGTTTCAAATTGTGCAGTTCTGCTGTTGTGTCACAACATCTGAGAGAGGTTCCAACATGTTCTTATTCAATTCGGGTTAGGTTTACCTTCATGTTGATGGAAACTTTGCATTCGGAGCTTTCACTCATGGAGCCACATCATTAACTCGTGCAGTAGTCAGGGTAAATATCTGTGATGGTTGCTGGGTAGCCTTTGCATTAAGGTCACAGCAAATGCTGTGCTTTACTACTCTGACAGCGCTGGTAATTGTTCTTAGTTTTTTCTTCAGAATTGTTTGCTTCGTGCAGGGCAGCAAAAATGCACGGAAAACCTACAGTGCGCTATTATAAATTGCTACAAGAAGAATAGGCAACATGATCTACTTCTACTGTATGTTATATAATAGAAAGGCACAGAGTGATGGAAAGTCGACACCACTATTAGGCTTTTCTGGGACGTTTCTTTGTGTGAGTAGCCTGAGAGGTTGAGGGTGTGTCTCATAGTCTGGGCAGCAGTCCTAGAACACCTGAGTTGGTGCAATTACTTTGTGATTAAAAAGAAGAAAACAAAACGGGAAAACTCCTCAAGGCTGGGTAGTTTTCGGAGAGATTGCATTTTGAACATTTGGTTTACAGAATGATTTGATCACTCTCTCTTTTTTCTAAACCTGGCTTAAACCTCAATGTCACGTTTATTAGAATATTTACTGTACAGGTGATATTTAACTATTACTTACTTTATTGCTTTATAGCCATGCTGTTAACATTTATCAAGATGCCTTTTTACTGTACCTGCAGCTGGTCTGATGCATGCATGGTTTTGGTTGGCCTGAATTGGTTCAAAGGTTGGATCCAGTTCAAGCATGAGCTGGTTGAGATTATCCAGGGAAATGTCCAGAGCCACGTCGCCAAGGCCACCGCTAGGCTCATTTGGCCGTGAGCACGGAGTCATTGTCTCTTGTTCCGGGTCCAGATGAATAGTTTGACCCACTCTCAGAACGTGATTGGGGAGGATGTGGGACATGCCTTCAGCGATAGGTATCATGTTAGGAGTGCTCACAATCTTTTGGAACAACTAAAGACATGGACATAATAGAGAGGGAGAGATCAGTTATACAAGTATTGTATCATTTGCAAACAATTTTGTAACGAGAATTATAGCGATTTTCTAATGAACCTTTTTGAGACGACAAATGCAGATGTGATTATGACAAACTGTTGTTGTTATGGTAAATACACAGAGGTAGGCATTCTGTCAGGAATTACGCACAGTCTGTCAGTGCATCACTGATGAACTGGCAAAATTTTGTGAACTGCTAAGCTCTGCAAATTCATGTATCATGCCTGCTCAATTTAATGTTTGTTTCAATTGAAAGTTTAACGACTTGGAAATCTAAAAACACAACATTCTGTATTTGTTGATTTATTAGACAAAACAACATATGCAGTGCAACAAAACAGAAATACTTTTTTTCCAGCTTTGCTATGCACATGGTCACTTGTTTGAAATGTCAACTTAGAGTGTTCAACTGATTTTATGCTTGACATGAGTTATTCTTTTCACAAATGCATGAAAATGATACATTTATTTTTTTAAGTAAGGCACATCTGCATTGCAATCTGTCTTTGCATTAAGCAGTTACCATTCATGATTAAAGCTGGAGCTATTAGAAATAATTAGTTATTTTCATGTCATTTAAAACGAGTCAAGTTGTTTTGAATTCTGACAGTTGAAACGCTGAAATATTATGAAAACAATTCAAGCAAATCAGAGGTTGACTCGCATCCCAGAATTTGTAAAAGAGGTTCTCCTGGCTATCCAGCATGTGTTGCCACATAAGCGCTCTACACTCAGAGAATATTGACTAAGTATGAGTAAATAGTGACCTTGTGTGAGTTCAGCATGAACAACTCCCAAGAGGAAAGGTGTGTATTACATGGAATCATCAATCCAACTCATCACACGTCTCGCTCACCCTTTTGAGATTAGGAGTGGCGCTCAGTGAGTCACCCGCCATGTATTGTAGCAGCTAGTTGCCATGACTACACAGTGTTTTCTCAAAATGTTTACCTAAATAAATCACTTCAGCTCAACTTTTAGACGGAACATATTCGGATTTCATGACAAGTCCTTAAAGAAAGTCGAACCTCACTTTTTAATCCTGAGAAGAAAACTGAGCACGGATTTAAATAAAAAATAGTTGTGTTGTTTACAGATGAGCCAAGTAATCAACTTAAAAGGTTTTTCTGTACTGACGATAGCTGGTACACAATACCTAATCTTGGTGGGTTTTTTTGTTTTTTGTTTTTTTAATAAAGTTAAATTTGGCCTTACCTTGTTTTTCCTTTTCTTGACTGAAGCCTGAAATGTGCAAAGCTGATATGTCCCGGACTTTTTTCTACCTGGATTCTATTTGCTTCATGCTTTTATTGTAAAATCCCAACCCTTTTCCTTGTGAGCCTATCAGCAACTCTCGATTGCCAACCCCTGCAGCCCTAAAGTAATGATGTAATGCTACGGCAGTAAATGTCTGCACTTGCATGATTGACAGCAATGGAGCTTAAAATGGCACAGTAACGGCTACTTCACTGCTTATTAAAGAATAAAGTTATAATGCTTGTTTTTATTGAATGTTATTTTAATTTATGATTTATCCATAGGAAATTGGGTTTACACACTTCTGTACTGTATATATTTTTGTGTGGATCACTACACACTTCAGAGTTTTTTCTGTACTTTTATTGGCACGGCAGTAATTGTCAAGGAGCAGACATCTTGCAAACAACTAAAAAATGTGCGCGATTATCAAGCAGAGAGCGAGAGGGATCCTTATCCCCAAAGAAAAGGACTCTTTGGAAATCTTGTTTACCATGGTAATTCATCAACTGGCAGTATTCATGATGCCAAATAACCTGATAGATACCTCAATCCAGAAAGCTGGCATCCCATCATCCCAGCAAGCCAGTGTCATATGGCATCAGATCCAAGTCGTCAAGTAAGAGGGAGCAGAGGACAAACCCTCTGCTGAGGAATGCTGCCCGATGGAATTGCCAAAGTAAAAAAAGAAAACAAACACAAAAAATGTTTTAACACTTAATTCGAAACTTTACTTTTAACTTTTGGTCGGTGAGATTATGTATAGTACAATATGCGTTTTGGTTTATGAAACCAGGAATAAGAAATGGAGCAACTACAAATAAATATCTGGTAAAGTCAACTGTGTTATAGCTGTGAATGACAAGCAGTCAAGTGATCTGGCCCAATGTATCCACTCAGTCGAACATGTTTCTCCACCGCATGGTGGTTCTGTAAAAAGCGCAATTTTATCAAATAAGTCCAGAAACTGTTTTTAGATCAATAAAACAATCAATTTGATGCTTTTTGGTTGCAGTTTGATTTATAAATATTAAGTTAAATATTTAATTGATTCATAATTATTTTCTTTTAAACTCTTGATTCAACTTAGAATCGATCTCAATAGGCTTTTAAAAATCAAAAGGTGTTTTTTCCTCCCCATTCTTCAGATAGTACTTTACACAAATCATCAGCGATTTGTCTCAAATATTTTTTAACCGAAGCATTGGTATTCAAATTAGTCAAGGACTCCTTTCAGCCCTAATTTAGTTCATTGATCATGCTATTGAGTAAAGCATGGAATACATAAAAATTTCATTGTCCAGTTTATTGAGTATAGTTCCTCTATTTACAGCATACTGTATAAAGCACATTTGAAATACATTTTGTTCAGCTATTTAATTTGTGATAAACATTCATAGTTGAAATACAAAGATACAAACATTACAGAGCAAAAATACTATGTAAAAAAGCATTACAGAGAAAAGATAGACAAAACAAAAAAAATGTAAAAAATGTAAACAACCTGAATTATAAACAGTAGCTGCTGGAGACATTACATGTACATTGTTTGCTGTTGTCCATTGAATGTATTATATTTTTGTCGATAATGTTGTTGTTTTTTTTTTCATAACAAAGCAAATACCAGTATGTTCCCATTCATTGGAAAAATGGCATAGGCATACCACCATTTTAATGCACGATCGATGCATACCAGTATCGGTATCGGAACAACACTAACTATAACTTTAAGATTGCAATAACTGCATGTTCAGACGAACAGACATATTTGGTTGACATCAACACTGTGGGAAAGGAACTTGTTTCTAAACTGAGGGCAGGCCGTAAATATGTCAGACTTCATTTTTGTTTCAAATGTGAGTGAAAGTGTTGTGGTGCTGTTTCAGGGTGAAAATGTGGTGGTGGTGTCGGTGTCTAAGGCAGCTGAGCTTCTCCTCCTACCACAGGTATACCTGAAGAACATTTCCTGGCTCACGCAACCCAGTTTCTTCAGTAGCCTCAGAAGGTCATTACGAAACTTAACACCGATAAATGCATACACAAAGGGGTTGAGGCAGCACCTTAGGAAGGCTACACACTGAGTGACATCAACGGCATACAGGAGATTGTTCTCATACGTGCAGACCTCCGTGCCTCCCTTTGCGACGACAAGCGTGTACCAAAACAAGACCACGTTGTAAGGGAGCTGACAGACCACGAAGACAGCTACCACGACGAGAATCACCTTGACGGCCTTATTCCGCTCAAAGTTTCGAGCCACGCAAAGTGTCTGGATAATTTTACTATAGCAGCAGCTCATGACCAAGAGGGGAAGGAAAAACGCGACAACATTCTGGCTCGTCTGAATGCTGATGCGAAGTGGGTCAGAAGTACTGGAGAAAAGTGTGCAAGTGTTGTTGATGACTGTGGTGTATTTCATGTCTGGTGTGGAGACAATCAGAGCTAGGCCCCAGACAATAGCAGCTGACACTTTGCTGAAGAGCACCGCTTGCGAGCGCAGGCGGTGAGCAGAAACAGCCTTGGCGATGGCAAAGTACCTGTCCACACTGATTAAACAGAGAAGGAACATGCTGCTGTAAGAGGTCACCTTGTAAACGGTGTGCATGATCTTGCACATAGCTACACCCAGCATCCAGTTTGCTATGGAATTGGCTGCCCAAAAGGGGAGTGACAATGCAAAGAGGAAATCGGCAAACGCTAAGTTGAGCAGGTACACGTCTGTCATGGTCTTCAGCCGATTAAAGTAGATGAATGTGAGAATCACCAAGAGGTTCCCAGCCAGTCCTGCGACGCTAATGATGGAGTAGAAGGTCGGCATGAACCACAGGCGGAACTGGTGGTTGCTCACTTTGTCGCACAGCTGAGGAATGTCGCTGTAGTCAAAGGTAAAGGAGCTCAAATCCATGTAGTCTGTCACATTCTCTTCTTGCTGACATAAAAATGGCTGCGAACAAAACAGATTAAAGAATTAATGCATTACAAAAGTACTGTATTTACTGTAATGCTTTACCTTTTGTTGTAACGCGTAAGGCATCACACACAAAAACTAGTAATATTTTACTCGGTACAGATGACTGTAACGCGTGTTACGATGCATTATAATTTGTAGCCCTAATGCTCCTAAAACCTTTAAATTTATAATACCGATTGAAGCAGTCGATAACGTAAATGCAGTTCATTTGGTTGCTGGTGTACTGTTGGTATGCAGAGAACTTTGTTTAGGTCGTTTTATTTTTACATCTTTAGCAATCTAGGCATCATTCACAAGTTCACAGGGACAATAATATTTATTTTGTGATCATGTGTAACTTTACTTAAGTTTAGTTTAAGGTCATTCCACTGGATGTGTAATGAGCATATTTAGAATGCCAAATCCATATTTCCAGGTAAGTTGGTGAGAGTAATGTAAAAATAATGCAGTAGTTGTGTAATGTATTACATTTCCAACACAGGAAGATTATAATGTAACTAATTACTTTGGAATAACAGAAATAAGTAATGCATTACAGTTTTGAAGTAGCGTGCCCAACACTGCATTTGTCCCTCAGTGGTAGAAAAGCTTGAGGCAACTAACAGTTTGGGGCTACTTAACTCTTTAGCAGTGATTCCCAAAGTTGGGTTCACAGACCTCAACTAGCATGCAGGCTCCTAGTGGTACTGCGTGGAGCAGGTTTCTTAGCAATAAATGCATGAATCAATGGATTTCGATCGTCATCTTGCATCCAAACATATGACCGTTAAATAGGATTCAAGTGTTTTTTAGCTGTAGTCCGAATATTTAAGATGCTGTGTACACACGTGTTAGCCAATGTGTGTAAAGTGTTCTGCATGTGAATAGAGAGTAGTTCTTGACTGTTTATTTCCTTTAGACTTTCCCACTAAGCAATGTTTGGCACAATTCCCAACTTGACTAATTTACTTCCATCTTACATAATTTTAGAAGAAAACAATAGTTACCAAGGTCTTATCACCTAAACACGAAGTGTAACACGAATCGTGAAATACCTCTAATACCAGTATTTATTTTAAGTAAAACATTAATGTTTTCAAACAGATAAAATATTTTCAAATAGCCAGTCTTTTGAATGTTTTTTCTTTTAACGAAAGGTCGTGAATGAATTGTTCCCTTTAAAGCAGTCGTTCTCAAAGTGGGGTCCACGGACCACCGGCGGTCTGTGACCTGACTGCATGGGGTCCGTGAAATAATTTGGGTGTTTTGAAACTGATTTAGATTATCTTTTAACAGTAACAGATGTGTGCATGTTTTTGGCGCCACCTCTGGCCGCTGTCAATAGTGCATTTTGTGGCGGTGAAGGTGTAGCTGTCGGTGTGCATGCATTGTTCCTTCTCTTTGTGAGATCTGGCCCACGAGTGTCTTTGAATTGTCTTTTCTTCGTTGGAATGTTGTCATGCTAATATGCCCAAAATTAGTCGTTTGTTGGTCCAACATGTGACTATCGATAACATGCTAGCTAATGTTAGTTTTTACCTTCCGCATGTTATATAGTTTCGCCTTGTATGTGTTCAGCTTGTAGCATTTTCGTTTGTGCTAGGTATTTCCTTTTGGTAAATGTTAGCACCCCTGCTTTAAAGGATCAAAAGTCCCATAACTACAATAAAATCCAAAATGTTTGCATGTTTTAGCTTTAGGATCAGTTTAGCTTTTAGGCAGTGCCTGTCGCCACAAGAGTATGGACAATACTTCAGTCTGGGTCTTTTTTCCGAAAGACGTGACTGAGACACTAGTGAACCAGATTCAAAGGGAATGAAGGGAGACATTTGATTGGTGGCGAATACAGTTGGGCTGTGTTCATGCCCACAATGATGCAAACCGCCCATTTTACCAAAATAAAAGCAAATCATTAAAAACGTCACTCACGAGTCACTGCGCTACTACACTAAGCCGTCAGGCGTATTGCAACACGTACTGACTGACATTATTACAACACAGTGCAGAGTGATGCTGTTTGTTATTTGATGATAGATAAGATTAGCGTTTGCACACAGTTGTTTTCTGTGCGCCAATATCATTTCACCAATTTCTGTGCTGCTGCCTTTTGGGTCGTCGCTGATATTAATCTACTGAAATTAGTATCCATTTTGTCATTTCTGTTCAGCTATTCCTATCTTGCGCTGTATTGTATTACATTACTGAAGCAACCAGCTTTTATTCACCAAAAATTTGTTCTCAACCTCTATTAAAACTAATCTTGTCTTTGATGTTAAAACTAACCTTGCACTCATCTGTTCATTTCCACACTTACATTAACAGTGCCATGTTTGTGCGACGTGATCCATGAGTTATTTAAAATATCTGGAACAACACAAGTTCCATCTGTAATGAGGTTGTGTTTAGAAAGTACGTTACAATTATAGCAGTTGGCAGCTCTGATTGATGATGCAGGTCTTTGGTAGTTTGCTGTGGGTGGATGGATGGATGGATGGATGGATGGATGGATGGATGGATGGATGGATGGATGGATGGATGGATGGTTTGAGTAATTTATTTTCTTTTTATTTGTTCTTTGAGCACAGAGATGTGCTTCACCACTTTTCCTATGGTACCATACATTAATATTTATGTTTTTGTCTTACATTGCGTTTTAATGACAATGTTTTTGTTGTATAATGGATTTACACAAGGGCAGCACATGAGCATGCTTACCTTGTCCTTATCAGAGGCACACACCATCATTTCATTGTCTAAACACTGAAAGGATGGAAGTCTAAAAAGCATCTAAAATGAGATTCAAACCCAGAACCTCTGACTATGAGGTCTCAAAGTTGTGCCACATACACAAATACTGCGTTTTTGTGTGTGTGTGAGTGTGCGTGTTCGATGTAAAAAAAAAAAATAATTAAAAAAAGGTGCTCAACCTTAATTTGCTGCCAGCACAGGTCTATTCACCAGCACTCATATGGTTGCCGCGCATATTGTTATTGCTGTCAATTTGTCTTTCTACTCCCAAGGGGGTATTGACAATTAATTGGCATTTCTGTACCGTGCAAAAGTGTGACTTTATTTATCATTCAATTTTAGAAAAGGAATCACATGCTTCACTTTCACTTACTTTGAACTTTGTATTTTCGATATTCTTTGTGCCTTGTTTGTCATTTTGTTTGTGTTTAATTCAATGGCTTTCAGCCACAGATCCCTGCCTCCCAGCTGGCCAGCACTCGGGCCCACAATCCTCACACCCAGGCCGAACCCTGACCTCAACTGAATAAATCAATTCTCATCATTATCATTTGAAATATATTTTGATAGCATGCTGTGCTGGCGCAGCTTTTGGCGAGCAGGGGATAGTATCAATCCCTCTGAATTATTCTAGAAATAAACTTGCGTAATGTTGAACTTGATGTTCACTTCTCATTGCCCGGATTCCTGATAAAAATGAGGAATAATAACGCCAAGATTGGCCAGGACTCAGTTGGATCCGTCCCGCCAAGGTGCACAGTGGTGCAAACGCAACTCTAAATAGATTGCATACAGCTCCTGAGCACCAAAACAAAGCCCTGAGTATGTTGTTTGTTTTGTTTTTGGTTTTTGTAATGTGCCTTACCTGCACAATTATTGACCATATAAGGAAAAGGGGCAGAAAATGTTGAATATCTGAAAACAGAAAGAAAACATCTTAACAATCAACAACCTTCATGACCAAAAGGAACCCTTAATTTTGGCATGCAAGTTCTCTACTCCCTCAACTGCAGACCAGGGAAAAGGCTTTCTTTTTGTCAAGTGAAGTGTATTGCAATAAAATAAGAATTCTCATCTTTTTTTTTTCCTGGCACTTTGATGTACTTTTTTTGATGCACTTTGATGTTATTTTTTCTGTTTTAGACTGAGCTGTAACACGTTACAAATAATAAACACTGTTGCAAAAAAATAAAACAAAAAAAAAACAGTTGTTGAAAGTTTATTTATATTGCTTTTTTCTTTTGTTAATGTTAAAAAGGATACAGGTTTAGGTATACTTATACAATTTTAACGATAATATTCTTATTTATAGTCAGAGCAACGAGTGTGTGTGTGTGTGTGTGTGTGTGTGTTGGGGGGGGGGGGTGAAAAGCTTGGCAAAATATAATTGAGAAGCACAGCTCTACTGTACGGATTTAAATAGTGCTCAGTTTTCACTCATTTAAAGAGTTTAAGCTCCACTTGTTATAATGAGTTATTTCCAAGTGGGCTTTTCCTGTCTCAGAATCCTTACCGTGTATATATTGTAATAAAAATATTTACTTGTACTTTTTATTAGTGATGGAGAGACTAGCAAATTGACCTAATCCAAGTTATGCATGTGTTTAGAATAGCCTGTCTTTTGGGAAAAATATGATATGATAATACACATCAGTCAGAATGGGTTTCATTATCATTTAGAATTTGTTTTCTTCTTTTTCAAATAAACATTGAAATACTTTTTAGTTCATCAATAATCTGCAGGATTTTGTCAGTGGAGCCACAGTCACTGACAGAAGCTTTCAGTCTAAGCTTTAAAATGAAACCTGATGTTACCTTTAAATAACTAGCTTTACATAAGTGGGTTTTATTTGTACGTGTTATAGTATTACAGTACAACAACAACAACAAAAGACAGTTAGTTATGCATATCCACTTTGAAATCGCAAAGTTCCTCTTCCCTATTAATGCAGTTAACATTTTCACAAGCTCTATAATGTTAGTTTGCAAAAAAAAAAAAACATACAAAATTTAAGAGTATTATTCTTTTAGTTGAATTGTTTGGCTACTCACAGCTGACAAAAGTCATGTTGGCAGGCAGCAGGTGGTAAAGCTATTAAACAAGTAAAACTTTTTGCAGTTGTCATGTGATTTCCTTTGGTTAAAAAAGGAGGGGGGGGGGGGGACTCCTGATGTTAAAATCACTGAAACCTTCTCATCAGCCTTAACAGCATGCAACAAAAACAGGAATTATTGCCCTATATAGTTTTGTATAATCACTACTATAGCTATATTATCCCTATTTATGCAAAAAAGGGCATTGTTCAAGCAGCACCCATGACAAGTAGCCAGTAAAAGTGATAAATCATGGTCCAAAACCATAACGAGGCATAAGAAGAATACTGTAATTGCTACCTTTATGAGTACTGTAATGAGGAACAAAAGAAGGATAATTTTTTTGGGGAAGTTCATGTAAATTAGTATGACGCAAATTAGTAAAGTGTGACTGGTATTATGTAGCTTAGTGTTGTGGTTTACATTGAGATTAGTTCCAATCTGCAAAACTACACAATGACCTACTATCTAATGTGATAAATCTAAAAGCGTGGTCGTGGGTAGTGTCTTACACCTTAGGCAGTGCTAACCACAAGGCACCCAACACAAAACGTGCAATGCGCCATCTGCACAAGCACAATAAACCATGTACTTTCTTAGCAGATGCATGACAAAAATACCTTTTGGAATATGGAAAAATGATGTGCCTATGTACAAAACAAGAGCTTTAATACACAGCATTTCATTTTTTTTATAACATTTCTCAATGCAGGTATAAAACAGCTACTATTCTAACCCAAAAACAAAGTGTTTGAAGTAAATGACAAAATAACTACAAAGTGTGTGTGTAGTTTTCTCTTTCTCTGTACAAAAGCCTGTTGCATAAAAATGACCATTCAAGGACGCCACAAACCTGCTGAACAGCAAACCAAAATTTTGTGGTAAAACCCATTATGTGCATTTAAAATATAATAATTCGCTAAAAGTATACAATCCTTCTAACTTTGGATATTGTTATTTTTGTCCTGCACATCAATCCAAATTCACAAAAGAGTGTTAGACAAGAGGTTAAAGACATGTTGTGTGGAATTTAGAATTGGTGTTACATGAATGCAGCACGCGCCCTACCGTGTCTCAGAGAACAAGCAAGCGAGCAAATACAAATACAATTCGCTGTTGGTTTCAGTGCACAATAGCGCAGAATTGACAAAACTTGGCCAAACATGTCAACACTAGTTTGCTATTCCGGGCTTCCGCGGACATACAAGAAGGTCCCAGTCAGAGGTGGGAAATCTATCGGCACCATGACGATGCACGGTACGAACTCCGTGGCCAAAACCCAACACTTTTTTGGATGCAAACAACTTTTACCACTCAAGTAATATATGCAATGCAGCGCCCGGAGGATTGGCAACAACACAGCGTATGCAGCGGGCTGTCCGCGATACAAGGAAGCCACAGCTGCTCTTTTTGGCTGTTCTTTTTAAGGTAAATTCTTGTCGGATCGCAATATCTATGTAAGTCTGCCATCTCGTGGTGAGAGTACAACTTAAAAGGGTATCATGGAAAGTCAGCTTTTTGGAACTTTTAACTACAGTATGTTACAATGTTAATTTCTCACCCTATTATTTCCCTTCTTTGATGCATTTATAAGCATTTCTTGCTTATTCTGCCTTCTCACACCAGCAGATAAACATGACTTGCAAGAAGCCTGATATTGATAGTAAGTCTAATATGGACCAACCTTAGCCACGTCTTTTAGTTTCGTTTTGGTTCCGGAGTTGAGAAGGAGAGATTTTGCACACAGTTGGCCAAGTAAGCAGCAACGTTTTACTGTGGGAAATGCCATAATGGCAAAAACGTGTGTTTGGGAGCACACAGCCGATTATTGACGCTGTTTTGCGTTTCATAAGTCCAACATTTATGGTTTGTCCGGTTTGTTCGGAACCCAGTTTAATTAGTCCAAGGCAGTCAGAGGTATATTCTCGCTCACTAATAAGTGACACGGCGTAAACAATCTCCTTCACGGTAAGCAGCCCACCCAGACAGCCAGTCCAATCTGCTTCAGTAAACAAATATCCTCAGAATAGGAAGGCATGAGACGCGCATGCTTAGCTTTATGAAAGCTGAAGAGAAAACTACTACACAGAGCCTGCCGTTGTTCCTCACCACTAACAAGCTGGTGATTAGATATTGCTTCTCAGCTGGCTTGTTTGTTAGCTTTATCTTGCGCTACATTCACATGCTCTTATCATATTTGTCAACTAAAGTAGTGGTTCTCAAAGTGGGGTGACTGTAGGGGATCCGTGAAATAAATTGGGTGTTTTTCAAATTATTTAGTTTACCTTTTAACAGTTACAGATTTGCATCTTGTTTGGCTTAGTCTTTGTTTTTGGCCCCGCTTCTGGTCACTGTTGATTGGTGCATTTTTCTGGTGGGGAAGGACTATGGCGTTATATTTGTGCCACAATTACGCACGCGCGGAAAAAAAAATTGAGCGGAGAAAATCAAACTGAGCGAGCGAAAACAGATTTTGAGAGCAAGAAAAAAACTATTGAGCGCGTAATGATAAGAGTTTGAGCGCGCGCCGATGCATATGCACATTTGCTGTTCACTGTCTGACTTCCTAGAGGCCATTGTAACATCTAGGAAGGACAGAACATTGGGATAATAATCACATGAATACATATTTGTGTTAATTTCATTTTATTTCATATCAAATTGTGAAAGTATTAATGACTCAAATAGATCAATTCAACCAGTTTAATATATTTTTAAAAATGTAATCATTTTCAAATTCGCCAAAGTGGGCTTTGTGTCTACGGTTGCTTGCTAACGAGGCGGTGAAGCCAGCAAAGCTAAGGCGGCCTTTTATTTTATGATGCTGTTTTAGACTAAATAATTGGCTGCAACCTTTTGAGGGGAAATTGACCTGGTTTGTTATAAGGAGGCATGCAATTTGCAAATAAGAAAAAAGGCACTTATGACTTAAATGTTTTTTTCCACAAACATTTGCAATGGGGGTCCTTGGAAAATGTGCTTTCTAAAATAAGACTCCAAAAAGTTTGAGAACCCCTGAACTAAAGGATGAATGAAAATTGTCAATCCTGTATCCAACGCATCTGATTTGTCTGCTAGCTGGGTAAATATTGCACCACGTTTCAGTGTGCTTCAAGTCATGGCACATCTTGGAGCTGCTTTTCAAAACTAAAAAACATTTGTAGGTACATAAATGTGCGACGTGAAGCATGCACATTTATCCATCTCAGGGTTTGGCCATTTTGGGCATTGCTGTCTACTGGAAATGACATAATGGGGTCAGGTTAACCAACAGCGCCACCAATGTGATAGCCCTGATCGGTCAAGTGTTTCATATGGTACGATTGTTAGTCATCAGATGACTTGGTTATTAATATGCTCTTAATTCTCCATAGATGTTTGTACATAAAAGTAGTTCAAACACACAATTAACTTCTTTGTTTCTCACAAAGAAGTATGTCATTACTGCCCTTTTTTATTTTTAATTATGAAGCGTCTTTGTATGTTTTATTCTTTTGAGTTCTAAGACTTGTCTGTTATATTTCTGGTATTAATACTGTACCATGCCAATGTGTTTTGTCAACCATGGTCAACGACTGTGCCAAGTGACAGGTTTAGCCATCCCAACGACAAATTTCATTTAAGTGCTGTACAGTTGGTAGCTTATTCAATAGGATAAAATTCAGGGACAACATAAATCTGACTGACATGTAGACCCTATTTCTTCCCCGATAATTTTAAAAGCACTTATGGTGGATTCATGATGTAGTTGTTTTTTTTTTCTTTCTTTTCATTAGAAGTAGTTCTTCTTGAGACACCAGTTTCAATTGCATTACCAAAACAAACACTTTTTTTTTAAATTAAGAAAAACTTTATTGGCAGAAACGTGTACAAGAAAATTTAAGACAGTTTTTCTGGACTGTTCACACTGATGCATGAGAAAGTTGAGTATTATTCATGGTAATACATAAAATATAATAATACATGGGACGCACAATGGGTTTAGGTTCTGAACATGTTCCGGTCTTGACTTGATTAACAGGTAGCCAACTGCAATGATGATTGTGTTCATTCTCTATCATTTATGGAGGGACTAAGATAACAGCAATATAAAAAAAAAGAGTAAGTGATTAACTAGCATTACTATACTACTAGGTAGTTAGCATTACTATACTAGGTAGTGTTGTAGTCAAGGCCACACCAACCGGGACTGAGGCCTGATCGAGACCAGATGGCACTGAGACGGAACCAAGACCTTTCAGAAATGAGTTCACTCCCATCATTCTTCTCGATATTTGGCAGCTATGAGCTGGTCCACGTTATCAACTATCAACCTTTGGTGCACTGAGGGCCATTTCTCTGAGTTTGAAACATTTATTTAAATGTGCCACGTTGCTACGTGTAAGAGATCCAATGCATCGTTCCAGTCAAGATCCTATACGTTTGAGTCGCAAAAAATGAGTGTTAAAAAGAACATGCTAAGTCAAATCTTCTATCACGCGCACCTGCCTGTTAGACAGCACGAGAGAGCAGCCAACTTTTGACACATGGAATAAATCCATTTCTGCGTTTTAAGATGGTGATCGCGGCTGCGTAAGTTTGATTTATGATTTTTTACAAAATAATTCTGAGGCACTGCTTCCAGTCGCCTTCATTCACTCTACGTGCACAGAAGGCGTGGCAATACAAGTAAACAAATTCTGTGTTTTGTAATTGATCACAATAGTACTGGCCTGGTATCGACCAACCTTGGTTAAAAAAAAAAAAAAAAAATCCAGTCCCACATCTGAGACCAAGACAATGTAAGAATGCCTTTGATTCAGAGATGAAACCCACAGAAAGTGGTCTAGAGGACTGGTCACAAAATCAAGCTCAATGTTGAGGACTACAACAATACTACGGTTAGTAATAGACACATGCAAAAATACCAACTGCACTACAACACCTAACACTTAATTCACATGATGGTTGTATTTTTAACATGATCAGATTTCCAATGGTATTGGAGTTACAGATGTTATTTGCTGAATTGGCGTAAGGGCATTTCTTGTGGATGAAATATGGTTAGAGCCTCCAGTGGTCCACCACTTTTTAACTTGTAAAGGTTGTTACTCGTGTTATGCCTGCTTTGTGGGGGCGGGGGCTTGGATGAGATAAGGTGGTAAATGAGCGTCCAGTGGATAAAAAGGCTGTCTCATAGTTCAGACAAAAAAGCGTGACTCAGTGGCTTGACCTTGCCCTGCCAGAACCCTCAGACGGCTCACTGGTCAGTGCGTCTTCTGTCTGAGCAGAAGTGGTTTCTGAACCTGTGTTACTGTCACTGGTTCCCTCCTCCATGGCTCCCTCCAGGACACTTTCTTTATCCTCCGAAGCCCCCTCTTCGCTGCCTGGCTGTTCCTGAAGATCATCTGCAGCCTTCTGCTTTCCTGCAACTTATTTTTAAAACAAAATGGAAGAAAGTGTTTTTTTCTTCCTCTGAGCCAGACATCTTGTTCGCTCATACGGCTCACCTGATGATGGATCTTTGCCGATCAACTCACTGTTCTCACCTCCCTTGTTGGTACCGTCACTGAGAGGATTTGGTTGTGATTTTCCATGTTTATCTTCTTCCGCTGACACACACGCAGGAGGCTCTTTGTTTCCTCTGTCCCCCGCATCTTTCTCCCGTTCAGCCAGCCGTTTGCGGGCTGCCTCTTCAGCTGCAGAGATCTCTGCAGAAATTTTCTCCATGTCCACTTCCACTTTCAAACAGCAAAGCTGCCAAAAAATGAGAACAATTATTAGTATCAATAAACACATTAAGTTCAACAAAAACCTCGTTTATTTATCAGAGGATAGTAGACAATGTGACAACTGGCACCACCTGTTGTCAACCTTTTGACAATGCAGTCAACAAATGCCATTTCTCATTTCAAACAAACTTGTAGACTACCACGACATATGGATGGGGTTAACACAAGTGAGTATCGAGGGCGGCAGAGGAGCATTTCAACAACGCTTGATGTAAAAAAGAGGCCATACTCTTTTGAGCTCATTTGTGAACGAATCTGTAGCTTCAATGAATTTTCTTTTCTTATCCTGGTGGCGGTCTTCAATTTGAAGCAACTCGGCTTCCAACTTTCTCTGCGATAGGAGCCAAACAGAGACAACAGTTAGCAAACACTACCCATGTTGTATAGAAGTATGAAAATCCAAAATGTTATTCTACCTGGTGCACCATCAAAGACTGGACCTGTCGCTTAAGGACCTGCATACGGGCAGTTGTGACAACAGACCGCACATCGGGCACTACGCTCTCACTGAGAATCTCACTGATCAGACGGTGGTTGCGCTGGAAACGGGCTGCTGCAGAGTGCTTTATTGAAAATCCATCATCATAATCTAGGAAAACAGGGGGTAACAACAGCCTTCAAAACGACTTTTTCAAAGAAAATCCAAAACAGATTTAGTCAACTGTAATGACAAAGACGGCTGTTGCAGGAACAGTAGAGTAGAAGCAATGACAATAGCTTGGCTTACATGGAGAATTATTTTAGTCATTTCAACAGTTTAAATGTGATCTGTTCACATCTGTCGTTTACATGCAGCCCCACATTTATCAGAACAGCCCTGTGACAGCCGTGAGACATGAGCAGATCAATGTAAACATGACGTCATTTTTCATTACGTTCGATCATTCAGTTTCATTGTAATTGAAATATAAGGCTTCATGTAAACCTGTTGTGCAACATGTTGTGCAAGCACGCAATTCTTCACCGGTAGAAAATTCTGCCCATAAAGTGGATCCGAGTCTCATAGCTGTGGCATTTTCGTCAGTATGACGATGAGCTTTCACGTAAAATTCTCAATGTGATGGCTTAAGAAAAAGACGGGGGGGGATATACTGAACTGTCTGATTTCTATGATCAAGTCTGAAGTCTCTTTTCAGACAGAGCATGATGTGCAATCTGAATGTGACCCTGAGGAAAACATTTAATGGCCTGGCTTGTTTTCTAAGTGCTGTTATTATAATTTTCCTCAATGTTGTTATCTTCCAACTGCAAGTCATCCACTCTCCGGGCAAGCGTCATTTCCTTGACAAGGGTGTAGCTCGCATTTTAACATTTTCTTCTTTGTGTGGGTTTATGTGTGTTTAAAACCGGAAGAAAGAAACTACAGGATGTGCAGGGCGCGCAAGTCACTTATTCGGTTTCTCAAGCACAGAGATGTAATTGTCAAAACCAAATTTAAAAAAGGGCGAGGGTGTTAAAATAGTGTACCTGCAGAAAACACAAGAGAACACTTTGCGTGGCTCTGGTAAAGTAATCGCAGCGGCGCGGTAAACAATTTAATACGAGTGGCCTTACCATCTGGATCTTCAGCTGGCTGAATACTCATGTATGGCTCTCCCTTGTCCAGTCTCGACTGCCGCTGACGGCTCTCTTCTTCTAGTGCTGCCTCAGCGCGGCTTTTTGCATTGACGTAGGCCAGGTAAGCTGGCGAGTTGTGATAGGCCTTCATGCTTTCATTATATTCAATCTAAGTTAGAGATAGCAAGAATTACAAGGAGGCAAGCAAGCACACACCAGCTAAATCAAGATGAAGGAAACGGCTTATGCAGGACTGTTACACAGGAAGCAATGATGAGGAGGGTCCACAACTGCTCCAGACACATCAGTCTAAACGCTACTGTAGTAATGCCAGGTTTTTGTGATATAAGGACCAAGATAAATCATTAAGTTTATTCCACCCGTTACCTGCACAACACACCTTTAAAGAAAAAAGCAATTCAGGGAGGGTAAGGGTAGGAATAATATTTTCATAAGCTGTGAACGCCCCAAGTTGGTGATGAGGGTGGCCATGTTCAGAAATAACTCGGTTTTAACTTTTCACTTTTTTTTTTTCTGTGACAATTAACCATAAAAAAACAAGGAATACACAGGATCCAATCGTACAGACAGAAAAAGTCTCAAACAGGGGTCTCTCCATCTGGTTCTCCAGGGCCACTATCTAGCCTGTTTTCAATGTAACCCTTCTTTAAAAAAAAAAAAAAAAATCAAATGATCAGCACCATTAGCAGACTTCTGCCATTAGAATCAGGTGTTCTGGAGGAAGGTAACAACAAAAACAGGCTTCATAGAGGCTCCAGACCCATGGAGGCTACCAAAATGCAGGCAGACAATAATACACACACACACACACACACACACACACACACACACACACACACAACCACACGAAACCAATCAGGGAGCTATTATTTAAATTTCTATTTTATTGTAATTCCTCAAATATAAGACGCACTTTCTTAGTCAAAAGAGGAAGGCAAACAGTAGGGGTGCACTCAATAAAGGGTAACTTAAAGATTAGGTTGTTTTTTTGTTCTTTTTAGTTCGATACCATTCGAATGAGATTGATCAGTCAGCAGAATTTTGACGCACATACGTGCATTTTTATATCGTCCGTATTCTTACTTCCGTAACGGGACGAGCACTACGGCGGACGTCGGTTGGAAGCCCGTGCCTGTTGAAGCTAACAGCAGCTTGTGTTAGCTGAGGTTCTTTTGCCATTATTTTCAATAATCGAAGCGAGTAAACTAAACCAATGTCAGAGTCCATCCTTGTTCACACACAGGAATATTTTACAGAGAGCATCGTGTACATGTTAAAATTTCTCCAGCTGATTCAATTAAGAGTGGCAAGGTTTGCAGTCGGGCTCTCTGGTTTGAGGCATTGCATTTGACCCTTTGATTAATTGTGGTCTTTTGTTATATACACATATCCAAACGTTGGAATATGGATGGTGCACAACTTTGGGTATTTATGGCAAAATGAATTCAAGTTTCATTGCGAGAAAAAGGAAAAACAACTGGTTGGAGTGCATTCAATGTTACACAGGCCGCTCACAACGTGGGAAATCTGAAACACACTTATCCCGCAACAAATAAATACAGTAACTTAAGGATATGAACACAAGACAATATTGAGAATTTAGGAAGATGATTTATACTGTTTTGCTATAGTTTTTACAAAGTGCTCAGTAAAACGCAGTCTCCTCTGTTTGGCTCATGTATGAAGGAATCAGTACTGTAGAACTGATCTTAAAAAGTTGTGTCTTAAATAAATTAGGCATTTTTGTGGAATTCCAGCACTTATGCAGATGTGGTTTCTGCCTTGTCATTACAACAACACAAATGCTACAATACATTGTTTAGTATTAAACTAAGCCAATGCGAGTTCATTTGGCAAAATCGTTTTACCAGGGGATTGTTTATTTTAGGACAATAAAAAAATAATTACAACAACAAGAACTATTTTTTCAAAGTGAATACAAATCACTAAGTGCTTAGGACAGCTCTAGTATGGTCACATCAAACCAATTGTGAACTTTTTGATCATTATTTTAAAAAGGTATGTTATACGCAAACAACAATACTCATCATCAAATGAATACCTGGCTTCTACTAAGAAGCAAAAACAAAAATAAATCCATCAGGAAAAGGCTACTTTAGTTAACTTTATTTTCAGAAACACTAACACCGTAAATGGTGACAGGTGTGTGCTAACTATTTCTACCAGAATAATCGAGCCTAGCCACGTGACAACCCCAGTGAAAAAAGTGGTTTCCACACTTTTGCAATTACAACCGTATTTATGCATGTCGGATCTGAGAACTGTGGAAACGTTTGAGTTATTTATTGCGGTCTCATTGTTTAACGACACACAGAAAACATTGTATTTGAAGACGTGTGTAGAATTTCTATCGGCTGTATCTTGTGGCCATCAGTCATAAAAGACCCATAAACATTCCTTGCAAAACAACCAACCTTCTCTGCTTCGTAGTCATTCAAATAATCCTGTTTCTCCTCATCAGTGAGGTCCCTCCACATGCCACCGATTATCTTCCCAATTTCCCATAGCTTCAGATCGGGATTGGAGGCTTTTACTTGATCCCAAACCTGGTGATGAGAACCAGACATGGGGGTGGGATTGGGTTGGGTTGGAGGGGCTATAAGTGGTTATCTCTTTGCAGAGAGGTCACAAACCAGAGGAGGCCGTGTGCTTTAAGCTCCATCTCCAAGTTGATAAATCCCACTATGTAAAAGCATTGTCCTAACTGTGTCCTGGCTTAATATTACAAGAGCTACCTTGTAAAGCAAACACTGACATTTCAAACAGAGATTTTAATTAACATACTCAAGAGTGGCTAATGTATCCCTTTGTTCCACTTGTGCACATGATGAATCAATAATGCAAAACAGAGATTTTACACAGTCTACGGTACTTACCTTACGGCTGTATCTCATATACGGCATCAGCGGCTTATCAGGTGGCTTGGGGGGTTTTGGTATGTTTATTCCTGATGAATTCTGACAAGAGAAAACAGGAAAAAAACAGCTTGTAATTAGCTGGCTGAGGAACCACAATACAATATCTTTAAACAGGCTGATAAAAATCGGATTGTTTGCTATGCAAACATGTATTGTCAAATTTAAAAAAAAAAAAAATAATTTTTCCCAAAAGATGAGCTTTGCTTCCTGTGCAACACAACAACATTATCAGTTAGCCAAGCACAGCTTTCATGCAGCGACTGAGTTACTGTTCAGCAGCCCAAAGTCATACCAAGCAGCGAGCGCATAATTCCATGGCAACAGGAATGGCACAGGGTACTTAAGATGGCTGTCAGAAATGCAGCAATTCAAGGAAGGTGGTGTTTGAATACACAGATGGACGACGGTATGACAATCTGCATTGTTATGCAGTTTGGAATGCTGTGTTTCATACTATGTTGTTGGGATGGTATACTGATAATACTATTTGAAGAGTCAATACAAAGATACCGTCCATTCAATATACTCAAAAAATGAATAGGTCTTGTGAACGGCTGCATTTTTTTATGCTCACAGGGACTTCAGACAAATGATGTTTTGAGCCAATTTATATGAGTTCATTTTACAGGAAACAAATCTATCTTTTTGCTTTCGCTAAGAAAATATTCATACCGTTACCCGACTGTTGCTGCTTTGGCTCCCACCCAGTCTGTAGTTGTTGTAGGCCAGATGGCTGTAGGGGTTGTACCCCACAAATCCTGCGGTGTTGGGCATTTGCTGATGGAAACAAATGGGACAAACACAAATGAGTAATGGATCAAACATAGGAAGGAAACTAATAAAGGTGTAAATGAGAACTAATTTGAGGTACGGCATATTTAGTATAACAGGAACATCTATGAAAATGGCATTAAGATACCAAGTCATTATTTTAGATTAAATATACGAAACTGTACTTACAGTTGTAGGTGCAGGGGGAGGGGGTGGCGCATATGACGGCCTCTCTAGCAAGAAAAAAAAAGGAAAGAAAAATAATAAGGCCAAGAAAATTAGAAACATTTATTACCAAATCATGCTGTACAGCAAAAATTCCAAATCCATGTAATTAAGTTGACTTGACGTTAATAATGCTTACGTTGGAAGCAGAATCAATAACCAACAAAGGAAAGTGGGGGAAACAAATAAAATCCTTACTTGACATCTCGCCAGATACAGGTTTTAGGCCGATCCAATCAACAGTTCTGTAACACACATTTGGGACTACATATAAATACATAGGGAAGTTGTTCGAAAACCGATAGCTCCGAAAGAGGGTTAGCTTGTGTTACACAATAGCCACGACAAACTCTGAGACTTAAATCGATTCTTTTCACCATCTTGAATGTGCTTACTTGCTTATCGATGGCACTCAATGCACGCATGGTATTACACAAAGAACAATTGGAAAGGATTTGGGCTTGTGAGGCGCAAAGGCGCGCATGCTAAGCTAACGACTAAGTCAGACAATCACAATGGACCGATAACGCATAACCACTGGAGTTGGTGGGGTGAGCTGGAACCCAGGCCAGTCATTCACCAAAAGTGAATTAAATGGGTTAAGCATCGGCCTCGTGAGTAAAAGTGCTTTTACAACGTAATAACTGTCGGATTGTAGAAACTAGCATTTGCCTTGTGCTAGCATGCAGGCTAGCTTTCTCGCGTGCTAGCTCGCTACACGGATGTGGTAGCGTCTAAAAGATGTTCAACGTGCTACTCACACGATTCCACACCAGTTTTAATAATAACAAATTGGGGGGACTCACCCAGAAGTATGCCAACCTCCACAACTCGACAGGGATGTTAATCGGCTATCTTATGCATAAAGCCAGGTTCCACATGTAAAACAATGAAAGGCGTTTCGTCAGAGGAGCTTCGGCGCTAAAACGAGCCAACCCCCACTCTGCGCCACATAATCACTCCGCCTCTCCAATGTTTTTGCGTCGCTGCATTTTAATGCAACCTTTTCTGATATTAAATATGATGTGAATTGTCGCCGCGAGAAAAACAATTGTGATGGATAAACTATAATACCCAGGAGATTTTTTTTGACGTGGCAATATGAAGAAACACACGATGCTGTTCTAGTGTGCGTCTTTACGCTTCACTTGACAACACAAAAACTGTACAACATTGTGCAAATCTACAAAGACAAAGCCACTAGGTTCAAAGCATCAAAGGTTCATTGCAACATGCCTTCTTGGTGAGAGACATGGTCTTAGTGCCCACCTATTATCTTGGATTGGTCAATTATGACAACAGAATACGTACAGTACAAACTGGGTAAGCATGGTAAGGGAGATGCGCCAATGTTATCTGAAGTGAAATGCTTTGCATTCTTGGTCGCATTTTTGGAGAGCTGCCTCTGATCTGTAGTTGTCATAGTGTGTTGCCTTAAAAGAGGGCCCCGACTTTATTGGGACTTTGCGCTAAAAATAGTAACATATCTCACACTCTAAAGCCCTGGACCAAAGTCAACCACGGTTTTTGTTTGCAAACACCGGTCAGTGTAAACGTTTGGAGTAGTTGACATGACCAGAGGTTTTTAGTGGAATTTGATCATCTGTAACAATTGAGACGTAAACAAAGGCATTATACGAGTTGCTTAGACTACGGCCATTTGCGGCCCGCCGTCCACACGTTTGCGGCCAATGGCCCGTACAAAAAATATGTTTTGACATAGCCCACAATGCTATTCTTTAAAAAGTTATGGAAAGATTTGATGGTAGACAGCATTATAAGTATGAAAAAATCGTAATTTACCTAATTACCTTTAATTGGAAGCCTTGATATAATATGTCATTATTATCTACTTAATATAGACAATGTGTAATTGCATACTTGTTTTATTTCTACCGTGTTTAATGTTAAAGTTTTACAAATAATAATAGGAATAATGTGACGCTTACTACTTTCTGTTTTTCTTTATGTGGCCCTCAGAGGACAAAGTTTTGATACCGCTGGTTTAACCGGGTGTTGTAAATTGTGTTTGATGGAGATTTAGATCTTTATAAAATTCAATAGAAAGACTGTTCTGCATAACTATTTGATCTTGTCAGTTACATTCAAGTCTGTGCAGAATTGTCATACTGTAGCAGTCATCCGAAGTAGCTTTTACCGTGTTGCAACATAGGAGGCCGACAAAGGATCTTACTATGTTGTCATACATTATACATTGAATCCAGAGTATAGGCTATGGCAATTTTCAACTGCCATAAAAAAAAAAAAAACGTTTTTTTTTTTCTCCACGAGTTGTTCTGTACAAAACTAGCACGTATAACAATTGACTAAACAATGAGCACCTGCTAGCCAAATTCTATGGTACGGTACAAGCCGTTGTTCAAAATTAGCACCCATGTCACGGCTTTTGAACCAATGTAATCTTTGTGCCTCACAACCACAACAGCTCATGGTGAGAAAGAGGAGTCAACAAACCAATTCATCTTCGTCATTTGCCTTTTTTGGGGGTGGGGGCCAAATTCCTTGTCTGCAATGATTTTTCACACGTCTAAAGAAATCTTTTTCCATAATATGGATTTTACCAGTTGTCCAATAGGGCTGTCGGCCGTGTAAACACCTGACCTTTGGACAACTGAATGTTCCATTGATGAAGCAAGAAAGTCTACTAATTGGCCCTGGTAAGGCACACCGGTGAAGTTAAAACCATTTCAGGTGACTTCCTCTTGAACCTCATTAAGAGAATGGCAAAGCAGTAATCACAACAAAGGGTGGCTATTTTATAGAATGAGAGTCCCCAAATATGGTCCAAAATTTAGTGTGCAATTCCAAATCCCAACCTTTGACTGGCCATAACTCAAAAACCATTTGAGCTAGGAGACTCAAATGTCAGATTCTTTCATTTGACATATTAGGGCGCTAATAGACTAAAATAGGCAATTTGAAGAGGTGTCATTGAGGAGGTTCTGGGCATTTGTTTTGACATGGAATGAGCCTTCAGACTTCACACTTGGATAACACTTGGTTGAAATACAAGAGTGGAAGTTGAATGGATCTTTTAATCTGCCGCAGGCACACACAACGCACCTACACACACACACACACACACACAGGGCCTCACAGGCACAGCTGTGGATGCCCAAGGGCAGAGAGTTGTGCTTGTGACATTTTAAATCAATCAGTGGACGACCCAAAAAGCTGTCCTTGTCGATATAACCACAGTTCTTAAGCCTCCAGAGCTGCGCAAAATGGACCCACCTACTGGAACTAAGCAGACTTGAAAGTTTACTCTGGTGCTGGGCAAAAGAGGTATTTTTAGAAGCTGCTGAGGTCAGGATATTATGATGGTTTTCTTTGGACACTTGCTGTGAGTATAATTAAGCAGTTATAAGCAGTCTTCACAAATGCATGTGACACACTCCCATTAAACCTTTGCAAGTACACTATATTTTAAGTGCGTATACAACTTCAAACTATATTAGAGCTTTTATGCCATTCCATTAAGCTAAAGCTAAATTAGGTCAGTTATACAATTGGGAGCGGGAAAAACCGTAGCTACCATCAACGCGTGGTCTGTTATTAAATGTCAAACAAAATGACCTTGTAGACTAATAAAACTACCTTATAGAATCTATCAGGTAGACTGCATGACATGTCTTGGTCTCATACAGGATGTATTTGGGCTGAGTGGGTTTGGGTTAAAAACTAGTTCACGTTTAACGTTTATCCTGTCTGCGTTATGTGTGGGCTAAATGGGCATGGGTTATGACTGGTCAGCCATGTCTGGGTCTTGTATGGGTTGTATGTGGGCAAAGGTTTAGAACTGGTAAACCATGTCTGAGTCCTGCACGGGCTATGTGTGGGCTAAGTAAGCATGGGTTAGAACTGGTCAGCATTTATCGGTCGTGTTCGTGTGATCCGTGGGCTAAGTGGGCATGGGTTTTTTTTCGCACTTCAAGACGTTTTTTCGTAAATTCAAATTCAGCAATACTTTGTTTAGCTTGTAGTGTACGTGACAGATGAAATTTAAACAAATGTACACAAATGTCAATGAAACCGTCTTCTATAGCTGTAAATGAGAACCTACATCCACCATTTGAGTGTAAAGCATGATAATGCCGTCCAGTGGACATGAATGCTAATTGCATTCTTGTTCCATCTGCGTTCTGTGTAAGATGAGATGTGGGTTAGTAAATATGATGATGTATTATATCCTAGGGTTAAACGCCTTAGCTGGGTTTCTTTTTGTGTTACACTTATATTACTGTGTTGTGTTTCAATTGCAGCGTATCTGTAGGATCACAGACATGGTGTTAACTTTAAGTCTAAGTACAAAAACAGAAAAAAGAAATAATGGGAGTGCAGACAGAAGTAAAGCAGCGCCTGACGAATGACGGACCAGAAAAAAAAGTCAAATTTTGCCCTCTACTGGTGGCGGAAGGGTACATTGACAGACTGGCGATTACAATTTCGGCCGGTTTGAAAAAATGACGGACTAACGTAAATGGAAATTGGGTGGGGCTGTGATGAAAGACGAATGTTGGACCAGCAAAAAAATGTAAGTTGCCCACCTCTGACAGTAAGTCTGTGTTTGGCTGAGCCTCCAAACTCTCTACCAACCTGTCAGCGGTAGCCATACATTCTTGTGTTGAAAAGTTTCTGGTGTAATTTGCATGCTTGGTGGAAAAGTGACGGCTGATGTCATATTCTTTAAAAACCACAGTGGTTTCTTGGCAAATAAGACATACAGCTTTGGATCGGACTTCAGTAAAAAAAAAAAAAAAAAAAAAAAAAGTATTCAGCCATCCATTCTTGGTCAAACTCTCACTGTCGACTTTTCTTTTCTGTGACATTGCGGCAGATGGGTTGTGATCTGACCAGTAGGAGAAAAGCATCAATTTAAAATAGCTCGCTCCCTCTTTGTCTCGCTCTCTCTCATTTTTCCTCCATGTTCTGAAAAATCAAGTCACTTCCCCTACTGCACCACCACTTGGTGTTGAATTGTCTGTCACTACAAGTGAAAATAAAATGAAATAAATAATGTATAATAAATAAATCATATTTGGTCAAATATATCACAGATCTATGGGGGCCCGGAAGTGCAAATGACCAAAACAAAACAAAAAAGTAAGCAAACAAAAAAATGTATTTGCAAACCAAAAAAAAAAAAACCATTACCAGAGATGAAATGCAAACAAAACACAAAAACATATAACAAGAGAAAAGACCACAAGAAAAAAAGGGCACTTAAGAACAAACGAGCACAGACGAAAAAATGAGCATACACGAGAAAAGGTACTCAAACGTTGCTGCTGCTATAAAAGAATCGCGGCCCTGTCAAATTGCTTCAGAGGAGCCAGTCAAAATGGACGTATATCAATTAAGGACCACATTAACATACCATCGCTGGGGCACGTGTTTATCTCTCCACAACCTACTTCTACTCTCGGTCTTTTTCTTCAAATGGTCTTGTGCATTAAGATTCCCTTTAAATGCTTGTTTTTTATACTTTAGCGCATAGGTGTCGAACTCCAGTCCTCGAGGGCCGACATCCTGCATGTTTTCCAGTTTTCTTTCCCCAACACACCTGATTCAAATGGTTAGCTCATTAGCAGGCTCTGCAAGAGCTTTAAAATGATCCCAATCATTTGAATCAGGTGTTTTTGAGGGAAAGGGTTTGAAAACATGTAGGATACCGGCCCTCGAGGACTGGAGTTCGACACCTGTGCTTTAGCGTCATGGATTCAAACCCCGCTGGTGACATCTCTTTTTTACGTTTTGTTGTTTTTTTCCTCCGTTTACAATATCTTGCACACAATCAGTAGTTGAGAAGCAGCCGCTTTGTTTTACGCGTTTATCGATGAATAGAACAATTGTGCTCTCACTTATTGATGAACTGGACAGTTATGGCATAGAAGAAAATCACTTAATTGTTATTGATGAACAGAACAGTTACAGCCTCACTCTGCACTTTAATATGGTGCCTAATTTATACACACCCATTTTGATTGGCTCCTGGGAAGCAATTTGACAGTGGTTTGATAGCCGCAACAACGATACTCTCATTTTTGAAAATAGAAAAATAACTTGTCACAGGAATAACATTCTGCTCAAATACGAACATTGTGCACATCCAGTAAAGTTGCTCCCTGACGTTTAATCAGCTTTACTCCCACCTTCAGCAATCACGTCTGGTAGGAAAAAGTTTGTGTGCTGTTTTTTTCTTGTGTGCTCTTTTTTTTTCATGTGTTCCTTTTTTCTTCCATCCATCCGACCTTCATCCACACTGTGGTTGTGACTGCTCTTTTTTCTTGTGTGCTCCTTTTTTCTTGTGTCCTCTTATTCTTGTGTGCCCTTTTTTCCTTGTGTGCGTCTCTCGCAATGTTTTGTAATGTGTTTTTATTTGTGTGTGATTACCTTTTTTGTTTGTTTGTTTGTTTTATGATTTGCACATCAGGGCCACCATACAGATCACCTTGCAACCTATATAGATTGATTCCATCCATCCATTCATCCATACATCCATCCATCCATCCATGATCTTCCACTTTATCCGGTGTCTGCCTTTTGGCAAATAAAGTTTTGCAAGTATGCCAAACAGATGTCCATTCTTACATTATCATTAGCTGCTTATTCTCACTATGGTCGCTGGCTTGCTGGTGCCTATCCCAGCCACCTTCATGTAGTAGGCGGGGGCACCCAGAACTGGTTGTCAGCCAATCACAGGGCACACAGGTAGGCTGGAAATTGTGGAAACTGGAATTGACCTGGGACCTCAGAACTGTGAGGCAGATGTGCCAACAAGTCTTTCACCGGGTCGCTGCAAACAGATGTTTTGGAGTAAAATATATATTTTGAGATTGCTCCAAAAATGCCCTCCTAATGGTCTCTTTTTTTTCTTCATTTTCCAGCATCCAAGAGGTTAAAAACTGTCGTCAAAGACAATAGAAGATTTTTGTCCGACTAGCTAGCTCATGCATCCCCGGTTAAGTTGTCTCCAAATAAACTGGAGAGCAATAAAGGTGAAATTACCCCATAATGTTATTCTCCACCACAAAAACAAATAGAAGATTGACTTACATACAGCAGTGTTGTTTAGAATGTTTTCGTCACAAGATTTGGACATTGACAAACGTAATCCTTCATTCGAAAGGCTTATCCTCATGAAATCTAGTTAATTGTCTGTCCCAGGATCTCTTTCTGTAATGAGTATGTTTCCACTTTTAATTTGGTGTATTTAAAGCAAGTTATGTCACAAACACAAGGGGCTCCAAGCGAGCAGAGAACCTCACTAAAGGAAGATATAGGCAGTATATTTTTACATTCAACGGAAATGTTTTGAAATCGATTGCATGTAATAATGGCATGTTATAATGTAATGTAAATAATATAATGTGAATGGTGTAATGTTTTGATCTCTCTCTTCTTGTTGTAGCCAATTCATGTAATGTTCAACGACAATGACAATGACAAATGATCTGTCCATGGCAGAGTGATGAATTCATTTTATGCTTGAGATGGGATGAAAGTAAAATCAAATATGAATGCTGTTAACTTTGAAGATGAAAAGATCATTTCACTTGGTCATACCCCTGCACCATAACGCTTGCAGCACAGAGTTGAAGTAACTCAAGGTCATTTTCTAATCTCTGCTGACACAAGCAACACCAAATGGCAAATAATATCCTGACAAATTGACACATTTCCCATTAGGATGAAATTACGCTCATTAAAACACAGACACAAGTAGCAATAATAAAACACCTCAGGAGATGAAATGTAGATTAAAACAATTACCTGAATATATATTTAATTTCAGGGGGGTTTAAGAATAGTAAGAAGTAGAAAATGTGAATAGTTTGATTTTTTTTTTTTTTTTTTGACAAGTGAGGACAGTTTTGTCAGTGCATTTCACATTTGATGATACCAAACCAGTAAACGTATGTACAAACTGAAATCTTGCTACTGAAGAGACAAGTAAGGACAACATCAGCAGTGCGGTTTCTAAAATGTTTTAATTATTACTTTACAATGTTTACATTTTTAATCAAATAAACAAGAACCACAGATTGAATAATTTCATTAGATGCAAAACTTGCTTACAGATTGTTGATCACTTCAGTGTTTGAATACATCAGCCCAAGACACACAGGATCTCTTTTCAGCCTCTGGCTTCTTTTTATGCATGCAAACATTACGTCATTTTCTACACATTCTATTGGTAAGAATTATGGTTACGGTTCAGTAAAGCAAAGTTAGAGATCAAGAGGCATACAGCTTGAATACAGTTTATTTAGTTAGAATGTCTTCAGAATTAAAACCATTTGTTAGCGTTCAAAGGCAGTTGGATATGGACTGTCAATTGTGTTTGTGACTATTAGTTAACAAATGGCCACTGTCTATATGCACAATTCCATGTTCAATACCAACATCAGTATTAGTGATCTTTGGGAAAGTTTGATTTATTTTTATTTTTTATTTGTTTTGCCCTGGTCTATGGTACAGTATTTTAAAGCTGTCGCGGTGATTCTCTTTCTCTCTCTCTCTTATTGTCTAACAAACATATGTCTTAGTTTGGTGGTCAGCCCTCTTACAATGAGCATAATAACAGCAGCAAAACATTATTTGATTTGATAGTAAGGCATTGATCACCATAAAAAAAACCTACACTATGTCCAAACAAATGTAATAAAATTGCATTTATTATTTTCATATTATCCAAGCAAATGCTATTAGAATTGTGAGTTTTGGGATTATCGTTGTTCACGATCATGAAGAAATAAAATGTTCTACCTTGTGTAGATGTTTTACTGGAACCTTTCATCTTTCCTTGGTCTGAATTGCTGGCAAACATAATTGGGGTTGAGACATAAAAAGGACAGGAATAATCAAGCAGCATATTTACATAAATTCTAGAAATTAATTTTTAGAGAAAGGTGTAATACGTTTGCTATGTCTGTGATTAACAAGTTCACTTTATGGCACTTTTCAGGACTTCTCGGTATAGTTAAGCTGAATGTTGTGCGTGATGGTAATTTTAACAATTTTGGCCTACAAAACAGCATATGTAAGTTTAAGTTTTCTTCTAATGTTACTGCACTGGAAGACAACCTTTATTCTTGCGCTATTATCAACTTGTCTTGAAGTGCCCTTTAAAACATTTTACCAATGCATGTACTGTACCTTGAAACTATTCCCACCAATTTACAGAAGATAAAATGTATTAGCTATGAATGTGACGCTGATGATCATGATGATGACATGAGACATTTTTTCAATGAAACTTAACTCTCATTCTCTTCTCATGTCTGTGTATAGGACACACTGGATCTGTACTTTCCAATAATAGCCAATTTCTCATATGACTAGCACGTTCAATAATTACTCCAAAGTCTTCCAGCTCCAAATTGATAATGGTCCGATAAAGTATAGATTGTGCACTTATTTGCACAGTAAGTCGATCCCACCGCCCTAGTCTTACATCAAACAGTCTGAAAAACATGTGCATATTAATATATCAAAGTATGATATGTCAGAGTCATTTAGCATATTGACTGCAGCTGGAGAAATAACAGTTATCGTACGGACATTTACCAGATCTTTTAGCCCTACATTTCGGTCCTTTGAGACCAGTGTACTAAAGAAAAGTCGCTGGCAAAGAGAAGAAATAATGTATACAGTATTTTCTGTGCTCTCACAAGTAAGTGTTAGTGTTATGCTTTTTCAAACAGCTCTTGCTTTCCACATTGACGTTTATAAAAAGCATATCATCATGGCTGCTCATGGAAGAAGAACCTGGCCTCTCTCATTTTGTACTAATTTTATTTGATAGTGTCCATTGGGTGAACTGGACATGCATACAATGTTTGGTTTCCAGATCTTAATCTACTCAATACTTGAGGAAAAGAAACATTTCCCTTCTGTGCATTTTTTTAACAGCCACCTATTAAAGCATTTACAGTATCAAATGACTACAGGTCATAATATCACTTTGTAGAAACAATACATGACAAGTGCCCAGAAAACTCACTTACACATAGAAACGGAACAACAACATCGAAAGACTGATTTCAATTTCAAACTCATTCTTTTTGTTGCGCTAGCTCAAGTACCGTAGGCCTGGAATGAAGTGAGACCGTGGTCATCTCCTTACATTGCTCAAAAGCACCAATAGGACTAAGCTGCTCCTTAAAATAATCATGGGATCCCTTGCTTTTCAATCCCTCAGAGTCACAGTCATTAACTGGTGGCAGTCCAGTTCCCCTCGCAGCTCGAGCGGACCTGGCAATCTCATGCCCGTCTTCTGATCCACACACCAGCACTTTCCTCGCTGCCCATCGCGTGCCGGATGACACTGTGGGCAGAAATGACAGTATTTTTAAATCTTATTACTCCTCGCACATGCACCAAGGTACTTAATTAGTCAGTTTGCATTTCTGTCATTTTTCCAAGCCAACGGCTGGGTAAGTGCTGGTCACATTTGGCCCATGTCAGTTTCGTGTCTTTTGGCAAATAGAGGTTTTTCTTTTTCTTTTTTTCTGGAATTATAACTGTGGTGTCAAAGTCATTTATATTGCAAGACCTTTCATTGTTAGTAGGGCTGCTATGTCTGTAAAATCGGTGCATAATTACTTCATCACATCAGGGGTGTCAAACATATGGCGGGTCCGCCCCTTGAGGATTTTGTGAAGTATTAAAAAAACGTGAGTACAACTGAAACCATTAGTCGAATTATGAAAAGGAAAAGATGTGGGTCACCATCTGGGCCATCAGCAAACGTTTAGCTTTGGTCCCTGTTGTATTATAAACAAGCAGTCTTGTATTTCTTTTTAAATTTACTTTATTTACAGCTCAGAAGTTAGCACATCGCGCCAATGTGTTTGACATGACATCATGAAATCTTCTTGTTGCCCAGCGTCAAAAATGAAACACTACGATTACATTTGATTCTGTTCAATTCTTAGCAGTTCACTGCACTCCTTGCAAAGAAGTTATACAACCACAGATTTTGATTGGTGCATTGTCCTTCCTCTGGATTTTTGTCTTTTATTGTATTCTTTTGTTTATTAATTTTCAGTTCATCTCATTTATGTGTGTTGTGAAAATATGCATTTTAGAAACAAATGGAAAAAAAGATCACAGAAAATTTCCATTTATTTAATGCAACCTAAGAAAAATGCCATATTGAGATACATAAGAGACCACAAAAGGAAGTTATACTACTTCATCTTCATTTTTTTTAGATGGACATTTCAACGGTATATTTACAGTTGACCCCCACTATTCACCAAGAATTGGAACCAGGCTGGCTCACAGAGCCAAAATATACATATGACACCGTTTTTAAGACTGTAGATTTAAGATTGTACCTTGCCAGCTCGCTTGAGGATTGATTTTCTTCATTGCGGCCCCTGAGTGAAAATGCGTTTGACACCTCTGATATACACAATGGTGCCGACAATGGACTTATAAACAACAAATTAACATAGTAAAATATTTTCTACCGAATATTAAGGTGTTAAATGTTGCGCAACGTAGATTCGAAGTAATATGGAGGTGAGAAGAAAAGAAATCCACTTCGCAAGAAGCGCCGAGTAGAAAGAGGTGATTTCCTCAAGCGGGCCACAAAAAATGATGCAGTGGGCCGCATCTCAACCCTGACCTTTGAGTTTGACACCTGCGGTTTATAGACTGTCTTTAATTATAAAGAATATCAGTGACACATTTTGAGTAACTGAATCTCAAAGGGTTTACTATAATCCAAGCACTGGAATTGTTTTCTTTGCTTGCGCCAGTGCTACATAGATAAGACATTTGAAAAAGTATTTAAACGCCATATTACAGAGGGCATTTCAGGCGAGTTAACACCCGAGCAACTCTTCCACGAAGTTGTCCCTCATGACGTGCTTTACTTCCCAGTACTTTTTAATCGCAGTTTCTAGCAGTCAACAGATTTCTCTGAATTTCTGCAGAGAGGGATACTTTAACCATGTTGCTCAATCAGTATATGTCAGCCTGGTGAGGATGTGAGCCTTTTCAGAGCTATGCTTTGATTGCATACAAAACTCAAAGCAATCTTATCAACGGTCTCAGTCTCGCTCACTCGTCGCCTGTATTGTCATGCTTATCTGAATTGTTGCAGAATCTTGGCAAAGCAGAAAAATACCAACATAGAAGAAACTATGTCCAAAACCTAATCGTTTCCATTGTTGCAATGCAATGAGTCATGAGCAGTTGAGTAGAGTGCCTTTTGTATGCAATGTCTTCTTCTTGATTTCTGAGAGGAAAGTAAATCTTTAATCATGTGCGCTAAGGGGGGAAAAAGAGTGTTGGTGACCTCACACGGGTGTCTACTTGGACACATTTTTGTTGATTTTGTACTCATATGGCCATATCTAATCTGCTGCAGGCATGTTTGCTCTCAGGCTCAGTCTACTGCCAATGTAGGAATTACTTGACGTAAAAACATCAGTCTTTCATTTACTAGAAATTAATAACAGTCAGGAATTGTGGGTGTCATGTCACAGACCTGTTTAGCGTGGAAATCTCCATTCTTGTCACAGTTGGGAATGGGAATTGTGAAGAGATCATCATGAGTGCGGGAATTGGATGCCAATCTGTCCAGTGCCCTTTGGAGTTCAGCACGACATGGAGCCTGAGGGGAGACACCATTTTTCAGCCAACATTGAACTACTATTGTGTACTAAACACTTATGCTCATTCTCATCCATGGCTATTGTTTCATAAATTATGTCAGAGACAAGCTAATGAAAACAATGCATATTATGCACAATTCTCCATAATGCAATAAAGTGCACCATTATAAACACGTCAAACTAAACTGAATGAAAATGACATACTTGACCGTTTTTGGTTAATTCCCTCAAAATGTCACTAAGTGGAAGATTTCTTCATTTCTTTGTGGGTTTTTCACATGTCACGATCACAAACTGTATGGAGTTCATTGCATATTTGTATTCAGCATTTAAAATCACCTCCGTAACATATTTATGCTTACTCAGTCAATGGACAGTACAGTAAATGTAAAATTAATGTAGTGAATAAGAAAAATCAGTAAATCATTGTGAAATAGATAAGTTCAATATCTACATTAAATGTTGTGCTGTGTTGTTGTGTTCTTTCTACATCAACATCATTCAAGCTTACACGTTATTCGTTATCCAAATATTTGCAGCATACGGGGCGAAATTCATTAAAAAAATGTTCAACAAAGCCATATTACCTGAGTCAACCCTTTGTATGATTCACAAATACTATGTATGCTCAAAGATGATCTCGGATAGTCATACAGGCCTCACGTTTTATGCACGTGTTCTTAAATACCCTATTTTAGTGATTGCGCCTCCCCTATCGCGCCCTCAGTGCATCACAGAAGACACGATGTGAAGGATTATTGCATGCCAGAAAGACTCCTCGGACATCGAACTTCTGCAGTACACAAATTTACTTGAATCTTAAATAATTAAACCTTATGGTAAATGGACTTTCACTTATATAGCGCTTTTCTACCTTGGATACTCAAAGCGCTTTAGAGACAACCACTCCACCACCGAGCCATTCCGCCCCTTATACATTATCTGTATTGTTGTCCCTTCTCGTGCCCATCCCTTTGGCTGCAGTTTCACAGAGAGACACAGTTATATTAGCGGTACCCAGAAGTCTAATTAGAGTGAAGCTTGTGGCTGACCAAACATGATAACAATCAGAGTTTACCATTGAAATTCCAATTTATTGCAAAAGAAATCTAGGTAAGAGATTTACAACGCTCTGCTTCCACGCTGTTCTCTCTCCCTGTGTGTTTCAGGGAGACAGGCACTCTTCTTTTGGTCTACCTAATATCGGGAGTTGGGGCGGAGGTAGATTACAACTACTGCCTTCATTGGTCAATGGTCACCCCAGGAGCCAATCACGTGTCTTGTAGGAGTGCTTATCTCCCTCCTGAAACTCACACACGCTGTTAGATAGGCACAAGGGAGAGGAGGAAAGAGACTTCACCGGAGCGTTGTAAATCTCTTACCTAGATTTCTTTTGGAATAATTAGGCATTTCAAGTGTAAACTCTGATTGTTATCATGTTTGGTCAGTTACGAGTTTCACTCTAATTAGATTTCCGGGTGCCTCTAATAAAACCATGGCTCTCTACCTCCCCATTTTCCCTATTCAAACCAGTTACATAAGGCATTTGACACAGTTCCCTAAGTATTAACATACTGTCTGCAAATTGGAGAGCGAGCGAGAGAGAGAGAGAGACAGAGAGAGACAGAGAAACGGGAGCAAAAAGACTGGGAAAATTGAGGAAGGCTCAAAAAGCCCTGTTTGGAATCTGCTACAGGTTAATCGGAATAAGGTGAATGTCATGACTAGCTATAAAATAAAGGAGGTGCCCCCAAAAGGCTGAGTTGTTCACAAGCAAGGATGTGGTGTAGTTCACCACTTGAACAACATGAACAACTGGACAAGCAAAAGAACAGCATTTCTCAACATACATTTGGAAAAAATGTAGGGATATTAACATCTACTGTGCCACCATCATCAGCAACATGATAACATCATTGTCTATATCTGGGCATGGAGGACAACATGTAGTATGGTATTTTCTGTCTTTGCAAGAAATTATATTAGCACACGTCAACAGACATTCAATCAGTCTAATATTGAAAGATGTTGTGGAATTTAGAAAAAAGATTTTCGGTGAGAATAGTAAAAAAGTCTGGAAAAACAAATTGTCCTTTCGGGTTTCTTTCTAAAGAACAGCTAAATGGACTGCAAAGGGGTGTTCAGGGATAAGTAAAAATGAAGATCCTTATACAGGAGTGAACGCCTACAAGATAGAAAACCCACCTCAGAGTGGAAGTAATTAAAACATAAAGGGAGGCAAAGCCATGGAGTACGATATGTCATTGTTGGACTTATCTTTCAAGAATGTCTAGTTGCACAGAAAGTTCCCAAGGGCCTTTGTTAAAACCAAAGCCAGGTGGTCAATGAACAACAAAACATCATAATAATATGAGCTAAATACTAATTTTCCATTACAAGGGCCTTTGTTAAAACCAAAGCCAGGTGGTCAATGAACAACAAAACATCATAATAATAGAAGCTAAAAACTAATTTTCCATTACAATCCCCCCTATGGATCATACATTGATCCACAAAAATAAAAAACATAAAAAATAAGGAGAAAAAACATCCCGATTCCCATCTCAAATACGGATTAAGGGAAACCTTCATAAACCACCCCAAAATTATGCTGGGAACTAGAAAACCAACCATAAAAGCAAAAGCAAAAATACACAAAAGCAAAAATAGAGCAAAATCAAACACAATAATAAAAAATATATAAATATGCAGAAAAGAAACATATATAATAATATAAGCTAAATACTAATTTTCCACTATAAAGACTACTACTGTAAATGCATTATTCCCCGAATAGGTCTTTTGCTCACCAGTGCGGCCTTGGCTTCCTCTCTTGCTGTGTTGCTCCTCTGATTTGTTGATTTTGGTGGATGTCGGGCCAGGGTCTTCTGTATGCAGCGTTTGTCTTGTGGACTGCATCTGATGTTGCTGTTGTTTGGGTGCTCGGGGATGATTTCGTCCTGCCGTTCCATCACTAAAGACAACAACAAGTAAAACATCAATTAGAATGAAACCTTATGGTAACTGTCACAGTTACTTTCCTCCTGCCTGGTGCTTCCTCATTTCTGCAGCCATGTCACATTTGACCAGGTTGTTTGAATGACAGCAACCCTGTCGCGGCCTGCACCACATTTACCTCTTTCGGCTTAGTTCTGTGGCCCCTCGGGCAGCCAGCTGCTTCCTGAGGAAATGTCCCCTCCCTCTTCATCCTCCAGCCCTCCAGATGGAGGTTGTTAAAGAGTATTTGCACTGTCATGCTGTAAGTGGGCACTGCTGTGTATGTGTACGTGCATGGGCTCCTCACTGTGCACACATCCACACTCATTTCACCTGTGGCTTGTAAGACTTGGCACTGTTTTGCTCTTCCAGCTTATTACCTGTGGCGTTTTATAGACTGGCACTGGAATCAAAGCGGTCTAAACTATAAAAGCTGTAGATTTGCGCGCTGCTTGCTATGCAAGGTCCCTGCCGGGTATCTAATTAAACACTGTTGGCAAAGAGAAACACAGAGTGCTGTTGCCTGCTAACCGTGGGGATTTGGCTTTGATTTTTTTTTTTTTTGCTTGTCTTAAATGTATGTCAATTTGACTTGTATATGACATATCATGAAAACATGAACTCATTGTGCTTCAAGATAAAATGCAAGATGGCACACATTAAAAATGCACAGTTACAGTATCCTCTGGGGGAAAATTTGACCCAACTTGGGCTTTTGTATGTTTTTGACGCATGATGTCAAAGGAAAAGCATACGCAAAAATTCAGTAGGAGGCTAAAATACTGCATAGATTGTCAAAACATGACAACCTTCAACATGTCATCCTGCTATCCTTTCTAAATGCTTGCAAACAGGAAGTCGAGAGGTTCACCCTGCAGATGTCAAATTTAGCCCATGTCGGGCTCATTTACTACCATTCAAAACTGGAAATATTGTTAATTTTAGACATATGGAAAACCTGATGTCTTTTCATGCATTTCCCCGGATTTTTGCATTAATCCTGCCAATGGCAACTTGCGAACGGAGCACAATAGAAATTTTTGTGTTGGCAACCCAACACCACTGGGCGGCGATAGCGTCCAACCCATGATATTGGCAAGCCTTTGAATGACTTCGATGATTGACTTAGCCTGGACTCTGATAATGCAAAAGTCTTCAAAAGTCATAATACTCTAATTATGACATAATGAATATTCCTTTTTCGATTTCCCAAATATATAAATATACAGAGTAATTACTTTTGCTATTATCGCATTCCTACAATTTTTTTACATAAGCCCCCACCCCCAAAGTGGAAAATAGATAGATAGATAGACAGACAGACAGACAGACAGACAGACAGACAGACAGACAGACAGACAGATAGATAGATAGATAGATAGATAGATAGATAGATAGATAGATAGATAGATAGATAGATAGATAGATAGATAGATAGATAGATAGATAGGGCTGAGGCCACTGAATATTTTGAGGGGTTAAAAGTAAATAAATATTGATATTTGACGATGTTATGACCCTTTCAAAGTCAGCCCAAGTTTGGTGATAATAAGGCCAGGCTAGTGAAAAATCCCCGGACACCCAGGGTTAAAGCAAACAAACAATACAACAAATGAAGGTATGTTGTAATTTTCTGTCAGTACTGGAATGGTGTAAATTTTTGAAAGTTGAGTTTTATTCTCATGCCTGCAACACACACAAAAAATCCAAAAAATGTACATCACATTAATGCAAATGTTGCAGAAAGCCTGTGATGGTTGTATTCATTAAAGTTAGTTTTAAAAATTTCCCTCTTGGCGTGTCTGAGGACTTGTCGGTTTTGTTTATTTTTAGTCCCGCTGATTTTAATCTTTGCCCATCAGCACTTCCTATTGCAAGAGGCAGCATTGTTTCTGTTGTTTCCTTCATTCAAAATTGGTCATTCTTCTCTTTTGTCTCTTCATACTTCCGATAGCATGCACTCCCACTTGATAGAGAAATGTGATTTGAGAGTGGGTCAAGAGTGGGATGTCTTGTTCGTTGCTTCAAGTGTTGTTTTTCTTTTTGGAAGTCAACACTTCTTTGGATAGGATAATGTGATCTCTTTTAATACTCTTGGCGGCATCATTATTACAACAACATCATCACTCCCTGTTCTTTTTTTCAATTGTTTTGCCTTTGGTCAGCAATTAAAACACAGTAATTAAAGTAAAGAAGAAAACATTGTATTTATTGATACAGGTAATGCACATTTCAAAGTTAGGGGGTCCAAAAAAGGTCAATGCTGGGTTCTTGATATCCAACACCTGGGTTAAGGGTTTGACCCACCACATTAGGTCAAGATTTTCATTTACCCATTTCCCTTTGAAACACAAAGGAGTTAGATTATTATGTTTTAGTATCTGGCACCAATGGAAACATAGGACTATAACCTTCAAAGTTAGATGAGTAGTTTTTCCAAACTCATGGTTGAACTCTACCTGACCCAAGATGAGGTCAAAGCAGTGCAAATCTTTTCAACACTTTTGTGTTCACGATATTATTTTATTTTGCGTCTGCTTGTGGAGATATACACAACCACTAACTGCTTCAAAGCAGAGTTCAGACCATCTGAATGACTTGACACTCCTCATACACGTCCAGCAAACAATACAAAAATTATTTTAAGACACCTAAAAGAAGTGTACCACAAAGTTTTTGATTGATTGATGAAGTCAAAAGCCAATGTAAGTTCAATAGATGTTTTTTTTCAGAGCTCTTCTTTCCTTGATCCAAACCAATAACAGTTCTATTGCTTTAAAACCAAATGACCCAGGGTGGCTGTGGTAGCCTGGGTCAAAGGTCAGCTCTCTGAGAATATGTTACTCATCAGCGCCCTTTGTGATGTCCACCCTAAATCCCTCGGACTAGGTCAATAAAGCAACCAGACACCCCACAAGCAAGGCGCGATATGTTGTACCGAAAGTAACATATTTCAGCGTTCCTTTGTAAAAGTGTGAGCGTTTCACTGCGCCAGCAAAAGATGGCTGTCAGTTACTTGATCTGACAGACTATTAGTCATTGATTGCTAGTTTCGATTTGCTCCTTTATGCACTGGAATAACTTGAAATTTTAGCATCTGAATTATGCTTCTATTATAAAATATCACTCGGACCATCCATTGCCTGCATTATCCTAATCTTAATAGCTCATGAAATATTAATTGGGCTGCGAGACCTACTGTTTTTCAATCCATTTCGCTGTTTACTGATGTAACAACCGATGACGGCTTTAATTTTGTCTGAGTTTAGGCATGTGGCATTTGTGATGGTATTGATGTTGGAGTAAGAGAAATTTTAAACATGACTTCCCATTTAAGTCACACTTTTTTTTGGTGGGCATGTATCATGCAAATTCACATTTTAGATTTGTTTTTTCCCTTTCACCCATCTCTGAGCATTCCTGCTCTTTACTGTGCTCGCACTTGTACCAGCCCACCCCGAGCGGAGGAAACGACAGGGTCCATACTTTATTACGTCACTTGTTGTAGACTGCCATTGTACCACCCATGCTCACTAAGCACACACCCACATTCTCCCAGCAGTTATTGGTGCACTAGGATGATGTCAGGAAAGGGGGAACAAAGGTAGAGACAGGGTTTAAGGGAGAAGGTTTTACTTCTGGGTTGAAAATATACTGAAGTGGGCAACTTATATTTTTTTGCTGGTCTGTCATCCTTCAGAGTCTGCCCCCTTTCCGTCATTGTCGGTCCGTCAAGGAAAACAATCATTTTTACAAGGAAAACAAAATTGTAATCATCGGTTCATCAATCCGTCAGTGTAAATCTGCCTAACCTTCCGCTACCACTAGAGAGTGACATTTGACCCTTTTTTTTCTTCTTTTCTGTTCATCAAGCTCTGGTCTACTTCTGTTTACACTCATCGTAATTATTTTTTTCTGTCTTAGTACTTATACTTAAAGTTAGCACCAATTCTGTGGCTCTACAGTTACACTGCAATTTAAACACAACGCGGTAATGTAAGTGTAACATGAAAACAAAGCCAACTAAGCAGTTTAACCCTAGGCTATAATACACCATCCTGTTTTATACAGAAGACAAAAGTGCAATTAACAATCACGTCCACTGGATGGCAATACCATGCTTTACATGACTCTCAAATGGTGGATGTCTTTTCTCATTTATAACTGCCTGCCCTACAACTATAGATGATGGTTTCATTGAAATGCGTCTAAATTGCATCAGTCACGTGCACTACAAGTGAATCAAAGTATTGCTGAGGGTGAATTTACAAAAAAAATGTCTTTAATTAGGGAATTAAAAACGCTAATCAGTTGAAAGCATGCAAATTTGTTCTGCATTCATTGATTACTTGAAACACCTCCCAGAATGCTTTTATCAACAAGAAACCTGAAACCAGGACTAAGAGAGGGAAAAACTACAAATAAATCCCTGGTAAAGTCAGTTGTGCTATAGCCGTAAATGACAAGTTGCGAATAGAACCGAACCAGTTTATTAACTCGACTGAACCACTCCTTTGTGGTACGTTAAAGTGTCTATTGTCTCATTTACTTCAGGCTGATTGCAGTTTGTACTATAAAGATGCAGCATTATAGCAGATAAACATCCAAGTAGTTGAATAATATTTCAGGAAGCAAAAAAGGGGTGTGGCGGGCTGACGGACATATGACGGACATCTGATGTAAGGTCTATCCCAACGATTAAAACGTCGAATGAAAATTGCATTTAAGATATTTTTAATTAGCCATCTTTTTTTTAGCATTTGGATCATTCATCGGTCCATCGGCAAAGCGGGCATCCATCTGTGAGGGTCTGACAGACAGTCTGTCAGGGCTGACAAAGTCCCCACCTCAAGATTTAGGCCCACCAAAATAACTCATATATTATTAAAAAAATAAATTGCCATTGTGCCAAAGTGATCATATGCTAACCTATAGTTACTGTAGAAAGTTTAAAATAGCAGGATACAGACTGTTGGAAATGTTTGACGTCATGCATGAATTCAGGAAAGTGAACCACTACACACCTTGACCTGTTAAGCATAGTGCCATAGTTTCAAACAATTTTAAAGTCTAATTTCTACAGGTGTTTTACAGCTCTGATTGTATTGAATGTCTGTATATAAAATGGGCACTAGACCTGCCTCTGCCATGGTTGAAATATGGTGTGGTTTGCTCTGGATCACAAGCCTTTCTTTTATTCACTGCACTTGTTGTTTTTTTTTTGTTTTTTTTTCTCTTCAGTGTGGTCCAACTCTTTTCAAAGAACCTCATTCCGGAACTATGAAGATGGAAGAAGTCCAACGCATTTATGCAAAGATGTGTTTTAATTTTTCCCTTCTTGATAAACTACAATTATTTTTGCAGGTTTGAAATTTGATGACTATGTAAAGTATTACGGCAACTTGTAAATAGTCATTGGAATGCGTTTGTTAAACCCCAAATGAGAGAAGAAAATTATTTGTCGTGAAGGAAAAACATGGGAGATTACTTTTTTTAATTTTCATTTTTACATAATTTCTGAAGTAGTTTTAGGTTTAAAAAAACACTCAATCAAGGAGGATGAGAATAACTAATTGCATTGCACAGGTTATTTAACAAAACAATTCTTGTGTGCGGGCATGTGTTTGTGTGAGTGAATGTGCACATGTGCATACGTGTGCGTGTGTGTGTGTTAATTATCTGGCTGGGAGTTCAAAAGCCACCCAGACTTTCTTCAAGGAAACGGGAACGCCCTTTTCAGAGTCAACATCAAATGCCAAAGTAGCAATCCTCTCTCAACATAGCCTGGCCCAACTTTAAAGCAAGTACAGCAACACTCTTCAATAAAGTCACTGTAGAAATGTGTTGTAAAAGGGCAATGAAAGTTCTCTTCATTTGCATAATTCGAAACATAAAAGTAAATCAACAGAAATGTGTGTGTGTGTGTGTGTGGGGGGGGGGGGGGGGGGGGGGTGCTGTGGTTATATTGCCACATGCTGCTCGGACCACTTCCCAGTTTTCCAGCTGATGCCAAAACAGATCTCCAGGTGTATACTGTGTTTTTAGTCAGGAATCCACCCAGAGCAGGGCAGGGATGGTTCGTTGGATAGATTGTTGATTTATTCCGCAAGAAAGAATACTGTACATCTGAAAAGAATTGAACGAGGCGCATGCCGTCATTGTACAGGATTCTTTTCAACTTCTTCTTAAGATTCTTAAAATAAACTGAGCAAGGATCACAGAAAGTGAGGATGAATATATAATGATTGATACTGTAAGTCTTTAGAGCATCAGCAGCTCTATGAAGGTCCTGTACCACTAAGGAAAAACATGGCAGTAGCCTTGCTGCCAAATATTCCGAATGACATTTTGTAATGCCAATTAGCCAAAAACAAATAGAGAAAAACAAGTCTTCCAGATGGCTCATCATCCAAATAAACATTTTCTTCCCACCAAAAATATGTTGGATCAAAGCCTCTGTGAACTCAAAACAAACCATGTTTTGTGAACTGCAGACCGGTGTAGTAAGTGTTTTCCCACTTTTGGCCTGCTCTGGGATTCACACTTTTGTCTGCATTCTGTAAGACAGGGATTCTCAACCCTTTTGCAGTCAGGGACCTCTTTTTGGAAAGCAAATTTTCCAAGAACCCCCATTGCAAATCTTTGTAGAAACAAAACAAAACAGAAAAAAATCAATTAAGTGCTCGTTTTATTCGCCAACATATTCAGTTTGACAACAAGTATAATTGTTACTTTTCACCCATATTGAACTTTACAAAATATGTAAATTGCAAATTGCATGCTTCCTTATAACAAATTTTGTCTATTTTCCACAGCTTGCTGCCAAACATATAGTAACTAAATTATCAAACTCTTTGAGGAGCTGTATTAAGTGGGTCTATTTGGCGAATTTAAGAATGATTACGTTTTTAAAAATGTAATAAACCATTTGAATGTATTGCTCTATTGAAGAGTCATGAATACATTTGCAATATCATATAAAATATAATGAAATCAACAAAAATATACATTTTTTTATTAATAACCCAAATTATTTCACGTACCCCCGAGGGTCCACAGACCCCACTTTGAGAACCACTGATGTAAGAAATCTTATTGCACATGGAAAAGAAAAAGAATATCATATATGCATTCATTACGTGCAACATATGCGATATATAAGTAAAGTCAGAGTAGGTAAAGAACATTTGGAGGCAAACTGGTTGTTTTTTGCATTGTTGATTCAACCATGTTTAAAGTTTTGCCAGATATATATTTCAAACCCTAAACTTGACCCTAAACTTTCAGAAACTGTTTAAAGTCGATTGAAAAGCTAATTCCAATAGCAGGTTGGGACATCATCTTAGATTTTAACCAATTAAACGAATATGAATTTTGACCTCTCAACAGATGTAATCAGCCCCTTAGCCTAAGCTCCAGCTTCAGGGGCATCATCAACCAAAGTTAGGTTGTTTTATTGTTTGCACACTGTTTCCAGTTCAAATTAATTAGAGTGAAGCTTGTAGCTGACCCAAACATGATAACAATCAGTGTTTATAATTGAAATTCCAATTCATTGCAAAAGAAATCTAGGTATGAGATTTACAACGCTCTGCTGCAGCGCTGTTCTACTCTCTAGCTGCGCTCCTAGCAGTGAGTGTGAGTTTCATGAGGGAGACGGGTATTCCTACAAGATACATGATTGGATCCTGGCATGACCATCGACCAATGAGGGCAGCAGTTGTAATCTACTCCCGTCTCAGCTCCTGTTTTAATTTTTTGTTTTTATTTATTTTTCAAGTTTTAATTGAAAAATTCTAAATCAAAGTTCCCGTTGCGATAATTTGACGTTAAAAAAAAACATATACACACACACATCAACAACAGTAAAAAAAGCAAACTGGGAAATTATGAGATTAATGGGAATAATGGGTTGTTTTGGCGTTGAGGCCCATTTTTGCCCAATTTCATCATTTAAGATGTCAAATTTCCCTAGATTTTAAAGCGTTCAAATCTGAGATGATGTCCTTACCTGCTATTGGAATATACTTTCAAGTGGTCATTGAACACTCTAACGCATCCAATATACTGTAATTTAGCTATTTTTTTCATTTACTTCCGTGTATTATACATTATTTTAAGGATAATAGGTAATTTCTTTGCCCCTTCCTCCCAAGAATTCACTGTGTTTGAGAAAGCTCAACGTTGGATTGTTTGTGAATCTCTTAGCTGCAGCGCTACGAGGGGTCCCAGTGCGTAAAGGGACGGCAAGTAGCTGATCACGCTTACTCCCCCATAAGAGCCACAGCTGTACAAATGCAGTCCAGCGCTCCGAGTAAGCAAATACAGAACACTAAAGTACTGTGAGGCATTTATGAAATCGTCAAAATCATGACAATGGACATGCTTAACACAATTTCTAAATAATAGGATGGGCTTATTTATTTATTTATTTATTCAGCAGGCAAACGCAAGACAGACTCTTCACAGACCTTATTTTATTCTCTCGTACTTTACTCTTGAAAAGGTTAAGGTTTTCATCCGTACCATCTGTATCCATTTGTAAATAATATTGTTATGTTTTCACAAAAGGAAGAATTTATGTTTCAAACCGTTGAAGACTTGATAGGAATGTCGGCCCAGATGCCAATACACACACACACACAATGACTTATTCTGAGTATTAAGATAGACTTTCAAAGAAGGGGCATTATCACGAAATAGGTCTTAAACCTCTACGAAGTACAACAGCCGGTTCGTGGGAGTTGGTTACAATGAAAATGCGGTGGGGATAAGAAATTGATGGTCTCCATATTTCAGAGACAAACACACTCCTTTGACCCTGGCCATACATCATTGTGTTCAGTCAGCTGTTGAGACCTGCTCCTATCATAGATTCCTTCATTCATCTAGAGTGAATTCTCTTGGATTGTAAAGACCCTCTTCTATTTTTATCCAGCGTGTTCACTGTTGCTAAGTGAGGCACCGTCAGGCACGTATTCAGGAGATTCGCCCCCTGTGTTTAATAAAGCATAAAGTAAATCTACCCCTTCTGTCTACTGTTTCTTTTCATCTTCCTTCTGCACTGTAAATTTTACTGGCTCTATACTCCTGTAAATATGCCAATCAATCTTGTGCTATGGATTCGAGTGGCTTCCCAGAAGAATTCATTTACTATGTATTGGGGACTTCTCCCCCACTTTTTCATGATCCCAAGGGTAACAAGAAGCATGTAGCCTAACCAAACTAAGTGATCAGATTTCAGGGCATCAAAAAGGAGACTTTTGAACTTAGCGAAAAAGCTTTTGGCCCTTAAGAACAACATCAAAGCCAGTCATTTACAATTTCAAGCTACATCCGTGCTACGAATCTGGTCAGTACTAGGACATACCTCTTCTCTTTTTTATCATGCACTAAACAGCTTTCCTCATCTTTCTGATTCCATTTAGTCACGCTATGTGCTGGCCTAACCTATGCTGGCCCTGCACGGAGAGCAGAAGGCTCTCATTTCAGCTCTGGCAGAATGAGTGCTGATGAGCTCATCCTCCTGCAGGAGCTGGACGCGGTGGGCGATGCACTCGAAGGCTTGTTAGGGCCTGGGGGTGGGGCTGGGGGTGGTGGGCAGTGGAAACAGATGCTGCACTGGAGATGAGTGTCCTGGGAGTGTTTTAATGACCGATCCAAGTCTTTGTTGTTCTGCTCGAAAGACTGCGCGTTTACCAGTTTGTTCAAGCGACGCACGACCAACATGTGAATAGCTCGGAACCACGTCCACGACACTTCATATAAATTGACTCGCACAGAAGGAAGGAAATCAACGCCACTCTGTTTGGAATAAAGGAAATAGCAAGAGGTGGAACTATTACATCAGGGGGGAGAAGTTAAAGTCCATTGAACTGGAAAGGAATATGCAGATAAGGCATACCACGGTGGAGAAGTGAAAACAGGCCTTAATGTGTGCTGTAGGAAAACAACAGGGGATAACACAAACTCTGTGCAGAGGTGTGCTATCAAGACATCAAGGGGAGACGCAAATTTAAAACTTATGCAGCAGGAGGATGAGCAATGAAAAAAAAAAAGATAGCACCAAGTGAATTACTGATTGCTGAGAGCTCTATTAGCCCCAGACTGGCCACACTCCATTACAGTCTTTTGATACGGCAGCTTTTATTGCCTTCTCGCACACACAGCGCCACACACGCAGGCGTAGATGCTCACATTCCCACAACCACCAAAAGGCTTTCGACTGCCTGCACAATCTCAGGATCTGAGACACTGGCGTGATTGTGTGAACGCACACACATTTACACCTTTTAATCCCACCTTTAATGAATGCATATTTTAAAAACTCCACCTCGTAGGTCAAAAGGTCAGACAGACCGTGCGCTCGAGCAGCAGATGTCCCCTCGTGCATACACGCCTACACCAGCTATCGGCACAGCGCTCTGCTTTGGATCCTGCTGCAGGGCCCCTTTCGCAGCAAGTGGCTGCAAGACAACAGGGGGACTGTGTGCATGCCCCCAACAGGCCCATGCAGAAGGAGCTGCTGTGTGGGTCGTCGCTAAGATCAGTGTAAACAACACTTCCCAGGCCACTCGCAGGTAAGCTCAACATCCAGCAGCTTTGATTGGCGGCTCTTGATAGGAATCCAAAAGATAAGGAAGAAACTCACCTGAGTTTTCCTCCAGCTCCCTCTCGTCCGTGCAAACCCCTTGGCCGTGCATGAGCGAGTGCAGCGGTCTCTCGATACCCTGCGGCGGGTAGCAGCGCAGGCCAGCGCCACATCGCGGCGAGTAGACGCCGCAGTGCGCCCCTTTCGGCAAGGCACATGTGGGGCAGCAGCCGCAGCCGGGCTCACGCACCGTCTCCTCACAGTTTTCCGGCAGTTGGCAGCTGGCTAGCCTCTCCTCGGAACACACGGGGCAGCGGATGGCCTGGTCGGACAAGCACAGTGCCACTAGCATCAAAGTGGCAAAAGCCCACAGGCCCCAGCAGGATGGAGCCACCGCCACACCACCCTCACGCACCATGGCAGCCTGCACCGAATCCTGTGCACCGGTCACCTTACGTTCCTGTCTGGCGCTCGGCTTTAGGTCACTTCTAATTCAAAACAGCAGATTGGAGCCCAACGAGGGGTTGACAGAAACTCTTTGTCCAGGATGGGCTTTGATATTTTCAGCTTGGGACACAATGCCTCGCCTGTATTGCTGCTCTGTCCCACCGATTCAGTGGAACAGCACTGAAATAGAAGCTTGCTCTTGATCTGCTCAGCTGGCGGATGCAGTGATGATGAGAACTAGCTTTTGTTGTGGTAAAGCGAATATTCACCAGCGTGACCCTGTTCTTCAAGTCCGTTCTTCCCAATCTCTGTTGAAACAGCCAAAAATCTGCTCAACAAGTGTCCAGCTGTAAAAATCACCGAAAGGCAATGTTTTCAAGAGCAACGACGGTCTTTCCTCTTGCTGGTGTGCAGTGCAAAGATCTGGCGCCTGAGAATGGCTCAACTTGAGTGGCTCTCTTTGGACTTTATACTGGTCTATGGACACGCCTCTTTTTACAGTGAGAGAAGCTGAAAGGCTCAGCAGAGAAAAGCCAGACTAAACCTCTCTCTCTCTCCCGTTCTCCTACTCACCAACGCAATCTTACTTGCCCTCCCTTGTTCTTTTCTCAACCTTGAGTGCACAAAGAAGGAAATGGCAGAATTCTGCTCCGCTTGTTTGCAAATGCAACTCTCCTTCCCTTAACAAAATGTTTCGAAACCAGAACAAACACGTTCTACGGACCCCTCATTCACCTGTGGGAGCATAACAACAGCAAACGTGTGTGCTCATGTTTGTTTGAAAGAATGCGCAAAACTCCAGCTTGAATTGCCTCAGACCACATGTTCTGATATGTGGTCTCTTGCTATTCTGAAGTGGGTAGCCACCAAAGGGAAAATGGACAGTCTAACCCCTCCTAACACCACCCTGCTCCACTGGCCCCCAGCCTCCAACCATCCACCTCCCCCACCACACCCAATGGAGAGCAGAGTAAGATTTACAGAAACACTGACGAACAGCTTGTTAAGTGGGTTCGCTGATGTAATACTGCACATTAATTATGCTTTTTGATTGTCACCAATACCTTCAAGGTATTCAATACCCCCCCCCCCCCCACACACACACACACACACACACATTTTCCAGAGTCTCCTTTTTACCATGGAAACCTTGCATGTATTGTACTGCCTTTTGTGAGTGTTTTTTTTTTCCTTCAGGCGGGTGGCTGGTTGCCACAGTGGCCCATGGGCGGCCGCCAAGCCTTACAACTCAGGTGGGTGCTTCTCTTTGTTTTGTTCATTCTGATACGGCAGACGCTTCATGTGCACTTGCTGAGTTCAACTGAGAAATATTCCCTGCTATTGATTTATTTTTCTGCAATTGGCTGGCAACCAGTTTATGAAGTACCCCGCCTACTGCCCGAAGACAGCTGTGAAAAACTCCGGCACGCATTAATCCTCGTGAGGATAACTTGCTCAAATGATGCACGGAAGAACGGATGGATTATTTGAAATAATGATTGTCGTTGACATGAAAATTATGTCTGCGTGGTTAATTTTTCAATGTGTGTACTCCTGCAATTATTTTCTTGTGTGTAATAAACTAGATCATTCGTTTTTGTTGTTGTTGTTGTTGTTGTTGTTTTAAGTCCTGAGCAGTGTTTAAATGTGAAAAATTTACCCGATCGTGTGATGCAGCGTCCATGTGGATAGTTGTGGAAAAAGTTTATTTTAGCCACAAGATGGCGATGTCGTTCCTTGAAGTAAAACGACAGTTTTGCGAGATTTGACATCAATATCCATATCGATAATGACAGATTCCGTCATGAATACCACGTTTAAACGTTAAGCTTCAAAAGTGCGTTCAAATAATAGAAAAGGTCATTTTGTCTTCTAAAGACTGGCGGTTGGTGCATTCTGAATTTGCATGATCTTCGTTGCTCCACCTTGTTTGAAATTGGGTATGTTCCTTTAAGTGAACGCTCCAAAAGCATTTTAAGTGATGTTGCTAATACTGTATTCCCTATTCACAGAAACTGGTGGATCGTGAAATCTTTCACTGAGAACAGATCTTCAAGTGCAAATTACGTACGCAGGTAAGAGCATTTTTGAATGACTTGGATTTATAAAGTTTTGCCCCAAAAAGTTTAGCATTTTAAGAATGTGCGTGATAAACAAAAAATATATGGTAATACATTTTAATATAATATCTAATTAGTCTTTGGTTGAGCAAAGTCTTGCTGTGTTAATGATATATCACAGTGCAAAGTATGTGTAAATTGTAGAATTATTGAAAACTGTGTTTTTTTTAATATTAGTATATTTTCAAACGTGGCTATAAATCAAGCCCAGATTAATCTATACTAAAAAAATACTTTTTAGTAGCGGGAAGCTGTAATGAATAATGATTTTTGTAAGTGTTGGTGTCTTGGTGTGGACCTTTAACTTGTGTAACCATGGCAGGAAATACATGTGCACTGAACGTGTCAATTCAGGCTAAATATAATGACAGGCTAGAGCAATCAACCATGAGCGTGTACCCTTCTGGCTATGCTGAAAATAAACTTATTTTCATGCCTTCTTAACACCTTTCTGTTCCTTTTTAAACAAAGTCTCCTTTTTTTTACAGAACAACATTTTCTTTTCCCCCAACATGAACACAGACAAGAATGTTGGATTTGCACCCACAATAAGAAACGGAATTGGTGAGGTTTTTTTTTTGTTTTTTTTTTTGTTCCTTTCTAAAGTGGTACAATCACAATCCTCCTGCTAAACATGACATTTTAATGTAATTGTATGTAAAATTACAGATGAAGCAGAAGGTTGGACTGGCCTGTCAATTGGAGTAGCACAATAACTATTACTAGAACAATTTGATGAATCCCAAAAATCCATTCTGTCGATGGACTTAACGAAACATAAGTTACAGTAAAGATTTTTAAGATGCTGTGCTTCTTTCATAGATAATTTCACTGATGGTCTCAGTATGAAGCCGGAAGAGGAGGAAAAAAGGGAAAACTCATTGATGGAGAACGGAATGCAGTGCATTCAAGGTGGGCTACACCGGCTAATATATACAGCAGTGGTTCTTTTTGGAGGTTCTGAACCCCACTGGTTTCTACTAGCATTACGGAACCCTTCTTAACTCTTTCAGTGCCATGGATGAGAATTTTCGTCACGTAAAATACTTAAGTTGTGTGCCAGTGACAAGAATTTTAATCACCTGTTTTTTTTTTGTTTGTTTGTTTGTTTTAATGAATGGATAGATGACACTCATAGCCAGCGCTCCACTTAGTTATATGCCAATCGAGCACTGTTCTAATGTATTCAAGATTCAAGAGTTTTATTGTCATATGCATATTAATACCACACAATTAAATTCTTTTTCTGTCTACTTCCCCTATCTTAAAAATAGAGCATTAAGAGCAGTAATAATGAACCACTAATAAATGAATAGACTTTCAGTCTGAGCGTATTACAGAGTAGATAAAGTGGGAGAATTTGTATACATATGAGCAAAATATTATGTACTTTGCAGCTTTCCTGCACTGTGCAGGGTTGTAATGTGCATGTGAACATGCGGTAAGGGGCAGATTAGTGCTTGAGGGATTTGTTCAGGATCCGAATGGCCTGTGGGTAGAAGCTGTTTGCCAGCATGTTGGTCTTGGCTCTCAGGCTCTTGTAGTGTCTACCTGATGGCAGCAGTTCAAACAGATTGTGTTGTGGGTGAGTATTGTCCCTGATGAGGTTGTGTAGCCTCTGCAGAACCCTGGTGTGAAAAATGTCCTGCAGTGAGGGGAAGGCTGATCCACAGATGCGCTGTTAGGTCTTGATCACACGCTGGAGAGCCTTCCTGTTTTGTGCTGTATAGTTGCCGTACCAGACTTTAATGGAGGTGGAGAGGACACTTTGGATTGTGCATCTGTAGCAGTTGTTGAGAATCTTTGCTGGCATGCCAAAGTTCTGTCTCTGCAGAAAGAACTGTCTCTGTTGGGACTTCTTGATGATCTGTTGAGTGTTATAGGACCAGGTGAGATCCTCGCTGATGTAGGTGCTGAGGAATTTGAAGGCTTTCACCCTCTCCACCTCGGTCCTATTAATGAATAGTGGTGCTTTGTGCAGCTCAATCTGCCGCCTTGGGTCTATGATCAGTTCTTTGGTCTTGTCCATGTTGAGGTGGAGATTTTTGCTGTGACACCAGGCCACAAGGTACTGCCACCTATTTCCTTTATGCTGTCCCAACCCCACCAGTGATCAACACGATGACTGTAGTGTCATCTGTGTACTTAATTATGCTGTTGTTATTTTTGGGAGGCGACACAGTCATAGGTGAAGAATCTGTCAGTTTGTCTGGGATGACTGTGTTGAATGCTGAGCTGTAATCGACTTACGAGCATTCTTGGGTACAGGTTCTTGCCCTCTACATATATATATATATATATATATATATATATATATATATATATATATATATATATATATATATATATATATATATATATATATATATATATATATATATATATATATATATATATATATATATATATATATATATATTGCTGCGACACGTATCCGCATAGTTTGGGTTTTGAGGCCTTTGGTTTTAAAGGAAAAGAAAAACCTGGACACATGTAACAGATAGGGCAAACCAGAGACATTTGCCACCTGTTTGCAAGAACCCCAGCCATAGTTATCGCACGAGCACAGTGCACCATCTCTTAGCTAAAATACTCTGAGAATGGTTCATAAGATAATGACCCGAAAATATGGTAGACAAAATACTGCACAGGGGTTAGCATTGTATTTGCTTTGTAGCACCACTTATTCACTTTGGATTGTTGTATTTGTACAAAGTGTCCAGTTCATTGGCGGATTTCTGTCTGCTTTCCGGCAAATTCTGAGGGGATGCAATATTGCCAGTTGCTTTTCTTGCCATTAGAATCCTCATCATCTGTTTTAGTTGTCTTGCAGCAGCTGAAGACTGCTTGAAGGCAGAGAGTGAAGACATATTGTGAGTTCCCTAATATCAATCCACAATAGAGCATGTTTTTTACTTACTGAAAACACAAGCCAACATGACCCACAACCCAAGCAGCCACTGTAGGTGGCTGCATAAGCAGAATATTTACAGTATGTACCAACATTTTTGTTTTCAAAACAATACTTAATCCCATTTATAATTGTATATGAAATTTTGGATGAAGTCATGAAGCTTGTTGCAAAACCTTTCACAAACAGTGCATACCTCATTGGGCCATGATGAATGAATGAAATTGAGCCCCTCATCATCATAGCCACGACACCTCCAGGAGGTGATTTTTTTTTGGCAGCTCCACTGCTCTCTTCACCCAATTGAAGCAGCCATGAGTCCTGTGATATGAGGAGCACAACATCTCCAATAACAGAACACAATTCGGGTTATTGTCGGGTGCGCTGGTCCTCCCAATCACACCGTTCAAGGTTTCTCTTTTATTAACATAAGCATTCAAATCCCCTAGCAGAACGAGCGAGAGTGTGCTGTCCAAATTCTTTATTGTAAGTGAGATATTTTTTGTGCCTCCTCCACGAGTCCCACAGAGTTCTATGCTCTGCAGCACATCTGCATGATACATGTGGTTATTCTGCTTAGAACAAGCAGTGTGTAGCAGGTCTCTGTGTGCAAAGTTTCCATTGCACCCCTCATTTCCCACAATGTGAGAGGCCGCTTGTCAGCTCATTGTCTGTCACGGCAGACACCTCGGTGCGGTTTTTGGATGGACCTGAATTCATTTGGTGGTTGGTTGACACACAAGTTCACAAATGAGCCCTGAGGACATGTCAGTATGTGGCGAGAACATGCATAAAGTATGGTTTGGTTAAATAAGGACAAAGTCAATTTTCAGTCTGGGATCAATGTTTCATCATTAAAAAAAAATGATAAAAAAAAATAAGGAAAGGAACTCCCAGGAGCATTTTTTACCTACTCTGGTTCTAATTTATGTCTTTTGACAGAAGATGCCCACAACCCAAATCTTAAGCCAACAGCTACTGAATTGTTGAGATCGGCCCGAGTTTGTCTTTTAGGCACAGAGATGTGCTAGAATTTATACAAAAATATACGAATGTACACGTTCTGTAAACATTTGTGCATGATGTAAATCTCATTTCTTTAAAAATAGTCACGTTTGACCCATGCAGAGTATACTGTACGTCATCACATCTTATTAGTCATTCATTGTGCCCGCCTTACTTTATCCTTACCTAGGCATGATTAAGGTCGAGGATGAAGAGATGGGAAACAATGAGCCGTATCCAAAGGCTGAGAAAGAAAAAGCCATTTTGCCAGCAGAGAAAAGAGAGGGTGTCGCCAAGGAACAAATGGAAGAAGGATACGATGGTGACAGGACAGAGGAGGACGACGACAACGATGAAGAGAGAGATTCTGTGGCTGAACCCGAGGACTTGTCACTGGTGGACTATCCACTTTACAACAGCGGAGCTCTGCAGGATGCCTCAGCAGGGGCCACATCAGAGAGGATTTACATGACAGGAGCCATGACTCCCAACATGCAGTCAATGGGGAAGCTTAACTGTGACATCTGCGGCTTGTCCTGCGTCAGCATCAATGTACTGCTGGTGCACAAACGCAGCCACACGGGTAAGCACAGGAACCCAATCAACGCCTCACATCGTACAACAGCCCTTATGCAATCACCGCTCTGTTGACACCTTCAGCAGATAGTGTTTTGTGCAAGGAGGATCAAAAAGTCGCACATTTAGCAAATATGACCACAGTTTGGATCCAACCTTTGTTTTAACATTTAAATCATACACGTTTGTTCTTCATATCATTTAACAGAACGTGCAGCAAGCATACGTAAATGCATCCAGGAATAACTGAGTAGAACGATAGCTGAGCATGGCTGGGAATTCAATCTTTGCGATGTTTCAGTCATGGTTTCAACAGAAATGCACACTCTACATCATCTTGCTCAACTCTTCATTCGACAGCTGGAAAGTTAAACGCAATGGTTAGATTCAAATCTTCAGAGGGTTTTGAGTTACCTTGCTTTTTAAATATGACTTGAAGGAGTAAATAGCTTGCACATAGCTGAGCAAAGCTGTCTGGGATGCGCCAGAAGACAACAGCTTTCAAATAACCACTGGGCACGTTGCAAAGTGACAATCTCACTATGATTGGCTCACAGCCAGGAAATGCAAGACAGAAGTCTTAAAATTCCCCCCAAAGTGCATTATCTTGTAAATTGAGCTAGGCAAAACATTGTTTTTTATTTGTAGTGCATGTGACATATGACATGCGCTTCAAATGTATATTTTGTTTTACACAACTATTTCTGTAAATGCTTTTGGAAAGAATGACTCCAGAGGCCTATGTGTTGATGCATGCGTGCAAGGCTTTGTGGCGTGGGTTTAGTGGATTTTGTTTTCAGTTTGTCTACCCTATTAGGGTGACGGAAGGGAAGGTTGTAAGGCTGGGCTTTTGGTTTAGGATGATGGAGGTTTCATTGCTGTTTTCATGGGCAAGGTTTTTTAATCTTTTTGCGGGATTGGGGGGCAGATTTTGATGATGACGTCGGAAGTGCCGGAAGCGTCATCAATGCCTTTATAAAATTTGGCTGATTGGTAAGACTATTACAGTTTGGGTAAACTTCCAAAATTAACTGACCAATGCTAACAGAAGGTACTCGTCATACCAACGGATCTATTAATGAGGGACTAGCAAAGCAAAACTCAAAAATGCAAACATCTGATTAAACATGTCCTCACGTTACTTGATGATATCTCCATGTTACCAGTACTTACATTTTAATCTCTGATATAATTGATTTTTTCCCAATTTATTCACTGTATTTTGAAATGTTCATACAATGCTGAGCAGCTAGGCTCATTCATATGTCAGTTCTATGATTATTGCATTTTGTCTCATATTTCTTATGAGACATTATGCATGTGGATGCTACGAGCTACAAGTTTTGTTTGACCTTTGAGGCATACAGTCATTTTCCAGAAAATCGTAACTGAATGCCAAATTTTGGGATATTCAAGCTTGTAGGTTCTACAAAATATACAATAGATGCTGCTGCTGCAGATGATCGCCATTATATTAAGTACCCTTGCCGATGTATTAGGACCAAAGACCAATTCTTTATCAAAATATACGGTCAGTTTTTTGTCAATGATGTTGTTTATTTTTGTGCTTAAAATGGTGTCGAACAGAGGTTATACTGTTTGTAATATTTTGATCCAAGCAAAGCAACAACAAATATTTAAAAACGCTTTACCAAACCATGCTGTGGAATTCTCCTACAATCTACAACAATGATAATAAACATACTGTTTGATTAATAACTCTCAGATCCTGTCAAAAATGAAAATCATCATATGGAGGACAGATTCTTTTTTTTTTCTAAATGAGTATTAGAGATTTTTGACTTGTGTGAGCCTATCACTAGGTGTTCTGTGAGTTTTTTTTTTTAACAAACAAATTGACATTTAGGAGTGAAACATTGTTTACTTCATCTCACAGCTTCACACTTTGAGAACAGTTGTAGTTCTTGTGCAGTCGTAGTTGTGGTTCTTGTAGATATATCTTCACTAATGTGAGAAAACAGTTGGGAGTTTCTGACAATGACTGTGGATTGTGCTTCGTTCCCTTTTTTAAGATGGTTCATTTTTGATAGTGTTTTGCAAGTCACCTGAGTCATTATAGGAAGAAAAAGAGTTGACATCTGGATAGAAGAACTTTATTTGTTGAAATGTGCTATTAGAAGACTTCACTGAATTATGTTAGAAGAAAAAAAAATCAACATATGTTATTTAATAGATGTACCTTAAAAGAACATGCCACTGGAATATTCTTTTTTTTCATTGTAGGGCGTGTGTTTAAATGTTAATAGTACAAATTTCAATGGCGCTGTGATAGAAACGTTTAAGTATGAAAATAATGATATACCTTGTGGAGCATTTCACATAATGACATCGTGCATGCTGTAACACTGGCATTGTTCATACTTTACTTGTTTTCTGGTCTATTTTGCTCTGAATATGCCATGTGGCATCATGTCTTAGATGGCACTCCTAACCCACTCCCACCTGCAAAAAAAAAAAGTAAAACAGTAAAAAAGACATTTGCTGGCGAATGCAGCCTGCCCATCCTCCATAAAACAGGTGCAAATGTTCCATTAGAGTTGGATAATGTATTGAAATCCAGCCTGTTCTTTCACGATAACCTGCTCTGCCTGAGGTTATGGTCTAGACTCTAGATCAGGGTTCTCAAGCTCCAGTCCTCGAGCGCCGCAATCCTGCATGTTTTTGATGCTTCTGTCATTAACTCACCTGAATCAAATTATTAGCTCATCAGCAAGCTCTGCAGGAGCTTGAAAATGATCCTAATCATTTGTATCAGGTGTGTTTAAGGGAGCAGTATGGAAAACATGCAGGTTTGCGGCCCCTGAGGACTGGAGTTTGAAACCCCTGCTCTACATGATCTGCAGCATCACTTTGCATGTGTGGCGGACAAGACCAATGGTTGTATTGTGTCATTAGAAGGGTTCTGTTGACTGGATCCATGCTGTTAGCCAATCTCCAGTTTGGCAGATCGAGTTTCAGATTTTGTATGTCTATCACTGCCTTCCCTGCTGTGCTTTATCAGCTCTTCTTGGTTGCCATGTTATTTTTCAGTGGTTGAATGGCTGCCACTTCTTCCCGTTGGGTCGGGTGGTCATCTTTGTTTGTTGATTCCTGACAAGTAGAACATCCGGATCACTGTTTGCCTGGGCGGTTGCATACAGCTGAAAAATACTCAGTCCATTTATCGGTGATGTTGCTTTTAGTGAAGCAACTTCCTTCTTTATCTTGGATGGTACCAACTTTTTACTCTGCATATGCACATCTAAATCATATTCTTCAAACATTTGGATGAAAGTTGCAATATTTTTGATACTCACTACTATTGTTTCGACATACTGCCTAATAGAATGGAGGGAAAATGAATGTTTTAGTGGTGTGTTGATTCAAATTCCCACACAGGTCAAAAAGAAACAAAAACACAAAATTCAGTAGCATATTTTATGGGAAAATATTTTTATCCCTCCCAGGAGAGAGACCATTCCACTGCACTCAGTGTGGAGCATCCTTTACGCAGAAGGGAAATCTGCTTCGCCACATCAAATTACATTCCGGGGAGAAGCCTTTCAAATGTCCGATGTGCAGCTATGCTTGCCGCCGACGTGATGCCTTGAGCGGCCATCTGCGCACCCATTCTGGTACCCGCCAGCCATATATACTCACACACAGTTGGGGGGCTACTGTGCACTGATACTGTATGCACCTGTAGCTTGTCCGCATGCATGATTTCTACTATGGCTGCACAGTTTTTCGTGTAAAAACCCGCTATGCATGACAACACATATCACACATGACTTCTTACCCATTCACCTCTGCAAACTATCGCTTTCACTTCATGCCCTTCACCTGCTATGTTGCACATCATAGACTTTCAGAAAATGTTAGTCATAGAGCAACAGTATGGACCATCTATTTTCAGGTTTGGGGGTCTTTGCTGTTTATGTTGAACTAAAAGAAAACTTTCTCCCATGAGTTTAAATGTCTTGCCCACAGTAGAGAAGCCCTTCAAGTGCAACCTCTGCAGTCGCAGTTACAAGCAGCGCAGCTCCCTTGAGGAGCACAGGGAGAGGTGCCATGAGTACATTCACAGCAAGGTACATGCTGAGAAAGGTGAGAAGCTATCATGTGTTTATCGTCCATCTTCAAAGGTACTTCAGATAATGGGACGTAACACTGGATCTGTGCTGTAACTCACACAGGATTTGCACAAAGCTTAAAGCACATATTGATTATCCTGTATATTTTTTACGGGCTGGGAAATGATTGTGTTTTATAGCAGCTGGTCCACCATTATTGCAAAATAGGTTATGTATACTGTAGTGTGGTGGCCTGCTGCTTAACAGACCACTTCCTCTCCCTGCAGTAGAACAGAGGAGACAGTTATGTGGGGCACATGTTTGATCCAGCTCACGCAAAGCAACAAAATGCCTTTGCATTCTAATAGGCGCACACAACACCGCACATACGGCGTTGTGCCTATGTGGTCACCAAATGTCGTACGTTTACGCCTGATAGTGTGTTAGTGGTGAGGAAGTACATCCTCATCCTGCACTGGTAAAACACAAATGCACCAGGAAGTGAGGTCAGAGGAACTTTTGATCTTACATCAATGTCTTTTACTTTGACTCAAGCCACCGAGTTGTGATTCACTCCAGTTTTACTTGCAAGGTAGGGAGCAAAGTGGACAGTTGGACATGCCGCTTGATTTTTATTGTCTGGTACCTTAAAATAACTTTTGTTCATTGCCTTAGTCGGTGGCTATTTCATTGTATCACTTAAGCCTTTTGCTCTTTTCTGTGAGGCAGACGACAGTCACCTATCAAGGACTCAGATGGGCACTGAGCGTGCACTGCTACTTGACAGGCTCGCCACAAATGTAGCCAAACGCAAACGTTCTATGCCACAGAAGTTTACAGGTAAGTGCCCCCTACACATCTAAAACAAAGCTTTATTTTTGCATTGGTATTGCACATTGAGCGACTTATTTCAACCGATTGGACCGTCGACGTTTCTATTTAATGTCTCTCTGCTTCCTGGATTATTTGGTTTTCAACGCTGAAAACTACACTATGAAACTTTCCTTTTAAAATGCACTGTTTGTAATATTTGAGCTTTTTACGTGTGCCTTTATGCTACACTGAATGGACATGGGGATTGAGATGAACCTATCACCTATTCAATAGTTGAATCAATCATAGTTTGGACAAAACCACTTTAGTGGAGCTGCATTTTAGCATACAAGATATTTTTGGACAATTCTATGTATGATTTCCCCTTTGAGGAAGATGATTGAGGAAAGGCCAGTATCGACATGAGTCTCCACCTCATCATATTTTCTTTCCTGTCCATGAAGTGTATTTTTGAATGAGCTTTTAAAACAGTTCTCATGGTTTTTTTTTTGGTCTTGTTTTTTTTTTTTTTTTTTTTTCCTGAGCTACTTCATTGTATGTCTATCGCTGGCCTCCCTCTCTCTTGCCAGGACTCCCACAGAGTTGTCTCAGCCGCCTTCAATTCTCAGCACCGACTGTGTCATAGGTGGGTACCGGTAACCATCCGCGAAGGAGTGCATGGATCATCAGCGCGAATGCAAACAAGTTAATTTTTACGATGACGTCCTCACTTGGTGTGGTTTGAGTCAAATGAACTTGGATGAGTAATTGTTCATCAAAATAATATCACAATATTAGTAAATAGGCCACTTGGACAGCTTGTTCATTTAGACCAGGAGTCAGCAACCTGCGGCTCTTTCGTCCTTATGTTGCGGCTCTCCGTGGTTTTGAAAAATAAATAACGCTTGGTACAGATTGACTATGTGGACAGCGTAACAAGCGACGTATTTGAATTGCAGTCAAGGACGTTTGCGTAATTAGGTAATAAGGTGAAATCTATAGGTCGTGTTTGGTTTGACGGGACGCGAGACAGCCAATCAGGCAAACAATACAAAGTGGAGCACTTGAAGAAATCTGCGCTGAATAAATGTCAGTTCGATCCCCCCGTTTGTGAACACGGATGGATTCCGACGTCGGTTCGGTTTGCTTGCTTTTTTTCATGAAAATCATGTGTTGGTTAACAAAAGCTGCTGTATGCAACTCCTCTGGCTGTTAACACCCAACTGATTCTGTCCACTCCCACCCTCCCAGTTACCATAATTATCGCAAGAATACATTTGATGTACATATTAACATCTTCGTTTCTTACATATTAAAGAGTTTGCGGCTCCCTAATCCATGGAAACGGGTCAAAATGGCTCTTTGAATGTCAAAGGTTGCCGACCCCTGATTTAGACACACCCAAGCATTTTTTATTGTTCACGATATAGCAGAAAACATGGGGTTGCAGTTTTACAATCAGGTCTAAAGCTGCCTGTATGTATCAAGGTTCATGGTCACAACGCCTCCAAATGGCTTTCTGGGGTTGACAAATGAAGTGAGATCTTTCAATATGATAACCACAGGGGAAAAGCGAAGTAATGACTTCAACCACAAAGAGAGAAAAAGGCGGGAGGCGAGAAACGTGAGCAGGTGCCTCTCAGTCTGTACCACAGCTGCAGTTGAGGCCCCTGTCTGAGTCATCTGCTTCCTATCAGCTCGCTATCCTTTCTTTGCCTCCAAGCACAACTTCTTGCTTTGGATTCTTAAATCGTTTGACCAGCAAACCCGCAGTGCTCTATTTTCTGCGTGAGGTTTTCTTATCTTTCCCTTCCCGTCAAATCTTAAGTGGGTCCTCAAAGTCTTCTACTTGTTTTTTGTTTGTTTGTTTTAAGGAACCTCTGTTAGCAATGTGTACCTCTTTTGTCCAACTATGACATTATGTGAAATGTTCAGAATCAGTCAAAGGTTTGAAAGCACCTTAAGATTCACACACATTCAAAATCAAACACATTACTAGGTCAGGAAATGCAACCTGTTAACCACGAATAATGCATTGCTGTGACATGAAAGTCATTGCAGTTCATAATGCATGACCCACATCATGAAGCTGATTGAGAAATCATCCAGAAAAAGCTGTTAGCTGGGCAAAATGTGCCTACCTTAAAAGAACCTAAATTATAAAACATTCTGTTCTCAACGTGCTATTTTGTTGACCAATTAATTACATCAACATTTCACTGATCAATGGAAATGTATTTTATTTATTTTCATCCCCTCCAAATTGAGCCAAATCATTCCTGACCTCCCGCCTGAAAAATAAATATTATTAATATTAACACAGTAACAGTACATATATTTAATCCTACACAACAAATTGCTTAGACAGTACAATCACACACACAATTAGTCACATTGAAACATTAAAGTCCAAAGGCAGAAATGGCAACTTAATCATATACTATATGGTATACATTTGTTTAATTTTTTTCACATAAAAATCAAGACTTATAATGATCTAAATGAAAGGATTTCATTTTTTAACTTCATGAATGGTCAACAGTTTGTTTACTTAAATATTCAACAATAAAAAGCATCACATCATGAACAAATACACTTTTATCTGTCTTTCATCCTTGAATTATATTCTCTTCAAACATTTTCATTTAATTATCTTGACAACTCAAGTTTTAATCTACAATATGGGATTTGTTTAAAAAAAAAAAAAAAACGAATGAGTGGGTGGTTTTAAACCTTTCCACTGAAACTCAATGTCTCCCCCTCCTGGACATTAGCAAGCTTTGTTTTTGTGGCGCTTATCTAGGAGATAACGGCGTCTGTCTGGACCTGAGCTTGAACAGGAACCCAGTTCACCGGCAGGATCCTCCATTAGGCTCCCCGGGGGCAGAAATGCATTGCCAACAGCCATTAACACGTTCGGGACCAGACAGCGATTTGGCTCACTCCCAAAGGCCGTACGCTGTTCTTTTCAACCGCAATGACATCAGCCCCATTGGCCTTACCAACGGCCACAAGATGATTATGCCGTTGCCAGGCCTCCCTCACACCCCCCAGCAACCTCCTGGCGTGGACGTGTTAAACAATGATGGCTCCCAGGGATCTCCTCTCATGTATAGCTTCGGCCCCTTACTGGGTGGGCTGAACCATCAGAACGGCATTCCACACTCTCAGCCCGTCCCCTTGTCACCACTGGAAGCTATACAAGTGGCGCGGGCGGACGGAGATGCTGGGGGAATGGCCGGGGCCTTGTACTCGTGCAGCCACTGCAAAGTCATCTTTCTCGACTATGTCATGTTCACCATCCACATGGGCTGCCACGGCTTCCGCGATCCCCTTGAGTGTAATGTGTGTGGCCATCGCAGTCGAGACCGTTATGAGTTCTCGTCACATATAGTCCGCGGGGAGCACCGACTGGAAATGAAGTAGCTATATATATATATATATATATATATATATATATATATATATATATATATATATATATATATATATATATATATATATATATATATATATATATATATATATATATATATATATATATATATATACCCAGTCAGATGGCCGGAATGGCGGTGAAAATGGTTGTTTTTTGTTTTGTTGTTTATTTTTTTAATTGAAGACAACTTGCAAGTTTGGTATTTTAGCCAGAAACTTGAAGTCAGATCTGTATTTTGCTGACCACATAAAATGATGTAGCGGGCTGAATCGGCCCTCCCGGGCCTTGAGTTTGACACCAGTGCTTCAGTCTGTTTAATACAGGTGTGTCAAACTCACCGTTATCATGGGCCACATTGTTTTTATGATTTCTGTCAGAGGGCCTGTAAGACTACAAAGTCAATTCAATTTTAAGTGTGTTTGTCCCACACTTACTTTGTTTTGAAATCATAAGTCGGTAAAAATCTATTCAAGAGAGAGACTGAGAAGAAATTAACCCCCCCCCCCCCCACACACACACACACACACAAAATTAAATGTTGAAGACAACTTGCAAGATTGGTATTCAAGCCAGAAACTTTGAATTCAAATCAGCATTTTGCAGGCCACATAAAATGATGTGGTGGGCAGGATATATATATATGTGTGTGTGTGTGTGCTTGTGTGTGTGTGTGTGTGTGTGTGTGTGTATGTATATCGCGTGATCTGCTGTATATCTGGCCCTACCAGCCGTTTATTCAGAATGTTCAAATTTGATGCAAAATGTATTATGCTAATGTTTTTTTCGTCTTTGCAAAAAGGAGATAATAAAACTAATGTTTGTCACATTACCACCTGCTCCTTGTTGTATTCATCAAACAACACTTCAGTACAAAACAACAGAAAAAACACTGAAGGTCACATTTCAACTTTCTAGGCTGTGGTTAAGATAGACAGTTCAAATCAGAGGGTGCGTGCTCACTCCTGAAGCACATTAAGTGTATAGTAACAGTACTTAACTTTGCTGTTGAACATGGTGTAACTTGATGACAAATTATGTTAATTTGTTATTATTTGGGAGAGATGCATTTTCGCCCTGGTCACTGGAAGCTTTCCCACTCGACTTAAGAATGCCTCATGTTACAAAAAATTCACCTTACGAAGCGCCTCGGCGCAAAAATATTGTTTCACGTAACGAGACAAAATTCTGTATACGAAAGGCGACATCCTTGGCATGCGCCATGATGTGTACCGTATTTGTTGCAGTTTGTGATTTATTTTCTGGCTCGCCCACAAACGAGTCAATAATTGTTGTTGTTTTTTTGTTTTTTTTTGCATTGCAGTTTACTGTGGACTTACAGTTTCATCTTACTTACTTGTTTCATCCACACTTCCCACCAACAATTTACACCGTCTAACAAACAAACATAAAATTAACATTAGCTACGGCTAACATTGTACATATTCACATAAAAACACATATGTAACATACAACTTTGGGCTGTCGTTAGCATTTTAGCAACGAGGTCAAACAAGAAGCACGTCTAATGAACTTACACGCTCAAAACAATCTGAAAAAAATTAAGTAATTGCTCTTCTGGACTTGTAAATGATTTGTGGATCACTGTAAATGTAAAATAAAAGTACAGTACAGTATACAAATTAAATGTAGAAGTACCACTGTATTTGAACATGTTGGCTGTTGCTGGTGCTCAATGTTGTAATATATAAGTACAAACAGCTTCATCTCAAAGAGAGCATTGGCTTCATCCAGCTGCCACCACACCATCTATCGATTGATGGCAGTTCCCTTTTCTCACTTTGGGTTTGAATACCACAGCTTCATGACCATAAACGAAATTAGATATTCTCTTATCAATTTAAAAGTACAAGCATAATGCTTGTTTTTCCAGTCGTTGGTGATTGATTGTTTTTTTTTCTTTTAAACTTAATAAACCTCCATGTTTATAAATAAGGTGAATAAAATGCATTTGCTTACTCACTGTACAGTGAGACTATTTCATGGAAAACACAAAATGAGGTGTGTCTATCATCACAATGTAAGAGCCTCCTTGTCCCAAAAAATTATCACGATATAGCTAATTTATTGTGAATAGATATGTGTTATGTACGGTATTTACAGTCAACAATTTTTTATTAATAATAAGACTGTAATAAATGTCAATTAACGTTCTTTTTGTAATTTTGGTAAGATATTTTTGCATTCTCTCCTTCTTAATCTGCTGTGTTTGTAAATTCTTGTAGGTTTAGCCTAAATTTGTGAGTAGCTCACTGATTTACAGATTTATGGTCGGTCATATCAGTAAATCTTCAAGAGACAATTTAGTGAGATATTTCTTGATATCTACCAACCTTTGTGGATTTTCTTTAACACCTGAGACGGTATGGCGAAACGCTGGGAGTAGTTACCTGGTTGTTTTGTTGGCGTCCTGCGGATGGCGCTGTTAACACGCGATTCAGAAAATAACCCATCCAGCGGTTTCAACGCCGTCGTCCTGATCTGTCGATGTCGTGGTTAAAAATACTGTAATATCGTAAAGTAAAAGTGTGCCCATTCGTTTTGAACAAATAATTTCTCCGTGTCAGAAAAAGTGCGGTCAAGGCGTGGGGGTAAAAATACAAAATAATCGCAACGTGCTACTGCTACCTTTGCTATGACATTTCTCGCTCCGATCTGAGCATGCGCACTGCATCGCCTCTATGGGGACTGGGAGGACATCACGGAAAAAACGTAGCAGCGGCACCACCACAAACCTTACGGCGAGATTGCGCCAGTACCGCGCGCGACGAAGCGGCCCACGACTATGCCCAGTTCCGCGCTAGAGAGCGGGACGACCCCTTGACAGGCCCAAAGCGAGGTCTGCGCCGCTGCCGAGAAGGGGAAATACATTTCTTCATATGGGAGCAGCATGCGGGAAATGGTTGGTGGTTGCTGCGTGTGTTCCGACGAGCGAGGCTGGGCTGAGAATCCGCTCGTTTACTGTGATGGACACGGCTGCAACGTCGCCGTACATCAAGGTAACGTTAGCTCCCGTTAGCGGGGAAGTAGCGGACAGCTGTGACGGCCGAGCCGGCGGCTGGAAGCCTACGTGCGTACTCTTGTGCGTGTGCGTATGCTTATGAGGGGGAGGGGGGGAGGGGGCGTGCTATTTGTTGTCTCCTTGCAGTACACAGGGCCAAGCAAGGTGACAGCGAGCATGCATGCCCCCTCGATGGCATACTGTAGGGGTGTGCGATTGCGTGCGTGAGTCTATCGACCCAGTCGTGCACAACAAACTCGAGGGAGAGATGTGGGGAGGGACATGCCGGCCAGCCGCTTGTATCCTTGGATCCACATGCTTCACTGTTAAAGATTTGGGGTATTGCGCGTTTGCTTGTGTGAAGCACATGGCCTTGTCTATAAGGTGTCCTACAAGTTGCTTTTGCTGGGCAACATGTAAACATTTTTTTGTGACGCGAAGGGGATGGCGCTGTGCAGGTGTAGTCGGTTGCTACCAAACTCTGGGTGAAGACTTGCTTTTTATATCCAGGGCTGTACTGGTCGTGTGGTATCGAGGGCCGGTGCCTTTTGGGGCAGATGTGGCGCAGTTTTTTTTTCGCCCGAGACCACCCGCTAATCCAGCAAAAAACAGTGGGCTCACTAAATACACATTGTAATCATTTCTTTTCTTTAGAATTGATTTTCACACCTTAACAAGCAAAAATACATGCTATTGTTTCAGGATACATGGCAATGTTTTTGGATTCATACAATGGAATTCACGCATACTCAGACCCTTGCTCAACGCATTCATAGTACAAGCAGGAAAAAACAAAACAAAAGTAAAAAGCGGTGTTTAGAATTGTGAACATTTGAGAGATTTTTGGGTCATTGTACATTCACGAGATCAGCAAAACATTGCTTTTTACTCCATCCTGGTTTTATTAAGAGTGGGTCATCACGTTTATGTACCGTATATGTGTGGATTTTATTTCATGAAACCCTGACCTACACATACCTACCTTTCAGTTACAGAAAGAGTTGTGAAAATGCAACTTGCCCACATACACAAGTACCGTATTTTTCGGACGATAGCATGCAACTTTTGTCTCATAATTTTAGACCTGCGGCTGTTGTTGTTGTTGTTTTTGTTTTTTGTTTTTTTTTTGCTAGCCACCAGGAGATAACCCACTGGTAAAGCAAATGTGTGTTTCTGTTCAAGACTCAAGTTTTATTGTTATATGCATAGTAATACGACACAATGAAATTCTTTTTCTGTTCACTTCCCCAAGCAGACTACATTCCATAATCGAGCAAATAATAAAGTAGTCAAGAAACAAACAAACAAAAACAACTGTCATAGAGCAATGAGGGCAGTAATAATGTACCAGTAATAAATGAATGAACTTACATACATTTTGAGCATAATATGGGGTAGATGGAGTGGAAGAAACCGTATACATAGGAGAATGATGCAAAATATTATGTATTTAGCAGCTTTCATGCCCTGTGCAGGGTTTGTAAGGTGTCAATTTAAGGAAAAACTACGAAATAGAACTGAAAAGATGTGAATTAATGGCTGTGGTTAAAATGAGTTTAAAAAATCTATTATTAATAAATAATAAATATATAAATATATATAAATAAATATAATAATAATAAAAATATGTCTAAATTGAATATGATCGGTATAAAAGTTTGTGACATGTAAATTTGATATATATGAATGATGTGCAATGTGCTTATATGTTCATTAAAATACTGTAATCAATTAAACAAAGGGAGACAGAAGAAGACGCTACGGAAGTATTGATTTTGAATTTGAACTGTTATTTAACTCTCCAGTATTCTGTCTGTGTTATATTGAAAATATTCATCCATTCGTCCATGTTCTATAAATATGTTAGTGTTAAACATGCAGGCATGTTCAGTTGGTTGAAGATAGGATGTTGCTGTAAGCAGACAATTAAAAAAGTTTTTTAAAAAAAATCCATTTACCATCTCTCTGCACAAATATCTGACATTATGACCTGCGGCTTAAAGTCCAGTGCCACTTATCTGTAACAAAACGTTTTGTTGTTGTTTTTTTTGTTTGTTTGTTTTTTTTTTGTTTTTGATGCTGCATCTTATATACATGTGTGGCTTGTAGTCCGGAAAATACGGTATATACTGTATACAGTACAGTTTTTTTGTGTGCCAATCCAGTGTTGCTTTTAGTCATACTTATCCATATAGGGCCTAGAATCTAAGGTCTAGTTTAGAAGTAATTTGTATGTGTTGCTCAAAAGTTGTTTAGTGTTCAAATCATGGCTCCAGATATTCTGTGTGCATGTACAGTCATGTTGCGGTTTTTAGCGAGTCTAGTCTGGCTTTACCCCACAATCCAGAAACCTGGCTAATTGAAGTCAAAATTGGAAAAGGTTGTACTTGTCCATTATAAACTGTTCGACAGCCTGGCAATTAGTACAAAGCAAGGGGCACAAACTCTTTTTTTTTTTTTCACTGAGAGTTACTTCCTGAGGTATGGTTACTGTATTGGTTACGGTTGAATGCATAGAAAGGGCTGCCAGTTTGATACAAATGCCAGAAATGTAAACAAAAATAAATAAATAAGTTACCTTCAATAATGTTATGTTATTAATAATTATGATATTCATGTGAAGCCATTGATCATGTTCATCATGCTTTCTCACTATGAGACTGATAAATATTATTATGCATCACTTATTTCTATACATCTCAAAGTGTTTACATTTTCAAACCTTCAATTGTACATCATTTCTAAAAAATAACTATGTCCCATCAGTGGTGATTTTTTTTGGAACGGGGCTACTCATGTGGTCCTTGGGTGCAGGCACCACAGTGTTGACTGCTGGCCCACAGTATATCCTGGCTTCTTTCCAACGTCAGCTTGAAGAGATGGACGGATGTATCAGTCCATATGCACCTTTTACGTTTTTAATAAACTGCTATTTGACTGGTTAAGGCATATGGTCACCCTACATTTTAGTCTCAGCTCCCCCTGTTAAGTGGTTCTTTTTACAAATAGCCTGCATTTGAGGGTTTCTTGTTGATCTTCATAAGAAGACTCGTGATTACTCGTATTGTGAATTGTTATAATACTACTGAAACGAAATTCAACGACATCTGTTTTGTATCTCAGCATGCTATGGAATTGTCCAGGTGCCCACCGGCCCATGGTTCTGTCGTAAGTGCGAGTCGCAGGAGAGGGCAGCAAGAGTGGTGAGTTTACCAACAAACAACGTTCATTTTCTTTCCACTTTGCAATCACGCTGAGTAAGTTGGGCTCTCTGATGTCCTTTCATAGAGGTGTGAGTTATGTCCCCACAAAGATGGCGCGCTCAAGAGGACGGACAGCGGAGGTAAATACAGGGCTTGGTTAAATGCACACTCCTATTGTCTAGACCAGAGGTGCCCAACTGCCGGTCTGTGGCCTGGTACTGGTCCGTGGATCGACTGGTACCGGGCCACATGGGCCTCACTCGAAATAATGATGTTTTGGAACTGACTTAGTTTATCCTTAAACAGTTCATTCATTTCTGCTTTGTTTGGCTTGATCTTTGTATTTTGGCGCCACCTCTGGTCGCTGTTGATATTACATTTTGTGGTGTGGCTGCAATTGAGAGCAGTCACTGTTGGTGACGCACACATTGTTCTGTCCGTGAAATCTGTCCCACGAGGGTCTGTAAGTTGCCAGGTATTTCCCTTTAGTATATGTTAGCATATGCAAAGGTCTTTGCACCGATAAGTACTGATTTACATCTGATTAACGTTTTGTATTGAAATGAGTAGCATGTGTAATTCAGTTATATGCTTGATTTAAGCAAGATTCAAGAGATTTATTGTCATATGTATAGTTGTACAGTGAAATTCTTATTCTGTTCACTTCCCCGAGCAGCAGACTACATTCCATAATTGAGCAATAAATAAATAGCAATAAACAGAGACAATGGTGCTAATAATGTAGTGCAGAATATCATGTAGTGCAAAAAAAAACAAAAAACAGTGTAAAATATTGTTTATGTGTGCAGTAGGAGGCAGAGTAGTTTGTGAAGGATATGTAATTTGAAATGTAAAATGTACTGTGTTTACATTTTGAGGTGGCAGTTTCAAAAGTATCTCAAAAGTATATTTGAGACTCAAGGAAGCTGAGGTCTCCCATAGTTTGTTGTAGTTTGTTGCCGGGCCTCCAGAACCCGACTAAACACTCATTATGGTTGTTGTTGTTTTTTTTTTTTTTTTTCATTCTTTCTTTGTGACCACGCGATCGAGATTTACACATGCATGGAACATGACATTCTAGAAAGGGGTATTTATATTTGGTGACATGTGGCCTTCGGAAAAACAAGAAACATTCACGTTCAGACATCTCTGTCACAGTTTTCGTTTCAAACTGACCTGGCCCCCATCTAAGAATAATGTGGGCCTCGAATTAAAAAATTTGGGGACCCCTGCTCTAGATCCTTTTTGTGCTCTCCCACCTTGAAAGCAGATGTTCATAAGCTAACAAGTTTTTATGCTCTCATTTATATCATCATTAGGTTGGGCTCATGTTGTTTGTGCTCTCTACATACCTGAAGTGCAGTTCGCCAACGTCCTCACCATGGAACCCATCATCTTACAGTATGTTCCACATGAGCGCTACATGAAGGTATTGAAACACATTGAAGAGTTAAATCAATCAAGAGGATCTACTCTGAATGTCTAGTAAATTACTCACAACTGCAGATATGATCCTTTTTCACCCTATTTAGCCCGGGAATGAATACAATAGAATAGGACAAACATGGTTTATCTAAATAATCTAAGTGAAAAGACCCCCTATTCCAAATCCTTGGCAGACAAATGGATTAATTCATCAAAAAGGCAGGAGCAGATTGGAAAAACCATAACTCAACGAGGTCAACTCAACAAAGAGAGAGTGAGATGGATTTTGTCTGTTTCTCTCACGCTTTTGCTGGCTTGCTGGGCGCAAGTGAGACGTTGCTGGCACTGCAAAAAATGTCATGACAAAAAGCTCACCTTTCCCTTCCTTAATTTGTAATACAGTCATTGATTGTGAAGAAAATCACAATGTTCTATCACTTCAAAGCTATTTGCAGACATGCCTGTGGGCTACTCATGTCATTCTTGGGGGCTACCTGGTGCCCTTGGGCACTACGATGAAAACCCCTGTTTATGGCCTGTCAAGAGCAGTCGGATTACCTTTCAAAGGCAGTTTAAGAGACGCAGATTACTCACTTTGAAGCTGACAGTTGCTGTTTGTACAAACCATCTTAAGCAATTTTAATGGGAGTTGTCTAGAATTTCAGTTTATATTAACAAAAACAATATTTACAAGCAAAACATATATAAAAGTTGGGCATTTATATTTAAGAGTAAATGTGTCATTTGGTCTCCTGTCTTTAAAATTGTTTTTCATCAAGAAAAACATATGTATTTAATTTAATTCATTTATACATATCGCCGATACAGATTATTTTCTTTTCCAGATTAAGAAAATTATGGTCAAATATTGGCAGATAAGAGAAAAGGGTTTGTAAACACTGGAAAAATAAGCTTTATACCGCAGCTAACAGGGGCTCAATGCATTTTGCTAAAACTATACAATATTGGAAAAGTAAATTGTTAATTTTGTCTGCTCATTAGAAAGGAACATTTTCAAAACTGGAACTTTATGTTAGGCAATATTTTATATTACAAATTTTGCAACAATCTCGCTTTGTCTCGTTCTCATGGACTCAATCTCGTGAGACATCTTGTCTCGTGTGATTTGTGCTCCCAGGCATACAAAAGAAAAAAGCCCACCAGTCAGCAACTGCCGATAAACATGTTTGTAACCATAGAAGAAAAAAATCACTGATGTAGAAAGACTGAGACCATGTTAGTGTGCAGTTTTACGATACTGTATTCTCATCCTGACAGGCCATTTTTGGTGGTCAATTTCAACACATGACAAGTGTGTCAAAAATTTTTACAAAGAAGGCACTTTCACTTCAGTGTTGAAGCGGTCCTCCTTTTTTATTTTCCTTTTTTTAAAAAAAAACAAAAACAAAAAAAAAACAGGACATCGTTTCAAATTGACAATGCGGAATTTTTATGAACATAACCCATGATTCAATTATTGGTTTGGTGGCAAAAATGTTGATCATTTTACAAAGTAAAAGCGGATGTTTGCTTTTGTTTTATTTATCTCTTTTGGTCACATCCTCTTTTTTTCTCTGATAAGCAGATACATTGTTAGATTTATCTTGCTTGTTGAGCCATATGGTTAAAAGTGTTGATATGGTTAAACTGTTCACTTAAATTGTTTAAAAAACAAAACCACACATAAAAGCATCACAGTCTTCAATTTATACAACTTTTAACAACTTTTTATGTTAAGTCACACTGCTGTCTTCATCTTTTGACACAATATACTATTTCTATGTGATTTTTTTTTTTTTTTTTTAAACAGCCGGGGAAGGAATTAGGCTAAGTTCCCGGCATCCATTAAAACTAGCCCTTCAAAACATTGCGCTTCATTTCTCCTATCGTTTCGGAGCAGATTCTAACACAGGATCTGTGTTTGCATGTAAATGGACACATAGGAGTGTTGGCGCGTCGGTCTCATATTACTGTGTCAACTATAGTAAATTGCATGCAGGTTTCCCCTGTCAGAGCCATTCAGCCATAGATTGCAGCCCACATTCCTCAATAGCATTAGGATGGATGGCGAAAACTTGAGAACCCACTCTCCTTTTTACTGGGCTGCTGTGGCTCTCTCTGTCTGCAGTCTTCTTCCGTTTCAAATTTGATGTCCTTTGAGGATAGCGTATCCCCCTTGTTCACAGCCTGTTCAAGGCAGGAATATTGAGCCATTATTAAGCCTCTCTACTTTTGTACTGAACACGCAACAACCGATTGAGGGGGCCGAATGTTAGGCCGACGCTGGACGTATTCAAAGCAGTGAATCAAGCACATACTGATGTGGTCATTTTTATGACACTCTCACTGAAACTATAATGCGTAAAATTGGCGAGCGAGCCGACTGGGGTTGTTCTGGGTAGAGCAAGACCGAGAGACTGCAGGACAAAGGATAAAACACAGGCGGAGGCTAAAAGGTAAAAAGGCCTGCCGTTCCTTTGTTCTGCACCTGTTTCTCGGCCTCATTCACCCTACCGCTGTGCCCCACTCTCTCTTGGCAAGACAGAGTGTGAAGTGTCTATGTATACACAGTTATTACATAAAGCACAGATATCCAAAAACATACATAACAAATGATCGTGTTTCCGTGTTTGAGCACTTTTTCTTGATCTCTTGGCATTATGGTTAGTTGAGTACACTGCCAAAAATTTTGGATGTGTTTTTGCTTGCATTAACCACGCAAATTTACAGCCAACAGTTTGATTGGACAAAGCGGTCCACAGCAAACTGTAAATGCTCTAGAGGCATGCAATATACTGCACGTAAAAAGCTTTCCTTCAATCTCAAATGTGTAAATAAATTGTAAAAGGTCTTACTTGCTCCTCAATTTGATCCTTTTCCCAGACATGTTACATCTGTGAGGACCATGGCAGAGAGAGCAAGGCTGCATGTGGAGCGTGCATGGCCTGTAACAGACAGGGCTGCCGACAGGCCTTCCATGTCACCTGGTAGGTGGTGATGAGCGTCGTTTGTGTGGCTCCAAGAAACAGTTTCATACAGTAGCTGTTTTCATGCGTATGGACATAGATGCCTCACTTGGTGTCACGTCATTTCACGTCAACAAGTCTGTCCAAAACACTGTTACCCTTACATTGCAGTCATTCCCTAGCAGTGATATAATGACGAATGTAGCTAATTTCCTGTCATAGTCACTTGCCGTCGTTTTTGAAAAAATTATAAAAAAGCAAATATTGTTCCAGCTGTCAAAAGTGGGTTTCATTTTTTAAAATTCAGTATTCTTGAAATGTAAGATTGGCATATGCATGGATTACCATTAACTCTGCGAAGGTTATTCTCTTGTAAATTATGGGGCAATGCTTGTACAGTACGTATATTATTGTGTGGATTTAACCGTAGCTGCCTGTCTCTTCATCTGTGTGCCCTACTGAATGATGCTGTTAGCGCTCAGATGGCAGGCCTGCTATGTGAGGAAGAAGGCCCTGAAGCTGACAATGTCAAATATTGTGGCTACTGCAAGCATCACTACAATAAAATGGTATGAAGTCCAGCTATTGTCACTATGCACACAATAACCCCATATCTTGTAGTTTGTACAAAAATTTAACATGTGTTGAATTTATTACCCTGATTATTCACGTGCTTTAACATGCACGTTCAAGTATCGCCATAGATCTGGAGACATTTCTCTTCAGCATTTTTTAATGTAATACATTTAACAGTCGAGGGGCACAGTGGGAAGAGTAGTTAGCATCCAGCTCAGGATGTATGAGGGCTGCACAATTAGTCGAATTCTAATCGCAATCACGATATCGGCTGCCACGATTAATTAAGATGATCCTTGATAGTAAAATGTAATACGTATACATGTCAAATCAAGCACTTTGTCATCCTGTCACCAAGGAGCAAACGCAAGGTTAAGACATCATTAAGCTTAAGAAATAGTAAGCGAGCAAATTCGGCTGCAGCGGCGAGACGGCTGGCTGCAAGGCTTGGTTTATGTTTGATGCACCCGTGAGATCCGCGCGGCTCCAAGCGTCAAATTATGTCATTTTGTCAACCGCGGGGAGTCCACGCGGCCAGATCTTCCATGATTTCTTTATCGCGCCAAAAAACATGGTGGATGAACGAACCATTGCTCATGGAAGTTTGCCTGGACAAACATCTGATTCGTCTGAAAAAGACTACCGTGACCTAAATACCGTAAACAAGCCCTGGTGAGCATACACACTGGAGAAAGATGAAGAGTCCGTTAAAAAAAAGCTTGGAAGACGCTGAAGTTGGCTTCATGGCGCCCTTCCGACATTTCAGCTTTTAATTCCATCTTAAAAGTCTTTAGGTGGCAATGTTTGCATGACAAAAGCCTCTGCTTTTTAATCACCCTAATATATCATTCACCATTGTGTAATGGCGTTGAGGTTCTCACCTGCTTCCGAATATATACCATGCCAGCTGTCAATTGAAAAAACGATTTGGCCAAAATTTGGAATAAATTCAGTTTTAAATGACTGAAAATGACATTTTGACTGCTAATTAATTAGAATTAGCTTAAAAGTAAATAATGTGCTTGGTTCTAAGTAGGCTTCATTTTTTTTTATTGGTTTGTACTCACTGGTTAGCTGTGTTGCCCTGTGTGCCAAGTTTTTGCTATTTCCTGAGTGAATTTGTCTTAATTATTATTTACTTTATTCATTTTAGTTTATTCTTATTATTTTATTATTATTTTTAAGTATCAAGCCTTGAACCTTGTTTCTATACTGCTTGTTTAAAAAAGGGCAATAAATAGACATGTCAGCCCACGCAATCATCTTTTTCCCCAGGAACATGGCGACAGACCCTGTACCGTTCCATCCTGTGATTAAATATCATGCCGGTGATTAGGTCGTCATGCCTGTGATTTGGTCATTAGTCAATCCTGCCTGTGATTCATTACAGCCGCAGGAGACATGACAATTCCAACAGAAAATATCCATGTCTACCAATATACTGTATTTTCCACACTATAAGGCGCACCCCCAATTAATGACATATTTTAAAACCTTTTCCATATATAAGGCGCACCGGATGATAAGGCGCACCCTCAATTAATGACACCCGTTTTTATTATTGTCATAAATTACAAGTGGGACAAAAAAATCCCAGGGCCTGTAACGTAATCTATGGAAGTGGGAATTTTTAAACTACCGTATTTTCCGCACTATAAGGCGCACCGGATTATAAGGCGCACCCTCAATTAATGACATATTTGAAAACCTTTTCAATCACAACATAGTAATACTCAAAGTAATAACAATAACTCAAATAATAACGCTAAACCTTCAATAGCATAACAACTCAATGTCAATATGACCAACCTTGTTCAACTGTAAACACACAAAAGAAACAGGTAAAGGTTACTTTATCATTTCATTCCCCATCTATGAATCCCAATCTCAATATTGATCAATATATAAGGCGCACCTGCTTTAAGTCGCACCATCAGCTTTTTATAAAAAAAATTAAGGCTTTTAGGTGTACTTTATAGTATGGAAAATACAGTACATGTTGCAGAAATAAATATTTGACAACCTATATACAATTATTCTCACAACCTTACCACGGAATGACTTTCAGTTCACAGCTGCATGTTCAAGAAAGTGTAACTTGAGCAAATATAGACCTCTTGTCGATCTCGTAATGTGTGTGAGAACAGAATTTGAAAGTGTTTCCAAACTTTTGACTGGTACTGTACAATATACGTATATGAAAAAATAAAATGACTGAAATGGATCATGTCTAATGTTTACATTTTTACAGCAGAAGAAACGGCGTTCCAGTGAAAATTCAAGTAGTGCCTTCAATCACTCCCAGGGGCGCTCTACCTCACCATCACAGGACAAACACCACCACCACCGGCAGAGAAAGGTAAACAAACGACTTAGTTATTCATTCATCGATCATACAAATCAATAAGATTCGATTGGCCAGTCTTCCGTCACTCGTTTATACCATTATGCTCAATTGAGAAGCGTAACCTGATCTCTGTTTAATACCTTTTCAGAGTCACAAGGACAAGATTCGTCAGAAAGAGCGCCACAAGAAGGCCTCAGACAACCGTGTACCTTCAGCGATTTCGAGCAGTATCGACCTGGTATGAAGAGCAGGGTGACAGCTGAGCTGTTGGGTTTAGTACGATGACATTTTCAAATCATTTTCTTTTGCTTGTGTGTGTTGCCATAGCTCTCTTCCAGTCACCACGGTTCCAAAGACAGTGAGGGAAAGTCCAAGAAGCTGATTTCGCACAGTCATGGTCACCACAGTAAGAAAACAGGAAGCACCGGCAAGAGTGGCTCCTCCTCTTCCTGTTCCTCAAGTCCATTCAATTCCGGTATGACACTTAACAGTTTAGCAGGCGCAGGAGTAATATTTTGCTTGAGTTTCATCAGCTCTGTCTTGCTCATGAAGGTGGAGCTCTGTCTTCATCTCAAGATTCTCATCAGTTCTCCTCCTCTTCTCGCCTGGAGCGTGACCACGAGAGAGGAGTCGGTGACCACAGCTGCGAGGATCACAAAGAGCGTCACAGGAAGCCGGTTGTCCCGGCAGCCAAAGAGGACGGTGATAAAGGGGAAGACAAGGATGAGGACGACGAGGAAGAAGAGGATCAAAATTATCACGAGCCGCCGGCATTGACTCCTGCTGAGGGACCTCTCGCAGGGTCACAAGGTCACGATCGGTCAGATGGGAGCTCGAGCCCTTTTGAGAACAAGGTCACAATTTCAACTTTTGGATCCATCATGCGCATCACCTCCGCGTCGGTGCTGGGTAGCAGCAGTAAAATCCGCAAGATCTCCTCTTCGGGAGACTACAAACCTTCCAAGTCTCTGAGCAAGTTGTCACAACTGAGCACGCCACCTATCCCTGAAGAAACAGAGCTGGAGGCCAAAATTAGTCCGCCACCTCTATCCCAAGAAAGAAGGCACCGCGGCAACAAAAAAAGTCGCCATGGTCCCGGTCGCCCTCGGGGAAGTAAGAACCGAGAGAGGAGCGAGGATACGCATCATCATCACAACACGGCCCCTCCCCCCCCACCACCTCCGCCGCCGGTCTTCAGCTCCTCACTCTACCCGAGCCCAGTGTCGCTTTCTCACCTGGCCTTCCCCTCCTCACAGCCCAGCACCACCTCTTCCTCTGTTTCATTCTCATCCTCCTCAGCTAGCAGTTTTTCCACAAGCCGTGGCAGCTCGCTGCTTGGCTCGGGTGAGTGGGCGTGTGTGGTAGCCCTCAAGTTTCCTGCGTCGCAAAAGTGCATGCATTTAAGCATTTGTTTGCAGCTTGACAGACAACGCGGTGAACGACATACTATAGCACTTCATGTAGAGAACAAGCAAAGAAAAATGGAAACTTTATAAAAAAAAGTACACACTACTACAGCAATTGTAAATACTGAATCCTTTTCTAAAGTATGTTTCTGTCATGAATAATCATTAGTATGTATTTAATAAACAGGATTGTTTTACTCAGTATAAAGCCTGTTAATAAACACAGAATTCATCATTTATAAGCATGTCTGACATCATCATTAGTACAGAGTTAGTTAAAAAATGTTTTACTCATCATTATAAAGCAAATTTAATAGGCATCAGTACATGATAAATTCATCATTTAAAAAGTACGTCTCTGGCATGAATAATCATTAGTATTTTGTTTGATTCTGTTAGAACTTTTATTCATCATTATTAAGATAATAACATGCTTAATGATTGCATTTGAATCCCTTTTTAAAGGATGGATTCAGCATTTCTAGATTATGCACTACATCATTTACCAACCACTAATTTATGAATAATCAATGGCTTGTAAGATCATGTAGAAAACATGAGACTGATTATATAGGATTCACAGTCAGAGGCTGTGGTTATTTGCATGAGTGCAGGTACATTGTTCACACGGAGACCTTTTCATGGAAAACACAAAATGAGGTGTGCCTATCATCCCAATACAATTGCTCAGTGGCCACGCCCTTGACTTCTTTCAGAAATACGCTCAGTCACGTTGCATGACCCAGAACAAATGGATTTAGGTGTGTTTTTCCCAATATAATATTAAAATATGATCCTTGCAATACGGTAGTCATTATAGGTTGTGGAGAGGTTAGCAATTAAAATGCTCAGTATACTATATGAAAACGATTTATGTTATTGGCACTTTATTGTGTTGTTGTTTTCTTGTTTGTTTTTTACCTCACCAAATCCCAGCCCCCTTTGCAAAAGGTCAGTACACTCCTGATCGAGGTTGAGGAGTTAGAATTTGAGAATGTAGCAATAAGTTACTTTAATTTTCAGAAAGCTAGGTGGACAGTAATTTGTCCACAAGCTTACTGTATTTGTATCGCATGTTCTGACAGCTTTACTCCTGCCATACGTGCGTAATTGTTTGCTGCTTGTATAACAACATGCAACGCTATATGTGAACACTTCTGTCAACTGGCACTTTTTTGTGTCGCGGCACTTCTGATATCTGGCCTGTTTGACATGATTACAGACCGTAATATGATTACACACAGTAACAACATAAAATCTGGAAATTTCTGATGTTTATCATCTTTGGCTCTACAAACTCAGTGTTTTTTTTTTTTAATTTAATTTAATTTAATTCTGTCTTTCTTGCGCAGGAATTTATTCCAGCCTTAAGAACCCTCTTTCACTCGGCGAGGGCATCTGCAGCACCTCTGTCTCTCTGGCTGGAGGGGTGTGTAGCACCTCCTTGTCCCTGGCCGGGGGCATGTGTAGCGTTTCTCTGTCATCGGGACTTCTCCCATCCCACGCACTCTCATTCTCCCTCCCATCAAGCAACACTATTTCAAGCCCACAGGTATTTGTTATCATTGGTATTAGTAGACACTAATCTGTTTGGAAATGGTGCAGTATGAAATGATTTTCAGTTTTTCAACCTCATCAACAAACAAATAGAAGTTTTCTGTTATATGTCATGCATTAATGAAAGATGAACCCTGAGGGCTCTAGTTTGGTAGACTGGCAGACATGAGCTCCGTCTAAATACCAGCGCATTATCAATTTCATGTAGGCGCAAGTCTAGTTCTCTATGTTTGAGAATTTGGTAGGCCGCATTGGGCATTTCTGGGTGTGCGGGGGCAACAGGGAAGCCACTCCCCCACTTCATCTGACATTTTGGTAACAAAGAGTGGACTGCCTGATGCATAAAAAGCAGTGCATGATAAATTTCACAAGGGCTCAGGTCCAGCCTGTCATGTTTTTGGCCAGCCCTGCTTTGCCTCATTTGGTGTTTTGGCACAACTGTTATACAGTCTTGCAATTTTGTGACCAAAAGTAGACAAAATCTTAGATCACATAAAATAATCATTTTGAGGCGCAGGTAGTGTATTTTGGTGGACTTGGAAAGAACACATTCAGATACTTTTCATTCATAAATATGAACAATTGGCATGTGCCAGTACCTCTGAGTCATTATCATAATAAATTAATCGAACAAATTCAAATCATTGTCATCTGAAAAATGTTTTTTGAAATCTCACACGCACATAGACACAGACAAGTAAATACATACTGATAGGGGGGTGATGTCCATGAACCTGGCTGCACAATCGGAGTGCGCACGGTTGTGTCTGTGCCATCAGCAGCGCCCAAATGAACATCTTTCGTAATGGAAGCCATCTTGCAGTTCCTTTTAAGGGCCGAGAATGGATCATGCTATCTCTACGCTCTCCACAGTCACTGTAAATACCCATCCATCCATCCATCTTCTATTGCCGCTTCTCACTGTGTGGCTGCCATGCCCCATTTATAATGTCGTTCAATGCCACCAGCCACGAAACATTCATTCAGCTATCATCTCAACGCCTTATCCTCACGAGTGTCGCACGAGTAAATGGAGCCAAAAACAGGTGTTTTACTCACATCAAAATGCATAACAGAGTCTATAGAGGGCCCTCAAGACACACGTTCTTCTTATCAAATCAGGCCCCGCCTCGTGGGAACCCTGTATTCATAACAAAAATTCCGCCTGCGGGTGATTAACACTGAATGTCCGGCTTTGTGCCTCCAAACACACATTTTCGACAGTAAAACGTTGTAACTGATAAATGCCGTGTTTCTGTTTACTTGGCTGATTTGGTGCAAAATCTCTCCTCCTCAACTCCGGAACTAAAACTTAACTAAAACCATGTGGATAAAGATCGGAATGTATGGGAGTAGTGGAGGAGAGGTACGAATTTCTTGTCATCATAAGCGTTTCTCAAGTCATATTTAGTTGCTCAGGTGGGGGAGGTGTGAGTGTGCAGAATAAATAAGGGGTGCTTAGAAATGCATCAATGAAGTGAAATAACAATTTGGTGGTGTGTAGTGTGAGAAATCATTGTTGTAGCATTGTTAAATGCTTCAAAAAGTTGCCTTTTCATGATTGAGTCCCTTTATAGTGACACCATGTAAGATTTAGCTACGGACAGCAGGAGGAGGCTTGTTTATTCCTGCATTTATCGTCACGCCCCTAAAGCTCCCACAGGCTCATGCGAAAAAATACACATACTCCCAGGGACTGTGTGTCATTTAGGGGCATTACGGTAAATGCAGCAATACACACTCCTCCCCCTGCTGTCCATAGCTATAACAGACATGGCAGCATCCGAAGGAGGGCCACACCTCTTGTCATATATTTTAATGACAACTAGACTTACAATTATATTTAAAACATAGTGTTGGTCGGTAAGAACACATTTATTTGCATGGTTTTGAAATTTATAATAATGTTATTCATTTTTAATGAAAAACTGTCTAAATCCTACACAGTGTCACTATAAGTACTCTGTACGTGCTATTGGATGGTAAACAAGTTTTGGACATTACTTTCCACAAAGGCGCTAACACCTTCCTCTCCCTGCGGGGGTCTACCAAATTGGTGGAAAAGGCACAGGCAAATAGTTTCGACCGCAGTTGACATGGTATTCTATTGAAAATGCCTCTGATTGTGCTCTGATTGCACGGTAGTAGTCGGATGCTTTGACGCGCACATGGCATGCACCACATCTCTCTAAATGTCCCAATCTGTACCTGTCTACCAAATTGCCAAATCTCGGTCTGGCCCAACCCGACCACGTCTGCGCCTTGCTGATCGCCAGACTGCGCCAGAGGACCAAAATAGAGCCTTGAATGTTTAAAGTGTACCTCTGGACCTCGGAAGGAAAAATATACATGGTTAATCGAGAAAAAAGGCATCCTATTGTATTTTGTTTACACTGACTTTATTGGAGCAAGCTTCTAAGCGCGTACGAAACTTGGCCACACTTATATGACAACAACGATCTGGCATATCACTCAGTGGGGTAAGGGATAGCACTGTCAACGACTTGATGTGAAAATCCCTTCCCAAAATATCTATTCTTTAAAACTAACTTGGGCGATTTTGGATGAAATGTTTACATGATGAGACACAAAAATTAGATCCCTGGCAATTTATCAAACTTTACAGTATTGTTCCCTTTACTCATTCAGACCCCAAATTGGGTTCTCCAGAAGTACACATTAATGAATTTACATCCTCATTTCAATAATAATCCTGATGTCCTATTCACTTTTTAACTGTTCTTCTAAAGGTGCATCCAGCTTCAAGCAGCTCCTACAGTGTGACTTCCACACAACCTTTCATCACTGGTCTTTCCACACTGCCACCACTACTGAGTCAGGCGCCAACCTCATTACAAGGTATTGGGCAGAGGTCAAAATTGTGTTTTTTTTAAACTGTGTTCTTTCTTTTCACTTTAAATTGATTAATATTATCAAATTTTGCCTATAAGTCTCACTTAAATGAAATGTTTTGTGTGTGTGTGTGTGTGTGTGTGTGTGTATATATATATATATATATATATATATATATATATATATATATATATATATATATATATATATATATATATATATATATATATATATATATATATATATATATATATGTATATGTATATATACACACACACAAAAGGGGATTTTGTTTGTGAGACCGAGTACTGCTGTTCGTGGTCTCAATTCTTGTTAAATAAATGTCCCACAACAAACTTCAACATATACCAGAGCGACTTGAAGTTTGGAAATTAGGGTAGTATAAATTTTGACATCTTGTTCCCTTTCAGAGTCAGACCTTGATGATTGTCGCTTCCCATGTCAGGGAAACTCTCCAAGGGAAAGTCTTTCCTCACAGTATGTACTTTATTTTTACGTAAATATTTGCTCCTTTAAAATGATATTCAAAGGATACGTGACACGTATACACAGAAAATTAAATCAGGTCAACAACCAAAGGAATAAATGAAACACTTCACCCTCTTACTTTCTCCATCACACACAGGTCCCCCATGAGTTCCCTTCCTCTTCTCTTTGACCAAAGAGATGGTTTAGGTGCAGGAGTCCATGCGTGTCCTGACACTATCCCCCAGGCAAGCTCCCACATTGAGCTCCTGTTGGAGAAACATAGCAACGGAGAGATTGGCGTCAACAGTAAGTGACCTCATTCTTGGCCTTCTGTTCAGAAATGTACTGTTCTGTCCTAGTGCTGGTTGGTGCAAATGTGATTAAAAAAAAGTTGAATTTTTCAAGAGTTGAAGGCATTTCAACAATATGAGTACATTTACAATTCTGACTTCACTTAAACCTGGTAAAACTGGATTTCACTTCTGGCCCACAGAAACACACCTTACTGTATTCATTTTCCACAAATATTTTGTGTTTGTTGAATTTTCATTGAAGATACGATGTGTAGAGTAAAAAAGTAGAAATCTGTATGGATAGTTTTTTTCTTGCCTAAAGATGTGGTTTATGTTTATTTATGATAATACCTTCTAAGTTGTGAATCCAGTTTAACTTCCAAGAATGAAAAAGCTGCATCTTTGAGCTTGTCTGATGCTTTGATTTTTCAGCAAAAATAAAGGAATTGGCCTAACTGTTCAAATATAGTTGGAGGGAAACGTGTAATCGTCTCTTCCGTAAGAGTCTCCAATATTCAGTGGATTTTGACCACGCGTTTGAGAATATTTATCTCACATATCTTATGTTTTGTGTGCATTCATTCAAGTACATCCACACCAACAATCATCATTTGGAGTTTTTTTTTACTCAGTCTTGGATTTATTCACTTAATAAAATCGTGTGTTTTTACAAGACTTTACACAATCGGGATTTTTAGTGCTGGTCACAATCAACAAACAGTGTGTTAAAGGCAACCGGTCAACGATCCAATCACAAGATAGCTACTTCTTTGTCATATACGCCAATTTAAATTATTTGTTTATTTAGTGGATATGATGTTTATTGTGCTTACAAAATATAGAAGATATCTATAGAATAAAGCATTTTTGCCATGGTTTAACAATCTTTGTCTGTTGTAATGATGTAGTTTTCAATAGTTTGTCCAATAGATGGCACTGTTTCATCATAGCATCGTTCTGCCTCTGCAGCCTGCAGAGTTTTTTTTTTAGGGCTGCACGATTCTTGCCAAAATAATAATCACGATTGTTTTGTTCCATATTGAAATAACGATTATTAATCACGATTATTTGTTGAAACATGCCTATTTATTGCTCTTTTTTAAAACAATCAGTATATAAACAAGGTTTCAAGGCTTGATACTTACAAATAATGATAATAAACCAGCTTGTTTTCCATGTAACCCTCATTTGGTACACCTGATTAAAGTAACCACGGTTGTTATCAGACTTTTGCAACGCTTGCGTATTAGCTGAACGTTTGAATCTGGTTTGAGAGTTACATGGAATACTCAATTACTCACGCATGATACGCGATTAGAGCTGCACACTGTCGTTGTATGTTAAGGCAGACGACGCAAAAGGGGAAAAAAACGTAAATGTTTTGACAGATTTGGACAGTTTTACAATCACATTATATGTATTGCCAATCCGGTATCGTCCCATGCCTAGTTGCTGTCACATGATGTCCGTCGGGCACAAGGACTTCTCAGACATATGAGTTATTTTCTGTTTCTGTCAGTTGTAGACATGCTCCAGTCACTTCACTCGCTGCAGCAGGAGAACCAGCGGCTCCAGGACCAGATTCTCAGTCTTTCAGCCAAAAGGGAGAGACTGCAGTTGCTCACCACAGAGCTTGCTATCCCCTTCCCTCACGCTCATTCAGCCTCAGTTCAGTCTTTGCACACCACAGCCCGGATGAACTTCCTGTCCTCAAGTCAAGGTCAGATTTGTCATCTCTCTGTATTTAATGGCTTTAACTTAAGACATTACTAATGAAATTGCCCTGTCTGCTTTTCATGTGCGCATCTCTTCATTTTCCTGATCAGCCTACCTTTGCATTATTCGCATGGTGCATTTTTTTAACACACAGGCATGATTGCGTTTTTTTGTTTAAATTCTCCGAATGAGTCTTTGAGGCAGCGGCGGTTAGCGTGTGTGACTCACAAGTTGAGAGTTCCCTGTTTTAAACTCGGCTCTGCGCCGAATTTGCATGTTTTTTATATGCTTGTGTGGATCTTTTTTCTGAGTAGTTTGGCTTCCTCCCAGGCTCCAGAAACATAACATGTTAAACTAATTAATGACCACCACATTACAGCATTATCTATAACTGCAATTTTCTGGTGACCCCCCCCCATCTCTTGCCTAAAATCAGCGGGGATAGGCTCCACAATGAGGAAAAGTGGTGTAGAAGTTAAATGGATGGTTGAAACAGCTTCTGATTCTGCCTCTCTTTTCTCAGACTCCCTAATCACCAATAAGAGTCCTCTGTCCAAGAGCAGTTTCCTTAATGACGCTTCCTTTGTTACCTCCTCTGAGGTGAGAACCTGTTCGCCACAAAATATAATAACAAATACAGTCTTTGCCCTTTCCTGCATGAATTTTATTAAAGTGGGCTGTGGCTTTTCTAACCAGTGCACCGACATAGACATCAAGATCAACTCCAAACGCAAGCTAATATAGAAAAAGAAAAAGTCACTTTTTCTGTTCTTGTCTTCCCAGGATCTCCACTCTGGTAGTCCGTCCCGCAGTAGCTCTTCCCTCTCCTTCCAGAGCACTCCTCCTCAACAAAGCCCCGCCTCCCTGAGTCAATCCATGATGAATGGGCGAGGTTCAGGTGACAGTTTGGGCCAAATCGGCCAAGCTGGCACCTCGGCTCAGTCTGCAGCGGGCGGGCTACTCACATCTCTTGCAAGTCCCCAGCTGATGAATGGGACCCTCAGCAGTTTAAACGGGGTCATACATTCTCCAGTCCAGAGTGCCTCGCAATTCACACTCCCTGCTCCGCGCTCCCAGCCGCCTCCACTCAACCCACAGAGCTTCCAGCTTCCCAAGAGTGCGAGCCCGTACGTAACCAAAATAACTCAAGAGTTTTCTTGTGTCCGTATCATCTCAACCGTCTAAGATATTAGTAACTTGAGAAAGTATAAATAATCAAATGTTTTCATTTGATTGTCTATCTCTCAGGTCTTCTCTCCTGTCAGAACAGCAGAAACAAATACTTCTTGAACAGCAGCAGCAACTCCAGCAGTTCCTCACATCACAGAACTTCAGTCCTGTAATGTCTTGTTCTAAAACTCTTATGTAATTCTTCCATGGGCGTCTAGAAGAATTCACTAGCCAGGTGGAAGACATAGTCTCTCCAGTGTGTTATCTTTAGGGTCTTCTTACTGTATTCTTGGACATACCCGGAAAAAAATCACAAGGGTTGGTCCAGGAGGCCACCTCTGTGCTTCTTCTATCAAATTGCCGTCTTAGGTGTCTTGTTTTCAAGTGCATGTATGGGCACCCTTGTGTTTGACATAGTATTTGTTATTAGCTATTCACATTGAGCACTTTAGTCCAAGAACACCGCTAAGGTTCTGGTTTCTGCTGGTCGCCTTTCTGAGTTTTACTGCCATTGCCCATCCTGAGCATTCCAGTAACCTAGCAAAACTCTGGAGCCCCTCCAGAGGGCTCTCCAGCATCATGTTCAAGAAATCCGGTTAGTGTAGATCCACTGACAACAGTCCAGACTCATTTTAGAGTAAGACTACCCTCTTGTCTACTGGGGTGAATGTCAAAGTATACGTCAAAACCATAATTGTCCATTGTGATTCTTTCCAAACTTAATGATTTAATGGAAGATGCAATACATGTCACTAGAATGCATGGATGGAATATTATCAAAAGGATACTTGCATTTTTTTATACATTGTCCCAATATGTAGTTAGAACATAAATCATTGTAGACAACTATTTGGTAAATATGAATTTGCTTTCAATTTCGATCTAATTGTGCATGCTCAAGGCAGTCTTTTGCAGGTTTTGCACAGTCCCTTCAGTGTTATTCTTAAACTCTTAGACGTGAAGCCTGTACATTGAACTTGTTCTTTGTTCTAATAGCCACTTTATTTGACCATTTTCACACATTTCATATGTATATAATTTACTAACTAGCAGTGTTGGGACTAATGCATTACAAAAATAATGTAATTACTGTAATGCATTATTTTTTGCTGGAACACAGTTAGTGTAATGCAGTACAGTAAAAATAAGAGTAATGCAATGCATTACCTTGCATTTTTAACTTGAAAGTGGTGTTTTTTCACCCAAATTCACCAAAAACACGGCGAGACCAGCACGCCCATTAATTTTACTTCGTCAGAGATAAAGACAAAAAGAAACTAGCAATAATGACAAGGTAAGCTTAGATTAATTTTCATTGTACAATTTCTATTAATAATAATCTTCAGAATAAATAGTTCTGGCTGATGTGTATCAAGATGAAGCAGCCAAATCTCATTAAACACCTTAACAATGAAGTTGGCTAGCTGCTAATGATAGCCCCACTGAAACCAGCTATTTTTGAATCTTCTGTCCCTAACTTAGCTGACTGAACTTGAATTTGAATATTAACAGTGAAATTGCGGAATGCACTAACTGTTTCTACCTGAAGCATAAACAATGCATCACTTTGCTTTGACGCTAAGAAATAGAGGGATTCAAATACAAAAAAGGATGGTTACTGTACAATACAGATGGAATGATTTGTACTGTTTTAGGCTTAAGCCAGTGCTTCTAAATTATACAGTATTTTGTCAAGCCCCCCTAGGAAAGAGAAAACTTTTCGCCCCCCACACCACTCGACGCGATGACTATGAGTAAAATTATTATCTATAAAAATTGAATAAGTAGCACTAAACCTGTATGTTTTTTTTAACATTAACAAAAGAAAAAAGCAATGGAAATCAAATGTCAACAACTGTTTACAGCGTTTATACAGGTTACAGCTTAGTCTAAAACAGAAAAAAAACAAGTGCATCACAGTGCCGGAAAGTAAAAAAAAAAAAAAAAAATCTGTTCTTGAGCTCAAACTGTCCCTATTTATGACTTGACCATAGGAGCAGAAGGCGGTAGTTTGCCAGATGCTTCAGCAGCAGAGGCAGAGGGAGCTGCAGCGCCTCACCCTGGCAGGAGTTCTCACGACCACGCCAAATTCCCCCATACTATCCCAGTCGCCCAACCTGCTCTCCGCAGCGACCGCCTGCCCCCCGCAGGGCAACCAGGCGGGAAACCTCTTCGGCCGACAGGACGGCGCACTTCACAAGCCTGTATGTGGCACCGCTCTTGGTCCATCACCAGCGCCTACTCTCACATGAGATGTTCAAGTCTTGCAACTTGTGTGATTTTTCAGGCCGCGGGAGAGAAGGCTGGTGACAAGAACGGCTAAAATCAGCAACGATGCATGTGGGGTGGGTGCCCTTTACGTAGATTGTCAGCTACCAGTAGCTTGCAAAGTAAGTGTCGGTAGCTCCCGCGGCATTAACTCGATCACTGCCAATCCTTTCAGTTTTACTCTATGTTATTGATATAGCTGCCTGTCAGCAGAGGTGAAAGACTTTGATTATTTGGACTGTCCCATGCTGAAAATGTTGAGGGCACCCCCGCAGTTTGCACCACGGCAAATGAAGATATGGATCAGAACTCCCTGAGAAACAACAGCTCTACTCGCATAACACGAGGACATCATTTTATACTCTTTAATGAATGTACAACAGGGTGGACTTGAGCTGAGGTTTTGCGTATGGAAGACGTTTTATCAGAGGTTCTTTAATGTTTTTATACAGGCAGCTTTTCAGAGATCAGGACTATGGCGGTCTCTTCTTAAATTGCACTAATTTTGTTCGCTAGACCAACGGGCCAGCTTATGTGGACAGTCCTTCCTGATTCTGACAGGTGTGGTCTCCTTTTTTCTTTTTGAAGTATAATCTCAAGCACTGACTCTTCGTGAATCCTTTTGCATAGATGTTCCATTCAGACTTTGGGGAGTTATTGACAGAATTTCATCCGCAAGTGAGACATCTCACACATTTGTCTTCCTGCAAATGTCGTCTTCCCTTTTTGTTCGCCGCACTCGCGTTTCTTCTTGCCGCTTAATTTATACTTACGGTAAAAGTTCAGTCAACATTCATTCCTATCGTGCGAGTGACTTGCCGCGGCAAGTCCCAACAGGACAAGCCAAACGTGGCAACGACAAATGACGGCATGTGGTCAGTAGAATTTCAATAAGCTATTTATTACCTCAAAAGTTTCTGTCCTCTTTTTCTACACTCAAATGTGGCTTCCATTTTGTTCTAACTTCTCTTACTAGATACAGTGGATATAAAATGGCCACCCCAAATCTTGTCTTTAATTATGCCGTTGTTTACTCGTGTCTAAATCTTCGAAATTCTTCCCTACAACTGCCGTTAGTGTGTTCTTGCACCAGATAAGTTTATATTGTTCTAGTTGCTGTCGAGATTAAGAGGATGAAACCAAACAATTGGTAGCTGTTAGCGAAGATTTTCCCCCTGAATGAGTATGCACTTTGCATGTTAGAGGTATAATAAACTGTTTAGTCTTTTTTTTTAATGAGAATTGGCACTTATCTTTAATTGACGGTATATATGCCTGTTCAACACATTGTTTTCATGTCTGTGAACTAGCTGAGTTTTTTGTTTTGTTTTTAGCAATACTGGATAGATAATGCCTTAATATGCTCAACATACAGAGGAAAGGTTAAGGCCAAAGGCTCAGTCATAGTCTTTCTTTAGTAGTTTTATATTAGGGATACTTTACATGGCATTTATCCCAAACCCATGTATACATATTTTAAGTAGCCAGTTTATTCAAAAGGAAGAAGTGAATAACCTGATGGTAATAACGATAGCGTCCTTTTGTTTTTCCCTGTAATTTTTGTGTTCAGAGTTGGTTGTTTGCGCTTCAGAGACGTGAGAGAAAAATACGAAATGGAGATCTTGCAATGAAGCCTGCACAGTGGTGTCCGATCAAAAGATGTAAACAATATTGGAAATTCTGTCACAGTCGTGAGTTATTTGTGGTGTCACCTGCTCTGAGGATGGTGACAGGAGATGCAGTGGACCCTTATTGGCTACTGACACTCCCATTTGTGGCAATGGCTGATGGAAAATCTCTCCCCCCATTTAGCCATGTGATGCTTCCATTCTGCAGCTCAAACATTCACATTTTATTATCACAGGAAAGGAACTATTCTGTAACTTTTTTGTGTTTTTCTTTTTTTTTGTAGCAATATTGTCAGAGGTTTTCTCACCTCTTCGGTTTTAAATATCGTCCGCCCAATGTGACATCTTGAGTGCTCGTTAGTGTCGTCTGTAGATGTCAGAAAGCATATGAAAACATGTTGCTTACTAGGAGGTGAATTAATAGTGTAGCAATGACAGAACGGGAATGTTTATTTTGTTGATTTAAAAAAAAAAAGAGCCAACATTTCAATATTACATGTGGGAAGTTTTCGATTTACCAAGTACAGTATGTCCTAAGAAGACAATGTCCAAGGAAGGGAAAGATGCAAAAGTTTTTGTTTTCTTTCCCATGTTGCACTGGGGCACTATAAGCCCGATCTGTTCAATCTATTTTTGTTTGATTATGAATTGTACTTTTTTTTATGTAAGGCACGTGTTCTTTAAAGCTTTGACACCCGAGATAATCCAAGTTATGAATGTCGTACTGTTTTATCGTCAGCATAACAACATTCAAGCACCCATCTCACAATGAGGTTTAATGGAAAGTTAGTTACTTGTTGGAATCAGAACTGCATAAAATGCAGTGGTTTCTCAAATATGTTAATAACTACAAAGTTATAAACTATGCATGATTTTAAATGCATTGTTCCCTGGTAACATTTTAAAAAAAATATTAAGCGGACACCTAATTCTAATGACAATCCTTTTGGCATTGTACAGTATAATTGCCTGAAGGAAATAATTCAAAAATGAATTTGCCAATATTAAGATTAAATCCATGTAAAGTATTTTGATACCTTTGTGTGTAAAATTAAAACAATGGATGAGTACAAGTTGTTGTTGGTATTAATTCATTTTGATGATTTGTTTTATATTATTATAATTTCTTTGTTGCAGGGCAAATATCATTGGACTGTATTTACACTGCTCAGCATAAATGAGCACACCCAACATGTTTGTAAGAACAGCTTTAGTTTCCTTCGGAATCAAGATTTTCTGTGGGATACTATACTACAAAATACTCTCACAATGTTGGGCAATTGTTTGCAAACTGATTGTTAATCTGTACACTCCAAAAAGTAGTTTTCTCAACAAATTTAATAAAGCTCTAATTGCACAAATGAGTAGACAACGAGGATAAGAGTGAAAAAGTTTGAATTCCAGGCCTAGCAGACATGTTGCTGTCTGAGGTCATGAAGGTCATACAAAATACCAGAGGTGGGCTACTTACTTTTTTTTTCTGTTCCAACATTCATCAGAGTCTCGGCCCCTTTCGGTCTTCGTCACTCTATCGTTTTTTCAAGCGATACGAAATTGTAATTGCCAGTCCGTCTGTATTTTACCCAAACCTTCCGCCACCACTGGAGGGCAACATTTGACCTTTTTTCTGGTTTGTCATTCGTCAGGCGCTGTTCTACTTCTGTTTGCATCCATACTAATTAATTTTCTATTTTAATACTTACATTTAAAGTTAACACCATGTCTGTGGTTCTATAGCTACGCCGCTATTGAAACACAACACAGCAATATAAGTGTAACACGAAAACAAGGCCAGGTAAGGGGTTTAACCCTAAGCTATAATACACCATCAGGTTTGCAACAGGCAATCGTGTCCACTGGTTGGCATTACCATGCTATGCATGACTCTCAAATTGTGGAATCCGGTTCTCATTAGAACTGTCTGCCCTACAACTATACTAGAAGAAGGTTTCATTAATATTTGTCTAAATTTCATCTGTCACATACACTACAAATAAAACAAAGTATGGATATGGTTGAATTCACTTTAAAAAAAAGTCTCTAATTAGGGAATTAAAAACTTCTATCTTGCATATCCTGGCCAAGAGCCAATCAGAGAAAGAATGCAAATTCGTTCTGCACCCACTGGTTACTTTAAAGAGTGATTGCCTTGTGGGGAAAACGCATCCCAGAATGCTCTTATCAGCAAGAAACCTGAAACCAGGACTAAGCAAGGGAACAACTACAAACAACTAAAGTCAGCTGTGTTCTAGCTGTGAATGACAAGTAATGAATTGAACCAACCCAGTTTATTCACGCAACTGAACATATTTCTCCACAGCTTGGTGCTGCAGTAAAGTGACCTCTGACTCATTGCAGTTTGTACTAGAAAGATGCATTAATATAGCAGATAAACATCAAGGCAGTTGAATTGTATTTCAGTAAGCAAAAAGAGGCGTGGCGGGCTGACGGACAGGTGACGTGATGTCTGTCCCAAAAAATTACAATGACCCGTGAAAATTGCAATTCCGGCATTTTTAAATCTACATTTTTTTTAACATCCATGTCATTTGTCGGTCCGTTGGCAAAACGGATGTCTGTGCAACGGACTGACGGAGAAGTCGTCCGTCCTGACAAAGAGCTCCCCTCTGGTTATTATTAATGTTGTAACAGACTGTAGCTTGGCATTGTCTGCTGCCAAAATATGCAGGAACATCCTGAAAAGACATTGCTTGGATGGCAGTGCACATTGTTCCAAAACCTGTATGTACTTTTGAGCATTAATGGCGCCATTGACACCGGCACACGCTTACATATACACATACATCACAAATGCTGGGTTTTGAATGTTTCACTTACAACATTGGATGGATGGATTGTCTGATAGCTTGTCTATGATTTCCCCAAAAACGGTCATTCAACATTGGTTCTTGGCACATGTGCAGTGATTTGGTCAAATTCTTTGAATCTTCATATGATATTAGTTTCTGTATCAATCGTTCCAAATAATTCAATTGTTCATGAACATTGTTCATTTCTGCAATCACAACAAGAGACCCTCTATCCACGCTGGTCTAAAATAAAACCAATTACTTCAACTCAGACATTTGAAGGAAAAAAAGCCAATCTACATTCACTTCAGTGCACGGTGAAGAATAAGACAAACAAGACACCACGGGAGTGGGTGGGCCTCAAAACCAAAAGAGCTAAAGGGACCAAGCGCAATACGGTGTCATTTTATTGGTTGAGGGTTAATACGCTAATGCAGGCATGTCAATATAGCTTTACCTTGTGGGCCTCATAATGGGAACTCTATTGCCAAGTAGCCTGCACCAATGAAATTATGGTACAGTGGGCCCCCGTGTGACGAGATTAACCCATTCCGCGGTTAGGGTCGTAAGGCAAATTCGCTGAATGATGGGCAATCCAAACCTATGTTAAATAGCTAATGCGTTTAGAACCCCAGGTAAAAACATCAAAATTGTACATACATATTAAAAATTGCTACCAAAATAGTATGGTAAGTGCTACCTATATATAATATACATGTATACAATCAGAAAACATCATAAATAAAAAATATAGAAAGGATTTATTTACCTTTGAGTGGTGCCTGTTATGCCCATATTCCCTAGTAAAGGTAGCCTAGGCTAGGTTAGCTTCATATTTCTTGATTATCACCAGCATCGTTTCCATATAAATCATCTTCTTACCTCTTTAACAGCACTAGCAATATTGGGACACACAGCTAATCCTTTCAACTTTGAATTAAAAAGCAAAATGCACTATAAATACGGGTTTGTAACCACTCACAATCGAACAAAGCTTTACCGTTCCGCCATTTTGAAACAAGTGAGGCCGACCAACAGCCAAATACAGCCAAGCTCCGAGGGTCATGAGTTATTTTGGGCTCAAATCCGGGAAAAAGTCATAAAGAGGGGATGAAAACCTCAGTATTCAGTATTCACGTTGTAACACAGGGGTCCACTTTATATATGTATATAACTTAAAAATAACAATTTTATATGGTATTATACTCTGCCCAAAAATACAAACACAAGATCATTATTAATCACTATGAATTAATTCATATGAATTACTATTGAACGTCAATGTTATACTTTACAAACTCATCTCCAGATTCGTCAGGCCAAATTAAACCTTTTTGCGAGCCAGAACCAGCCCGCGAGACGTATGTTTGACACCACTGGGCTAATGATGGGCATGGAGCATAATTACCACGAGAAGCCTTGGCCCCTCCTGTTACACAAGGCGTAGTGTGTTTACATTTGACGGCCAATCCCCTGTCAACTTGCTCTACGAGGCCATATTGGAATTTTAAGAGGTTGCAGCGTTTTCTATCAGGTTGCAAAAGTTTTATCTCTATACGTTAGCAGCATGTCCACTGTATGTCGTCGACTGCAACATTATTTCAGACTGCCTCGGTCATTATTAACTTCTTCCTCCTCGATGGTGAGTTATTTGTGTTTTCACGCTTGATTAGTTTATCAAGTTATAAGATACAGCATTACGCTTAAGGTTTAAGCGTTCTTTCAAAAAAAAAAAAAAAAAAGTTGTTTTGCTTTAATTCTAAAGGGGCCAAGTCGCCACGCCTTTTTTTGTTCACCTTTGACATAAGTTCCGTGCTTGTTACGTACTGTTGTTGCAGGCGTTGGGAACTTCCTCGAGAGCCGTATCCTGCCTCTTTTCGATCTCTCTCACTTTCAGCACACTTGATTCAAAAACATTATCGGGATCAATTCGTGACTAGGCTTCCGCGGAGATTTGGTGACAAACTGGTCATTTTGAATCAGTTGTGAGAGAGGGAGACATCGAAAACAGGTAGAATGTGGCTATCGAGGATCTGGAGTTCCCTTCCTCTGGTTTACTGTGGTTGCGATATAGTGACTTTATAGACAAAAGTACAACAATTAACACGTTATTTGTAACGCGCAATCAGTCAATTTAGCCAGAAGAACCCGGATGTCACCTCAAAATAAAAGATTGAAATGTGGTGACACGTGTTGTAGTTCTTTTTTTTTTAATCCCTTTTCAATTTGGAGTGAGGTTTGTCATCTTCAGATGTTAATTGATATTGATTGAAAAGGATAATATCGTTCTGGGAAAAGAATACACGAATTGAGCTTGTTAGTGAAAAACAGACCAGCCTGGCTGGTGTGTGTGTGTGTGTGCAGCGCCACATTAACATATTACATGATCTAACATACGCCAATTCATGTTTTACTCGTTTCCTGTCACCTTGATTGACTGTTCATCAAAATCGAGTATATGCATTTTAAAAGTAAATAAGTATATGAATATCCTAATAGATAGTGTGAAAATATTGGAATGCTCACACGATATTATTTATTTATTTTGACTCTCAAAAGTGTACTCTCTGTCTGTGATTAGGTAATGCATAAACATGTCTACATAAATTTTGGTGAGGATCAATCATGGTTTTTGTAAATTATCTGTTGTGGATAGGGGTGCCCAGTGACTTTTGTCTTTTTTTTTTTCGAAGAAAGAATGTGAAACCGGATAAGTAGGTGTGCTACATAAATTATGGTTATACTAATAACATCACGTGGCAGTGTTATGGTAAAATAAACCAAGAAACAAGTTAAAAAATAAAAAGGTACGGAACACAGAGCAGTAGTGCCTACTGCTGTTGAGCTTTAACTGACTTCCATTACAGGTGCACATTCGCCCTGAGTCTACACAGCCTATCCCTGCAGCCCGGCTGCCCTACAGGGTGCGACTGTGTGCTGGAAAACGTTATGCCTGGTGTGCATGTGGGCACAGCAAGAAACAGGTTTGTCTTTGTACACAACATTTTCGATTGGAGTGGAAGCCCTGAAAAAAGAAGAATGTGAGTGTGTCTGTAGTATACGTATACATATGTGTGTGTACATTTATATATATATATATATATATATATATATATATATATATATATATATATATATATATATATATATATATATATATATATATATATATATATATGTATATATATGTATATATATGTATATATATATAATTTTTTTTGTGCTGGTATTGTGTATAGCAAAGGTGTATTGCGATACATATTGTGATACAAGCCACACATCGTTGACCTCTTTGGGCACACAATAACCCCCCCCCCCCCCCCCCCCCCCCCAAAAAAAAAAAAAAAACATGTCCACGATTTTTTTTTTCTTTAGTATGTCCCCAGCAGTTGAGAATACGCTTTCAGATTTCACTGATGTGGCAGGAATACAGAGGTACCTCTTTGCCACACGTGCCAGCACAGGATACTGGTGACAGTGCTCTTCAACCGTAAACAGATATGTGACATCACTCGCGTTGGTGAAAAAGAAAATATATGACAAAAACCAAGGAGTAATCTATTGTTACCATTTATCAAATACAGTGAAAGCTCGCTGGTAAGGTTTTTTTTTTTTTTTTTACGAAATGCATATAAAAGAAACAAAATGAAATAAAACAAATCTTGAAATCTCAAAATCCCCAATTTACGTGAGATTCTACTGCTCGTTAATATGGCTGCTCAAATAGTATTGCGCTTCGTCGAAACACATACAGGAGCCTACAATTACTACGGATGACTCGAACACCGGGCGGGAGCCTAAGATGACTACAACGGCAGAAACAAACAAAATGTTATCTTCTTATTAAGTTTTCTTTTCTGCTGCTACTCCTCTTCTTCCACCATCACTTTTACTTCAGAACATTGTATTGATTTAAATACGAAAATAAGCCATTTCAAAACCGATATTCAATATGTTGGAAACTGAATGTCGTATTGAAATAGACATATTGCGTCACTTCGTATTGCAATATATTGATATTATTGCCCAGCACCAATATATATGTATGTGTTTACATATATGTATATATCTATGTTACTGTGTATAGGATGCACCAACAGTTTGGTGACAATGTGAAAACTTTAGTGGGAGAAAGACTTGCTATGATTTCTGCTGTTAAATGAGTAAGATCTCAGTTGTCTATTCTGGAGTAAAGCTTTGCATTTACCTTGTTGTGTTTTGTTTTTTCTTTCAGATGAAATTTGAGCTAAAAGATTTGGTTAAATTCTAGACAAATTTGATTTTGATTTCATTGCATTTTGTTTACCTCAGCCTTACTGCGATGGAGCTCACAAGACCAAAGCACCAAACCTCTCTCCACTCCGCTTCACCTCTGACAAAGACAAGACTGTTCTTCTGTGTGCATGCAAGCAAACAACAAATGCTCCTTATTGTGATGGCTCCCATTTCAAAGTCATCTACAATGATGTGGTGAAGTCAGTAAAAAGACTGTTTAAATGACCATTTCCCATGTGTACAACAAATAATCTGTTGTATTGTGTTAATAATGCATACTTCATTTTCTGCTGCTTAGTAATCGTGTACATGTTCCCTCTAAGATTTTTTAAAGGGCCTCATTCACAAATTTGTGCCTAAATTCTGTGCATGAAAAATTCATGCAACTATCTGTGATTTATGTTTAGCTTCTTGAATTTGCTTAAATTTGTTGAAGGATTGTCTTTCAAAAGAGATGTTGAACACATCTTTTGTAATCCAAAGATTCAAAAACCGATGAAAAAGTCATTGACATCAATCAGTCTGGAAAGGTTTACAAAGCTTTAGGTCTCTATCGCAAATCATGACGAGAGCCAGGGCTAGTCAATGTATTGGATTGTTGCTGGGAAATGAATATTAAAGTTATTAACATTAAAATTAGGAGGATATCAGTCATATGAGTTTGCCGCAATTTAGTGTTTTAAAAATCTTGGACCACACAACCACATGTACCTAGTTTCAAGTTTGCAATTGATTGACAGCTCAAGGCAGCCAATGACAATCATCTGATGGAGGGAGCGAGGGGCCTACTGAACAGCACAAAAAATCCCTGCTGCACAATGCAAATATAAACTCATTATTCTCGATACAAAGATAACATACTCTTAATGGTTGTCAATGAAATAAGTTCTTCGTGATGTTTCTGTTATTCTTAAGCACTTGCATAAAGGGAAAAAGATGGCAACGGAAGATGGCCGCCGTCTGGCTTCAACCAATGTACGCGATCCTGCACCACTTCTAATTGACCTTCCTGTTTGTTCCTGCGTCATACTTTTGCTTCCGTTTTCACGCACTACCCCATGAACCAATCAAATTAGTGGGCGTCCATGGCGACCATGTTTCCTTGCGCCTATTACCTTACTTGACCTGCCACTCAAACCTTATCGTCCTTTTGATTGGCTGGATGTTTGACGTTTGATTTTCACGTTACTCTTTCTGTATACAACCTTGGTCATGATGACAACGACCGTTTGTTCCGTTATAATATGACATTTACCTGCATGATGATGTCGTCGTATTGAGTGGCTCAAAGTCTGCCTTTGTCAATTTCCTGTTAAGTCGTAATAACGGCGCGTTGCGTTGCAGTTTTGTTTTGGGTTTTTTTACTCCCACCTTTGGCAAGATGTCATTGACAAAAACAAACACCCTGGCCAAGTTACTACAATCATGGGTTACTTCAAGTTCGACACGATCTCGGATAACGTTTACGGCTTTCAAGGTAAAGGTCCTTGTTTTCATGCCATACTATATACTAGTTGCGTTTTCTTGAAACATCTGAAATCACTGACGCCTGTACACGCCTGTTTGTTGGTATTTCTGACGTGATTTCGACTGGCACTGATTTTGCGCCCTTTATGTATTAACTTATTTATGTAATGGTTGCGTGACATGCACGTCGCATTTAACACAGATTATTTTAGTGAAATCAAACAATCGAACGAGCGAGAAAAAAATGAGTGCAGTTTTTGTTTTCGTCTGAAGACACCTGCGACTCAAATGAGGACAAGCAGAGTAGTAGGATAGAAAATAGATGGGGACATTCTAAAAGTGTTGTAAATAAGTGTGTAAGTGTCATCAGGTCCATCTCTCCACAACTCCTCCTGTACCTGTCATCCCCTCTAAGAAGCCTTTCAAAGTGGATCTTGTTGGTGGAAAGCGTTACTCTTGGTGCTGCTGTGGGCACAGCAAGAAACAGGTAAACACTATTTATAACATGTGAACAGTGGATTTTTTATTGTATACTTCCTGGGGTACATTGCATACTTAGAACATGATTTTTAGAGCGCTGTTGTTAAAGGGGAAGTCAAATAGAAAATATTCTATCCGATAATACATTCCATGCTGCCTCACTAGTCTAAACATAGTTTCTGACTAATATTTCCTTTATGGAACATAAACAAAACAACAAAGCCCACTCGTTTTTATCAATCGGTGTGGCCAGCCAGCGCGCCACTAACCGTTGACCCAAACTGACCTCAGTTGCTCAGGTAACCTATCACGGCACAGCTGTTAGTGTCACATGATATTTTGCAACACAGTAGTGCTTTTCATTGCCCTGATTTCCTTTCTGATCTATGACTCCAACACGGTATTCATCCTGGTATCAGTGAGACAATCCGATGATGGTAGATGGGGGATTTATTTCAACCTGAAATTGATTGAGGTAACAAATACAAGCCATTCTAGATTAGTGATTCCTGGCTACTTTGCGCCTCCTGTATAGCGCCCCTCTGTGCACCGCAGATATTTTATCATGAAAAAAAAAGCTATATTGCGGAGAGAGATGCTATGAAGGTTCCCTGTGTGCCAGACAGATGAGTTAACTGTAAATGCACATGCCAGGGGCACTCGACGTCGAACTACTGCAATACACATATTTACTTACATCTTAAATTATGAAACTTCATACAGTAACTGAAGTACTGTTATCCCTTCTCGTTTCCATGTTTTGGCTGTATGTCGTCGAGATCACATTGACCTGCAGTTTTACCTATGAATAGGCGCTTGGACGTCTAATAGAGTCAAGGAAGTAGCTGACCAAACATGATAAAAAGCAGAGTTTACATTTGAAATTCCTATTTATTACAAAATGTAAGAGGATCCCAAGCCTTTCTTTCCTTTGCGGTCTCTTTCATCCGCTTTGTCCTTCTTCCCCATGACAAAATCAAAAAAGGGGAGTACTGTTCTCAGCTGACTGGCCAATCGTCAATCTGTCAATCAGCTCAAGGGGCGCTCACTCCTACAAGACGCAGGCACCAATAAGGAGAGGATTTCAACTTCTGAGCAGGAGTGGGTTACAACTCCTGCCCTCATTGGTTGATTGTCAGGCCAGGAGCCAATCACGTGTCTTGTAGGAGTGCATCAGATCCAGATTGCCGGGACAGTCAGTTGAAAATATTACTATACTACTTTTTTTGTCATTGCGGAGGAATATCACTGAGTAATCTAAATAATAAAAAAATGCAGGCGCTCATATATACATGCATGAAAATTCGGGGGGGTTTACGCTACTTCGCGGTTTTTCACTTGATTTTGGTCCCCGTTAACCGCAAAAAACTAGGCATTACTGCACTGGATTACCCAAAAGATTGATTTCAAAACATGGAGGGTTGGTATCAGAGGTATCAATGTTAGTATCACTCCGCTCATCATTACCACCCTGTAGCTTTGTGAGCTACGCCATACAGAAGGATTCCTTGTTGATAACTTTCAGTGTCAATTACGCTCACTCAATTAAGGTGCGATTTCTGAAACAGCTTTTGCGAATTTGTATGCATTAGTGTATGTTATACACATTTGAGTATTTCTGTCATTCGTTTAGCCTTTCTGCGATGGAGCACACAAGACCAAAGCCCAGGGCTTGTCCCCAGTACGCTTCACAGTGGAGAAAGACACTACAGTTTGGCTGTGTGGTTGTAAATACACAAAGAACCGTCCATACTGCGATGGCACGCACAAAGAAGACTTCATAACATCTGCCCCGCTGCATGAACAGAACTAATAGCTGAAATGTCTTACTTCCAAAAAGGGCTTTTTGGCTTAACTGTGAAGTATCCAACTTGTGGTTTGTAAGGCAGAACGTACGTTTTTTGCACATTTTATCATACTGTATGCATATTATTTACATAGATCTCAAATGTTAACTTTAAGCCTCATGTGTTGCAATCCTATATAAAGTCTGTGTGGTGGAACGGTAAACAAAAGAAGTTCGGAGAATGGTTTCTTGGTGAAAGCTTATCTTTGAGATCTAGGACAAACTTGTTAGGCATAATAAAGGTTTTATGAAAACTCCCAGCATTGAACTTTATTTCACAGTATGCTTCACAGCTTCCTGATTACGCTCAGGAAATGATTAATTGGACACTGTAAAAATGCCTAATACGTAAACATTTTATTGACCTAAAACATGCACATATGGCAGTTTTTTTTAAAGCGTTGTTTTTGTTGTTGTTTTTCTTGAAACAGAAACAAAAGGAATGCTGAATTTTAAGAAACATACATGGCCATATACTCAAAATCCCTTTTGAGTTCTTTTGACGGACAAAAGTGTTGGAGTGCTTAAAAAGTGAAAGCTCCTCATGGTGGCAAATACTTGTCGGTTTGTACTTGTGGCCATAGTCAAGGAAAGTGCATCAACAGTTTTTGTTATGAAAGAGTTACCTCATGAGTGCTTGCTTATACTGGACACTTATACAGCAGTTATTGAATGACTATGCAAGAATAGCTCCTTTTTTTTTACCTTTATAACCAAACGGTGCAGTCATTTTTACTGCAATTGGCCTTCTTTACAGAAGCCAGCCAAATCTACATACAAACTGAATGATGGAAATGAAAGAATCACTGCAAAAAACAATACAAAAAGATTACAATGTATTGTATAAAAGATAAGTTCATACGTATGTACGCACACACGTGCCCACACTTGAAACATACTGTGTGCACTGTTCTAGTCTAATGGACGCACGCACACACATCTATTTGGCGGCTCACTTGAGTTTGTGATGGTGAAAGATGAAAACTCCAGAAGGAACAATTCTCCAGTTTGTATTTTCGCTCTGTAGAAAGAAGGGAGCAATCCGAATACTGTCCTCCCCGTCGCCATGCGCAGACATTAGGTTGTAGGGGGCAAACCACTTTTTTCTCCCCCCCTAGCCTCTTCTTTGCTGGCGGCCGAACTTGTGCCGTTGACGGTCACCTTCCTCGCCGAGCTTCCCTGTTTGGAGGAGAGAGTGTGTCGCTGAGCGTTGTTGGGCACAGTGGTACCGTTGGAGTTTGGGATGGCGGGAGAGGGGGCGTGAGGCGCAGGGCAGGATTGCGTGGAGGCCCGGGGTATCTGGGCCGAAGCGGGACTGTGAACTTTGTCGCTGTGAGAATCGCTCTCTGAGGTGGGGCTGGTGTTGACGCCATCAGAATGGCCCTGGACGGCAGACTGGGATGGCCTCCTGCGCTTCCTTGTGGGTTTGACCAGGTACTGGAGAGGAATGGGTCCGGTCTGCACACAGGGACACAACATAAACGTTTGCGAGTATTTTTGCTCCTCAGAAAATTAGAATCAAAGAGTATTCGATAACGAATAAATGACACGGTAAATTGAAACTGCGTTTAGCAGTACACTATATCCCGCTCTAGAAACTCTTTTTTTTTTTTTCTTATAATACAAACAAGGGCACGGTGGCATAGTGGTTTGCACGTTCGCCTCACAGTTGAGAGAGCAGAGTTCAATTTCAGCTCGCCTGTGTGGAGTTTTCATGTTCTTCCCGAGCCTGTGTGGGTTCTCTCCGGCTTCCTCCCACTCTCCAAAAACATGCATGGAAGGTGTATTGGACATACTAAATTGTCCTTAGGTGTGATTGGGTGCATGACTGGTTGTTTGTCTCGGTGTGCCCTGCAATTGACTGGCACCTATTTCAGGGTGTCCCCCGGGGACTGCCCGAAGTCAGCTGAGATAGGCACCAGCAAGCCAGTGAACCAAGTGAGGATGGAAAACGGATGGAAATACAAATACATGCTGACTGCAAGACTGCAGCCATTTTGGGAATTTATAGTGTGAATGAGTTGCTAAGGTGCCACACACACACGAGTGGAAATCCCTGCACGCTTTTGTGATGAGTGTAAGGTAAGACTTTAGCATGTCACATGTAAGAAAACAGCCAATCAGGACGTGCTTACAATTACAAATCCATGTACGCATGTGTTCATGCAGACAAATCAGTGTAGAAATTTGCAGATTGCATTACACATTTGTGACTTTTAATTCCGTATTTTCGATTCTCTCTGCACATTTCTGACTTCAGCCACACATTTGTGGATTCTTATTACATATTTATCATTTCAGAGCTGCATTTGTGGAACCTCATTACACATTTGTGAATGTGTTTGCACGTACAGATTTTTGCTACAAATGTGCGGATAAAAATATGCATTTGTCAAAAGTTTCCAAGTGCAGGTAACTTTACAATACAGGGAGCAGCACAAATAATTACTCCATCCGGTAATACGTAGCCGCCAGCAAGAGGCATCCTAAAGATGAAATTGACAACACTTAAATCAAAAGCTCACACTTCTCACTCACAGAGCAACTTAAAACTAGTAATTAATAACGAAATATAGACAATTACCAGTTTCCCAACACTATAAAACTCACTAAGGTCTCTAAAGAAATCACTGTGCGTTATAAACAACTGACAAGGGTACGTCTGGCATTGAATGTAATGAAACGCATTATGGGAGTATTCAAATACATACACACACACACACACATATATATACATATATATATATATATACATATATATATATATATATATATATATATATATATATATATATATATATATATATATATACACACACACACACACACACATATATACATACATATATATTATATACATATATATATATATATATATATATATATATATATATATATACACACATATAAATATATATATATATACACACACACATATATACACATATATATATATATATATATATTATATATATATATATATATATATGTATATATATATATATACACACACACACACACACACACACACACACACACACACACACACACACCCACAGTGTAACTGCAGAGTCAACAGGGTTATCCACATAGCTTCAATAATTGTAAAAAATAAAATAAAGAGTAGTATGCATTCAATTCCACCAGATTTTGTGAAGAAGTCCTAAATGTAATCATTATATTTACAGACAATTTATATTATAAATGTTGGGTTTTGCCATTACAACATTGGTAGTTAAAAATGTCAAGTCAGACTGTGTCGAAGATAGTACTACTTTTCCAGTAGCCTCGGGGCAAAAAAAGTTTAGACACCCCAGTTCTAAACACTAAGTTGGAGAAACAGTAAAAAAGTAAGAAATCAAGAAATTTGAGTTTATTTGACCTCTGCCAGTAAGATACAAAGCATGAAGAAGACTCTTTCACTCACCCGTCTCCACTCATAGAAGTAGGCAATATCCATTAACGTGTAGTAATCTTTCAGAGGTTCATCCCCATACAACACCTCTACCTACAAAAACAGACATTATGCAACATTAGCTGCCAAAACATTACACCACATTACGATCAGTGCATTAAATTGTTGTGCAGCATACTTCAACATACTATTTTAAGTCGTACTATTAAGTTTGACACCTGTTACTTGTTAATAGGAAATATATTAAATTAGGTCTCGTTGTAGATTTTAACTTTTGTTTCAAAAAAATGAATAAACAGCTGCACGAAACAAAAAACCTGGTGAGACTATAAAACCAGAAAAACTTGTCAGAACTAGTAATTAAATTTGTGTCAGGAGATGTACAAATGCTGCACACTCCTCTGTATTCTAGCTGTTCTGTGAATATTTCTAATGACCTGGCAAGTTGTGTTTGTGCTAGGAATTTACTTTTGGTAAATGTTAGCATATGCAAACGTTTTGCATTGATAATCGTACTCGTTTGCAACTAATTAACGTTTTGTATTGATAGGATTATCAATTGTAATTCAATTATATGATTTAATCTACGCAATTTGTGTACATTTAGCAAGATATATAATTTTTGCCTATGGGACTTACCTGATTTAGGTTTGCGGAATTTTCTTTTGTTGACAGTTTTGCAATTATAAATACAGTAAGTGAGAGCTGTACTACTCACAAAACTAAATTATAGAAGCGTTACACTCATTTGCTGTTCGCTGTCTGTCTACCTAGAGGCCATCGTAACATCTAGGAAGGACAGAACATTGGGTTATTAATAAAAAATATATATACAGTCGGCCCCCGGTTTACGAACACCCTGTTTTACGAACAATTCGATTTACGAGCGTGGACCACGGAGATTTTTGTCCCCCACTTAGGTGCAAACCTTTCGTCTTACGAACAGTCTGTCATGCCGGCCATTGTATTAGTTCAGATATTTTCGCTCTGCTGTGTCAACAAAATCAGCAGTTGATGCTTGTGACAGTAACGTGAAAGCTATTGCTCTTACAACGTCACAGTCCACTGTCTCAGTCACGGTGTCAGTCACGGGGTCAGTCACGGAGATGCCATATGCTATTGGTCGATTAAGGTCACCCGGTCTCACTCACGGAGATGCTATTGGCCGGCGTCACGTCAATCACAGAAATGCCGATATGCTATTGGCCGAACGCCTTTATCTAGCTTGATGGCATAGCTGGTCGGGATGGAAGGAAGGAGAGAAAATGAGTGAAAAATGGAAGGAAGGAATGTTGTGAAGACTTTGCAAACTTTATCTGTTAGACATAGCTTCTAAAATTGTTAGTAGCGGTAAAGTAAGAAGAAGTAAGAGGATGATATGTTTTAGCATCTCCGTGACTGACACCGTGACTGAAACAGTGACTGTGACATTGTAAGAGCAATAGCATATCAGCGTAACTGTGTTAACTATGCAGGTTGATCTCTGCTCCCCTCCACCTCCACCCAGCTGAAGTCACGTCGCTCCAAAGGTAAATGTCATTTTTCCATTGTATATGTTATTTAATTTAACTGTACAGTAGATTATGTTACTCATTTTTAATATGTGTATAAAGTCGTGATGTTTTTACCTAAGGTTTTTGCACGCGTTGCACGCATTCACGAATTAACATAGGTTTGGATTGCCCGTCATACGAGCAGTTCGAGTTACGAGCGTAGCCACTGAACGGTTTAAGTTCGTAACCCGGGGGCCCACTGTATTTGTGTTCATTTCATTTTATTTTATATTAAATTGTGAAAGTGTTCATGTTGCTCTTCAATACTGCTGAAAAGTAACAAATTTACTCTGTCAAATTGAATACATTGCTGAATTAAAAAAGGGCACTCTGGTTTGGTTCAAATTATTCTTTTTTTTCCCGCAAACATTTGCAATGGGGGTCTTTGGAAAATTTGCTTTCTAAAAGGGGTCCATGACTCCCAAACCTTTGGCGTAGGCCGTTTTATGTTTGATGGTTACTGAAGTGAATACCCGCAGTGCAGCATACTTGAAATGGAAAATGCTGTTGTGTCATTAACAAGTACTTTTTTTATGTTTATTTTCATTTTAAGACAATGTTTTGCAGTCATGGCTTGATGCAATATTAGATTAATTCATCACATGATGGTATGTGAGTGCTTACCCTGTAGTTGCTGGGTATATCCATCTTACTTCGGAGGAACTTCGCTAAGTGCATGACGGACATGGCAGCTGGGCACTGCAGGAAGCGTTTACCACTGGACTGAGAACAAAGTACAAATTCAAGGTGTGCACCAAAAAAATTAACCTCACAACAGGATGGAGGCTTTGATTTCATTGAACTTTGTCTCTAGAGTAAAACCAGGTTTTACCTTGTCTCCATCCACCTCGGCACGCTGCTTCTCATTAGTTCTGCAGACAAATTTAAAATTAAAAAAAAAAAAAAAGTTAAAAGTGTGAATGTTAAACTGTCATGGATTAAGCCAGGGGCGTCAAATTTATAGCCCACGGGCCAGATCGGGCCCACAAGGAGCTCTGATCCAGCCAGCGAGATTATTTTGTGAAGCATTAAAAAACCAATTAGTCCGCTGTCCATGATCAATAGGCAAAAATTCTCACTTTTACAAACAATGCCTAGTTGAGCACTGCAGTTTACAAGCAGAAGTGACAGAAAGTGGAAAACTAAACCAGCATTCATGTTCATGTCAGCATTAGCATCTAGCTTTGCTAATGCTCAGGGCAGCTATAATCCTTCGCCCCGAAGGGATTCACAAAGGAAGCGGGTCGCCAGCTGGGCCCATTACCAGACATTGGACCTTGGTCCTTGTCATATTATAAACAATCAATCTTGTATTTCTTTTTAATTTCATTTACAGCTCAGCAGTTAGCACACAGTTTTTCCGTTTTTGACGTGACATCCTGACTTCATCTTTGTGAGTTTTCATTTATTCAATCAGTCAGTTATTTATTTTAAAGTATTGATTTTTAGTTCTTCCAATGTGTTCAATACAGAGTACGTACTTTATAAACAAATGGGGGCAGAAAAATCATAGAAAATGTTCGCTCATTTCAATGCAATTGAAGGAAAATGTTATATTGTGATTTACAAGGGAACAAAAACAAAGTTATTTTATCTGTCTAAATGTTTTTTACCCATTTATTTTTCAGTAATATTTTTTCCGTTGGCTGCCATTTGCGGGGAATTGGGACTAGGCCAGCGTGCATAACAAAAATGTACATATAATTGACACAAATTGTTATAAATAATTGTTTTTGTTTTTATTGTTAATAATTGTTAAAAGTTATAAACCATAATTTTACCAGTCCTGTGGCAACTGAGCTGAAATGAGTTTGACACTTATGGATAAAGCACTTACAAGTGGCTAACAAAAGGTGAACTGCAGCCTGTATGATTTCATTGAAATGACAAATTTCTTGTCAGTTTTCATTTGTAGGTCTGTATAATTGTGTTCAATGACTACTTGAATAACCTGTGCCAATGCAGTTTGTTAGGTTCAAACTTAATTTTGAAAATACAAAAAAAAAAGGAAAAAAAAAAAATCAACCAACTTGTTCCTCTCGTAGAACTGTATTGACAAACTGATGATTTCATCTTCAGCAATGTTAAACGTTTCCACCACTTCCCCCGGCTCCAGGACACGATTCTCTGAATAGAAATCTCGTCTCCGCTTCATCTCATCTGTAAACAGTGGAAAACAACAAATATGAACTACGACTTCAAGAAAAAGTCAGATCAAACATTTTCTTTTCCATAAAATGTTGATGGGCGGAGTAGGTGGATAACTGGTTAGGACATCTGCCTCGCATTGCAGAGGTCGAGGGTTCGCTTCCGCTTATGGCTTTCCTTGTGTAGACGTACTCTGCATGTTCTCCCCGTGCCCTGTTTATCCAAGTAATCAGGTTTTCCTCCCGCATTCCCAAAACATGCATAGTAAATTTATTTTGAGCTCTAACTCTAAATGGTCTGTAGGTGCAATTGTGAGGGTGTGACTGGTTGTTTGTCTCTGTCTTAAAGCGATTTGCTGGCAACCAGTTCAGTGTGTAACACGCCTACTGCAAAAAGACAACTGGGATAGGCTCCAGCATCCCCGCAACCCACGTGAGGGTACATAAGTGGTCAAGATGATGTATGGATGATATATGTGGCCCCACTAGGATAGACACAGTTGACACTGCTCACCGATATGTCATTTTTTCAGCAAGTGGCAAAACAGCACAAACGAATCACTAAGTGAAACGAACGAGAGAACGCACTGCTATTCTCACTGCTTTTGAGCAAACCAATGAGTGAACAAACTGCCATTACGAGTTCAGTAGTTAATGAGAATGAGTCATTCGTGATTCGTCAAAGAAGGAACGGCAATGTTACCCCTCAGTCAACCGCCGCTCGTTCATCTTGCGGGACACGCTTTCATTTTTATCCATTTATCAAAGCAAACAATTAATGCAAACCACATTAACCCCAGGGGGAAATTTTGACCCAATTCGTGCTTTTTGATGTTTTTGATGTGTGATATCAAAGGAAAGGCACACAAAAAAACACTAGGAGACTAAAATATAGCATAGATTGAAACATACGGAAGGTACACCCCATAGATGTCAAATTTAGCCCATGTCGGGCTCATTCACTGCCATTCAAAATTGGAAATATTGTCAATTTTGGAAATGTTGAAATCCTGATTTTTTATCATGCATTATCCCCGGTTTTGCATTAATCCTTTCAAGTACAATGTCTTTGATGATTGGCTCAGTCTGGACTCCCACAATGCACAAGTCTTCAAAAGTCATATTTTAATTATGATGTAATCATAATACATGTACATGACAAAATTTCTTATCTTTGTGCTTTATTACACAAAATATGGAAGGTCTTACCTTTAAACAATCCCGGAACAAGCTTATATACTATATCTTGCAGAGTTTTGTCCGGTCTAAATGAAGAAAAAAAAAATGTTTTTTTGATTAATAAATGTTTTCAATTCCAGAAAATAAAGATGATCCATGCTTACTGACCTGATGCTGAGCTGCGGACATGTTTTGTGAACCTGGACGTCACATCGAGGGCAGAACTTGTTTGTTTCCAAGAAGGCAACGATGCACGTCTTACAAACTACGTGGACAGACACAATACAGGCAATGACGATTACTCCATCGTTTTTTACAACACTTACTGTTCTTGCAGCGGCTTAGGTCACAAGTCATACTACACTGGAATCTTCTCTGTTCTTTCCTGTCTGTTCTGCTACTATCCTAATGCAGTAGTTATGTCATAATTATGTAAATATTTGTCTGTGAAATACATTGAGAAATACAAAATCATCCAATCAAAATGAGTACTGACATTCTTCTGATTGAAAATGTTAGGCCTCTGAAGACTTTTTTTTTTCTTTTTACCTAACCCTACAGACACTTGGGGGGGTTTAAAGTGTTTGAAACAGGATCTCAGCCATTCAATATCGTTTAAAAGGCAACACTTTGCTTTGGCCTAACCATTGCAATTGTGGTGTGGTGTGGCACAGCTTATGTGGTACCTATACAAGTCTCATAAATAATTACAGGATGTTTAAACTTGACTTGGTCACCTATTACCATGCTCTATTTGAGATTAATATACATTACATAGGGGTTGTACTCACATGAGTGGAGGCATTCTACAATGGTCGTAGCATCAACCAAGTAACCAGCGCACAGTGGACAAGTGAGATGTGAATTCAGATCTGTGATTTTAATCCTATTGGGCTGCATTTTGTCCATATGGGAAGATCTGCAAGAGGAAACAAATTGTGAAAGATACCGTTAATTGTTTTAGTCTATAAAATCACAGGTAGGGGAGGTGGTGGCTATCATGCTTCGTGGGACTGGTAGCTGTCTGTCATATCGAACAGACGATGTCTGCAGCTCGTCCTTAACAAACAAGCTGCAACAAAGAGATCCGACGCCGCCGAAATAGCTGAAATGGAACGAAGCTTTTTCGGGGTGAGTTGTGCAGATCATGCTGCCCGAGTGGTGGTGCACAGGAGCCGACTATTGAATAGCTCCTGTGTGGCCTCCTCTTAGGGCATCAGCTTCGCTGTTTGGCCAGAGCAGCAACAAAGAGGGAGCCCATTTGTGCGGAGCTCCGCGGTTCGAGCTAGCGGCACGTCGGAACACATCGGGCGGAAAAGGCCAACAATCGGAGGGCACGGAGCTTCACAAAATCACACTGGTACACAAAGCAGCCATCTTAAATTCACTGACAGGGCTTGTATGAGAAGGCGAACAAGAGAAGCTCAAAATGTGACACCGTGCAGAGGGAGAGCGCGCTGCGAGCAAACGAGCGCAGCGTCGCACGCATTAAAAAAAGAGAAAGAAAGAAACTGCTGGACGAGCTACGTTCGTACCTGATTTGACATCAACGCTCCTTTCTCCTCCCAGCGAGGATCCAGACACGTTCTTAGCACTTGGTTCCAATTTGCAGCAGCGCCAGAAAATGGCTTTTTTTCAGCCCCGTCAGAGGACTGCCCATTTTGTATCACGTGATATTATTTTGTCGCCTAGTTCACGGGGCGCACGGAGTGTCCGCCACCGAGAGCCTGCATGGGCCGCTCTCCCGCTGTCTGACTGACAGTCTTGACTGCCTGACCTGTTTCATTGTTTTTTTGTTTTTGTTTTTTTTTTCCTCTTCCATGCTGCGTATTTGACTCATGAGGCTCATTTGCTTTTTGACCAAATAGAACACATTGTGAATGTTGCAACAAATGTGTAATTTGCTTACTCAAAATGTCTTTCTCAAACAGAGCAAGAATTAGCTTGGTGCCCGCCTGAATGCATTATTGACACTAAATAACGACACGATTTTTACATTTGCATGTGATATATATATATATATATATATATATATATATATATATATATATATATATATATATATATATATATATATATATATATATATATATATATATATATATATATATATATATATATATATATATATATATATATACACTACACACATAGAATAGAAAGCAATAAATTATATGTTAGGCCTTTTAAATGTAGGGTCTGTTATCCATGTATTTATTTCAACCAGCAAACCGATACAACCAAATGCCATTAAATATAGTCATTTTCAATACAAACTAACTGTTTTGTTTTCGATTAAAGTAAAGGTTTTCTTTGTTCTTAGTTTATGTCCGTCAACAGTAGCCAGCACACGCACACGTGTCCCTTTGATGTGTCCCTTACGGCGACCGATCATGACCAAATGCAGAATGTAACTAAAATAAGATTGCAGGAAAGGGAAAAAAAAACTGTCAACAAAAACTTGAAAACATTAAAGAAGGATGCAGTTACAAAAAGAGATGAAAGCAAACTTTCAACAAAAGGGGGGCAAAACGAATGAGAATAAAACAGCTGCAAACGAAAATGCAAACCATTAAAGGAAAATCAATGCAAAAAAGAAAAAAGATGCAATCATAAAAAGGACCTGGGGGCAAATTGAAATCAGAAGAAATGTAAAAACAAAAATTAAAAACCAACTGAGATTAAAAAAGGAGGGAAAGATAAGGATGGGGTTTGTCTTCCTCTTCTGCTTTATTGTGTATTGTATATCCTTACTTCATCTTATAACGTTAATAATTTCTCTCTCTCTCTCTCTCTCTCTCACACACACACACACACACACGCACACACACACACACACACACACACACATATACATATATATATATATATATATATATATATATATATATATATATATATATATATATATATATATATATATATATATATATATATATACACACGCACACACATACTACATATACTGTATGCCTACAGCTATGTGGTGTGTAAAAAAAGACTAATCCCCCCTCTTTTGTTTGCACCCATGTTTTATGTAGGCATGTTTTTTTTATTTGCAGCTGTTTTAAACTCTGTGATTTTGTTTGCTTTGTTTTGTTGTTTGTCTATGTAGTTATGTTCCATTTTGTCTTTTTGCACCCATTTGCATAAAAGGAACAAAGAGACTAGAGTGGCAAACGCATGCAACCAACAGAACGCTACAAATACAGAAATTAGGAGCTCGGTCACCCGGGAGGGGCACATCATCGAGCTGCTGCTCCTCCGTGTTAAGAGGAGGCAGTTGAGGTGTTGGGGCATCTGATTAAGGATGCCTCCCGGATGTTTCCCCGGTGAAGTGTTCTGGGCATGTCCCACAGGCAGGAGGCCCCGGGGATGACCCAGGACACGTTGGAGGGGCGGTAGAAAAAGGATGAATAGATGGGTAGTGCGCTTGTGCATGTTGATATAGGTAGTGGGATAAAAACTGATGTATTTTGCTGCTGTACTTTATATTCCACAAACGTAATATTAATCACAATGCCATGTTTTAACTGACAGGAGCAGATGGACAGCGTATTTTTTGCAAAGAATATTTGACTGGACGTCTCCTTGAAGTACAATCAAACGTAATTCTGCAGCGTACGGTTATTTTCATCGTTTTCATTTCCTGACAAGTGACAGTCGATTAGGCTACTTTGACTTTGTCCCTCCCAATATATTGTCCGCTGAAACATCCGAGAGGTTTGTTGGCCGTGACCAAAAGTAAAATCCCGGTAATGTACTCTGCGGCCTGCTGGAGGCGCTCTTGAATGGATGTTGTGAGACGCCATCTTGAGGTGACGCCGAACGCAACGCTTGGTCGGTGATGACTGACTACGATTTTAGACGCATCAGGATGAGATTACCGAATTCAATGTGAAGCCGAGTCTCGCGGCCCGTGCGCTATAAATACCAGGAGAAGGGCAAGAAGAGCCGCAGGACTAATGTTCGCCGCGCCGGCTTTATTTTGAAGACGCAGAGCCCGCTGTAGCCTGATGGCCATATAGCTCGCTGTTCTGTGTGGGCTCGCGGCCTGCTCGGGAGGAGGAAGGGTGGTGACGGCGCAAAATGCTCGCCTACCCCTGACTCCCAAGCAGACACTTATCCAAGACTCGCCTCGGAGTGAACGACGAGCACAATGCACTTATTTTTTTCTTAAAGATCTTCACTTTCCGATTTTGGAGGGGGGTGGTGTTTAGACGCTGCGAACGACAGTGAATGCTGTGGCGCGTGCTCTGAATTCCCAGCCCGAGACATGTCATCCAACTGCACCAGCGCAGCGCCTGTCAGCGCGAGCAAAACCAAGACGAAAAAGAAGCATTTCATAGGACAGAAAGTGAAACTGTTCCGTGCAAGCGAACCCATCCTCAGCGTTTTAATGTGGGGTGTGAATCACACGGTAACTTTTTTTTTTAATCATGTATTTATGTTGACTTTCGAGTGCCGTGTTTATGTTGCTGTGTTGATTTTAGCTCGTTTGTTCAAGTTAGGCCGATATAAGCATAAATCCTCGACTTCCTTCTTATAATTTTCCAATGATGCTTGTTGGATGCTGTTAATCGGTTTCCGTTGTCAACCCGTTGCAGTGTGGTTTTGTCTCACTTTTGCGTGCGTGCGTGCGTGTGCGCCACCTAGCAGATTAGTATACGACAACAGTGAGCTCGTCTTCATTGCGTTGCACATTAGAACTCCGAGCAACCTTTTGCATGTATTATCAATATCACGGACTCGAGAGCCGTTGCCGAACGTTTATGCATGGTGGGGAGGGGTGTGACCGGCAGCTGGAGCAGCAGGTTTCTCATTTTCACTTCCGCTGTTGTAGATTGAACTCTGCCTTTTAAGACATTTACTGGTTTTATTACAGATGCTGCAAGTGTTGTATCGACTATTACCCCAAACATTGAGAACATCATAGTACAATATTTAGTTTGGGTTTTGTCCTTGTACCTTCCCTGTGGTGATAGTTGTTTTTCGATGGGTTGCCCATTTATTAGGCAGTTTGGTGGGTGAGCGGTATGGTTGATTCACAAATCCGAAGTTTAAGGTTCAGCTCTCAGCTTTGCACGTTCCCTGGTACAGTCTAAACCACTTAAAGGAAAAAAAAGATTCACTTGCTTTAATGTCTAGCATGCCATTACCAACCATCACCAAAATGTATGTGGACATCTCATACATCAAAATATCAAAAGATGACTTAAACATTAAGTCTTGCCTATGCACATTAAGCCTGTTTTTGTTTTCAAAGAAGATGTGCACAAAAATCTTAGATGTGTTCTGTCGTCACCAAAGTTAGTGGAACATTCTACTCATGCCAAGTTTAACCTTGGAAAATATCAGTCCAATAACACCATTATTACAGCTGTTGTCCAAGGTAGGCCTATGAGGTTTTTTACATGTTTACACTTTCCCTCTTCTCCAGTAATTGTGTGGGTTTTCCTCTGGCCTCCTCCATCTACAAAATACGGCGTGAATAAGGCACTCCATAGAACGAGTGTCGGACTCATTTTTATCATGACCTACATCATAGTTATGGTTTCCCTAAGAGGGCCATTTTGACTCATAATCCACTCACACCAAATGTGTGATTGCATCATATCACATATGCATAATAAAGTAATGGGTGGCCAGTTTTGAAATCAAAAGTCAGTAAGGAATTGTTTCTTTGCATTTCTGTCATTTTTATGAAAAGAGGAATGATTATAATATCTCAACATGAATAAAACTGAGGAACATTTTCAATTTTGTATTTACTGTAGCAAGAAACATGGTCAATGCACTTGGTTTGCCTTAGGATGTCAGGGAGGGATGAATTTATTTATTTGAACATTTGTTTGCACAATCATTCCCACCCTGACAAGGTATGCACTATGCAGCATGGGCCAAGGAAATTAAATCTAAATTGGGATGCACAGACACAAAAACCTGACCATTGTCAACCCTAACTAAATGATTGCCACTTACTTGTTTTGAGTGTAATTATACCAACAGGGCTCTGCCCTATACTTTTATTAACCACAAAGCAATGTTCCAAAGCCTGCAGTTCCACCACTTAAGGAAGGAGAAAGCTACCTCTGTCCAGCCTTGTCCATTTAAGAAGCCAAATGAAAACGTGTCTTGTATCTTGTAAGGTACATCATTTGTCTGCCAAGCAAGCGTTACCTCCACATTTTGCTGAGCCTATGAGATGCACTGTATCAGCAGCAAAGGTTGCAGGTTGTCTCATAAGCAATTCTCATTTTAAAGTGTGAAAAGATTAAATTGCAATTGAGCAATGCTGTGTATATCGCCTCATTAATCACAGCACAGAATAATAGTTGAAGTGTTTTTTTTTCTTTTACTGCATCTCTGATATTTAACGGATGAACTTTGGCAATGGGTGTGTGGGTGCGGCTCATGGGCAATTCTGATTTGTGGTGTGGGCGGGAAGCCATCAGACAGACAAGCTTTTCTCCTCTCATCAGTGGTTGAGTGCATTTTAAAGCCTGAAGCAGAGAGATCATTTTTGGTGTTTAGCTCAGATTCTGGATTATGTTGGTACATTTTCAGAAAACGTAGAGTACATTTTTCATCTAACGATGACAAAAAGTAAATAATAATAATACATTTTTGCCATGTGAAGTGTAATTGTGATAAAATAAGGATTGGCAACTTCTTTTTTCCAGGCACTTTGTTTTTTTTCTGCTTAGACCAGGGGTGCAAACTCATTTTAGCTCGCATGCCTTATGGAAGAAAATCTACTCCCTAGTGGGCCGGACCAATAATATCATGGTGTATTTTTATATAACTTTAAAATAGGGCTGCGCAATTAATTGAATTTTAATTGTGATCGCGACATTGGCTGCCACAATTAATTATTTGATCCTCGGCGATATTGACATTTAAAAAGCTGACTGCCTACATGTAAAATCAAGCACTTTAACATCCAACCACCAAGGGGCAATGTTTCACACATTTGCATTTCACCGTGATGTATTATTTACCAGTGGGAAATGGTGTTGAGTTTCTCACTTGATTCTTAATACATACAGTGCTAGCTGCCAATTGAGACCCGCTTTGAAAAAGTCGACTGGCAAAAAATGGGAGTAAATTCGGTTTCAAATGACCGAAAAGGACATTTTGACTGCTAATTGATTAAAATGTGCTTAAAAGTAAATAATGTGCTTGGTTCTTAGTAGGCTTATTTTTTTTCATTGGTATGTATTCAGCAAGTAAGTTGTGTTGCTCTGTTTGCCATGTTTTGGGTGAATTTCATTTGATTATTATTTACATTATTTATTTATTTTAGTTATTATTATTATTTGTAAGTATCAAGCCCGAAAGCCTTCTTATATGCTGCTTGTTTACAAAAAGGGTAATAAATAGACACGTTTGACCAAACATGACGAATAATTGTGATTTCTATACTGATCAAAATAATCATGATTATTATTTTGGCCATAATTGTGCAGCCCTACTTTTAAGCAACTTCAAATTTATTCGTATTGTTTATTACCGTCCAAAATAGTAAGGAGAACAACGCCACTATTAATCATAAAACATTTCAAGTTTTTCATTCATTAAAAATAATTCAACTCATTTTTATCCTTTACAAAATCCTCTCGCGGGCCGGATTAACCCATTTGCAGGCTGTTTGTTTGATTGCTGTTGTTGAAAATGTCATATACACACACACACACACACACACACACACACACACACACACACACACACACACACACACACACATATATATATATATATATATATATATATATATATATATATATATATATATATATATATATATATATATATATATATATATATATATATATATATATATGTATGGAGAGAGAGAGATTCCTTGTATCAGTGTTAAAAAAGGGTGCAGTATTATATATACAATTTTTATAGATAATGACTTATTCATGGTCTGCATGGCAAGTGGGGGTGTGAAATGTTTTCTCTTCCCTAAGGTGATCTTTGCAAAATATAATTGAGAAGCACTGAATTAACCTAAATGGAATGTTTAGGAAAGTGTGCGGCCAAAACCCACGCACGTACGAGAGTGCATGTTGATTTCTGTGTTGTTGTTAGGGTGTTGACGAAATGTATCTCTTTTTTTCTCCCACGTTTGATTCGTTGCTCTTTTCCTCCTTCAGATTAACGAGTTAAGTAACGTGCCTGTACCAGTAATGCTGATGCCAGATGATTTCAAAGCCTACAGTAAGATCAAAGTGGACAACCACCTATTTAACAAGTAGGTATATTGATGTTACTGTTCTCTCGTTGCCCGTAAAGGCACGTCAGAAGAATGTCAAAAGATTGAATATTTTTTCAAACCCTTGTGAATAGTTTTGGACTGCTTTTGTGCTCACTATGACTCATACTTCCTCATAAACGACCACCATCTCGTTTGAGGTTTTTCGTAACCTTTACTTTGCAATTCTGAATAGTGTTCCTGTGAAACACCATTACACACATGTATAACCTAATGCCTCTCCCATAAAAGATAGACCACAGATTATTTGCCACCTCCAAAATAGGACAATGTAATTAAAAGAACATATCAGAACTGGCTTAGTCAATTTTCAAAGGGATACTATATTTTACTTGCCATTCTCTGCTGTAAAAAGTTCATGTTTTGTCTGCAATCAGTTTGGTGACAAAATTATCTTTCCAGTATTGTACAATTAATACTTTAGAAACACATTGCCACTTGCTGTCGACTTTAAATGGCATCACACTGTATTGAGGGCACAGGAAACAACCAAACACGGATCAGCTTGCGACTGTCACAAGACCAAACCCAGAAAACTGGTGAGTTGTTATGTCGTCAAATTAATTACAGACAAAAATCTTTTACGACTGAAAATGACTAACTTCAGTATCCCCTTTGAGTCTTTTTTTTTTCTTTTTAAGGAAATGGCTCTCTATAGCTCAGTACAGATGTTGCAAAATGCCTGTCTCAAAGAGCTGAGTCAGATTTATTTTGACATACAATAATGTATTTTTGCCTATGTTAAGATGGTGAGTTCGGCACTTTTACCTGATTTCAAAGTGGAGGAAGAAAAATATTAGTTAGGCACTTAATGTATGTTACTAGAATGACAACATTATATTGTCCTACAAATTAAGACAGTTCACTTGCTTGCTTTTGTCAAAACTCCCCAAGGATCATAAATTGTAGCAGTCGGCACACTTTTTTTTTTGTCTTGCTGTAATTATCTGGTTTTGAGAGGGCCTCTCTATATCTCAGAAGCCGCTGGTCACGCTGCCTGGCGAGTCCAATTTTCTTTAGCATAATGGCCAAGTGCAAGTGTTAGTGTAAGTGTTAGTTGCATGTCGAGCCCAGAGTCGAAAGCATGTGTGATTCGTGATGCACATGCAAGCCCCACACAAAATCCACATTGTATTTTGCCCCAGGTATTAATATTTAATAAGTATTAATAATTTGAACATTTGTACACAAACAATTCAAATGTAAATTTCCCATAAGATGGCATCTTTATAAGATCTCTCAAAACTGGACGTCATCTCTTTAAAAAGCTCCCAAAAAAATAGTTGTTTGACAAAAGTGTGTTGCTTCCTTATCACACTCCCTTGAAAGCGTTGTCTCCTTTTGAATGGGATGTTGGCAAAAGGATGCACGAATACTCTTTTCCAAAAGGCACAAATGCATTTGAAAAAGATTTGTAACCTTGTGCAGGAGTCAGACAAAACGAGCAAGCATAACATTGCTTGACTGTGTGACTCTCCCTTGTCAGAGAAAACCTTCCTAGTCGCTTTAAGTTCAAAGAGTATTGTCCCATGGTGTTCCGAAATCTGAGGGAGAGGTTTTCCATCGATGACCAAGACTACCAGGTAAGCTCTCAGTGACTAGTAGCTGTCGTGTAATTGGATGAGCATGTATGGGAACGATCTTTAGAGGATCTTGTTGTTCTCTCTCTCTCGCAGAACTCTCTCACCCGGAGTGCTCCCCTCAACAGCGACTCCCAGGGTCGTTTTGGTAATCGTTTCCTCTCCAGCTACGACCACCGATTTGTTATCAAAACTGTGTCCAGTGAGGACATCGCTGAGATGCACAACATCCTCAAAAAATACCACCAGGTAGAATTCTCGCAATTGAATTTTGATGACGCTTGATATCCCAAACATGCAGTATACATACTCGTCGCAGATCATTTGTGGTTCTGAAACATTAGCGTTTTCTCCCTTCTGAATATGCTTTCAAATAATGCAGCACAGGAGAAAGAAAAAGGTTTATTCTTTATATGTGTTACCTGATTGCCACTCTTGGCGTCTTTCCTCTCTACACCATTAATCCCAGTTCATCGTGGAGTGTCACGGCAACACCCTGCTCCCTCAGTTTCTGGGTATGTACAGACTAACAGTGGACGGAGTGGAGACGTACATGGTCGTGACCCGGAATGTATTCAGCCATCGCCTCACTGTTCATCGCAAATACGACCTAAAGGTATTTTTCTCAGTGTCCTTGTGAGTGTCTGCGTGTTAATTTTCAGATTTTTAACGTTAATATAGCTCAGCCACGGACGGCTTGGTGGAGCACGTCCGCCTCACAGTGTAACGTATCTAAGTTCAAATTCGCCTGGCTCCGGCCTTCCTGTGTGGAGTTTGCGTGCTCTCCCCCAGCCCGCATGGTTTCTCTCCGGGCACTCCAGCTTCCTCCCACACTCCAAAAACATGCAGGGACATACTAAATTGTCCTTAGGTGTGATTGAGTGTGTGAATGGTTGTTCGTCTCTGTGTGACCTGCAATTGGCTGGCAACCAGTTCAGGGTGTCCCCTGCCTACTACCCGAACCCAGTTGGGATAGGCACCAACAAGCCTGCGACCCAAGTGAGGATAAGTGGCTCTAGAGGATGGATGGATGGATGGATGGATGGATGGATGGATGGATGGATGGATGGCTGGATGGAGCTGCGGAGACATACATGGGGGTGGTGCATTAGCGAACTCATGCGGGAATGACTGTGAGACAACACAGACTGAGCCTGGCCTTTTAAGAAAACATGTAAACATGCATGAGGAATGGACAGAAGGGCTTCGGCACTGCAGGTAGTGTTAACTGCCCCTCACAACGCTCTGATGCGCTATTTCTTGTGTGTTTCAAAAGAAAATAAATACAATGTGTGCCCAGAAGTCAGATACATGCTTGTTTGGCACTACAATTAGTAGGTCATTAGGCATGCACAGGAAAGGTAGGGGAGGTCTTATTAAACATATTCTACAGGGATCCCTCGCTACTTCGCGCCTCCCATACCGCCCCTTCAGTGCACCGCAGATTTTTATTCATGAAAAAAAAAAGCTATAAGGCGGCAAGACTTGCTGTGAAGGGACCCCGCATGCCAAACATATGAGTTAATTGTAAATGCACATGCCACGGGCACTCCTCAGACATAGAACTACTGCAGTACATATATTTACTTATAACTTAAAATATTAAACTTTACACAGTAACCATACTGTTATTCCTTCTCGTTTCCATGTCTTGGCTGTAGGTTGTCTGGCTCACGGTGAGTCGCGGTTGCCCTTCAAGCGGGTGCTCGGACATCTAACTAGAGACAATCAAGTTGCTCAGCAAACGTGATTGATATGCAGAGTTTACACTTGAAAATCCAATTTATTACAAAAAAGCTTTCTTTCCTCTCCTCATTTATTTCATGTCATTTATGCCTTTTGACCTGACAAATACTGTTTTGGAGAAAGCTCCATATGGACTTCTTGTGCATCATCCATTTCTGACATTTCTATTTATACCAATATTTCTTCTTTTCAGGGTTCCACAGTCTCAAGGGAAGCAAGCGACAAGGAAAAGGTACTTTTGGTTATTATCAAAAATGAGCAAAAAATAGATGGAAGAAATGATTTTTGATCTATTTTAGACGATGGCTTATTTTGATCAGGGAGGTATGTGTTGTGCAAACTAGAATTCAGTGATGTTTGTTAAGGCCAGATGCTGAGGAAAATTCTGCCCGCTCTCCTTAGGCAAAAGAGCTCCCCACTTTAAAAGACAACGACTTCCTGAACGAAGGTCATAAGCTGCAAATAGGAGACGACAACAAGAAGTACTTCTTGGAGAAGCTAAAACATGATGTCGAGGTAAAAATTGAAGGAATGAGCAATTTACGTAATTCTTTGAAAAAAATCGATTTTGCGTATTTCAGTTCCTGGCCACTCTCAAGATCATGGATTACAGTCTTCTGGTGGGGATCCACGACGTGGACCGAGCAGAGCAGGAGGAGATGGACGTGGAGGCGGGTGCCGATGAGGAAGAGTATGAGAACGATGGGATGGGCGGAGGCGTTCTCACTGGCTCCTTTGGCACGCCGCCCGACAGCCCGGGAAACCCACTAAACTGCGGGTTCTTCGGCCCCGGGGACTTTGACCCCTCTGTTGATGTTTACGCAATCAAGAGCCATGAAAGTGAGCAATGATTTGCTGCGCTCTCGTTGTGCTTTTCACTTTTTGTATGTCGTTTACTCCTTACTTGCATTTGCTTGATTATGCATAAAGATAATGGCACATCTTTTTGTGAAAGTAGAATCCACTGGTGAGTGACTTTTTGTTATTAGGTGCTGCCAAGAAGGAGGTGTACTTCATGGCCATCATCGACATCCTCACACATTATGATGCGAAGAAAAAAGCTGCACATGCTGCCAAAACTGTGAAACACGGGGTGAGTGACGTGACTCGATTGAATCCAGTGATTTTACCTGGTGGCCACCGGGTGGCACTAGGCGCCAAATTATAATGTTTGCAAGCCTTTCAGTGATTTCAATGATTGGCTTAGCCTGGTTTCCCATAATGCAAAAGTTATAATACTCTGATTATGACATACTAAATATTCCAATTTCATATATATACAGCGTAGTTTTTTTTTTTTGGTATTATCATATTTTTTGTACATAGGGGGAGTAGGTGTGTGTGTGTGTATATATATGTATATATATATATATATATATATATATATATATATATATATATATATATATATATATATATATATATATATATATATATATATATATATATATATATATATATATATATATATATATATATAATATGCGTGTGTATGTGCATGTTATGACCTTTTCAACGGCAGCCCAAGTTGGATCATGATAAGGCTAGGCTAGTGAAACATCCTCGACTACCCAGGGGTTAATATATGCCCCCAGTTGGGAATACTCTTACTCTTACAAACACTCCTAAACCCTTTAAATGAATCCTATTAAATTATAAAAATGCATCAAATACATATTAGAATTACATTAGTGCATAATAATTCAAATGTATCATGTAAAGAATAATTACAAAAAAAACGCTAAAAAAAACTTTTAAATCAATCATATTAATTGTGAATATTATAATTATTATGAATGCAGCTGACTTGCTTGCCTTGACATGGTGCTGGAGTCTTGGTGATGAGTGCAGGACGTTTAATTGGTACGTTTTTGTTTTACATTTTCAATGATCCAGTAATTATTTACAAGTCCACAAGAACAATAATATTTATTTTTTGGAGTATTTTGAGCATGTAAGTTAATACTTAAGTTTAGTTTGGGGTCATGCAAAGTGCTTCCATTCGTGATGCCATTGCTAAATTGCTCACAGTGTGCTTACAACACAAACGTCAGATGCGATGGCTCAAAGTGGTATGTTACTTATGTGAATGTGTACAATATTAGCCGTAGCCAATGTATGCTGAGTTTTTCGTAACTTACTTTTCACCACGAGCAAGGATCATGTGTTCACTCGTGCACTCGTATTTGCTTGCGTGAAGTTTGCCTGATAAAAGATAGTTGTCGCCAATAAATGCTGCGTTTACTCTATTTGTGTTTTTGTGTGTGTGTGCTGCACTGTCTGTCATCTCGTCCAGCTTTTTCATTCTTTGGCCTGTGTTTTTCAGGCGGGGGCCGAAATCTCAACGGTGAACCCAGAGCAGTACTCCAAGCGCTTCTATGAGTTCATGTCCAATATCTTGTCATAGACTTTTTTTCTTGCCTGTCCTGCAAGTCACAGATCAATCACACACATACACTTGCACAGACACCCCCCCCAACACACACACGCACACACTTGTTTCAGAAAGAACATCTTTGAAACCTCCTTTGTTTAGTTGGATTCTCATTTGTATTAGGCTCCTTTGTACCTGAGTCCGACTCCGCTACTACCTTCTCACTCCTCTTGCCAGCACAGCAACTGTCTCACTGATGCCTTGAACGAGTGCGTCCATTTCAGCTGTCTCTTAGCGTCGTCTTCTCACTTTCAATTCATGTTGCAATTCCTTTGACTTCCATTCGACACGTACACAGCCCGATTGCATGATGAACTCTTGACGGTCTTCTTCAAGCTTCTCTTTCAGTCACAACAAGAGAAAAAACAAAATTGCAGCTGACTATTCGGCACAACCGGACATTCATGTTGATGATGTAGTACTACAATAAAATGAATGCAGCGATCAAAAATGCATGGCTGACGTGCACACGAGACCGCACCAGTACGTTTAACATCGAACCACTGAACTTAACATCTGAGTGTTACAAAGAAAACGAAAAACAAGCAAAAAAAAGATGTTTGAATGTTACGTTGCCATATTGGTTTTAAATATTTTTTGGAATATTCAACAAAAGCTTGGTGAAGGTCGTTTTAAAAAAGTCACTTAAAAAGAGGGGAATTCTGCAGCAGTTACATGTTTTATCACAGTAAGAATCATTTTTTATATCTTGTTTACATTGATGTAGCAATTTTGTGTTTGTATACAGTATTGTTTCGTTAACGACAGACAGAAAAAAAGGTTACTTGAAAATGATGCATTGCATATTAAAGGGAGTTTTATCTTGTCTCTGATTATTTCTTGATTAAGTGGAACGTTGGAATGCTGCATGCAAAGTGCGGGAAGAACCCATTGTCAAAAGAAATTATTGAAGATACATAGTAGTTGAATATAGTTTGCTGGAAGCAGCCAGGGAATCTTAATACGTAGAGCTTCTGAGGTTCAATACAAAAGCGCTTCAGTTGAAGTTCAACAAAAAGGAGATATGGTTTTTGACCTCATGGCTGCTGAAAAAAAATGCTGATGACAAACCATGTTTTTTACAAAATGGGACATGCAGTGGCTGAGAAAATACAAATGGATATAACCTGTCATAAAGACATCCTCTCCCCCTTTTGAAATACTTTAATCTGGAATTTTTAAGCATATTTTACCATTTTAAAATAATACTAGCAGTTTCAAATTCATCTCAACAGCTAAATTAAATTTTGCATTGCTGCTCAGCCCGGGCGATAATTAGGGCGATGATATTTCGCATGATCTCAGTATATGTTGTTTGACAGCAAAACGGTTTGTAAGTTTAGTTTATATTTTTTATCTATAGATAGATAGATAGATAGATAGATAGATAGATAGATAGATAGATAGATAGATAGATAGATAGATAGATAGATAGATAGATAGATAGATAGATAGATTGATTGATTGATTGATTGATTGATTGATTGATTGACTGTAAATGCATATTCAAGTAAATCCTCAGGATTCCGTGACGCATATTGATGAGGTAATCATTTTATCAGTTGTTTTGGTTGAAAGGAAATATTAAAAACCGGTATGGATTGTATTTCTTGATTTCGGCTTTTGACATTCGATGTATATAAGGGGTAGGCTACCCTGTTCTTAAGAGCCGTAAGCCTATCGTAAGATCGCTGTCAAAAGACGTATGCATGTTTAACAATTCTTATGGGTACGACTCTAAATTGTGTTGAGTTTGAATTGTTTTCGTATGGGTTCTACTCTATTTTGTGTAGAGTTAATGAAAACTTGCGAGTGCAAAGTATTTAAACAGCGATTTTATTCCTTACAAAACAGCATGTTTTAATGTATCCTAATATCACCCGATTCAAACATCAGCTCATTAGCAAGCTCTGCAGTAGCCTGCAAACGATCCTGATTATTTGAATCAGCTGTGTTATAAGAAAGAAGCCACCATATACTGTACTTGGAGCTCTCCAGGACTGTAGTTTCTTACCCCTGGTATACTGTGTACACACAGACACACATATACAGTATATATATATATATATATATATATATATATATATATATATATATATATATATATATATATATATATATATATATATATATATATATATATATATATATATATATATATATATTTGCCATTTCTCAAATTCCATTCCTTCAACCAAGAGCCATTCAGAAGAGTCAAAACAATGCGCCTCACCCAGCTCATGAAATGAAGTTGAAGCGTATATTTCCTCGAACTTGACTCTTTTTTTTTTTTTTTTTGGTCAGTCCATCAAAGACAGTTACGTCTTTATTTTTATTTTTTTTTTAGTTGAACCACTGACAAAATTTGGTTTTCCACAAAAATTTAGTTATTCAGATGACCATTTACATTCAGGTTTATATTTAGTTACCCTGAGAAACTTAAAAAAAAATTCAGGCTGTGTAAACAAGTTTATTTATTGAACAATATAAAGTGGGAAAACACATTGTTTCATATAAACATTTAAGATGTGTGGCGTTTTAATCCATCCTAGCCTTCAAGGTTCTTGTGGTGATCTTGTCTTTCTCTCTGTAAGAGAAGATGAACCTCTCAATCACAGCAACTTCTACTGTTTTAACACACAAGTGTCACATTCTGTTCCCTGAGGGCCACCATCATGAATGTTTTGGATGTTCCCCTCCTCAAAAACATTCAAATGACCATGACTGTTAACTCTTTCAGTGCCAAGCATTATCTGAAAAGGCAACCCAGAGAATGCAAGCCGATTTTAAGCAGTTTGACGCATCTTTTGAGGCCAACAGAAAAGAAAGTAAGATTCTACCTTATTCCGTTTTTTGTAATCATTGAAAATATATCATTTGAGGGCTGTTTTGGACAAAAGGAGAAAAGTAGCTTTTTGTAAAGCTGTGCTTTCCACACAACAGTGACTTTTGACACAAAAAAAGTGAGGAAAAAAAAACATAGTGGATAAGAATGCTTGTCACTGGCACACAACTTAAGAATTTTACATGATAAAAATTCTCGGCCACGGTACTGAAAGAGTGCATCAGAGCTTACTGATGAGCTGGCCAATCGAATGAGGTGTGTTGAAGGTGGGAAACATCTAAAGCATGCAGGATGGTGGCCCTTGAGAAATGGGGGTTTGACGCCGACGCTCCAATGTATTAACATACTTACATAACATGAACGACGACGCCCATGCCGGAGATTGCGTCCCGATCAACGGCGTTGAGCATGGCCTGAGAAATGGTCTCAAACAGGTCCTCAGGCTCCTGCGAGAGGAAAACAATTTTCAATGTGCAACACCATCAGCGCCTGTTATGTCATAATCATTTGCACAGCATCTCTGTCATGGACCTCTATGTCATTGTTTTTTTGTTTTTTTAAAATGCATTCTAAATGACACATTTTCCCTTACTGCGGGTGGGAAATCACCTCATACGGCATACAACTTACCAAGTTTGGTTGCCACAAAGATTCACACATGCCATACATCTGCTCTGAACAGGTCCCGCTCACAACAAAGTCCTCCGTCACCATGGGACATCCGATCAAATCCAGAGAGCAGATGAACGGCTCGTAGGTCTTCGGATCAAGCCCGGCAATCACAGGCTCGATGAAGTAGGGCCCGAACCTGTCAAGGAAAATCATCTTGTGTGGACGCAGCTTTTCAGACTAACGTGGAGCCATGGAAACACACATACCTTCTTTCATACAGTAGGTTGGACACCATGCTCATGAAAGTCTTGGGTTTGATCTGGCGACCCTCCTTCAGCTCGTAAAGGTTCAATCGGAATTTAAGCCTCTGGGATCTGTAGGCATTAGATTAGCAAAAATGATGACGGTGTTGACGTCACTCAAATTGTTACGCACACTTACACTGTCTGAACATCAGTGGCCAGCCCGGCGAGTCCGATGTACAGCCTCTCGCCCATTGGGAAGATCTTCTCAAAATCGGTTGTGACCATCTGAGCCTGAACGCCAAATCTGCGGTCCGATGCTATGGCCACGCAATTCTTCCCCCTCATGGCCATGACAGCCCCTCCGTTATAGGACATAATAGACTGCATGGAGGAGTAAAAAGGAGAAAGTTGACAATTATCTATGTTACCTACTAGATAATTCATACGGAAATTTGAGACAAGAATAAACATATGTTTCATTATTCATTTGATAAAATAATACATCAAATGCATTTTAATATTCACACTGCCAAATAAGTACTCCGCACTTTATTTATTTACATTTAAACAAAGGCAACCTAAACGTAACGAGACTCCAGTACGGCAAGCAATTGATTTATCATGCTAGCTATCATTACCTTCCTAAGGTAACGATGTATCGGCTATGAGAGAGCACCAATAGCTTCTACAAGTTTTTAAACATTTCGGGAATAACAAAGTAGATTCCCTTTTAACCTAGAGTACACAATAACAAAGCAATCTTATAGCGGCAACGCTTCACGGAAAATGCTAAACGTAATATCATTAGCATAGCCGGCACCTCAATACACTTCAAATTAGGATCAAGTTTCAACCCCGTCGTTCAATAATGTTGCCTGACCCTACCATTGTGAAGATTTTGTAGTCCAATTGTCACAAACAGAATTATGGATTGAGTCAAATCAGGCTTTTCAAACTGAGAGGCTTCCCAGGGGTGACTACACAATTTGCAGCAACGCTCAGTTCAGACAAACTTGCTCGACTATGTCACCGACTGCTCGAATATGATTGGCTCCTTAGGAACAACTCCATTGGTCGTCTCGTTGTCAACATAGTTTCTTTGAGGTTCGTTAAAGTGAAACAGCTCTGGCTCCCGTCAAAGATGTGGTTAAAATGCTTTATAAAAGTATGATAAATATAGATGGGGAAAAAAAACTATTACTCATTATGCTGAATACTGAATTAGTCTATACTATTCACAATTATTAAAATTGAATAAACTATTCCAATGTACTTAAAATACAGCAGAAATTGTTACTAAATACAATCAAAATGTGTAGAGTTCATTTAATTTTTAGGGGGAAAAATATAAAGGTCACCAAACACATTGGAAAACTCTCATAGTTTTTATTTTAAAAAGCTGACTTCATACAACCAACTGGTTTTATCCATTTGTCAGATGGCTTTATTAAACATTATGTACATGGCTAGCATTTCTTCCCAATTCTGTTCAACTAAAGTTGCTTAACATTAATTTACCAACCAAAGAAGGTAAATACAGTACAACAAAAAAAGAAGTTTACTTTATCAAGCCATTTCCTAATGATTAATATTGCTGTGACCCCAGAACAGTTTTGCATGAATGTTTGAGCATGAGGTACATTTGTGTCGAGAAGTCAAACAACAGACTTTTTCTTCTCTTTTTTTCAACAAAAACAACTTATGGAAATAACATCTTAATTTTGTTTGTTTGTAGGAAAATATGAAACCATTACTTGATGAAAACATTGGAAGGGGGGGGGTACTTTACAACATTTACAAAGTGGCAAAGGTCTTCTACAAAATTATCATATTTGCACAGGATCAAAAATGGATTTTGCATGGATATTGTCTCTTTGTTAATGTAAACACACACATTACAAAGTATATAAAATAAATTTGACTATGTTGCCTAAGCCATGTTACCATTTTTAATCAGTATGTACAGTGCTGTTCGTGTTCATCTCCTCATAAAATTGTCCAATGAAGCTGGTGTCCTTTGAATGGAGTGGATATTCCTCTTCACTCTGTCCTCTAAAGAAGATGTGGCAGCGCTCTCTAACTTCATGTCACTACAAGAATGGAGGTAGGTGTTATTGGATAAAAAAAAAAAAAAAAACCACCATTTAACATTAGATATTCCTCTGACAGCAACAACAGTAAGATGATCTTTGTTCAGGCATGGAACTGTTTAACATAAATGCTCAAATTATATTTAAAAATCCAGATCTATGTTGGGTTAAAAACACAGAAAAAGAGAAAGAAAGCGCAAAGAGAGAGAGATGGTGTTTGTGTATATACAGTGTGTTCACACACACAATATATAAAAATACGTACTGGATAAAACCAGCATGGGGGTCATGCTTGGAATTTTTTTCCCGCTGTTTCTCTTGCTCATCTTGCTTCCTGTATCTTCTCACATTATTTTCCCTGTCCTCATCTCTCTTCTTGGCCTGGTCCATCATCTCCATTCTCCTCCTCTCCAGCTCCTCTGCAGAGAGCTTTCTGCAAGGTAAACATGACAACAATCCAAAAGTGAATTAAATGCTGTTGAATGATAAATTAGTATTACAATCTTTTTTTCATTCACAGATAATAACATTATTCAATCAGTGGCATCCACACATTCCTACACAGTAGATGGGAAATGACGGGCAAGTCATTATCTTAAGCGGGTTAGCCTTAAAGGAAACCGTGACCGGCTGGGGGAGTCAAAGAGAATGTGTGACACACAGGCCAATGGTTGCAGGAAATAATGTGCACCTTGACGATGTTTACATACAGTTATTTCCTCGCAGTTATTTGTCATTCCGGTTAATGTCAAAAATGTCAGGTTTCTGAAACATTCAGAATGCCTCTGTGTACTTATGTTAGCAAAGAGCGTTATCTTAATAGTGTTACCCCCCGGTCGAGACCACAATTTATAGATAACATCATGACACACACTTTCCTCTCGCTCCAAAAGTATGGATCTGTGTTTTTCCCTCTTCGTTTACTCTAGGCAGAATATAATGTTTTGCAAGTGGCAACATCATACGATTGACTGGGGCAGGGGTCGGCAACCCAAAATGTTGAAAGAGCCATATTGGACCAAAAAAAACAAAAACCAAATATGTCTGGAGCCACAAAAAAATTAAAAACCTTATAATGAAGGCAACACATACTGCATGTATCTATAAAAGCTATATTAGCCTACTATCAAAATGATTAAGTTAACTACAAATACATAATGAGGCTACATGATTAAAGGTTTATTTTTCCTGCAGTACACCCTGTCGAAAATGACGCACCACATGACTACTCTGTTGTGCGATGCCGCCTCAAGTTTAACTTCATTACAATATTAATGAGTTATGTTTCATTGCTTTGATGAAATTAAATAAAGCAGATTTTTTAAGTTTATACTTATGAGGATTCAAAAAAAAACAACAAAATGGAACTTGCATAACGTGCCCCTTATCTGGGCAATGGAGCGCAATAAGCACAGCCTGCATTTATAAAAATAAAACATCAGCCACATACCTGCATAAACACGCAGTCTGTTCAATAAAGACCACATCACACATCACAGGCAACGGAGTATGCTGGCACTGAATTAATGTCCTTAATTTGTTGATCGGTGATGTTGCCTGCCATTTTAATCGTTCTTTCCTTCACCGTCTTGGCGGAGAGAGGCGTGTTCTCTCCCCCATCTTTTTCCAATTTCAAACATTTTTGAAAAAGCTCCAGGGAGCCACGAGGACGGCTCGAGAGCCGTGGGTTGCCGACCCCTGGACTAGAGTTTTGAAGGTTACTGACTGCACATAAATGCAGTTATAGATGTGTCTAGCCCGCATTTGCCCCTTAAGCATTTTCACTCTCAAAATAATCCAAGCACCCCAAAATGTTTTAGAGATCACTCCGCTCCAAAAGTTCTGTAATGTCAAGGTCAATTTCTTTGTTTAAAAGTCCGGGTGTTCTGAAGGAAACCATGTGGACCATGACAAAAATAAGCTTGATGTCATGGAGGTTCCAAAGTAGAGTATGCAAGCGCTGAGCGTATGTACACATACTAAGGCTATGTTCACACAGCAGTCTGAAGTGACACAATTCCGATTTGTTTGCCGCTATGTCACCTGAATCTGATCTTTAAAATGGCAATGTGAAAGACACAGATAAAAAAAAAAAAAAAAAATGAATGCGACCCAGGCCTCTTGGTTATGTGGTCCTAAATTTGATCCGTATTCGATCTTTTGTCATGTGAATTCAGTTTGAATGGCCAGGTCGCGTTCATGCGACCCACTTGGGACTAACAAGCAACAAAGGTCACTATTCTACACTTGAAAAAGCGGAAGCAGGTTGGAAAAAAAACAAAAAAATAGCAGAAGAGGCTGAGATAACTCAATGGAGGGCGAGTGAGGTGTATTTGTATCTCTCGCTCGCTCGCTCCTCACAAGCTCTTCTGCACAGCCTTCTCCTCAATTTCCGCCTTAAATTTAACAGGTTGAAAATATACTGGCTTTGGTATGGGCCTTTTGGAGATTGACAAGTATTTACATAAACAAAAACTTTAAGCACGCCCGCTGTGTGACGGCACGTGTCCTCAATGCGCATGTGAGACAATTTTGGGCCGTTTATAGTTAACACACTTCACATACAGGTCACATTTATTTGGAAACGTGAACGACCTCACAAAAAAAAATCTGATTTCATAAAAAATAACAAAATCAGAATTGAGCACTAAGTCCTGCTGTGTGAACATAGCCTAATAACCCCAAGTCTTACTTTGACACATGATTATGCTGCCTTTGGTAACGTTGTGGGCTTGGAGCTCTCGTGTCCACCTTCCTGTCGCTACGGTGTGAGGAAGAGAAGTGAATTTCCCCGTTTTTTCTTGCTGGAGATCGGCTTCGACTCCTCTCGTGGCGTCTCGAGTGATTCAAAGAAGAGGAGTGGTATTGTTTGCCTGCAGGGAGCTAAAGTGCGAAGAGAAGATTTAAGGGTAAGAGATAGGGTCCACTGAAAGTACATGTGAGACACGACATTTTGCTAAAGACTGACCTGGAGGCCATAGCCAGGAAGATGATGGGAATGAAATTTGTCACGAGAGGAATTTCTATCTCGTGAGTATGACCTGAAAGATGTAAAAGAAAAGAAAAATTCAAAAATTTAAAATCTTGATGTAAACGAGAATGTGTCAAAGTAGGGCTGCTCGATTAAGGCCAAACGAATAATCATGATTATTTTGGTCAATATTGAAATCGCGATTATTCATCAACATGTCTATTTATTGCCCATTTTAAGCAAACAGTATATAAACAAGGCTTCATCCCCCCCTTTAAATTCAGCAAACTTGTGTACCTGTCTTTCTTATCATCTTCATCTGAGCTCGCACTTGAGTGGCTTCTTTTGTGTTTCTTCTCTTTTCTTTTCTCTTTGTCTCCCTTCTTTTCCTTCTTGTCCTTCTTCCTTTTCTTCTTCTTGTCTTTCTTGTCGAGGTTCTGACGCAGCTATGACAGTTACACAAATTTTTGAGGAAAAAAGTTAGCAAAAAGAGTTTTGGTTGGAAAATATAATTGAATTGCTGTTTTCTACAGGTCCATCTTAATTTGCCCAAATTAAAACCAAAATAACCAATTTCATTTTACCATTTCTTTAATTTTCTTCATCTTCACTGGATTCTTCAAGACTTCCCTCTTCTTTTCCTCCTCACGTTTCCTTGCGTACAAAATACAAGATGTAAAATTACACTTTTCATTAACCTTTTACTCTTGAAATTAAAAAAAAAAAAAAAAGGATGTTCGGTAAGCGAGTAGAGCAGGGGTGTCCAGATCCGGTCCTCAAGGGCCGCTGTCCTGCATTTTTTACAGGTTTCTTTCCCCGACACACCTGATTCAGAAGATCAACACACCAACACGCTCAGCAGAAGCCTGATAATGATCCTGATTATTTGAAGCAGGTGTGTGAGGGGAAGAAACCTGGAAAACATGCAGGACAGCGGCCCTTGAGGACCGAGTTTGGACGCCCCTGGTGTAGAGCAATGATCTACCTAATTACAAAAAGAGGATCTTCCCGGATCTTGGCGGCCATGTCCATACTGGAAGTAGCGGTGATGGGGCTGAAGATGGAGCCAGGCAGAAGGCCAGTCTCTGCTGATGGACCACTTTCAGGTTCTTCATATTGATCAGTTATCTGCTTGTCAATGGGACGTCCCATGAGATATTCATCTCTGGACACCTGATTAGAAGGGCCCTGGTACATCCAGTCCAGACGATCATCCTTCTTTCTATTATTATGTAAACAACAGACAATGAGACAAATCGAGTGACGTTCAGACGTTTTCTGAGATGACCAAAAGGCGACTTGGTGAGAACTAACTTGATGGCACCGCTTTCCTCGGCGTATCTAGTCATCTCTTCGCGGGCTCTTTCCTCCTTTAGCTCCTTCTGAAGCTCTTCAATTTTCTTACGTTCGGATTCATGTTTTTGTTCGGCTTTCCAAACGCGTTCGATGTTTTTCATAGTCTGGGGATGCCAGCTCTTCTTTAAGTTCTAGCACAAGACAAAGGGAATTCATTGAATAGCTAAAGCAAGCAGAGTCTTGACAATAAACAACTTATTCAGAAAATGTCGGGACGATGAACATAAAAGAATGGGTAATGCTAATGCTGATATCGTTCAACAAATAACACTTACCAGATCACCGCCCCCCATTTTTAAAAATTGGTGTTATTTACTACCAAAAACAAAGAAAATGAAGACTATAGTTCTTCTCCAAAATCGGTGATTAAGTGTTACATTCACACGAAGGTCGAGAAACTACGAGCGACTTGCTCGGCTGTCGTGTGTTGCGTTGTTGTTGTGTTTCCGGGTTGGAATTTGCTGCTTCCGGTGCAGCTCGAGGGGAGTCGAAGCGTAAAAAGCGCCAATGGGTCTTGTAAGACTCCAACCACTCGCACTAATCCACGTCAATTTCTCCAAAATCCCTATCGTGAAAAATGAAGGATTTCATTAATTCAATCATTTTCCAAGCCAACTAATAGTTACATCAACATTACACTCTCTCTAAGTGTTGTTTCCGTCATTGGATTCAAGTACAAATTTCAAACAGGCCGCCCGAGCATTATATTTTCAAAAGCAGAACTCATTTTTGCTCAATTTTTACTAGCAGGGTGTTAGTGCATTTCAATGTCATATCAATACTGAAGGTTTATCCCATTTCTTTTATGCAACAGCTTGTCTTTCTTTGGAGTGGACCAATCTAGTCCAATGCTCTGTGTGGTCATTTACATGACTTTTCAAACCTAGATGAACTCAAGCTCAAATATAGACGCTTACTATTTATGTGGGCATTTCAATATTCATGTCCGCTGTCCCGAAAAACCATAAACGAGGGACATTTTTTGTTCATTTACTTAAGTGCAATGCATGTCTGCCGCACATATTGTTCTCATATTTGAAACGTGTTGGTTAAAGCTACAGTGCATCCGGAAAGTATTCACAGCGCTTTACGTCGTCCATTTTCTGTCATTTTACAGCCTCATTCCCAATTGGATTCAATCAATCTCTTACCACGACATTTTACACACAAAAATTTATTATGACAATCTGAAAAAAAAGGTTTTTTTAATACATTTTTTTAGTTGATTTAAAATAGAAAATCACAATTACATGAGTATTCACAGCTTTGCCATGAAGCTCGAAATTGAGCTCAGGTTCCACTGATCATCTTTGAAATGTTTCTGCCGCTTGATTGGAGTCCACCGGATGGAAATTCAGTTGATTGGACATTATTTAGGAAAACACATACCTGTCTTACATAAGGTCTCACAGTAGATCACCCATTTTATAGGACAAACATCAAGCATGATGTCAAAGAAATTGACTTTAGACCTGCAAGACAGGATTGTCTTGAGTCACAAATCTGGGTAAGGATACAGAAAAATGTGAAGGTCCCAAGGAGCACAGTGGCTACCACTATTTGTAAACAGAAAACATTTGGACCCATCAGGACTCTTTGTAGACCTCTCACACTATGCGAGACAAAATTTTATGATCTGATGAGACTAAGATTGAACTCTTGGTGGTAAATACCCGGCATCATGATTAGAGGAAATCAGGCACCACTCATCGCCAGGCCAAAGCCATCCCTACCGTGAAGCGCAGTTGTGGCAGCATCGTGCTATGAGGATGATTTTCAGCAGCAGGAAATGGCAGACTAATCAATATATGTATATGTAATATATTTGTAATGTTACAAAATCTAGAAAAAGTGAAGCGCTGTGCATATTTCTCTACATACATGCTGTAGATATAGTGCATACATAATACAAAAGAATGCAAAAATTGTGCGATATACTTTCAAGTTACTTAACCCTTTCACTACCATTTTTTTTGACTTGTGGCCTATATTACTTAATTTATAAGTACAGAATACTTGGAAAATTAGTTTAAAAATTCCCACTTCCATGAATTAGGTTACAGGCCCTGGGATTTTTTGTCCCATTGGTATTCTATGACAACAATAAAAAACGTGCCACAGAAGTGAAAATGATCACCAAATGCCCACATACATAGTAATCAGCGTAATATATTGTCACACACACACACATATAACACATATTATGAATATATTTACGCAGTATTACAATAGATGGTTAAAACACAAGCTAACTTGTTGACAGTGGGCCCAGAACTGGCTTGTTAGGTATGGAAAGGTTGCTAAATGCCACTAGAATCTGTAGATAGGTGTGTAATGAACTGCTGGGATGCCATCCCTTCATCCACTGCCATTTTTTTGAAAAGCTGTGCGACGCATTGTCCCAACAGGAGTGAAAGGTTTAAGAGAAAGAATTACTGTACCGTCATTTTGCATATATTGCAAATAATTCTCTCCTGTGATGGTCATGTTTAAATGGAAAAATAAAAGTAAAATAATTCACATGTACTGTGCACAGATGTTTATTAATTATAGAGGGTAATAATAGTTTAAGTAAATAATGTCACACCACATTATCACCATATTTTTATTACAATGGCCACACCTTAAAATGATGTAAAAATGTATTTTAAAATGTGTTTGTGTGCTACTTTTCAAATCACAATAAAACACCATAAATGATTACTTTACAAAATATTATTACTCAGTACAGAAAAAGCACACAACAATTAATAACCACTTTTCAGTTTCTTATCTTCCAAGACTGCAATAGTGTAAACTTACCAATTACGGTAGTCAGTACAGTATTTTTTGGTCAACAATAATTTATTAACATGCTTGTCCTTAATGCCTTTAGTTTCAAATTTTGTAAGTATTTGAAATAAGCATTTCAACATCTCAGTTAAACGGTCTTAAGATGTTTTTAAATATGGATAGACAATCGTACGGTAAAATCCAGTCAATGATTTCTGAAAATGATGATTTTTATTTCAAAGGCCATGTGTTGCGAAAATCAGTAATTCATCCAATTCTTTCTACAGTGTATTTTTCTAAAGTAAAAATATTACAATGTAAAAAGAGTTGTGTGTTTTATTTTTATGCACCATTTAACAGACTGATAAAAAATGTATGGTTGTTTGCCTTTTTTTGGTTGAGTGAAATAAAAAAAAAGCTGTGAACACCTTTTTGACAAAATGATCGACTCGACTTGAGTGGAAAAAAACATTCACGGAATAGGTGTTTTTGCTTAACATAGTCACTGTGAAACATTTTCAAACAAAATTGTGCAAATTTTGGATCAAGTAGTTCCTGATGTGACCATTGTTAACTCGTAATATGCAATGTATATATTGTTATGGCATCGATTGTGGGCTTTGTTTGTATTTGTTAGACAATGTGTGCTTCATTTTCTTAAAACAAAAATCTTTAACGACTTTCATCAATACAGAAATGCATTTACCGTAGCAACTTCAATTCTTGTTGTTTGATCTACAGGCAAAAAGTGTTCCTAGCAATGCATATGTTTAGCATCAAATGATGCCTGTGACATAGTAATAAATTGAGCTATTACTTGTTTGCAAGGCAGAATGATTATGGAAAAACAGGCAAAACTTTGGGTATGCATGGTTTATGTCAGCAGGGGTGTCAAACTCATTTTTAATTACCGTAGTGCTAATTATATGTAGATTTTTGCTTTGTGCACAGGCCTGGTCCCAATTAGCCCCCAAATAGCAGGGGCCAACTGTAAATATAGTTGAAAAGCAAATTTAAAAAAAAAATGAAGATGAAGTTTAAAATACCGGTAACTTCCTTTTGGCTTTCCTATGTATCACAATATAGCATTTTTCCTTAAGTTGCCTTAAATGAATGGAAATTTTCTATAATCTTTTTCTATTTGTTAAAAAAAATGCATATTTTGTAAAAACAAATAATAAATAAACAATTAAATAAAATGAAATACAAATAATCAGAGTAAGGAAAGTACCCAAATCAAAAGTTGTGGTTGTACAACTTTGCAAGGAGTGCAGTGAACTGCAAAGACTTGAACAGAATAAAATGGTGCTGTAGTGTCTCATTCTGGACACTTGGTGTCACCCATTTAATGCTATACATTAGAAAACTCACAAAGAAGAAGTCATGTCATCATGTCAAATACATTGGTGCTATGTGCTAACAGCTGAGCTGCAAACAAAGTCCATTTAAAAAGAAATAAAAGACTGATTGTTTATAATACCACAGGGACCAAAGCTGAATGTTTGGTAATGGCTTGGATGGTGACCTCCACTCATTGGAAATCTCTTCACGTACCCTGCGCTGAGCAGTAGCACAATAAAGCTAAATGCTAAGACAAATGTTCCACTTTATCACTGAAGTGATGAGCAAGCTATTTGGCAATTGGTCACTTGGGTTTGTCAGTTACAGTGCAGATTTTCTGATTGCTTGTAAAAGTGAGAATTCCTGCATATTGTAATGTTCGTTGTAAGGCACGAGGAAGCCAGTGGAGGAGAATTGAGTCAGTTGTTATTGAGCATTAGCGTGAGACGCTGCTGACAGCAGCTTGGGAAGACCGCTTGTTAAGGATTTTTTCTAGTTTACTTTCAGTAAAAGAAGCGATCGGACAGAACCACAACTGAGTGAATCCTTTGACACATGCAGTACAGTATTATATACAGCAGACTAATGCCTTCAATTCTATTCTTTTTTTTTCAATGCTTCACTGAATCATTTTGTGGGCCGAAATAAACCTCCCTGCGAGCTGAATCCGTATTTTGTATGTTTGACACCCCTGGTCTATGTGCAGAGGATGCCCCATTTATAGTATGTGTGGTTTAAATTCAGATAGGCGGAGTAACTCTCTAACTCCTTTCTCCGTGAATGAACAAACAAGCAAAAAAACAAACACACAAAAAAATCAAACTTTTTAAAAACGTTTTCTACCATGTTGAAACTGTTGTCACAAGCCAAAATAAAAATGAAAGTCCTACTAAAACTATCAAGGACACTCTTGCTTACAGTTCAAACTCGGCATAGGTCAGATTGCTCTTGGAGTTAATCACGGAGTCAAAGGACGTCAATATCAATTATTTACTGAGCCATAGACGAACACTTTCTGTTCAAAAGCAGCTTCCATCTGTTGAGGCCTTTACCATAAACCCTGTACAGCTCAAGTCGAAAACTGAAGACATAAAGTGCAACAGGTGGTCCAACTTTTTAGCTCAAGCTTCAAACAAAATTCACAAAGCAATGAAATTAGCTGGACGAGACTAGTCAGTTACACTGCAGATGGAGGGGTCTGTCTCACATTTCAGCTTCAGCGGAGGTTCTATCATGTCAAGTGCAGACATGTTTGATGATGACTGAGGTGTGGGGGAATCAAAGACCTTGTCATCTCCGTTCACACCCTCCTCCCCTTGCCCTGCTGGGGACTCATGTGTACGCATGTGCTTGGCCAAGTGATCATTGCGCATAAACACCCTGGGGCATAACGCGCAGCTAAATTTCTTGCTACCGGTGTGCGTCTGTAAATGGCGCTGCAGTTCATCAGAACGTGTAAAACGCTTGCCGCAGAAGAGCCAGTTGCAGACGAACGGCCGGTCCCCGCTGTGCCATCTTAGGTGAGCCTTCAGATGAGAGGTCTTCGCATAGGCTTTACCGCATCCAGGGATGTGGCAGTTGTGCATGTGCTTCCTCCTGATGTCGTCAGTGCTGTGGCCCAGTTGCTCCGCGTGAACACAGTTAGGACATCGACACACTGCCTGGCCGGCACCTCTGGAAGAAGAACGCCTCTGGGACTTTGGCCGGGGCGGGACAAAATTCTCCCGCGGTTCTTCCACTGCGAAAGGTTCTGGTTGCAAGATATCAGCAGCCAGCGGCTCCATCTTGAAGCCTTCCGGAGGGAAGATGTTAGGTGAGTGCAGTGCTGGTAAATGTGGAGTTAGTGGCAAGGAACAGAGTTGCGGATCAGAATCGTAGGAGCCGAAAGCGGACTGCAGATCCATGGTGGTCCCTGAACTCACAGAAGCTAAGTCAGAACCTTGCCCTGTGTGGAGGTCGATCCAGTTCCCAGACTGAACTTCCCTCTGGAAGTCCCACCAGGTTTGGAGGTTCATGTCGTCTGTGCTGCCACTAGATGGCGGTGTCCGTAACCAGGGTTCATAATGGTGGGCCATGTGAGTGTCGCAGGTGCACTGCTGTAGATGAGATCAGCCCTTGGCTCAAGCTGTTGTTCGCTACTTTTTTGTGCTGTTCAGGTGATTACCACATGGTGGGGAGGCGGCACACTATAAAACCTGCAGACAGAAAGAGGGCAAATAATTAACTCTAAAACATGAGTGCTTTATTTGTTACACACATTCCATCAGTGACTTCACAAAATCATGAGCAATGAGGTCACCCCCCCCTCCCCCCCCAAACTAAGCAGTGTATGCCTTTGTGGTGCTGACATTTCTAAACTTCAGATATGTAGTCACTGATGCCCAAATCCTTTTTAATACAGTTAAACAACAAACTTCACACACACCTCCGTCATTTCCACAGATACTGCTCTTCTCTCACTACATAGCCGTGCAGACAGAGAAGAGGGGGAGACAGACATGTCCAGGCACAGGCCTGCCATATGTATCCGCTGCCAGGTACTTCCCATAGAGAAGAGTCAAAGAAAAGCTTTAAGAAAACAACATCATTGGTCCTGTGTAGAGTTAGTTATGGGGGGAGATAAACGCTGGTAAGGTGGGAGGAGGGAACACCAAGGGAAAGAGGGAAAAGGGGGAGGTGTTGACAGGGGAGCGATTTGGTAAAGGAAGAAGCTGCAGGGAGGTATGGCTGCGGGCCAAAATCTATTTGTACGTCTCTGAGGTTTGGAGTGAGGAGATAAAACTTGGCAGACAGGAGAACCTGTTTTTATGAATCACACTTGATTTATCACCCATCACACATCACATGCCTCCAGGCAACAAACAAAAGAGGTCCTGTAAAACACTTCAACTCAAACACACCGGCAGCACCAGTTGCAGTGATGACAAACATTGGTAGAAAGTCAAACAATATAAAAAAAAAGAATCCAATAAGGGGCAAGCACTACTGTAACCCTGACTCTCGCAGCATTCCAGCTATGAACAGTTCTCGACACCTGAAAAAATGTCAGTCAGCTGCAAGAGGAGGGGCTCTTTTATAAAGGTGACACAAAGCTTGTTAAAGTGCAACATGTCTACGGAAACCGACGACAAGCTGAAAGCTGGCGGGACTTGCGCATGGCTCCCAACAATAAATTCCTTACTCCAAACAATCTTGTTGACTGCCACCACACCCCCATCCTCCAAAATCTACAATTACTTTTATAGCAGGAAACAGTAAAAGAGTCCAAAGCTTTAGAAGCTAAGTATCTTGGTCTGAAGGTCACATGGAATAATACCATATCTGACATAGCAAACAGGACAGTCTCCAAGAAAAACGTTCTTGTCAAGGGACCCCTTTTAGAGAGCAAATCTTTCAAAGACCCCCATTGTAAATGTTTGTGAAAACAAACAAACAAACAAAATCATTTAAGCCAAACACTAGAGCCCTTTTTATTCAGCAACATATTCAATTTGACCGCAAGTTTAAATTTAAAAAGTCTTACATTAAAAAAAAAAGAAATTGGTTGAATTTATTGCTTTATTGAATACTTTCACAATTTTAAATAAGATAAGATGAACACAAATATATATACTGATATATGTATATTTTTAAAAAATCAATAACCCAATGTTCTGTCCTTCCTAGATGTTACATTGGCTTCTATCTAGATAGACAGACAGCGAACAACATATGAATGTAACTCTTCTTAAATTTACTTGTGTCAGAGTACAGCTCTCACTCATTTATGTTGTAAAACTGTAAAGAAAAGAAACTAAACCAAACATAACTCAGGTAAATTCCATATGCAAAAATTGTAAATCTAACTAAGTGTACACAAATTTCTTGGATTAACAATCATATAAACGAATTACAAATGATATTCCTTTCAGTGCAAAACGTTGATTAGATGCAAACGAGTATGATTATCAATGCAAAACATTTGCATACTGTCCTACCCCACCACAAAATGCACTATCACACAGCGGCCAGAGGGGGCGCCAACAAACTGACTAAGCCGAACAAGGCACGTATCTGTAACTGTTAAAAGATCAACCAAAGTCAGTTCCAAAACACCCAAATTATTTCACGGACCCCCTGCAGTCAGGCCGCGGACCCCGGACCCACTTTGAGAAAAACTAGTCTGGTCAACGGCTTTGATACAGGCATACAAATCTGGATTAAACTCAGGTGGCGTCAAGCTGACTGACATTGACACATTGGCTCAGTCCATCTTAATTTCTTGAGTCAACAAAGACCTACTCCTCTTTCTTGAAGGTCCGGTCACCCATAGATGTATCCTATCCTACAAGCAAAGAAATTGTAAACCAATTAGTTTGGAATTCTCTAATGAAAGGTGCTGTGCTTTGGGTCAAGGTGATTTATTTCATGTCGGCCTGGAGCTACAGCAACTGCTCTGTAATTTGTGGGGAATGTGACTCCTGCACATGTAGGAATAGTCACTCTTATGCCTCTGTCATTGAGAATAAACAAACGAAGCATCCTCCTTTACTATACTCCAAGGTGCTGGGAACACTGAAAGAAACAGCTGGCACCTTGAGAAGGGGTGGGGTTGATGGGCTGGGAGAATAGGAGTTTTTGACTGGGAAGTGGATGATGGGGCAATGCAATGACAGAGCTGTGGACATAAAACCTGCCTGGCCAAGAACCAGCAAGGCCCCCACTTTACAAGCTGGCCGTTAGGAGGAGGAAATATCCGTGTGCACTAGTTAGTGTACACTCCCTATTGATCAGGAGGTGAAATCAGACTTTTATTATCTCATCAAGATGTAAATAGAAAATAACTGTTATGTCATGGTAAATGCGTTTACGAGAGAGGTGGACCTTAACGGCACACATGGCAATTACTGCTCTGAGTATCAAACACTATAAAATCTAAACTTTTCAGCAGGGTGAAAACATAGGCAGACCTGTAGAAAATATACATAAGCAGTACAACATGTACATTTTTTTTTTTAACTATTGAAAGGTTGACATGCACAGTCAAATATACTTTTCATTTCTGGGTGATTGAGGGCAGCTAGTTAAGTTTTAAGTTCAGCCATTGTGGTAGTCTCTTGAGATCATCAGGTGTGCTACAGTAAATTATACAATTTCTCTGAAGTTGTCTGAAAGTTATAATATAATAATTCTGAGTTTACGGTGAAGTCGCGTCACAGTTTGGCACCGGTGCATTCACCAGTTTTTTGTTTTTTTTTTGTCATTTTGCTTTATTGTGTCATGCTGTGAGTTTTTTTTGCACGTAAAACATGGGTGCTTTGGCTCAAAAAAGGTTGCGAAACATTTGTTCAGACCAATGACAATTGTTCATTTTTATTGATTTTGTGTCAGTGGTGCATAAAATGTACCCGAGAACACCTCTGTGTATGATACCGCTATAAATGTATTTCATTGTTGATGTGTGGGCTGTGAGTGGTTCCCGTCATACACATGCACGCCAAGTATCGCAATTTTTTTATTTTTTTTTAAGAGAGCAGGTTTGCTTTGATTCTTCATGATGAAATGAACAACAGGAGGAAGTAAAGTATAATTTTGTCTTTAAGTGAATATTGAACATTTTACTCATTAAGTATTATAACAAATATTTTTAATCGTTTGAAGCTAACTTGGTATTTTGGGAGGCTGAATTGTTTCTTCTATCAAATAGGTGGGTCTTAAAATAAGGTATATTTTTTAATTAGCCTATTCAATTTAACTAATTCAAGCAAACTGTTACATTGTTACATAAATAGGTATAATTAAAGTGCTGGGAGGAACAACAAATACTTTGGCACTCCTACAATTAATCTCTGCTGCACCATGGACACTGGGGACTCAGTCCTGTCAAATATACTTAACAACCACTGTTTTACGAAGGTGGCTAAAATCACCCGTAAAACCAGCTGGTGTGATAGTCTATTAGGTGTCTGTGCTATTGAGTGTTATATTTTTATATTATGCTGTATAATATTATAGCATATCAGAGTAATTATTTTACTGATGACTTTACTTTTACTCAATACTCGGCACAACATAAAAAAATAAACAAAAACGGTTGAGATCTTGATTAACAGTATAAGGTGGAAAAACAGGGACAGCAGCAATAGGGAGGAATGTGAGGCAGGTAGCATTAACGGCAATGAGGCAACAAATCAGGAGAAGCAAGATATTCCCCATCCATGCCCTATTTTAAGAGAATTTCTGTTAGTGTTGTTGTTGATGAAGATGATGATGGATGGAAGGTGACGATTTGTGGCTAAAACCACCAGCTTCTGGCATTGAAGGGTTATTCATCCTATAAGTGCTTTGAGCATCATATGATGTAAAAAAAAATATTAAGTCCATGTTAGTTACAATCTATTGAGGAAAAAATTATACAGGTGAATTGTACGACTTTTTAGGTTGCTAAATCTGACTAGTACTGACTTCTTTCTTAATATTTTAATCCGTAAACTCTCGAGCAAAAAGAAAGTAACAAATAGCATTTGTTACAACATAGCTTTGCGAGCAGTCCTTTTCGAGGATGTTGGACATAAAAGAATGAAGAAAAAAAACAGACATTGCTGGAAAATGACATGAGAGGAGCTTTTCCAATTAGGTGAAGCTCCGCATATCTCAACTAGTTTCTCGAAGGCAGCAGCTCAATTCAGACTGATTTGCAGGACTCTGTTGTTATTTTTTTCCAAAACGTCTGGTTTTGTGCACCAGTAAAAAAAAAAAAAAAAAAAACATACGGAAAAAAAATCATTTTATGTTTCACTAAAGAAGGGTTACGTGAAACCAGTGGGTTTAATTACCTTTGACAAGATTAAGAAACACCGCGGTAATGGATTTGAATCTTAATTTCACTTTCGCAAACGTTCTCTTTTGGTTCACAAGAAGCCTCCTCCTGCCTCCTCTGTTTAAAGAGTTACGACCTCCAAACTTTGACCAAAAATAGAGCTTTAAATTACAGTGTATTTATCGGCTTCCGTGGTAAGCTTTTTAAGTTTCCAAAGGCAAAGTCTCTTATTTGACAACACTCTCTTCTCTGGGGCCGAAGTCAACTTCTCTCAATAGATAGGTGGAAGTGTCATTCAAAAACGATCGATGAATCTTAAATCCAAGCGATCGTCAAAAAGACCCCAATTCAAGCGTTACCTGTTAAGAATTTGAACATTCGCCGTGCTGTTCGACAGGAAAGGTCACATTGGTTGAACGAGTCGGGATCTGTACAGCTCTGCTTTTTCTCTGCGTCGAAAAATGTCCAAAGAAGAGAAATATCCTCATCATATTTCACATGGCTCTTGCGAGGTGATGGTGCACTTCGGCTGCGCTCGGAGTTGAGTGACAAATTTAGCAGTTCGTGCGTATTGACTGAGACAAGGCCACGCCCTCTGCTAGCGCGCCTTCGCCTGTATTTAAGAACCTTCGACTATACTGTTTTACTTACTGTATCCCTCTTTTTGTTTGAGATGTCTCGTTATGCTTTTTTTAAATGAATGATTAGAACCCCTCGAAAAAAACATGTGACAATGCATATTCTACAAGATACCTTGTGCATTAATTTGCAGCAACGGAGTGGAGACAGTTTGACAAAAAAAATGCATCTTTAACTTTTTGGGGGGAGTGAAGATGGTGAGCGACCCTGGTTGTTTCAATATTTCATTATCACCCACCTTGGGCTGACTTGGAACAGACTGACGTTAACAACTATCCATTGCTGCAGATTTTGCAGACGGGAATAGGTATAATGTTATGTGATGCATGAAATAAAATGATCACCTGCAGCAAAATAAAAGCTTTTTGCGACATTTAGTTCTTGGATCGAAGCCTTTTGTTAACTACAAGTCCCACAATTCATCGCAAGAACTTTGCATTTCCATTTATGTACACAAATTGTAAAAATGTGTTAAAAGCAAAAGCAATTACGCTGTGTATTTATATATTCATGACATTGAAATGGGAATATTTTATGTGTCATAACTGTTGCACATTGTTTGCGAGTTGCAGTTGAAATAATTAATGGAAAATTTGGAGGAAATGCATGCTAAAACATTGTGTTTTCAATATGTTAATGGCAGATAAATTTCGACATCGGCAGGGTTTACCTCTCATACCTCCAGTTTGAAGGCGTTGATGGCATAACGGCACATTGAAAGTCGACATGTTTTGACAATCCATTCCAAATATTTTAGCCTCCTAGTATTTTTTTGTATGCTTTTTCAAAAACATCTATAAGCCCAAGTCAGGTCGAAAGTTCTCTCACCAGTGAATAACCTTGGTGAATATAATTTTTAAATTAAAATTGTACCATGGTTTAATGGATTTTGATTTTTTTTTTTTTTGAAAGACTGCCGAGAGGGCCTGATCATGGCAACACGAGGAAAAGCTCTAAACATAAGAACAATCGAGAGCAGGCTCAACAAGTAGCATATCAGACAGGATCCCGAGTGCAGGTTCTGCAAATAAGTCCCAGACACGATACAGCACACATCACATCAGGGTGTAAGATGCTGGCTGACGGGGCATACATGGAGCAACATAATAGGTTGCAACAATAGTGTACCGTAACATCTGTACCAAATATGGATTAGAGGTCCCAGAATGAAGATGGGAGGCACTTCCAGAAGTGGTGGAGAATAACCAGTCCAGGAACCTGCGAGACCTCCACAGCCAGACTGACAAACTGGTAGAAGACCCGAAATTGAAGGAGCTACCGCCCAGGTGAGTGAGAAAACACTTTTTTTTTTTAAATATACAGTGGTGCCTCTAATTACAAGTGTCTCTTGTTACGATCAATTCAGGTTACGAAATGCCTCTTTGGAAAAATATTGTCTTGTTACAGAGGAAAACTCAGGATACAAAAGGCAAAAATTGTTGGTTTATGATAATGAGACACGAGACATCAGCACTTTCTCTAACAAGACTGGTAATGTAATACTGTATGTCATCATAACCCTCTGTTGCTCAAACTGGTAATTCTAATAAGTATTTGTTACAGGTTTTGAAGCATTTTTAGAATTTATTATGCCAGCTTGTCCACAAACGAGAGACACGAGTTCCTTGCCTCTGATGTTTACTGTGGTCTTGCAATTTTCATCTTTACAAACTACACTCACATTTTGCACCAACAGTTCACAATGTCGAACTAAGAAACATAAAATTGACATTAGTGCCCTGCAATTGGCTGCCAACCAGTTCAGAGTGTCCCTCTTGTGAGGATAAGCGGTGATAGAAAATGGATGGATGGAAAATTGACATTAGGTATGCCTAAAATTGTACATATCCACATAAAAACACAAACATACCACTTTGGGCTCTTGAATCACTTGTTAAGTAGCATGCTGTCGCTTCTCACGTCAGCGTCTAACATTAGCATCAGTCAACAAAAATGCTGAGCAACATAACACTCAGGAAGTACTTCGCATAATCATAAACTAAACCTAAGAAAACTCACATCTTCAGAATGATCAAAAAATAAATATTATTGATCCTGTGGACTTTTAAATGATGCCTTGATCACTGAAAATGTAAAATAAAAATGTATAAATAAAACGACTTAAGCGAAGTTCTCTGCATACACCACCAAATAAACCAGCTCTATCTCAAAGAAAACAAACAAACTGTATTATTATTATGTACATATAATAAACTGCCACATTTAATATTATTAATGTAAAGGGTTTTGGATCATTTTGGGGGGAGGTTTGGAACAGACTGGGCTATTTACATGTAAAAAGTACCTCTACTTGCGAAACATTCACATTGCAAAGTAACTTCTGGAACAAATTATTTCATAAAAAAGTTACCACTGTATGTATGCATGTATGTATGTATGTATCTATGTATATATAGATACTGTACATACAGTATAAATAATGTTATATGAATGAGCAACCATTTTGAAACTTTCTTTCCGGTGCATGGAATCAAGATACGTATTTTTAACTGCTGAGCAGTGTATAATATCGCTGCTTGTGAATAGTTTAGACTTGAAAATCCTTTAATTGGTGACACTCCTAAGGGCTGGTTTGACTTCATCTGAAGTCACTACATACAATAGTAGGATGTCTGACTTGATTTGGTTCTGGTTGTGAATTATTTTACAAAACCTTTGTATTCATAAAATGTTGTGTTATAACAAAATATTTTATTAAAAAAAAAAAAAAACCTAACTACTGAATGTCTTGTGTATTAGAGGACTGAGTTTGACAAGCTGTTGCTTTGAAGGGTTTGGCAATAAAAATAAAACGTTGAATGTCGCACCTTCTACTTTGAGTTTTTTTCTTTTTTTATTCAGTCGCCACTGGTAATTCCTTACCTGTCACAGCATGTTGGTGGAGATTCTTTGAATCAACTGACAAATTCACATACATTGGGATACAACCTATTATTCCTGCTCATTTTTGAAACACCAAAATTTAGTTTAAGAACAGCTAGTCCATTTATCAGTTTGTTAACTTGACTTTCATCTTAATTAATTTTCTACGAAATAACAAAAACAGCACAATATGCATGATGAAAATTAAGTACCAAATAAAGTACCAAAGACCTTGGTATACAGTACCTATATTCAATCAAGAATGGAAAATTTCTCATATTACTGTCAATGTAAAATCCCTCGGGAACTTTGGAAACTTTTTTGGAACAATGCCTTCTTCCATCTTGCCAGGCTTTGGTGAGCAAGGCACAAGACTATCCTTGCCATACATAGGTAAAGGACAGCTAAATAAAGTGAACAGTAAACAGCTAAGTCTTCTTATTGTTGTTAATTATTCAAAATCCCACGTTGGCCCACAGCGTTAAGAACCATGTTGCACCTCAAAGAGGCTCACTCATCGTCGCTTCTCTTCTCCTGCCTCCTCTTTCAACTTCAAAACCAGTCATTTCTGCAAGCTGTGCTTTGATTGTGGCAAACACCTGTATTTTGCGAAGGAAGACTTCCTCGCTAGCCACCGCCTCCCATCTTTGATAGTTAAACAGAAGTGGCGCCATCATTACTGTCTGCACGACTGATGCCGCCCATCTTCTCCTCCCATTTTCCCTCTCTGCCAGTTAACCACAAACTTAATTGTTGAGAAATTTCTAATTGTTTCATTTTCTCTAATTTTCAAAATCCCTTTTCTGGTCTGTGGGTGGTTTTAAGGCATGATGTTTATATGCTAGCTGGATGGACACACCTTGGTCACATTTTTCTCACTATACCAGTAATCAGTCAGGAAGTCACACATAATAATGCTAGGCTTGACTAAAAATTCTCTTCTTCCATCAAGTCTGCCCCTTCAGAATAATATTCTTTGGGCTCCTCACCGTCTGTTTTGGTCCCTGAACATCACTCATCTTGCTTTCTTTGGGCACTCCATCTGTGTGTTGAGGTGTGTGTGTGTGTGTGAATGTGTGTTGGGTGTTAAGAATCTCAAAATACATTACATTTTAATTGTGGGTGGGACTCGCCTCTTCCAATTTCAGACGATATTATTTAGAAAGCCTCCAAAAGGCTTTTGTTTTGTATTGTTTATTCATAATATCATCATTCTAATTATTATACAGGTGAATTCCCAAATATTAGAATATCATTGATAAGTCAATTTATTGCAATAATTTGTTTTTTAAAAAGTGACTTTTTTTTGGGGGGGGGGGGGGCGTCACCACTCTCAAGCTAAAATGTTTAAAGTTTTTCTTTGATTTGATTTGGAAAAAAGACACAGGAAAAAGCAATCTAAGATTTCTCAAAATTGGAATATTTCATGTGACCAACCCCAAAAAAATGTAAATCCAGAAATATTGTCCCTCTGAAAAGAGTATTAAAGTACTCTTAGTACAGTTATGTCTCCTTTTGCATCAGCACAACAGCGATTCCCAACATTTATTGAGCCAATTTTTAATGTTTGAAAGATCTCTCGGAACACCTTCCATCCATCCATCCATCCATCCATCCATCCATCCATCCATCCATCCATCATCTTAACCACTTATTCTGATGAGGGTCGCAGGTGTGCTGGGGCCTATCCCATCAGTCTTCTGGCAGTGGACAGGGTGCATCCTGAGCTAGTCGACAACCAAGCGCAGGGGACACAAGGACAAACAACCATCCCTACTCATAAAGACACTTAAGGACAGTTTAGAACAAGGATGTCAAAATCCAGCCATTGAGGGCTGGTATCCTGCATGTTTTCTATGCTTCCTTCCCAAACACACCTGGTTCAAACAATTTGGATAATTTTCAAGCACCCGTTGTAAATGAGGTAATCATTTGAATCAGGTGTTCTGGGGAGAGGAACCTCCAACACAAAGTACTCTAGCCCTCGAGGACCAAAGCGTGACACATGTAGTTTGGAGTGTTTAATATACCTACCATTCAAGTTTTTAGAATGGGAGAAAGAAACAGATTACCCAGAGAGAACCCATCCAGGCATGGGGAGGACATGCAAACTTCACGATCGCCGCATGTGAGATAGATGAGCTAACCTAACTGTCATTGTGCCATCCACATGGCACAACAAGCATCAAAGATGTCACAGAAATTGGACACACATGCTAATCATGTATTTTCTTTTTTGTCATCTAATTGATGACAAATAGGTCATTGATTTATTCTGTCTGTCATGGTAGATCACTGGCATAGATAGCTGGACAAAGACATATTATGTGCTATAAATAATCGAATAAATAAATAAATAAATAAATAAATAAATAAATAAGTATCATACTAAATTGTCCTTAGGTGTGATTGGGTGTGTGAATGTATGCTTGTCTCTCTGCGCCCGCAGGGGTTTGGTAACCAATTCAGGGTGTACCCCGCCTACGCCCCGAAGCCAGCTGGGATAGACACCAGCAAGCATGCAACCCTTGTGAGGATAAGTGGCTCTAGAAAATGGATGGATGGATGGATAAATAAATAAATAACCACGTGGAAGGTTGGATGAAGTGAGCCATGGTGCATTTGGGTTGAAAGAAGAGGAATTTTCATTGCAAAGTGTCAGTGGGACTCGATAGGTTGTTGTTTAAATCCCGCTATTCGTATTATGTGTTTTTGGCCTGTCTGCGGCCGGGTCAGCATTAGAAAAGAGAATTTTCTGTCAAATGAATTAGCCAAATAAATAAAAGTTAAATAAATAAATACATTTTATTGTGTGAATTGTCTTTCTCTGTTCTGGCTTTTGTTTGTGCATGACTGTATATGTGACTGTTCTCACATGTTTGCATTTGGCTCAAGAGGGTGTCGCTTTCCCAAGGTGGTTTTACTGTTTGTGTGTAAGGATAGACAGGATGTGCAGTGACTGTCAGCACACTCCAGGAGATGAAAGGCCAACAGGGGCGTGTAAGTGGTTGAGTGCCATTCAGGTAACACGTTGTCTCCTCAAAAACCTCTCAAGAATTCATTTTGTGTGCCTCCGGCATTGCAAATGTGCCATAAGCCTGTTCCCTGCAAGCTTCGTTTAAAAAAAGTCAAGAACAATACCAAAACAAAGGGAATATTTTCTGCATGACGACCTGTCATTGAGCTGCCAAATGTGACTGTACAAATGACTCACAAGAAAAACATGAGTCACCTTTTGAAATGCTATTTCTCATTTAAATATCAATGTGCACCTGTTATTGGCACAACAGCATTCTGGTTTAAACAAAAGGCAATGGCATACAAAGAATGTTGTTAAGCAGTTGAGCAGGTAGTAGCTATTTGAGATTCACTGGTAGCGCATAATGTACTATTATTTATAACATAGATTAAGTTATTTTTTGGAACTTTACATACTAAATATTAACGAGCTATTATACTAAAAACTCTCAAAGTCTTACATAATCTCACTGGAGTGATCAGGGGCCTGCAAAGACATTTGGAGGGGTCAGGGCTCAAAGTTAAAAGGGGGAACTATTATTATTATTTTATGATCATAAAGATAATGATAAAAAATATTATTTTGACATAATGTGGAAACAGTACCAACACAATTTAGTTTCAGGTAAATGAAAAAAATATAGATCAAGTCATAAACACTTTCGATTTTGAGATTTCCCCAAACTTAAGAGCTGTGTTTTCCTTTCTCAGCTGCAGTGTAATCAAAGTGTATGAAAATACACAATTATTTTGAAAATACAAAAACAATAGTTGTTGTACCCAACATGCTAGTGCTACTTGTTAGATACAGTACTAATCGTATCAAGCCAGTTTGGGGAACTCACTAACTTGGTCTCAACTATAATAGTATAATAACTATAATAACTATAACTATACAAGGCGCTTTGCCTCAAATGTCACTTCACATGTGATTAATACAAATGCACTTAGCAAACAATAAAAGTCTTACATTGTCATGTGACAGGAGCATGTAATCGAGCAGAATACATGAGTAATTCTGTTTTTTGGCTTAAGCCCGAATTTCCTACAACGTAATAAGAATAAAAAATCTGATTCAAACACAAGCAAAATAAATGAAGATGTGAATACAGGGAGGCCTATAACGATGCTAAGCTAACCACTGAACCAACGAGCATGCTGGGTATGTGCAATATTTTTGTAATACAATTAATTCCGTTAATAAAAAAAAGTTTTAATGTGCACTGATCCACGTAAATCTTCTTTAACGAAGCAATGTTAGAGAAAGATGCGTGACATGAAAACCATGAAATCATAAACAGTATGAGGAGCAAACCGCTAGCCTCAAGTAATGGCGCAGGCAAAGAGAATCTTTGCTGTAAGTGAATACTATTAGAAAGTGAGAAGTTTTGAGAATTGCTTCTATGAGAAGACTGTTAAGAGAAATTTCTGTAATGATCATTCAGATATGCTAATTTTGTTATAAATATGTAATTTACAGGGGGAAAACGGACTGAAGGATGGAAGACAGCTATTATGAGTTTGAAATTTAAATTTGATTTTCTGTTTGATGGGTTTGTTAATTCCTAGCTTTTACTCACGTAACACCACCTTACAAGCTTCATAGGCGATAGCTGTTACAGTAATTTAATAGTCATTTAATTAATTGTGCTTCGTTATGCAAATTTTGTGATGAAAAATACATTTGAGAAGTTTGACCTCTCTCATGAAGTAAGCCTAAATTTTGAGGATATCAAGTCGAAGTTAGCTTATTTTACTCTTATGTTTTACTTTATTTTTTTAATGAGGTCAAATTACCACAATGGGAACTTTATTTTAACAACGTTGTGTCAATGGTGTATGTACTCATTAGCCTATATTGGAAAGTTATAGAGCCACAGCATAAGGACAAATGCAAAACAAGTTGCCTTGGAGACATGGGTTGCAGACTCCTGATCTCCAGCAAAGAGGAAAATAGGAATGTGAACGTAAACTTAAATGTTCTTTGTATGACAGATTCTTTTAGTGTTTGTCTTCTGATCAATTGTAAATGTATTTCTTAAATATTTGCTTGCTATTGATAACATCTTTTCAAGTGGGCGCTGAAAAAAATTATATTCACAATTTAGACTCGTGCTCACACGCTCTAACAATACGATACGAATGATTTAACACGCACATTTCTTATTGACAACGATTTAACAACATACTCAAACGGCTTGCCGTAGCAGAAGAGGACTTTGGCAAACAAAATAATGTCGCAATGGTGAAACCTCGAACAGCATTTAGCACTCTTGGCTCAGATGACCTTTAAGAGAACGCGATCTAGCTCGTGGCCAGGAGAAGAGTTCTTAAAATCACGCTTTAGGATTTCTTGGTCACGTGACTCGAGTGTCCAACAAACTGTCATCGAGCAGCCGGCGGTCAGCACCCACAATATCCGAAAGGTAAAGGGCGTTTTTTGGCAGACGTAATACCGGCCAGTAGCTAGTTTGCACAGCTTTGACAGTGTACCCCCTCCCCCACCCCCCACCAAACCCCAAACAAAAAATGTCAGAGACACCAGACGACATCCGAATTACATTTGTATTAAAATTTGCATTTATTTGTCTAGGCGAAAACGGACCGCTAGCGACCTGCTACCGTTTCACATGTGCAGAATTTATATTTCTGAACGTTGACTCGAATGCGAAACCAGAGCGATGTGTCGCTATATGTAGGGGTTGGATTTGTGCAGATTACTGTACTGTCAATAAAGTCCTGTCTGTGCAAGACTGCCTCTTAATCCCGAGTTGTCCCCGGTGTTGAAGAGGCGGTTACTGTTTAGTTCGTCTGTCTGAACAAGCAAAAAGACGAGTGAGTCTCACTTTTATTTTGATTTTTTTCTCGACTGCGAGCGAATGCACATTCGCAGTCGCTGTTCGCACGCACACATGGACGCACACACGGCCCGATTCTGGGGATTAATGGCATTGCTGCATACTCTTTGAGCCATAGGCTATGTTAGGTACACGCAAACGTCTCATTATTGCTAATAATAAACACGGCAAACATCAGGGGCGATTCTATGGTCTGATTTTTAAGGATGTCAGTCCCAAACAAAATGTCATGTACACATTTTCCTGTACTTAAGGCATGGTGTTGACAATATTTTACAATGAGTACAATAAATCAGAATCCCTCAAATTAAATGATATCATTACATTCAAATAGTGGGACTTTATCCTTAGTGGAGCTTTTATAAAACGTTCATATGCCCACGCAGAGAAGAAAAGGGTACCATGCTTGACAGTTCAAACTTTAGGCACAACCAGCAAGTAAGACAGCCTATGTCAAATTTACCTGCATATCTGACAGTCACTAATATGACGTCAAATATACATTATGATGTGTGTCTAAATCTGCATTCTGAACCACTAATTAGTATTCTAAAAATACATTTTCAAATGAATACAAAAGATTTATTTAGCACCTGTCTTAGCAGTCCATTTTCTGGAGTCATTGAGAAAACAAAATGACAATGTTCTATCTACCTACCAACAAATTGATCTATAAGACCTTTTTTCCTTTTTGTTTTAGGATGGCAGAAGAGCCCATGTCATGTGACTGTTTTGTTTCATTGCCCCCTGGCTCTCTAGACGACCATGTCATTTTTGGTAAGAACTCTGACCGTCCCCGAGATGAGGTGCAGGAGGTAGTCCACTACCCTTCAACATCTCACCCTCCTGGCACCGTGCTGGAGGTAATACCCTTTTGTGAATCTATTTTTAGTGAATCATATTTGAAATTTTGGTTGCCCGGTGCTTAACCAGGTCAAATACCTACTCATATTGTACTGTAAAATACATTCTTGGTATTGATACCATTCACGATGTCACAGAACTGCATCAATCGACCTAGTAGCCATTTTCTAGATGTAATAAACATTAGCAAGCTTCTATAATGTAACTTTAAATGGCACTGACTGTGTAAAACTGTAGAAAAGGACATTTATACATGAATTAGGAGTTCTAAAAAAATGTTCAATGTCGGACTGCAGGTTGAGCTAAAACTTTCAAACATTGACAAATGGAAAACCTGTCAATGTTTGAATGGAGCTAACTGCTGATAATTCCAATGTCTGAGCTTTTGTCATTTCTTTTGCTTCCATAGTCCTACAGCAGGAAAAACTAATTGCTCAGTCAGACTTGCTGCCAATCTTCTTTTTGCAGATGATGTGGTTCTATTTGCTTCATCAAACCAAATGATTTCACGTTTTGCTTCAGCAGTTCACAGCCAAGTGTAAAGCAGATGGGATAAGAATTGGTTCTTTGATCTCTGAGGCCATGGTGCTCAGTCAGAAAATGGAGGAGGAGATGATGCCCCAAGTAGAGGAGTTTGAGTATGTTGGGGTCTTGGAGCAGAGGCATCCAAAGGCCAATCGGTGTAGGGACAGTCTGAGGTATTGGTCTGTCGTGATAAAGACGAAAATTCAATAAAAGGCAAAAGTCTCGATTTTTCCGTCAATCTTCATCCCGACCCTCACCTACCACTGCTTGTGACCAAAAGAACGAAAACGTGGCTATAAGTGGCCAAAATGATTTTCCTCTGCGGGGTGTCCAGTTTCTCCTTGAAGGCCTTTTCATCGTGCACGTAGCAGCATGCAGTATACTGTCCCTGTTCATGTTGTATGACCTGAAGGGGCACACCCATGGAATCCTTTGTCATGTCACAGAGTGATGCAGCAAGAGGATTTTTGCCGCGACAGTGACGTGCCTCACATTGAATTATATTCTTCTTGACAGCGATGACACCATGATGACAGAAAGCTCCTCCAATCGGACAAGAACTACTGGAGTGATTTTTGGTGACAGACTGATTTAAGGATTTTTTTCACTTAATGGTATGAGGAAAATGGAGGAAGCTTGCACTAACTGGAGGCTTTCAAACTGGTCAGTGCAGGGGTAGACCTAGTTTTACAGAACATTCTACTGTAGAAAATGTAATGTTTGAAACATGACATCATACTCTTGTAAGTGCAGTATCAAAGAAGAGGTTTTGTTCACAGAAGACATATACTGTAGTTAAGTATCTAAAACGTCAAACTTAGGGTGAATTCATATATGATTATTATGCTTGCTGGTCACCTGAGGAGAAAAACTATTTTACTGTGGGGAAAGCTGTTCCCTACCACAGAAAAAATGTGGTAGGGAACATCACAAGTCCAACAGTCCTTAGTCTTCTGCATCTCATTCTCAGTTCTCTTTCCTCTGTAGTGTACGTACATCCAGATCCCTCAGGTAGAGCAGACCCATGCTGTCATCCTTAGTAAACCAGCTTGGATGTGGGGAGCTGAGATGGGAGCCAACGATCAGGGAGTTTGTATTGGGAATGAAGCGGTCTGGACCCGGGAGGCTCTCTCTCCGGTAGAGGCTTTGCTGGGCATGGATCTTGTGAGGTGAGCTCCGACTGAACGCGCTAGTGTCACAGCATCCTGAGCATCTCATGGTTTTAGTATTTTTTCTCAATGATACTTAAAAAAAAAAAAAAAATTGCTTGATGGCCACTCAACCTGATGAACCATGCACATCTCTAGATTGTGAAGGCATTGCTCCACTTCCTAGCAGACATTGGAAGCTTTATTCCAATATTCATCTAGTTTTTAATAACTCTGCTGTTCCTCTGCTGAAAACGATTATTTTGTTACTTTGACCTTGTTGTACAGTATTATTTTAAGGTGAAGAAAAAAAGACTAAAGAAAACAATTCTTTCTGTTCCTAGGCTTGGCCTGGAGCGTGGGGACAGTGCATGGGTGGCGCTCACTGTCATCACTGATCTGCTGGAGGAGCATGGACAAGGGGGACAGTGCAGGGAGGATTCAGAACCTTTTAGCTACCATAACACATTCCTTCTGGTGGACCGAAAGGAAGCCTGGGTGCTAGAAACAGCTGGGAGACTATGGGTGGCACGGAGGATCTCAGGTGAATACTGGCTTGTCAGATGTTTGCGTAAATGTTGTTATAGTGATTATCAAGTAGGCACACATTTCCTTTGTTCAGATTTTTCAAATTATGTTTGTTATAATGCATCAATGTCTGTTGTGTCCATTAACAATTCCATGCCTCAATTTCTTTCATCTTTTATTAGCCTTTCCGTTCTATTGGATGTGCAAGATCATTTGGATTGGAAATGATCAGGATGCCCCAGAAATGTTTGTGATCTTGAACAGGCCACCTTGTCACTATTATTTAAAAATGTTTAATATGTTATTAAGCTTTGCTCTCATTGGGTTGCTGATTATTTCTTTGTAAATCCGCTTCTATTTTGACACCCGTCAAGCTGACAGCTGCTCAGTAAGCCTGCTAAGGTCGACTGACCAGTACAAAGCCACAGTCCACAGCTGGTATGCAGTTGTATTCAGATTGTTTTTTAATTAACTTAACTGATAAAATAACGAGTGTCTTTTGGTAAAGAGATCTTCACTTGGTCAGTTGAAAATGTGTTTGTGTGTGTGTGTGTGTGTGTGTGTGGGGGGGGGGGGGGGGCATCCATTAAGCCGTTTGGGTGATGATGTTCATTGCAAGTTTCATTTGTTAATAGTGATGAAACAGTAATGGTGATACTCTATTGCAATAACAACCATGTCATCATTGTCCTCATTTAACAATATTAAAAGTAGCACATCTGCGTCAACAAAACATTTCTTTTGCCCAACCCACAATCACAGCACTGTTAACTAGATAAATCTTGATGCTTTGTGTAGCTGAGCCAATAGAAACTAAAGCTGGGAATTGAAAACGACATCCAATAATTATTCATTAAAAAAGGAAGCTAAAAAGAATGTCAGGAGAACATAAACATCTTGTTGGTATTAGTACTACCAACACGAGGACTCAGAGTAGTCCGGAAAAAATGTCCCAGTTTAAATTCGGCTTTATAAATATTAGGTCACTCCCTTCAAAAGCCCTTCTTGTAAATGATCTTATTACAGATCTAAATCTTAACGTGCTTGGTCTCTGCGAAACCTGGCTAAAACCAAATGAATTCCTACCATTAAATGAGGCCTCACCCGCAAACTTTGTGGGCTCACATGTTGCCCGTCCTTGTAAAAAAGGGGGGGGTGTCGCCCTAATTTCAGAATCTGATTTTAGGCTTAGCACGAGTACGAGTCCCACTTTCAAGACATTTGAGGCTCTCGTTATGCGATCAAGCTCCTCACCACCATTCTGTGTGGTAGTTATTTACCGTCCTCCTGGCCCATACTCTGGATTCTTAGATGAATTCCCTGAACTTATGGCTGACTTAATAACCCACACAGATAATATATTAATTATGGGTGATTTCAATATTCATATGAACTCCCCACTAGAGCCACTTACTGTAGCTTTCCAATCAATAATCGATGCATTTGGTTTTACACAAATAATAAAAGCAGCAACACACCAGAATGGTAATATCTTAGACTTAGTGCTAACCCATGGCCTAACTGCCTCAAACGTCACAATTCTGCCGCGTTCTAACGTTATGTCTGATCATTACCTTATAACATTTGAAGTCCTAGCTCAGTGTGGTCTTGTTGTCCACAACCAAGGCTTTAAGAGCCGTGATATTAATTCTTTAACCACTGCTGCACTTTATGAATTACTACCTTCCGCAACAGCTGCCTTTCCGCCTTTCACTGGCTCAGTCGATAAGCTCGCGAATGATTTTAATTCGGTTCTTTTAAAGTCCCTTAACTCTATTGCGCCGCTGAAACTTAAAACTCGTCCGAAGCGGCACACTCCGTGGTTTACGGAGGAAACGCGTATGTGTAAATTGTTAAGTAGACAACTTGAGCGTAAATGGCGAACAACTAAACTCGAGGTTTTCCGTCAGGCCTGGTGCGATAGCTTGCTGAAATACAAAGAGGCTCTTAGGTTAGCAAAAACCAATCACTTTTCCAAAATGATTAGTCTTAATAAAAACAACCCAAAGTATTTATTTGAGACTGTAGCGCAGCTAACACAGCAGCAGCAGATTAATCATAATTCCCTCCATTCAGCACACGATTTCATGCAATTCTTTACTCAGCGGATTCAGCTAATAAGGGAAGAAATAAAAAAGGCAGCGCCGCTCACCACCTCGACTATGAGTGTTGATGCTAGTTCGGACAATCAGGTTCATGAAAGTCTGGCTACCCTGTCCCAGTTTGATTTAGTATCCCTGGAGTGTCTTACACAACTAGTTAATGCAGCAAAGCCGACGTCCTGCATGCTCGACCCGCTTCCAGGCAAACTCGTCAAAGATTTATTCCCGGTCTTAGGGTCATCTGTCTTGAATATTATCAACCTGTCACTCTCCTCTGGCATTGTACCTGAGACTTTTAAGATGGCTGTCATTCAACCATTACTTAAGAAACCTCACCTAGATCCTGAAGATCTCGCTAACTATAGGCCAGTGTCACACCTTCCGTTTATCGCCAAAATTCTTGAGAAAGTTGTAGCACGACAGCTTAGCGATTTTATGATAGACTACAATAGATTTGAACTCCTTCAGTCAGGTTTTAGGGCCAACCACTCAACTGAGACAGCCCTAGTAAAAGTGACGAATGATCTTCTATTAGCCTTGGATTCCAACGTCTCATCAGTACTATTACTCCTTGATCTTAGTGCCGCATTTGACACTATTGATCATCATATTCTTATAGAACGTCTTCGATCATGTGTTGGTATCTCGGGATCAGCACTTTCTTGGTTCAGATCTTACATCATGGGAAGGACGCATAGTGTTTCTTATGGTGATGCGATCTCTGAGTCTTTCTCCGTCTCATGTGGTGTCCCGCAGGGGTCAGTACTTGGTCCCTTACTGTTCAACATCTACATGATTCCTCTCGGCGATATTATACGCAAACATGCTATTAGTTTTCATTGCTATGCTGATGATACCCAACTCTATATGCCCCTAGAAATAACGGATCCGTGCAAGTGCAGTAAACTGGAGGCTTGCCTTGCCGAGATTAAACAATGGATGTCTTCCAATTTTCTGCTTCTCAACCCAAATAAAACTGAGATGTTAGTTATTGGCCCTGCTCATCATCAGCACTTGCTTAAGAATACCACGCTGAACCTAGAAAACTGTATTATTTCCCAAAGTAGTTCTGCAAAAAATCTCGGCGTGATATTTGACTCCACTCTCTCCTTTCGAACACATATTAATAACATGACAAGAACGGCGTTTTTTCACCTCCGCAATATAGCTAAAATTCGCCCTATTCTTTCTCTTAGCGATGCAGAAACATTAATTCATGCATTTGTTACGTCGCGCCTAGACTATTGCAACATTTTGTTTTCTGGACTTCCCATGTCCTACATTAAAAGCCTGCAGTGTGTACAGAATGCAGCAGCGAGACTATTGACAAGGACGAGAAAGTTTGATCATATTACTCCGATTCTAGCTGACCTGCATTGGCTTCCAATACACGTGAGATGTGATTTTAAGGTGCTGTTAATTACTTATAAAATTCTACACGGTTTAGCTCCTTCCTATCTCGTCGACTTAGTATCACCTTATGTTCCGCCCCGACAACTTCGATCGCAAAATGCCGGTTTGCTATCGACCCCACGGGCTAAAAAGAAGTCTGCGGGATCAAGGGCATTTTCCATTCGCGCGCCAGTACTATGGAATGCCCTACCTATGGAAGTTCGCGCAGCCACCTCAGTAGAAATCTTTAAATCCCGACTAAAAACACATTTATATTCAAAAGCATTTAGTTAATTTAGCCTGTCTGTAGCCTTCTTCCTTTTTCTTTTTTCCTGCCCCCCTCTTCCGGCTGGGGGAGGGGGCTAGCGAGATGGTGAGGGTTGACTTGACCGCCTCCATTGGGTCCTGCGTTGGTCGACCATCATGGGTTGTCACACATGGACAAACAATTTTGTCCATGTGTGTAAAAGTCAATTTCTCTCTCTTCTCAGAGGGAGTGATGAACATTTCCAACCAGTTGACCATCGGCACTGAGATTTCCGCAGAACATCCAGATCTGCGGAGTGTGGCGCAGGAACAGGGCTGGTGGGATGGTGTAGGAGAGTTTAACTTCTCACAAGTGTTCAGTCCTGATAAGCAACCCACCAGGATGGAGCTTGCCAAAAAGCGTTATAAGGGGGGTACGGAGCTATTACGGCAACATGACGGTAAGGGTCAAATTTGTACATTCTCCTTATGCTTGCATGGGTTTTTCCCATAACTGCAACTTTGTCACTCATTACAAAATGTGTGAGGATAATGAGGAAGAAATTAACCGAAATGAACTCCATCTCATTCATGCCCTTAATGAGGCTCAGTGATAAAGAAAATGAAAAGATGGATGAAAGTTTTGCTATCATTTTGATATTTTTGCATCTGTCGCCTGTACCACTGTTATGTCTTCCTGTGCTCATTAATTATGTGGAAGAGAACTGCCTGTGTCATGTCTTAATGTGCTTATCAATTATATGGAAGAGAACTACTTGTGACAATATTGATAGTTACAAAAAACAATGAGTATATCTCAAAATAGATGAATGGATGAATATTTATTGTCATTACACCTGCATAAGTAAAAGGCAACACAATTTTGACTTACCAAGATTGAACCGTCACAAGAGACTTATAAGGCAACGGCTAACAAAAGGGAGACAGATGGCAAGGGTTGTTTGGATGCAGGGCATTCTGAGACCTTAGAGGAGAAAAGAAAAGGTGAGGGAAGAGAGATATTAAACAAGACAAATCTCTGGCCATGCCCCAAGAATGGCATAGCATAAACCTGTAAAAATATCTTCACACATCCTCACCAACAAAAAAAGACCATACCCATCGTCTTGAACATCATGTAGATAGCTGCAGGATGGAGGGTGGGGGGCTATGACGCAGCCCATCTGGTACAGTCAGGTTCTGTCACCTTCTCAGCAAGTCACATCCTTAGGGCAGAATTTAAGCTTGGCTGGGGCATTGCAGATAGGGCTATGTATGTGTGATTTTCATGGTGCATTAGCGTGACCTTGGACTTCCGGTTCAGCAGTCTTACGGCCACTTGGAGGGAGGGGGGAGAGAAATTATATTCCTCCTCCAGGGGAAACAGTCCAGATAACAGTTGTTTTGGGAGCAGGTCAACTAACAATGAGGGTGACCTTGAGCCCATAAAATGAGACTCTGAATTAGGATTCAATTAGCAGTCCATTCATTTGAGGCGAGATACGAATCACCACAATAACAGCTGTTTTACACAAGGACTCAAAACCACATCCAATTACGGCTATGCTCACTGTTGCTGACTTGTCCAATCTTTCATGAAGCCCGACAGCTTCACTTCCAATCCAGCTGTGCCCGTATGGGAAATTTTGCAATAAAGGGATCTAGATTGTCATCAAGATTCCAATAATGAAGATGTCCTCCACGTCCTCCACGGATAAGATCGATAGACCCACCATCATTGATGGTGTATCCAGCAGCAAATGTCCCAGACGGACAGGAAGGCTCCCCTTGTCTGCTCCTCTTGTGAAAAAAAAATCTGACACGAGAGTTGAGAGCTCAGCTTATCAATTCCATAGTTCTATTTTGGAAGAATAGTGCAGGAGGCTAAGATAAAAGTCAAGACAGCAGACAACACAGGACAAAACAAGCTAAGCAGGAAGATAAAGCGTAAGAAGAGCAAAGCAAAAAGTGTCCATGTAAATATACTGTATTATGAAGTGTACACTTGAATTGGTTTTCCTATCTTCCCATGCCATTGTCATATGTATTAGAAAGGCTTCGGTATCTGCAATAACTGAGTTGACTGCTCATTATAGATACTGATCTTATACTTTTGCATTCTGCAGTAATAAACATGTTTTTCCTGTATGGTTTAGGCTCTGTGACAGCAGAGGTGATGATGTCTATTCTGAGGGACAAACCCAGTGGCATCTGCATGGACTCTGGCGGTTTTTGCACCACAGGCAGTATGGTGTCAATATTACCCAGAGACTCCAGCCTGCCCTGCATCCACTTCTTCACTGCTACTCCAGACCCCTCTCGGTTTGTTATTTATGAAACGCCCCAAATTACATAACTTGTAATTATAAAAATCCCAAAACAAAGAAAAAAAAACACACAGATTCTCAAATATACTGTCACTGTGGAGTTTTCTAACAAGAAAACAGTTATAAAACAGGAAAATCTTATTGGGTTTAACACTAGGATTTATTCAGACTAAAGGCTTTTCATATTAAAAAGCAGAGGTGTCAAACTCAAGGCCGGGGGCCAGACCTTCATTTTATGTGGCCTGCCAAAACAATGTTGTGCATTGACTTAATGTTTCTTGCAAATATAACACCATGAATTATTTTATACACTTATCCCCACAAGGATCGCGGGCGTGCAAGAGCCTGTCTTCAAGCACCTGCCAGCCAATTACACCTATGGACAACTTGGAATAATCAAAATAATTAGAACTACCATGCATGTTTTTGGAATGTGGGAGGAGATCAGAGTAGCTGGTGAAAACCCACACAGGCAAAGGAAGAACATGGAAACTCCAGACAAGGCCAGAGCTCGGAATCAAATACGCAAACTCCGCACCGTGAGGTGGACATACACACGGCTACTAAAAAACCAAACATGCAAATAGTCTTCATTTTTAAAGTTGAGATATTACAAGCGTTGATTTTGTCACCAGTTCCCTGTTTAAAATAAACGTGATATTTGAGTAAACCATTTTTATTTGTACAGTTTATGATTTCAAAACTAGTTATTCAATAATTTGTAGTGTACAAAAAGAAAAATGAGCGGATCAGGCTTTTTTTTTCTTCTTAGGTTTACAATCTAGTCATACCAGCCTTCAAAAGAAAACCATGACTATGACGTGTGCCATAACAAAAATAGATTTGACTTTTATTACTTGTCTTCTATGAAACATCTTTAGTCTCTTAGTATTTACAAAATATTTGCTTTGCGGGCAAATCAGGAATGTTGAATTAAAAAAAGCTGTACAATTGAGTATAAGATGTAGTTGCTCTCTGAATAGTACTGTAAGTAGTTTGTTATTGTAGATCCAATTTTTGAAAACCTTTGAAAATGTTGATGTTATTTGAATCCACTGAGCATTGGAACATCAACTTTTAAAAATGCTAAGCAATTTCACAGTTTCATTGTTTACAGTGTCCTTGTTTCTGGGTTTTAATGTTTAAGTGGAAAAAGCAAATGCAGCAAAATAGTCTGTTCCCATTTTTTTTTAACTACGAGAAAGCTATATCAGATACAAAATCTATACATTTTAGAAAGAGTCTTAGTGTTGAATGGTCCTTTTCAATGTACTGCACTTCTGCATTTGTAGTCCTTCTTCCTTCTTTGTGTTGTCATTTCTCCCACCACCGTCCTCCTTTGCACTTCCAGATCCATATTCAAACCTTACATCTTCTCTGAGGATTGCGCCCCTGTGCTCAATGTGGTTTCACCGCACTTCGGTCCTGATGACCCTGTAAAGAAGCAGCCGCGTTTTCAAGCCCAGGTGGATCGGAGACATGACCTTTATAAGGCTCACCAGCAGGCACTTCACACCATGAAGACTGACCCGGTAGGACAGGTCAATTGCTTTTACAGTAGTAAAAAAAAAAAAAAAAAATCACTAGACAGAACGACACTGAATCAGCCTACTTATAAAAGTAGAAACCAAATCAATTGGTGTTACTTTGCACATAAAAAGGTATTGCTTAGATGTACACCAAACATACAATAAATAACATGTACTGTACTTGTAGTACACACTTTCAAAAAGTATTTTGTTGGATAAGCTACACTGTTCGACCTGTGGTAAGTGTAACCATTGTGTTGTTGGTAAGTGTAACATGCATTGTGTTGTTATGTAGTGATTCAGGAAACACATTTTAATTATCGAAGAAAAAAAAAACAACAACAAAAACACACACAATTGGCTGGAGTAATAGGAATTTAACGTATCCAGTTTTTCCTGTTAGCTGTATCTTTTTTTCCTTCTCCTTTTCTGCGCAGGACAAGAGCTTAGCTATCCACGAGATTCTGAGGGACCTTGAGTCACAGTGTCTGAGTGAGATTTCAGCCATGTTGAGTGGAGAGATATCAGGCGATGAACTGGGAACCTTATTTTTTGATTGTGTGGACACAGAGATCAAGTTTTATCAATGACAGGTGGGCAAACTGGTTGGTTTGATCCTGAATTACCTGTCACAGTTTAAAACAACAATATTTCTGGTAATGCATAAAAATGACAAGCATGTCTTATTTGGGGGCCTTTCCTGTTGTTATTACCAACAACAGTAAATTACATGAAAATAACTGAGACTGTAGACTTCATTTCCCAATCAAGTTGGGACAGTTTAGTTAGGGAAAAAGTAACTGTTTGTGCTTTCTGGTGTCAAGAGGTTTATTCTCTGTATGTACTGTACATGAAACTGTCACGTAAGATGATCAATTGCTTTGTGTTGCAGCGGCCTCAACTGCTCAATCCTAGCAAATAGTGAGTGGGAGGAATGACCGCAGCAGGGCTCTTGGACTGTTCATCCTCCAACTGGTGTCTGCCTCAGCACACACATCGCCGATACCTGTAGGACTAAATGTTTAAAATTTGTCTGATCATCAGTTTAACTTGTGATCGATGACCTCTGTAGTGCTAATTATGGTGATTGCACATGCGCTGATGGAGCAGCAGTTTTGCACTTTAGTATTATATGGAGTGTGATTTGTTGTTATGGCTTCGTCGACAATATGAAATAAAGACTGTTTAGAATAAAACATGTTTGTGTTCTAAGTCTCTAGCAACACAGGCGGCTAAACGAGTTCAAGAAAAGCATCAATGCAGCAACAAAGACAGGTCATAAAGTATTAGTAATTAATGTATTCATCAGGACGTAGAGAAAATACTAAGAGAAAATTTCCAACATATATTCATTCGCTCATTCGTTCATATATTTATTTTCACAGGGTGGCGGTAGTGCGCCAAAAGTCGAAAATGAAGTAAATAACACTCCATCCAGTAGGGGGCGAGAGGTGTAGAATCTTCACACATGAACTAAAGCTTCCGACTGTAGGAGAAAATAAAATGGCGCGTTGGCTTATACTACTACCTATATAACTTTGCAATTTGAGTTCAAATCATTTATATGTCCTGCCCAAGAGGGACAAGGAGGGATCCGTCTCCACAAAGCATCTACGCGTTGTCTTACGCAAAGGTAACTATTGTCCAATCGAAGTTAATGTTTGAAATGCTTACGTGCGAGTTTGCTAGCTAACACTGGTCTTTCTAACGTTATAGTTTCTGCATCTTAAACTAGTTTCTAGAACCTAACAACTGCAGCGGGTTTAATGCCTCTTTAATCAACAATATTATTAAATGTGTCTTAATGTGATATAAACCAAAAGCTTCGGAGCACATAGTAGGCATGTGTGTACATTTTCTAAGATTGAAATACGTGAGATCGGACATCTCCATTTCACTGATGCAAGTACCATTTTACTGACAAATAATAATTAAATTAAAAAATAATAAACTTGTTCTAATGCACAGATTTCTGTCCAACATTTTAGTTTACTCGGCAATGTGAGTTGAGGTTTTAGATGTGACCCTTTCGGTAAAATCTAGATTTAAAACATTCATAACGCTCATTCATTACCTTTTTTTTTCCTCAAAAGGCTGCTTTAGTTGGAATGCTTACCAACCCAGAAATAAACTAGATCTAATGACCTCGCTTACTATAAAATAATGGGAGATAGTCAAGGGCCCAAGTTTACAAAAATAATGGTATAGAGCTCGTGTTTGCAGTTGGTGGTCAGATGATGAGCCATGGTTCTATAAGGCGCTCAAAATATGCATAGGACTAAAAGTAGAGAATGAGTGCACACTTATACAAGCCTAAACACAAGCCTAAAGGTGGGTCAATATTCTTCCAGGTGTATCTGGAGAATTAACATAACTTTCCATTAAAGGGACAGTGTGTAAGATTTGGAGCGTCTTTTATTATGGACAGCAGAAGTGCAGCAGGTGCTGCACTCACCATTGTTCGTAGCTATCACAAACATGGCCGCCTCCAGAGAATTGCCACCCCCCATGTAATATCATGTCATGATAACTAGACCTAGAATCACATTTAAAACATACTGCTGGTCATTAAGAACACATTCATTTGCAAGTTTTCCAAATTTACATACATTTAATTTATTCCTTTTTAATCCTAAATGCTCAATCTTACACCCTGTCCCTTTAAAGGTTGGTAAACGTATGAAGTGATGTAAGCGCAGCAACCTGGGAATGAAAGCGAGAAATAATTTGCCGTCTTAAAAACATAACTTTTAATAAAGGTTCTCTTTTCTTTCCCTGCAGTTTTTGCCATTGTATCACATGCTGAAGTCATCGTGTGCAGATGCACTCAAAAAGACCTGAATATGGCCAGAGGCACCACCATGGAACCAGAGACAGAAGAGTGAGGGATGATTACAGTGATAGACATGAAGAAAGGCATCATCAAGATGTCCAGAGAGATCCCTATCATAAACGTGGTCGAACTGGGACTAGTGGAAGAGAGAGAAGCAGTAGAAGTACAGACTATAGTAAATCACCTCAAAAACTGCGCCCTCAAGATTCTCTGGCCAATGAGAGACAGGAAGTAAGGCATGAATATCATCAAGATGTCCAGAGGGATCCTTATCATAAACGTGGTAGAACCGGGACTGGTGGAACGGAGAGACGCAGCAGAAGTATAGACTATAGTGACTCACCTCAAAAACTGCTCTCTCAAGATTCTCTGGCCAAAGATAGACAGGAAGAAAGGCATGAATATCATCAAGAGGTCCAGAGGGATCCCTATCATAAACGTGGTCGAACTGGGACTGGTGGAACAAAGAGAAGCAGCAGAAGTACAGACTATAGTGACTCACCTCAAAAACTACACTCTCAAGATTCTAAGGCCAATGATAGACAGGAAGAGAGGCATGAATATCATCAAGATGGACACAGGGGTCCCTATCATAAACGTGGTAGAACTGGGACTGGTGGAACGGAGAGAAGCATCCGAAGTAAGGACAATAGTGACTCACCTCAAAAACGGCGCTCTCAAGATTCTCTGGAAAGAGACAGAGATGGAGATAAAAGGAGCTCATTGAGGGAACGCTTGTCTTCCCAGGACAGGAGGGCTCCTGAAAAGAAAAGGCGAAGACACGATGACAGCCATGATGACGGCCATGATGACTACAAGTATAGGTCTGAGCCTGATGTAAAAAAATATAGGCAGTCTTCAGATAATTTTTCAATGGATTTTAAAAATCCATTGCCTCAGGAATTAGATTCTAAATACAGAAGGAATATGCAGGATTCCAGAAGCCAACATGGAGAGCAAGAGTTTACTTCCAGATACGAACAGCCCTATGATTCCAGCCATAGTCAGCTGTCTACATATGACATCGATCGAGATAATCACAATAGAAACCACAGTTACTCACATCAGAGGGAACTTCAGCAAAATGATTCAAAAAAGGTAAAACATTTAGATCTTGATAAATGATAGATTGTTCATATTGAATAATGTTATTTGACTTGTTTCGATGAATAGAGATCTCCCAATGCCAAGGAAAGGGAAAGTTCTCCTACGGATCATCTGGATCGTCGTCTAAATCCCGAAAAAAAATATTTGGATGCATCTAGCAGAGAGGTAGGTTTATCTCACGCAAAACAAGTTTCAGTGCAAGGTAATATACAAACCGTATTTCTCCAAGTACAAGTCAAGTTTTCTTTTCCCCCTCATTTTCAACATATTATTAGGCTGGGGGGGTCGACTTGCAGTAACTGCATAACTCAAAACAGACCCAATTTTTTCACATATCAGTGTTTGAATAACATTATTTTGAATGTGAAATAAGTAATACCCTGCCATTTAAAAGGCTTGAAATGATTTTATATCACTCTAATTCGATATAGTATGCATTCGTTTCAGAGTATTTGCACAGAACATCGCACAAATACATACACTTTCGTCAAGCGCCGCTTAACTCATTCAGTGCCATGGACGGGAACTCTCGTCTTTTAAAATAGTAATAATAAAAAATTCTTGTCAAATACTTTTTTTTCATGGAGGGGAGCTGACACCGTTGACTAATGCTTACCTAATAGAAGCCAATTGAGCACTGTAGTGATAACCTTCCATACTGATCTCACAACAGTCGAGACTTGGGTAAAGAAAGCTTGGAAGTAATATCCCAAGCAAGATGATCTTCAAATCATCTCCAAAGGCCTTCATTTCAAAGAAATTGGATGGGCCTGAAGATGACGACCCGTGGAAGAGTAACAATGTTTGAACAATTGACGAGGAGATCGGAGAGGACATCCCGGGAGTTAAATGGGAGGAGCTATTTGGTGTGTCAGATAGTTATGATGACTTTTAGGGCTGTTAGACAAATTAACAGTCAACTGTGCCAAATAAATGAAACATTGAAACTTCAAATCATTTTATCATTGCAGCATTAGTTACAGCTTTTGGATCTCCGCACGCGTGTACATTGCCACACACTTGTCGCCCCACCCCCTCAAAATCGCAACAGTATGTTACTGGATAAACAATGTAGAAATGCCTCGCTCTAAAAGCACTGTCATTTTGTCTTTTTTAATAACACACACACACCATGTATATTAATTGGACAACCATGATCTGTCTGGAACCACTAAAGTGGACTTATACTCGTGTTTTTGTAAAATTCACCCAAATTGAAGTAAAAAAAAAAAAGGGGGGGGGCTCGACTTGCACTCAAAGAAGCCCGATACTTTGTTTAATATTGTTGTCCTTTAAATCCTGCACAAGGCATCCAATGCAGTGCATCGGTCATTACAGTACTCAATTTTATGTAATTCACAATAAAGCGGTGTGTTAATCTTTGTCTTAACAAAGACAATGATGCTCATTTTGGAGTACAGTATGACAAAAAGTAATTAAACACTGTATGCTGGGATCCGAACACATTTCAAGATTATTTCAAACTCCTCTGAGAGCTAGGCAAGGGATGATACCAGATTCTGACGGTATGGTATCCTTGGGGAAATTGAAATTACGGCTCTAAAATATATAATTTTAAAATCTTTTTTGGTAAACAGTCATTTTTCTACATTATTTTTAAGTAAAGTATGTAATGCATCATATGTTACAATAACAAACATTTACCATGCTAAATTAAAATAAAAATTTAAATAAAAATAAAATAAACCTGTGAGCAAAACTTGTTTTACTCACCAATAAACTTCTTTCTGATTGAACACATACAATTTAAACTGAAATATGAGCACTTAGTATAAAATAACATTTTGAAAAATGATTAAAAAAAAAAAAAAAAAAGCTAACCACTGCAGTTGCCTGTTCAGACAGATGACACAGGAGAGAGGAAAAAAACAGACTTGGATGGTTGTAAATAACCGTGACTTCTAAAACCTCAATATATTGCCAATCTGGTTATCGTCCCATATTTATTAACAACACAATCTTGACAATGCGGCATACAGATGACTTGATTTGGAAATCTAATATCACAACATGCATGTACAAACCCAATCCCAGTGTTTAATAAGGTGATGTGGGCTCATTTTTGTTCCTCTGCACTGATGGGCTTCAGTATTTGATTGTGCGAGTGTTCCAAATGATGGGTATGGTGAGTTTCTACTTTATGTCTAAGCAACCACCGATGAAATTACCATGAACTGGCTGCTTCTGTCCATCTTCCATCAGACCTTTGAGCATGTGACCAAACCCTGTCAGGATGTACCTGAGAAGAAATTTACCAATGGGTTCCAACGGTTCCTTGATGTACTCAATAAAGGCGTGGATGTAGACATGCTCAACCGCATTGTGAATCAGACCCCTGAAGAAGACCGTCAAGACATTCAACCACTGTCTGCAGCATCTTCCCACAATGTGGTGCATCATCCCTATGTTCCCGTGGAGCAAAAGGAGAAACGAAATGTCAACGAATGGAATGACGAGAATTTTGGAGAAAAATACCACAGGCTTCCTTTTCCACGGGAACGTCTTGGGTCTTTCAGCCCTAAGGGGAGCGCTCCTTCTGATTACACGCCAGTACAGGGAAGTGATGGCGAACAAGGGTGCTTGAGGTCTCCGTTGCCACCTCTGGTGCAGAAGAAAACTTTGACACCAGAAGATAAGCACCAGCAAGTTCAGGAAGTGCTGCAGGCCATTGGGGTGGACCTGGGATCCGAAGAGCTCGGCCTAATGTCGCACCGGATTAATGAACGACTATACGGAAAAAAAGAAAGCGATTGGAACTCCCAGGATACAGGATGCAGGAAAAGGGTCACACGATCAGTCTACTCTCCAAGGCGCCGCAGCAGGTCTTCATCTTCCTCCTCCTCCTCCTCCTCCTCCTCATCTTCATCAATCAAATCCAAACCCTCATATAAAGACTATGCTGTTGAGCGAGACTCATACAGCGCTCGGAGTAATTTAAAAGCGGATCAAGTGCGAGTACCTCATACTGTAAGTACTAGCGCGTTCAACCGAGACGATCAGAAAGGTAGAATCCAAGCAACACTTTCTCCACACGGTGTTCAGAGTAATCTGAAAGTGGATCAAGTGCGAGTACCTCCTACTGTAAGTAATAGCGCATTCAAACTAGATGATCAGAAAAGTAGAATCCAAGCAGCACTTTCTCCACCTACCACCTTCCCAACATTGAGACCCACGATGTTTCCTTCACCAGCTTACCGTCCGGTGAATAACTCCCCAATGGTGTACCCACCACTGCTTCCTAACATTTCCAATGCAGGGCCCAGGCTTCTTTTCCCTCCTCTATCGCTGTTGCCCCATCAGCCTCCTCTGCTCCCTAAGCTTCCCCTCATGCCTAACTCTTGTCCATCCCCTTTAAATTTGCTTCCATCTTTACTTGCTCAAACGATGCAGATTCTTCCGCCGCCTGTGAATAACATCCAGCTACCGTTTGCAAACCTGCCAAATGAACCACTTCCATTTCCCTTAATCAATAATCCACAAAAGTTTAAATCGTTTCCAAGGCCTCGTTGTTTGCAGGTCATTAAAACAAATCAAAACAAAACAGAAAAAGAACAAAATTTCTAGGATATGGAATCTTTATTCGTGTGTACACAGACAAAATTGTTGGAAAAACCTCATTTGATAAAAGGAAAACCCCACAATAATCCCTGAAATAACTTGTAGTTGACAAAAGTAACAAAAATAAATTCAGCAATGAAAAGCACCCAATGAAAATGAAAGATTTATTTTACATGTGGCTCAGCAAAACTAAATAAAAAATTAAACGGACTTGGAAAGCAGTCATGGTTTTCTACTTTTTTTTTTTGTTGGTAGGCCATTTCAAAACAAATGTTGAACTGACTAGTAGAAGTAAGGTATATTCCACTGATAAATGTTTTTTCTTTTGTAATGGCTATTCCAATATTTAACGCTAGATAGAATGACGATGGAAATAAAGCTCTGTATCTGTTTGTTTCTTTTTTGTTGTTGTTTTTTTGTCTCAGGTTTTCATCTTTTGATGTCTTGCTAAAAGGGCCGCTATCTGTGATGCTAATTAGAGGGCATGCTTTATGCTTCGCCGTCATTCTTTTTTTCACCACAATTTAAACTAATGGCTTATCTGAATAATTTACTTTTATTACATGATTTTCAGTTACGAGTTATTCCGGTAACCATTGTGGGTTTTTATTTCCATTAACAGAGCAGTAACCAACAATTTTGTCCCAAGTGTGCATATGAGTTAATTGTTCTTCTTTGCTATTTGCAAGGCTCTCATCCAGCACATTTGATTTCAATTTGGCAAATGTTCACATTGTTACAATCTGTCCATCAGCAACCAAAATTGTTAGATGAGAAAATGTGTATGGAATTTACTGTCAATAAAAATATTATTGCCTAACAATGTGATCTTGGGTTGAACAAAATTTCCACTGAAGTAGTTTTTTTTTTTTTTTTTGACACATACCTTTATGATGTAGGTGCCAGAAATTGTTTGTAAATATACTGCGCTGTATGTATTGTAATACACTTATTCATTTCTAGTAAAATTGCTTTGAAACAGTCATGGAATTGTTTTTTTTTGTTTTTGTTTATTTCTTGCCAGTAAGTAAAATTTCAGTAAACTACTGCACATACAATACACACAAAATTCTGCCACCTCAAGATATTAGAGATTCAAAAATGTTTTTCTTTTCAATTGCAAAATGTGTACTCTAGAGTCTAAAGAGGTGTCACTCTTGGTTGAAATATGATGTGGAAGTTTAGTGCATTTCCATTGCACTTGTCTTTATATTTAAACCAAGAGCACCATCAAGGAGAGTCAATAGATAACAAGTGGTTCAAAAAGCTTCATTTTACCATCACTACAAAGATTTCCTGTGATGGTCAGAAGGAAAAATAACACTTTCAATGTATCACTACAATCTAGACTGATTCAGATTTGGCAGAATCTGAACAAGAAAATAATCCACGTTGAAAGAGAGATGAATAGCAGCAGCTTGATTTGCTGTCAATGATGCTGTATCACGTCACCTACTGACAATGGACGTGTTTATGTTGTCTCGACAAATAGGTTTCCCCAAGCTTAATAGCAGTGGTCCCCAAACTATGACCCTGCTTCATTTTGCCCGGCCCCCGGAACAACACGAGACAAGCGTTATTTCTTTTTTTTTTTTTTTTTTTTTTAATCTTTCTTACCATGCGATCAAGACTTACATAAGCATGAAGTGTACCATTCTATCCCCAACCTTCTGCAGTCTCTGTCCCATCAGAACCGCCCCACACCCCGAAAATAAAAATCCTGGACACACCCCTAAAACAAATGGAATGACAGTGAAAAGGTTAAGGGAAAGGACGATTCGGAGTGCATGGTTTTTAACCTGCAGTGGACACACGATTATTTTTTTGTACTATGCGAAGAAAAAGCAGTTTATCCCATGCCCGGAAACGGTGGCTGTCTTCAAAGAATACAATCTGCACCATCACTATGAATCCCGCCACAAACACAACTATAATAAATCCCACAAAGGGGTAGTAATATTAGGTTAAATGTTTCAATAATATTATTTATTGTCATTTTTTTCACCAGTCAAGATCCGAGAAAGGGGCGGCTCGGTGGAGCAGTGGTTAGTACGTCCGCCTTACAGTTCTGGGACCCGAGTTCAAATGTACCTCGCTCCAGCCTTCCTGTGTGGAGTTTGCATGTTCTCCTCTAGCCCATGTGGCTTCTCTCCAGGCACTCCGGCTTACTCCCATACATCAAAAACATGAATGGCAGGTGTATTGCACATACTAAGTTGTCCTTAGGTGTGATTGGGTAAATGCATGGTTGTCCGTCTGTGTGTGCCCTGCAAATGGCTGGCAAGCAGTTCAGAGTGTCCCCTGACTACTACTCGAAGTCAACTGGGATAGACACCAGCAAACCTGGCGATCCTTGTGAGGATAAGCGGCTACAGAAAACGATGGATCCCAGAAAGGGGTATTAATATTTTGTTATGTGTGCCATTCTGGAAAACAATAAATGTTCATGTTCAGGCATCTCCGTGATCGTCGCGCTTAAGGTTACAAACTGCCCCGGTCCTCCGTCTGAGATGAGAAGAGCAATGTGGCACTCGGATGAAAATGTTTGGGACCCCTGCTTTATAGGCTTCCTTTGATACAACCAGCTAAACATACCCGTGTTTGGATGCTTTTTTTTATTGACTAACTATATATACTACCATACACTTCCTTCTCAGCACCAAAGCTACACTTTAAATACTTATTGATGCGTTTTTGTCTTTTTGTTTGTTGTTTTTTTTGCTTTGCTTTAGTTTGTTTAAAGATGTTTCACCAAACGGTTCATTGTAGTATTTGGAAAAGAGCGAGTGTAAAATGAAGAGCTGACAATATTTGATCTTGGTTGTCTTTTGATGAAACGTATCACCCGACATTCGTTCCTTCGCCCGTTAGGGGGCGCCTCGAATTAAAAATGATCAGTACAGACTAACGAAGGAGAATGCTTTGTTTTTGTATGTCTGAATCCTCGACCGTGGTTTTTCTAGGCATAATCAAAGCCCTGTTTTATATTTAGATTAAATAGGTAATTCAATTCTAACACGACAAAGATAAAGACGGTTTGCTCCGTAATGCGAAGAGGTAAAGTCTTTTTTTTTATCTCACGTAAACTGTCAAGAATACTGTACTTATTAGCCACTAAGCTAAGCCGTAGTACAAAGTTAAGCTATTTTCTCGATTATTGTTGCAATGTACTGCGTACAATTAATTTAGGAGGCTGTGACTCAGTGGCTAGAGCGTGCATGCTTTTCTTAGCGAAATGTCGAATCCCGGCTCGGACTGTCCACTGTTGAAGTGCCATTGGGCAAGACATAAAACCCCGAATGGCTCCCAGTGGGCCTTGCATGGCAGCGTTCTCCCTTTACTGTAAAATGTGTTCGCGAATGAGTGAGTAATGAGCATTTATTACGCGCCATGACGTAGATTAAGCGTCGTGCACAAAACATTGCACATCCAAAGTTGGGTTGTACTTAAGTCCGAAAAATTGAGCTTGCTTGGTCCATGACGGATAGACGTATCGCTTAGATTTGACGTTAAACTGACCTTTAAATGTGGCACTAAACGAACATTCTGCATGCAAACCGTCTTTGCTAATCGTCTCTCAACTCTTTCCTTCTCTCTCAGGACGTACAAACCTTCCATGAAGAAGTTCTTTTGAAGAATGGAGCCCGTTGACTGGGAAGACACTTCTGTACGTCCGCAGAGGAATCTGTGTTCAACTTACCCGAGAGCGCTTCGTGATATGGAAGAGAACGCTCCTTATAGTTTTTACAGTAAGGGTTGGGACTCTGACGGGGAGCCGTTCGAGGATGAAGGTGCACTAGAGCTGAAAAGAAAAATGAATGAGCTCCGGGATATAGAGGTGCAAATATTACACAAGAAAGCTGCTATTCTTAGAAAGACAATTGAAATAAGCAAGAAAAAAACAACACCAGACTTGAAAGAAGCCCCTCTTCGGGACAGGGTAGATGCAATTTTGCAGCAGCAACATTCTTTCAGTTTGATGTCCAAGGTGAGAAATAATGTAAGTTATTTTATTACACTGTTTTGTTTGGACTATGGTATATATAGTTTATGATTTCCTTGAATCCAGTGCAAGACGTACTGGTCGCCAACTGACAATGCTGAATCTCCGAACCATATAACAGACCGGCTGGAGGACCATCCACTGAAGCTCCGAGTCAAAGCTTTAATGAGACGAAGGTTCTGTGGACCCAGTGAATCCATATCAAACAACTTGGTTAGTACATAACCATTTAAGTCATTGAGGATATAAGAGCATGTACAGTACTGTGTATATTGAACATGGTTTGGATGATACTAACTAAAGATCTCAGTGTAGAAGTTTTTGTGGATGGAGCTTAATTAGTAAACTAATAGTAATAGAAAGAGTTTCGCTCTCTCTCTTGCTGTCTTTGTCTCTCGCTCTCTCTCTCTTTCCCTCACTCTCCCGCTCTCACCCTCATAGTGTGCTGCCCAATATAAAGCTCAAGAAGTCCTATCACCATCCTATGAAGAATATTCAGTTAATAACTAGCCTGTGAATGTTTTAGCTTGCACTAAACTGTACTGAAATAACTCACTTTACACCACAACACTTTTTGGCACCCTGCTGCTGGGAGCGACATGGCTCAGTGGTAAAGTGGTCATCCCGCAATAAAAAGTCTGTGGTTTTGATCCCCGGGCATTGTGACCTTTTCGAAGCATCCATGAGCAAGTATCACGGAATTGAAATTACAGGTCACAAAACATACTTTTAAAATATTTTGGGGTAGATTGCCATTTTTCTACATTATAAAAACTGTTTTATTTTTAAACAACATATATAACACAGCATTGTTAAAACAACAAGAAACGACAAAAAACTTGAACTGCTGCAGCAGAGGAGGACACGTGTGATACACAATGAGAGCAACATTTGCAGCTGCTCATGAAGGCAGATGACGTGGGAGGGGAAAAAAAATATTAACTTACCGGTTTGGACAGACATGGACGGTTTGAAATAACCGTGAGTTCCAAAACCGTGATATATTGCCAATCCGGTTATCGTCCCATGCCTAATTGGCACCAATATAGAAACAGGAGCTCACAACATTCCCAGATTTCAGAATTCTACCTGATCCTCCGAATATAAGATACAATGAATTGTTGATTTACTTGACAGTTATTCACATTTTATGGACTTCCAAACCATACGAGAAGCACAAAACTGATCTGTTTTGAATTAATAAAATAGATGAAGGTTATTCTGGACCACAAAACCTATTGTGGATGAATCAGTCTTGTAAGCAGGTGGCAGAATGTTGCTCTTTGCCACTCTTGGTCTTGATTGTGTGTTTGTTTATTGAGTATTATTATTTATCGTTTGACTTTTGATTTTTGCCAGGTCCTCGATTATGAAATCCCTTCACCACCTGACACCGCACATCCTACCATTCAAAGCATTGGTTCACCAGTCCAGGAAGAGAATATCACCAACAAAGGCTTTGAGCGCTTTCTTAGTTTGCTTAACAAGGGTGTTGACATGGACCTGCTCAGTAAGATTGTTAATGATGACAGTGAAGATCTTCATTTTGGAGATCAGTCCTTCAATTGTCAGCACTCCACTGTGAGGGAGGATTCTGACCTGCCCATTAGCGGCGAGAGCCCTCAGTGCAACAGTGAACCACAGAATGGTGGGGAGAGGACAGAGCTTTCCAATAATGAACGCGTCCCCAGGGAGAGACACTCTCTGTCAGATGATGACAAGAACAGCAAAGACAAGCGAGACCATTCTATCGACTCTGATAGTGGATTCAAGTCACCCCCGGCAGTGGAAAAAAACAAGAATAAAAATGAAGAAATGATGGATTTCGATCAGCCGCATGAACAGCTTCAGAATATTCTAAAGTCTTTGGGCTTGAGCCTTGAAATGGATGACTTGACTAAACTAACAGACCGGACTCAAGAGAGGCTGTATGGAAAGAAGAATGAAAGAAAGTCAGTGACGCCCACTGCAAGGGAGCAGCGGAGTCCAGTGAGTACGAGCGGATCCTGCAAACGTGACAGGAAATCCTCTTCCTCCTCCTCGCTGACATCTTCCAGAAGCTGTAGTCGCAGTCCTTCTTACAAACAGCCATGCCCCAGCAAAGAGTCTCGGAATCGTCACAAGAAAGATTCTTTTTCTGCATGGGATGGCTCAAGAAAGAGCAGAGAGAAATTGTCACCTTTAAATATAAACCAAGATGACACTCAAGCATGGAAGTTTCATGGCGAAAACAAAGATGGCGGTAATTTGGGTGAACTACATTTTGCTCATTCCCACTGTGATCCTGCTGCTTTGTATGCTTGCCCAGATTACAGTTTGCCCCATTCCTCTAGCTACAATTCTCCCTACATCAGTGGCACCAATTCCTCTTGGCATTTGAGTGCCATTACCACTTCGCACTATCCCAGTAGTGCTCCTTACTCAATGGACGCCTACCAGTCCATCAACACTATTTCCGCAGTAAAACGTATTCGCCCCTCCGTTGAAGATACTTTTCTCATGAATCCAGACCTATCCACGAGTGAAGGTCAATTTGGCTCAATATCTGGCCATCGAAACCTGCAGGTGGTTAATATGAGGCAGCCAAGTAGTGCTCGTTTGCGACGAATGAGACGTAAGAAAAGGTCTCTCCAGTTGCTTGGGCGGTTGGAGCAAGACAAAACCGTAAGGCTAAAACCGGTAGATCAGGGTCGACATGTGCAGACGTCAAGTGCTCATAGAGAAAGCGAACGTCCCATTGGAGCAAAACACAACACGGCATTGATCAAGATGGGGAAGCCCACCTGTGGTCAGAAAGATAATTCGAAAAAACAACCGACACCAACAGAGGAGGAAATTAAGGCGAACTTGAGAAAAAAGGTGAGTATAAAGTTATTCTCAAATGTAGATGAAGTTCAGCATATTGAATCAAATAGCAAAAAACTACTAAGTTTGGAAAAATCACTGTATAAGGTGATAATCGTAAAAGTCATGTAAACGGAAGTTGACTGCCAGACCACTCAAAAGAGTTTAACTTCAAGAAAAATTACACAAATTTACTCTGAGATATTCGTGCAGTTGCAAAATTATTTGCATTAATGTTTTTTTTCTGCACACTGTTTTTTTTTTAAGCTGGAAGAATTTAACCAGATGTCAAAGAACAAATCTCATGCCCAGTCAAATCCCTATCCTGATACACAGGTAAGCAACTAACTCACTGTATTATTATATATAATGTCGCGTGCCTGTTGGAATTCAAACTACAAGTTTTGCCCTTTAAATAATCCCACTGGAGTCCAACACAATTGCCCATTTTGTAGGAGTTTCGTGATGTCAAATGAAGAAAATATTTGTTTGCTCTCTTGTACTGTATATATATTTTTAATGAATATCAATGTATATAAAAGCATTACCCAATGTATTCAACAAGTACTGCACAAAGCTGAGGTCACAGCTTTAGCGTACACTTCCAGACAATTGATTATATCAGGAGGGCAACAAACCTTTCAGTTTGGGTTTGAAATACAGTTTGTCTTTTGGACAATAGTCCTGGGACTTTCTTTCCACATTGTATACATCTACAGTAGATTGACTAAAGATGCATTATTATAGAAATGAAACATTATCTTTTTATTCACTTCTCAGAATATAACAAAGTTACATTGTTGGGACTTAATAATAATCATCTAGATTGGACAGAAAATCACACATTTTAATTGATTTAGTTTTCCCTTTTTTGTGTTTCCAGATGTATGACATTGGACTGTGAATCCTGATCCATCGGTGGGATGTGATGTCAACATTCAGTTTTTTTTTTATTATTTGTCCTTAATGTCTTACTTCATAACAAGTGATTCCTAATAAAGTGTTATACTTTGCAGTAAATACAGTAATCCCACCCAAGGCAGATTATGACTCGCATCAGAAATTTGCTAGATGAGTAATCCTTTACACCAATTAAAGCGCCAGGTTCCAGGCTCCAACCAACGAAATGATCAACATTAAAATACAGTAGCTAAATAGGTTGGAGTGGGAATCAAAACAGAGGCAGAGGTTTTATTTAGGAAAAGCGCTTTTAATTTGTTAGCCACTGTGACATGATGCACACTTTTAACATTAACACCATGCGTAAAGGCAGCAAAAAACTATACTTAAGAAATGAAATAAAATTAATTGCTCCTTAGAATTGAAAATTGTACGCAAATGTGATGATGAATATTCCCATGTTATTGAAAGTGAATTGGATTTGATCCTATAGGTTAAATAACACTGAACAATATTTAACTTTACTGCAGCAGAAAAAAAACAACTATTATGCACAAATGGAGCCTTTAATTCAATCATGATTTTGTGTATCATGGAATCATGGCATCACTTTGAGAAACACTGAGTGAGATGATTGTGTACAGCTGAGGTGGCGAACTCCTGTCCTCGAGGGCCACTATCCTGCATGTTTTCAAACAATCTCTCAAACACAACTGATTCAAATGATTCGGATCATTTTCAAGCTCAGGGAGAGCTAGCTAATAAGCTTATCATTTCAATCAGGTATGTTGTGGGTAGAATACCGGAAAACATGCAGGATACCAGGACTGAAGTTTGACACCTACGGTGTACACCCTCTAACCCTCGCAAAATTTGGTTTAAGAAGAGTTGGGAATGACCCACTACTTAAAAAAAAAAAAAAAAACAGAAGACTGATATATCATAAAAACAGAAGACTAACAACTGCAAAAGAAACTCTTTTAACTCTTTCAGTGACAAGCGTTATTAGAAAAGACAACCAACCGCTCTAGAGTGCCTCGTCCATTTAGCATTTTCACTCATCTTTCAAGGACGACAGAATATCGTGTGCCATGTCTATGTAAACATGGGTGGTATCATATGAAAAATAGATTTCCAATCCTTACTTAAAATTACAAGTATGTAATTTGTGTTATATGTATGAAAACAACTGCCATCCAATGATCACAGTTATCGCTACAGTGCTCACTTTACCGACCCTCATCTCCCCTCCATAAAAAATGTATTTGATGAGAATTATTTATTATTTTTATGACGATTTTAAAAGACGAGAATTTCCGTCCATGGCACTGAAAGAGTTAAAATTCTATTATCAGGTGGTCTACTTACATTAGGGGTACCGGTGACTTATATAATATGATCGTTGTCATGTTTGAAGTAGTGTGGTCACAAAGAGTAAAATAATAAAATTGACTTGACTTTCCCTTTTAACTGACCTGGGTTCAATTTTTGACTACTTCAGTTGGCAAAAAACAATTGGAACTAAATGATTGGCAAAATGCTAGTTTAAAGTAAACGGAAGTTCAATATAGTTACGCAAAGTCATTTACAAAGTACGCCGACAGTACAAAGACAACGCTTAAAAGGGTGTTTGAAGCAAAACTAATGCAATTTAATGACTTATCATCACTAAAAGTATAAATAAATGTGATCAACTACATTGATGGTATAGAAGTTGAACAATATTGGTACTAATAAAACATTGCGACTGTTATGCAACACGATACTTTCGTTGGGTTGTTACAACTTCACCTGTCCTCTTAATAGGGATTTGTTAGAGTTCATCTTTCTCTTCTCCTTGGCAGTAGCATGATGCTCTCTGGCTGTTCATGTAGGGTCTGCAGCCCAGAGTCCACACGGTGTTGAAAAGCGTGTCTGCCACTGTTTCACATGCTGATGAGAGAACGTGACAAGAGTTAGAGACTATTCAGCCGTCATACTTTGAAGAGAAGTCATTTCCTACAATGCGTAAGAGTGGACCTGTAATATACAGCGAGGTGAGAATCGGATATATGAGGAAATGTGGAGAGTAGGTCTGCATGATTATGGCCAAAATTATCACTTTTTTTTGTGAATATTGAAATCATGATTATTAATCGCGATTATTGATCATATTTGGTCAAACATGTCTACTGCCATTTTTGTAAACGAGCAGTATATCAACAATGATTCGAGACTTGATACTTATGAATAATAATGATAAACTAAAATGGATAGAGTAAAGAATTAAAACAAATGCCACCTAGGGCAACACAGCTAACTTACTTGCTGAGTCCAAACCAATTCATTATTGCCCTTTTTTTTTAAACAATCAGTATATAAACAAGGCTTCAAGGCTTGATACTAAAATAATAACTAAAATGAATAAAGAAATAACAATTAATGGCAAAAATGTGGCACACTTGTTGAGTGCAAAGCAATGAACAAAATGAAGCCAACGTCGAACCAAGCACATAAGTCACTTTAAGCAAAATTTGATCAATTACCAGTCAAAAAGTCATTTTCGGTCAATTCAAACCAAATGTATTCAAATTTTTCTGATTTTTCAAAATGAGTCTCAATTGACAGCTAGCACTGTAAATAGTAGGAATCAGGTGAGAAAACACTATTTCACACTGGTAAATAATATAAGTTAATTAAAGCAGAGGCTTTTGTCATATAAACATGTGGGGAAACATTGCCACCTGGTGGTAGGATGATAAAATACTGTACTTTATTTGACATGGAGTGTAGCTGGCTTTTTAAATGTTAATATCGCCGAGGATCATCATAATGAATCGTGGCAGCCAATATCGTGACCGTGACTAAAATGTGATTAATTGTACAGCCCTAGAGGAGAGGGAGGATATCAACCTTCAACTTTGGACACAAAACCAAGGCTCTTCTTGAGGTCAGTGCAGATACTGTGGAGGCACCAGCGGAACTTGGAGTCGCAGCGGTACTTGTTTGAGCCGCAGGTGTCATAACACATATCCAGCTGGTTGCAGCATTTGGTCATGGCGGGGATTCCTATATCCATCTGAGACACAACAAATGGTTACCGTGATCACAAACCATGGATCGTAAGGTAAATAATTGGTCTTAAACATCCAAACGGATTTCATCATTACAGTCAGAAGTTTGACTTTGAAGCCATTAGATAGGGGTGTATAAAACTTTTAAGCATTTTGTTTAAGAATTGTTGATGCATGTCCCAAGCAAAATAGTTCTTCAGTCTCTTTTGGAGCAAGGAATAAGATGGTGATGGGGAGGATGTTGAAAATGTTCAAAAGTATTTGACCCCTTTTTAGTTTTTCTGATGCTTAAAACTTTTCATACACCCTTCGTATATAGCCTACCACAAAAACTACACAACAGTTCAAATTATGCACATGACATGTTTTTATAATTTTAGTTCTCCATGCAGGGACTTAAGAGAAAATTTAAAATTTTAAACAGACCTGCCAGTGTTTTTTTTTTTTTTTATGCTAAAATGCACAAGTGTTCTCTATTATATATAGTGGTGCTTTACATTTTTATATGTTGGAAAGAAGTGAACAGTGTAGCATTTATGAAATTAGGTTGTAATCAAAACCTATTCCATTCAAAACATTTTGCTTTTTATTCTGCTTCTCTTGCGGGGTTATTAGACACAGAGAGGTAACCGCAGTACATCAATGTTATATGTGGTAATATTGTTCCATTTAGGAAGATTTGCATTACTGTTTCCAATTCTGAAAACATAATTTGAACACTAGGCTGAACGGCAAAGCGAGAGCGGTTTGCCATGTTTTGCACTCATTGCCTTAAATGTTTTGAAGTGCATACCCCCTCAGGAATGGGAAGGCCAAAGAAGTACGAGCTGCAGCCATCGGGCTCAGGCATCTGGTAGCCAGGACGTGGAATTGGGGCATTACCTTGAGAGGATAACAAGTAAACTCATGGACAAAAAGTTTCACTTTACCAAACACACTTTGAGAAATCAGATGTCACCACATGAAATCTATTTGCTATCAGCTAAGGTCACAGTCCATTTTGTGACCCTCCTCGATGATAACAACATTGATAATTCTCAGGAATTTACCGTATCAGGCCCTGTGAAATGGTGGTGGATGTTTTAAATGACAAAAAATTCTTTCTGTATTGAGGTTTCCATCTGGTCAACATGAACAAAAGGCATACCCCCCCCCCCTCCCACCCCCCCATTTGAATGCTAATAATAAAATATTTTACATTTGAAAACTTGAAAATTTAAGTAACGCTGGATCACGAAAAGTATATTCATCCAATTTAATTCTGTTTTACCGTATCGGCAGCGGTATTGGCAGAGTCCATCCCGTCCGCCCATGAACTCCAGAATCGAATCAAAGTAACCACTGGCAGCCTCAAAACCGCCTCTCAGAGAGTTCAGGCCCCACTCTGTGTTGTCGTCTTCCACATTGGATGCCGGAGGTGGAGGCGACGCCGCTGTGACCGTTTCCTCGGTTTCTTCGCTCACAGCGCTGCCAAGCAACAGGAGCAGGAGGGGAGTAATGAGGGCCCAGCGGGTCATCCTGCACCTCATACAGTTCAGCTCAAACTAAGCTCGCGAGCTGGTTCAGCGGCGACCTGAACTTTGACCATGTTGACGTCAGGCAACCTCTCATGTGGAGGAACAAAGTCCATGGTCTGTCTTGATGAACTTGTAATCGCCCTTTATGATTAATGCCACTCAAGCATACCCCAAAGTCACATTTTTCTTTCTTTACTTTTTTTTTCTTTTTTGATCTTGTCCCATTTAGTATGTCAAACAGACTTTTTTTTGGGGGGGGGGGGGGGGTGCTTCTGTTTTGTTTAATGTACACTGAGTTCTCATCTTTCTATATGCTTCCAATCTGAAAGTGATTTTGAGATAGACTTTTTCTTGCACTGAGTTAATTTAGCCACCAGGATAATTTGCAGATGTGTAAGTGATTACTCTGCTGGCCTAACATAACCTGAATTCATTATCATAATAAGCTATTAGCTAACCTGTTCCGATTTGGCCTTATTTCTGACTGGGCTACCAGGGGCGTGAGCTGACCCTGGCAAACTGTTCTGCTGTGTATGCCTTTTTTTATGCAAAGGATTAATTCGGTGTTTGGAGCTACAATGGATTTGCAAACTTCAATTGTTTCACCAAGGCAGCAACGAGACACCAAAACCACAGCTGGACACACACGCTACGGTGCTTTTAAAAACTAATGGGGACACTCGAGTGGATATATAGTATTGTACATCTCAGTTCGAAGGTAAAGAGAGCTCCTCAATGTGCTACGGTGCTTTAAAAAAAACTTTTGGAACACCCGAGTGATTATGTACATCTCAGTGCCAAGAGAAAGAGAGAGATAATGAAAAGGTGAAGAAAATCTGGGGATGTTGAAAAGACTGATCGATTGTTACCGCCATTTGTTTTGGTGAGTGCAAACCTTTTCTGTATTTGTTTCATTTTTAATATCTTTGTGTTATTTATTTCATTCATATTCAATTAATTGTAAAGAAATCAAATGATGAACTTCTTATATTAAACTGCGATTTGTAATTTGGACTTCATAAAATTTCATGGATATTTATTTTAAATTATTAATTTTGACAGCATCGCATCATATAATGACAACTTTTAATGCCTGATGCGGGTTTATTGACGTTCAAAAGCTCCTGTGTGTGTGTGTGTGTGTGTGTGTGTGTGTGTGTGTGTGTGTGTGTGTGTGCGTGTGTGTGTGTGCGTGTGTGTGTGTGCGTGTGTGTGTGTGCGTGTGTGTGTGTAAGTATATATGGTTATCTGTGGCTAGTTGTGAACTATAAAAGGAAATTGGAAAATTCCAAGGGACAGCGAACGCAACAAAGCTTTGTGACGCAATATTTACGGGACACGACCACATTGGAACAGTAGCGTAACGTTGAGTACGTTTTGTTAATTTTTTGGAGGTTTGCTGTCATGTCTTTGACTAACCTCTTTGCGAGTCTCTCCGACAGTGGTGCGAAAATGAATGATGCGCGGTCTCTTACAGTCAGGTAGTGGCTGCTTTATTTGTATTTTAAGCCTGCCTCAGTATACGCAAAATGGCAAAGTTTGGCCAATGTGACTGTATCCATTTGTTCTTAGAAACGACATTGGCAAGGTTGAAAGATCTACTGCAGGCAAAAAGAGGTCGAGCACGGGCGAGCCACCTGGTCCCCATGTGAAGGTATGTGACAGCTGTTTAAATCCTGCTGAGCATGCTCACATATTGCCTTCAACGCAACATCTCAATTTCCTTTTTGGTAATATTGGCAACAGTTTGTTTTTTTCACTTAAGAAGACGTAACTCACGGCATTGGGAAACGTATTAGATGGCACGATTTTGGGTCAATTACTTTGTTAAATTAGTGTTTTGGCCTCACTACATTTCAACCACATTAGTACATTAGTACATTTTCGTATTCACTATTACACTTACGACAAACACGCTAATATTAAAAAAGAAATAAATGTATAATTTGTTTTGAATGCACCCTTGGTTAAATGTCACAAATAATAAACGTCATGCTTGGAATCCCATTTTTTAAAAGCTAGTTAACCTTTCAGACTGTAATAGTAGTGATGCATCTTTAATCAAGAGTCCCATCTAGAGGACGACTAAGAATCAATAAAGGAACTTTAATTTCCTATGACTTAAAAATAGTAAGGACAATCAAGAGACGAGTACTAATTTTTAATGGTAGTTTGATGCAAACGTAATTTTGACACGAGTTCATTAACATATAGAGGTGAAAAACATGAAGAATGATAGCTTCTATGAAGAACAACTTTATTCAATAACCAAATAAAATCAATTGTGAACTAAAAGAAAAGTCAGGTCTGAAATGTTCTTTGTAGTAGTACTATGTTATATGCAACCCCACTCATCCAAACAATGTTTTATGAAAACTGAATTTCCCGGCACGTGAAATAAGCATCACAATTTATGCATTTTTATCCATATGAGGGCAACTATTTAGTCGGTTGCTATCAAATGAAAATGACTTCACAGTGCCCAAGGGCTCATCTAATCACATGACCAAACCTGGAAAAAAGATGAACGGAGCTGGTTGTTAGCTGAGCCTTTCGACACTAATTAACAACAGGTGGCTTTTTCTGCTTAATTCATATTCCATAGATGCAATATTAATCAGAATGCAGCGTTTACATGAATTCCATTTTTGTAAAGTGAATTCCCAACTTGACTTTCCCTTTAGTTCACAAGTGATTATTTTTGCTTATTGAATAAAGTTCCTGACAGGTTTTTTTTTTTTTATTTCAACCAGAGGCAGCGTAACTGGACACAGTCAAGCGGGCTTGGTTACAGGCCCGAAACATGTTTCCAAGGTGACAATTCCAAGACTTTCGACTATCAAAAACTAATCACTGAACACGAGAATAAAAGGGCTGGCCTCACCAAGCGGGAAGCATTTAACTGCGCCGATAAGGCCCATAACAGTGACCAAAAATATAAAGCAAACCACAGTGTGAACCGGCAGCAGAGAAAACCGACCAAGCGACGGAAAGGTCGACAACATGAGGAAGGACGGCCTCAAAACCGAAGGGGAAACCATCAGACAAAAGTTTCAAGAAATCCCAAAGGCAGAACTCTTCACAGAAATCAGATGCGGAACAGGATTAAGACTCCGGTGAGAGCTGTGATTGCAATCAATGAAAGTGGCTTAAGTTTGGCTTGACCGTTTACTGTTTCAAGTTCTACTGACCTTCTTATCACTATTCCTCTTCTTAGTCCGTCAAGTTTTTTTCTGAAGAGTTCAAGGAGAAAAATATTGTGGTCATCGATGAACAAATGGTTTGCAGACATTTCCTTCATGGAAGTTGTTTGAAGGTGGGTGACATTTGTGCTGCTTAGTAGAAAAGTGACATCCAACAAAGCTTGATGTATTGCTGTTTTCCCCTTCCTTTTCCTGCAGGGCGACAGCTGTCAAATGCAACACATTGAAGCTCGTAACGATCTCATCAAAGTGCATTGCAAGTATTACCTCCAAGGAGCCTGTATGAAAGGGGAAAAATGTCCGTTTATGCACAATATCCTTTTTGTAGCCAAAATGTCTATGTGGATTCTACTACAAGTAAAACATGTTCGATAACCTGTCACCCGGCCGAGGCAGCCAGGCTTTGCGGTAAAGTTTTGATCCACGTTTGGGTCGAACCTGAAATGTTTCAGTTGATTCCTTAACCGATGTGCACAGTCCTTCCCCTGCAAATTTTTCCACAAAAAAGGAAACTGCTCAAAAGGAGAGGACTGTAGGTTTTCTCATGAGCCTCTTAATGACATCACCCTGAAATTGTTAAATGAGGTGTGTACATGCATGGCAGGTGTATAGGACATACTAAATTGTCCTTGGGTGCGCGAATGGTGGTTCATATGTGTGTGTGTATGCACTGCAATTGGCTGACAACCAGTTCATGGTGTCCTCGCCTATTGCCCGGTCAGCTGGGATCGGCGGCAACAAGCTTGCGACCCTTCTGAGGATAAGCGGCTCTGGAAAATGGATGGATGGATGAATGAGTAAATTTAGTTCTTCACATTTTGATCACATTTGATAACTCAATTCCAAGAAAACCTTTGAGTCACTCATTAAATAGTCATGTTTTTTTTAATCTAGGTCATGACAGTGGAAAAAGCACATGATGCTTTACATCTTTATTGGAAACATGAAATTTTACTTTAATCAAATCCAGAGTCAGTCTCCCCAGAGTCCAATTGATATGAGACAGATAATTGGTTACCCTAATATAAATACACATTTTGTATTTGCTCATTAAACATTACCTGCTGTACACCATGCTTCACACAAAAAATGTAATCAGAATATTTACACCCATGCATCCTTCCACTCATTTCCTTAACAGCTTGTCCTAAGAATTATTCACTTTTATAAAGGTGGAATGGGCAATAAATGTCTAGCCTAACGTTTAAATGTCTTACCAGTCCAAATTAAAACAACGAGGCAACTCCTCCTTTCAGGGGTGGCCTGTAAAGTTGTGGCAAGAGTTCTGACCGAGGTGAAGAAAAATACATTAGACATTAAGGTCTCTGTTGACAAATATACAGCAAGTAAAACATTACACATGAATTAATTTTTTTTTAGGAGAACACTTTATCAATTGTCTTTATTTTAATGAATGTCAGATCACATTATATGACCAATATGTGCTGAAATTTCAAAAGGTACACACATTGTCTGGAAATGATGTGTGCTCCATCTACTGCAAATTTTTTCTCCACAGGCAATGGAATTGGAAATTGAGTTTGCTACGAAAACCAAGCAGTCTGCTGTTAATCCCGTGACAGTAGTTGAGCCAGAGTCCACACAAGTTTTCAATCACCCCGAAATACCTCAAGAAGCAAATACAGGGTCTGATAAATTAGTTGAGCACTTCAGGTATGTGTTTACACTCAGTAATACTTATCTAGATGAAGAATTTAACCTTTCATAAATTCACAGCTGAAACCACTCTTTTTTTTTCAGGTTTAACTTTTATAACAGCGCCGAGCCAAATGCCAAATGTGCTGCAGAAGTAGAGGATGTCACAGAAGAAGATGCACAGCCGCAAGACGCAACTTGCCAGTCTCCAAACAACCTCTGCCCTGAGTCACCTGTTTTATATTCTGTTGAAGCGGTGCTAGGAACTCAGCTATCCAGTGTCTTCAAAAAGCCTATAAGTCAAATTCCAACCAGCTCTGTCCCATCAAACCAACGCAAAGCTCCTTATTCTGTAGACGTTGTCCTCGGGGCTTCAAAATCTATAGACCGCTCTACTTTGGGCCACTCATGGGCCACACCAACGCCACAGGTCATATCTCATGCTCCAGGAGATGAACGGTGTTCAGCAGGACAAAATGATGAAGCCTCAGATTTATCATGTACACAAAGTGAAGCTAACATGGTGTTAGGGGAAACTTGGGACAAGACGGCAGCCCTCCAAACGGCTCAAAACATTCACTGTGACGACATACCAGCGCTTGCATCTACTCTGAAAATCACCCAAGCAGAAAAGTCCAAGGAGTACATAACAGGGCCCATCAAACATGGGACATCTCGCCATTGTTTTAGAAAGGAAGAACTCACCCATCAAACGGCAGTCGCATCACCCTCTGTTGATGGTGCTCAACCTCAGAAGTTGTGCGATGGGGCGTTTCAAAAGCTTTTCTCAACCCCTCTGCACCGGATTTCTCCTCCAAAACGCTCGCCACCCTTCACGTCCCGTCAGTTGCATCTAAAAAATAATTTCCATCCTAGTGCTTCAGCTCACAGTTCCACACATTTAAAAGAGTGTGTTTCTGTTCCTGCCGCGTTTGTTAAGCAATCTTTTGAAAGTGGTGCGTGTGAGAATCACCTTTCAAGGCAGAGAAAAACTGATTGTAATAAAACCTTGAAAATGCCATTTAAAGACCTTTTTGCGGGGAGCATCAGCGATCAGCGCTCAACAACCTCATCCATCTCCCATCACATTACTCATTCTGTCCCTGCTAAGTCAGCTAACGTCAAATGCCAAGATTCTTCCATTAGAAGGCCCGCTGAACCACGTAAGGCTCGTGCAAGTTCTCTGCGCAACCTTTTTGCCTCCCATCTTAGTGAACTTGAGGCTCCTCATGCTGTCCCCTCACCACCGTGCTCTCAGCCTGGAGATATAGCGGCTCCTTTGGCAGAAGCCGCCCTTGGAGAAGCTCCTTTCCCAAACCCAGCCCAACAAGCAGCATCATCTACGGAAAGTGACGGATTAGTTGATCGGAAGCACAAGGAGAATCAGGACACACCCTCGAGCTCATGTATATCGGCAACCTGTCAGCAACTACCCGTCACGCCTCTTTTGATTGGTAAGAAGGCTCAATGCCTATGAAACCCATTATGATGAGTTCTGATATTTCCTTTTCATTCTCTAGATTCTTCATCGACTGCCGCTTCCAATTCAGTCCTTAAAACGCTCTTCCTGTCCTTGAGCCCGTATCAGCAAGACCTACAGTAATTATAAAACTGAACAAGTTACCGCAGCGATGTTGAGTTTGATGTGGTACAAAAGACTTGAGTGCTTGTCAGGACATCCATATCTTGGTGGTGTCACGGCCTTGTTTTCAATGTCTTCTCCCGTCGCACCCGATTTAAATGATCATCTCAACAGCAAGCTCTGTGGAAGCCTGGTAACGATGTTGATTATTTGACTCCGGTGTGGTGAAAGTGAAGAGAGAAAAGTCCAGGATACGGCTCTTCAGAGTTCCCTCCTCCTGACTTTGCGTTTGTTTCGACCAAGTGACTGTTAGCAGAATGTGATGAATTAATTTCCAACTGTGATGTTTTAAACTTGATTTGTTCAAATCGATTGAACAGATACATTTGTACAGTAGTATGTTTTTCTTTTAAACAGTTACATCAAGCTGTCTTGACCGGTGTGTTAGGGTTTTATATCTAGACAAACGACAATAGCACTTGTTGGAAATTTTAAAGGGAGCGGGTCCACATCACGGCAAAGCAGACATTCTTATTCACCCACTTCCACTAAATGGAAATATTTAATGCCATTGTTTTTCCAATTTGCCTACTGTGAGGCCTTGTTATGTGGTGGCCACTTGATCAATGTAGAATGTGTCCTTACCAGCTTCGGGAAGTCCTCATTTTATTTAGTTTGACCCTCATAACAATGGATTGTTGAATAAGTATTTTCTGGAGGGGCCTCACATGTCCTGGAAGTCAAGGGACTCATTATTCTAGGTACAGTAATTTATTGTTTGACTATACTGTATTAGAAATGTTGTACAGCATCTGTTTTTTTTATTTGTATTTTTATTTTGAGTAGACTTTCCCAAATGAATTACAATTGACTGTGTTTGTCGTGTATCGAGCCATCCAGCCATCCATTTTACATAGCGCATTTCCTGTTCAATGTCTTAAGAAAGTGTAACCTTCTCTCAGATGACCATTGAGTGGCAAATGAACACACGTTTCGTGCACTGAAATGAACAGGGCACGCAAAGGAGTGACCCATTTTTGTTTGTTTTTAATTTGGTACGGTGTTTTTATAGGTTGCACAATTGTGCCGGTATAGAGGTTAGACCGCATGTCTTCGGTTTCTTCCCACTGCTGCATTTTAATTTCATAAAAATGCTTGATAATATGTGAACTTACCTTAACACATTGAAATATTACATAAGATTACAAGGTTAGCGAAACGGGGCCACCAATGTATTCGTTTTTGTTGGAAAAACATTTGAAACATGAAACAGATTATAAACATGAAACAGATTATAAACAAGTTAAAATATAGGTTAGTGTGGGGGGGGGGCGTCAAAGTGTCTGATATGGGCGAAGAAAATGCTAATCCTTACTTTATTGCATTCACTTTTCACATGCCATGGGGTCATCCACTATTTGACAAGGACTGTTTTACCAATTTTACACAGTTGTACATAAACTGTACTATAATTTTGTCAGACTCTTTGCAATACGTGGACCTGTTTAGCACTATCTCCTTTTCCCCAGCAGGTGGCAAGATTTATCTGAAAATTGATGACTTGCGATTTTATTCCTTTTGCCCCAGGAACACACGAAATAAGAAAAACATGTTCACAAACGTGAAGCTACGCGATTTCACTGATTGAGGCCATACTACTGTACATTTCCGTACCATCTGTTTGCTTTCTAGTACTGTTTGCAGAAAGGGCTCGCCCAACAAAAGATTCATCAGATGTAGTTTTTGTATGCGCTGTGGTCGTTGGAAGTCACTAACTTGACGCCCATGATTTTTGCACACGGCATTATTTGACACAGGCAGTTGGTTTCCTTTAAACGCTAGGCGACGTGACTTTATACTGCGGCTTTATTTGCCTTAACGGTGACCTCATGAGCAGTGCTAAATCGTTACGTCGAGGGGGAGATCAGCTGCAAGTCGCCCACCTGGTGGCAGCAGAAATTCTGCTTCCTTATTAATTCAAGGTCTGATCATTCTGACACGCGTTAGCATCAGATGTGCATGTCAAGATTTGTTATATAATTTTGCTGTTCGAAATTCAACAGATGCTCAGGTACCTGGGAAATAATGTATTAAAATATTGCCGAATAAATATTTTTCAATGAGCGAAGTTATTCGTTTGAAAATATTTCAAACAATTTTAGTTTTCCTCTAATTGTAACAAGTTTCAAGTATGTGATTCTGTTGCTCCAAAAGTTACATTGCTTGGAGCCGTAGTTGTATTTAACTTTGTAGCTTGAATATTCTGTGAAGCAAAAGACAAATATAACATCATAGGACTTGTTCTAAACGAATAATTATCAATTTCTAGTAAAAGGTGCCGATAGCAGATGTCCAGGTCAAGATGGAAAGAGATGTCCAGGAGAACGAAAGGTAATCCATGTATATAAACATGTCAAAATGTGTGTGTATGCTCGCCCAGAGTGCGTGATTTGATAACAATGTAGTAATGGTGTAATAATACAAGGTTAAAAATGAATACATCCATCATCTTAACTGCTTCTCATCATGAGTGTTGCGAGCATATTGTAGCCTATCCCGGCTGTCTTACCATCCATGGTTGTTATTGTTATTTCTGTGATTATAAAATAAGTGCGCACTTCGACAGACTCTGCGTAAAAGAGTCAGTGAACAATGAGCCTCCGGAGCCCCAAACACTCCCCAAAACCTCAGAAGTAGAGAGCAGCTCAACAAAGGAAGATGATCTCCTTAAGAATTATGACTCACTAGTACAACTGTTTCAACAGGTCTGGACTTAAATGTTCATCATTTGGATTCGGCTTTAACTTGCCAAAAATATCCAGAATTTGATTTTAAAAAATACATTTGCTTTGTTAACATGTATTCATATATAAATGTTGATTGCCTGTCAGATATATCAACACTGCAATGTATTGTTTCCTGTTCAGTCTTAAGTAAACCTGCCAAAGAGGTATTTATTTATTTATTTATTTATTTATATCAAGTGCACTGGACCAAAATACTTAGAGGGGGTCATACTGTTCTACATGCACAAATTCCTCTGAATGTGTTTCATTTTACTCATGGAATGTGGTGTTTTTTTTTCTCAATAGGAGCGCTTGCAAGCCATGGAAATGTGGCAGAAAGCAGCACAAGACGAGGAAAAATTCCAGGAGCTCTATGACAAGGCTTTCACTGATGGACAGCAGGCAGATGCCATGACACAAAAGCTCAAGGTTTAGCATTATGCTTGACATGCAGCACATCTATTTTAGAAAATGAGGGCCAGTGGCATGGTGACCATCAAGATCCATAAGCTAGCTGCTGTGAAAAAGTCTGACTACCAGCTGTGTCTTTGTTTACTATAAAAGTAGTCACTCCCACCATGGGGACAACGGACAGTTGTCTGGATAAACCTTTTTTTTTAATTTAGGAAAAAAGGGTAGTTTTGAAATACATTTTGAGTATTCATGTATTCTAATGTGTACAATTGTGACACTTAGCTACTATTGAAGACCTGACACTCATTTATTTGGGATGAAATGTCAATCAATCTTGAGCAATGAAAAGATGATCATGATTATCATTGTAAAGTCTCCTTCCCCAATAATACAAGGTGTGCATGTTTGTAAGTCCTCCATTGTTATTGTGTTATTACCATAACTGAAAAAAGTCCAAACAATTTGTTTAATATAGGATCATTTAGAAATTCCAGAACAGAAAATTCATGCACACTACCGCCAGTATGTATTGAAGCTTTTCATTTACTATATACTAATTTTCAAGTTTTTTTTTTTATAAGAAATGAATCCCTTGTCTACGTTGTCAGAGGTAACTTTCAGTGGCCAGGGACATTAGCTGTGTCAAAATGTTTAACAAAACACAGTTACCAACCTATATCCAAATTGACTGAATAATTTTTCCAATTTTTTGAATTCTGTCAGGAACATTTCAGCGAGACTTCATGTGAAGTGATTTTACTGTATAGTAATGCTTCAAAAAATAAATCCCAAGAATAAAAGCAAGCATGACCAGACTAAATTCTCTGTACCCATCTGTGGGTCAGCTTCAAATGGAAGGTGAAGGAGCACAAGTTATTTCATCATCTTGCTCTATGATCTAATGGAGTTAAAGAGAATCCATGTGGCAATCTGAATTTCTGGTCCATATCCAAAGGCTTAAGGCAGTGCTTGAAAATAATGGCAACCACATAAATATTATGTTTTTGGCCAATATTTGGACATTACACATACATTACAGCAAAATAATTTCTTCAATGCTGTTCCATGAAAAAAAATTAGAAATTATTTTTTAATGTACATAAAATTGATCTAGTTTAAGCATAACATATACTGAAGCCGCTGGGGAAAAAATGCCTGAGAACTGTAATTGTAAATTGAGACTGAAAACCAACATTTTTTTTCTTTCTGTCACAGAAAATGCTCATTCAGTTCTCACAACAGTCTTGCAACGTCAAAGGGATAAACCAAGCGGAATTGGTAAGGAACTGGCAAAATCTTGTAGTGCACAGTTGACTGCATACATTAAAGTGTACCTCCGGGGAGCACAAATTGTAATGGGTAAAGGGAGGAATACTGTAGAGCAGGCATGTCCAAACCCAGTCCTCGAGGGCCGCCTATCCGGCATGTTTTGGAGGTTTCTGTCCTCCTAACACACCTGATTCAAATGATCAGCTCATCAGCAAGCTCAGCGGAAGCCTGACAACAAACCTGATCATTCGAATCAGCTGCATTGGATGACGGAAACATCAAAAACATGCAGGATAGGCGGCCCTCGAGGACCGGGTTTGGACATGCCTGCTGTAGAGTATGATAAATAGCTAGTGTTCCAATTTTTGTGTTGTCCATCCATCCATCCATCCGTCCGTCCATCCATCCATCCATCCATCCATCCATCCATCCATCCATCCATCCATCCATCCATCCATCCACAGGCGCATGCGGGAGCTTTAGGGGCATTACGGTAAATGCAGCACTAAACACTCCTCCTGTCCGTAGCTATAACAGACATGGCAGCATCTGGAGGAGTGCCACCCCCCCATGTAATATCATTTTATGATAACTAGACCGACAATTATATTTAAAACATACTGTTGGTCGTTAAGAACACATTTATTTGCACGTTTTTGAAATTTATAATCAATTCTTTTTTTTAAAATGAAAAACAGTCTAAATCTTACATATTGTCACTTTAAAGGCTGATTTACCTGTATATGTTGACCACACATTTTATGTGGCTTGACCAACAAGTGTTCGCGCTCCGTTCCCGATCAGCAATCTAACCGATACGTTTTTCGGTAGCACAGTAGAGCATTCTTTCCTGTTGACATGTAATCAAGACATTGCCCTGCTACGTTGCTTTTCTTGAACGCGGTTCCAGCCAGACCTGTGTGAAGAGTTATATGATTGCCAATTGTCGAGCCCCCTCCCACCTTATCAGCCAGCGACTTATCATGGTGTTAAATGCACTAGCTAGGTTATCTTAGCATGGCAAGAGGAATTGTTTCTGTCATCCCTTCTCAGTTATGTTTTCATTATGTATTAATTAAGTGCATAATATACACTGTAAACAGTGATGCCTAACCATCCACCATCCACTACTAGCCTTTAGAACAGGTGAACTCAATGGAGTTTATAGCATTATATAGGAAAAATAAAGTCAGCCAAAAATATCAATCAAAAAGAAAGCACCGTGTTGTTTACCTTGAGTGCTGCTCGCTTAGAGCAAAAGATGATCAAGTTCTATAGACCTTGGTTGTGATCATGTTTCCGGGAGGAACTTCAAAATAAAAGTATACCAAGACTTTGTGTTATACAATACTTGCCATGGTACAGTACATCTTGAACCTTTGACTAGTCTTCTTACAACATTTGGCTTTAGGCATTGCCGGGTAAATTTGCCCAATCTCTGCCTGGGTCATTTTACACTGTAAATTTTCACTGCGAGTTCCATACCCATACTATACAGCCACCTTGGCTGTGATGGACGTTGATTGGCTCTGAATGATGGTGATGAATGTTCAGAATTCATAGTTTTTGGCACACAAAAGTACTGCTTTGTCTAAAAAAACAGAACAACAAAACACAACAGTATGCCATTTTCCCCTGATGCCCCACAAATGTTTCCTTCTGAGCTCTGTGGGCTCATTGAATTTATTCTAAACTAGAATGAATATTTGCCAGAACTGTGTATAGTTTATGGCAACTGAATTTTTGTCCTACGCAGAACAACAAACATCTCCAAATGAATGAAATGGTGCAGAACGAAGAGATTGAGGAGCTACGCCGCCAATTTAGGTAAAAGAAGAACAAAGCATAACTTCAAAACTGCAATGTGGTTATTTTAAGTGGAGACCGTTACTGAAAATTTGCACCCTTGATGCAGAAAGACTAATTGTGATCTGAAAACTGCCACAGACAAAATGGATGAGATGACTAAACAACGGGAATACCTTCAGCATCAACTGAAAAAAAAGGTGACTTTATATGCACACACACACACATACACACACATATATACTGTATGTATGGATGGATAGATCAATGCATCGTGTAAGCGATGTTTGTGTTTTTTTGTTTTTCTTTCAGGGCCCTGGAACAGAAAAGCAGAAGACAGTGGATATAGAGAACAAAGATAAGGCCATTCAACTGTTAATCCAGGAAGCTGCTGTCCGCACCAGGAAGGAGGTACACATGGGCCAACAATGTATCGTATTCCGTCAAAGAAAGACAATGATCACTGAAATTACTTACTCTAAATAAGATAAAACTATGAAAAATATGGTCTGGTTCCCTACAATGTAGCATTTTGTTGAACATATTTTTGGGACATGCGCACCAACTGTTGTTGTCCGGGATTTGCAGAGTACCTTCTTCAAGACCGCATGTTTCCACTGTATTTGTTCAATAGGTTTATTCAAATGCAGGTGTTTGGTCGTCAAACAGGATCACGACCAATAACACAAACTAAGATGGCTAAGAATAAAACTTTGGACTGGCTTTATAAGGTATTGATCGAAACAAGTGGTTCTCAAAGTGGGGTCCGTGAAATTATTTGGGTGTTTTGGAAGTGATTCATCATTCTACAGTCATAGATTTGTGCCTTGTTTGGCTTAGTCTTTGTTTTTTGGCGCTGCCTCTGGCACTGTTGATTATGCATTATGTGGTGGGGAAAGATGAAGTTCAGTTGGGAGCAGTCGCTGTCGGTGCGCATGCGTTGTTCCTTCACTTTGTGAGATGTGGCCCACGAGTGTCTTTGAGTTGTGTTTTCTTTGTTGGAATGTTGTCATTTATGCTAATGTGCGCAAAATGAGTCGTTTGTTGGTCCAACTTAGTAAATAACATGCTAGCTAATGTCAGTGCTTATCTTTAGAATGTTATATAGTTGCCTTGTATGTATTTACCTCATTAGCATCTGCGTTTAAGGTAGTTTTTTCCTTTTGGTTATGGTTAGCATTGGGAAATGTTTTGCATTGATAGTCATGCTCGTTTGCACCTAATTAACATTTTGTATTGAAAGGAATATCATTAATAATTCAGTTTTATGTTTGATTTAACCTATGTAATTTGCATGTATTTAGTAATACATATTTTTTTTGCATATGGGACATACCTGATGACACAACTAAATTAAAGATGAGTTATACTCACTTGCTGTTCACACTGTTTACCTAGAATCTAAGTATTAGCAGCCACTGTAACAGCTAGGAAGGACATGGCTCTAATATATATATATATATATATATATATATATATATATATATATATATATATATATATATATATATATATATATATATATATATATATATATATATATATATATATATATATATATATTTGTGTTCACTTAGTTCTACTTGATATTGTGAAAGTATTTATGACTCTTCAGTAAAGCAATCTATTCAACCAGTTTAATATATTTATTTTATGGCAGTGATTTTCTTGTCAGACAACATGAATAATCTGACATTGAACCCTAATTCTTATGTTCACCAGGTAGATAATGCTCGAGAACTATGCAATGCCGAACTCCATCAAAAAATAGAGGAGCTGTCCCATTTGCGAATGGTGAAACTGTTTAAAGATCCCGTTTGTTCTCTGCTCATAACTTTGAGACTGTTGTCCTCATTCTCTCGGTCTGAGTTGATCCAACTTGTCTCCAGGAGTGCGCAATCAAAGAGTCTCAGATTGAGAGCTGCAAGCATGAGAAAAAAGCTCTTGAGAAGGAACTGGAAAAGGTGCTTCCCAGGAAAAGGAAGTTGGAAGACATACTTCTTGTATTTGAAGGATGGGCTCAAGCTCCCTTTTGTTTCAGATGACAAAGTACCGGGCAGAGCAAGACCTTGAAAAGATCAACGCCCTTCACCAGAGGTGTCTAGATGCAGAGAGGATAAGGGACGACATGAGCGTCACACTGAAAAGTGCTCAAAGCAAAATGAAGAAGTTGGAAACTGAGTGAGCGACGGATTTTTTTTCTTTTTACTTCAGTCGTTATGGCATGCTTCAAGACGAGCTACATGACTCGACGTCAGCCACAGGCAGCACTTTTGATATCATTTTCCCCCATCTCCAGCAACAGCGAAGAGCTGTTGCACAGCCAGGAGGAAACGAATCGTTTGCAAATCAGCTTGTCTGCAGCTCGGAAGGACTGTGACCAAATCAGTGAGGAGCGACTCCGGTTGCAACAGGAGAACTTGCAGCTTCACAGGGAGATTGATGAGCTGCAGAGAAGAATCTTGCTCATCCAAAATAAGGCCAAAAATGAGGTAGGGTCACATTTTTGAAAGAAAGATCCAAAACAACAGAAAGAGAATGCAGAGGTAGGCAGTTTACATGTTTCTGCTGGTCCGACATTCGTCATTGTCAGCGCCATCATCAGTCCCTCATTTTTTTTTCAAGCCGGACAAAATTGTCGGTCCGTCAGTTTATTCATTCAACGGAACATTTTTCTCCATTGCTTGGTGGTGCTGTAAAGCGACGATTATCACATTGACCGCGAGCCCATTGCCGTTTGTACAACAAAGATGCACAATTTACTGCAACCTCCCGCTGTCCAGATCTTGCAGATGGAGCAAGAGTGCAGGTTGAAGGAGCAGACATGTAATGCCCAAATGTTGGTGTTGGAGGAGAGGAGCCGTAACTTGAACGCCGAGCGGATGCAACTCCTCACAGCGCAGCAGAAAAATATTCAACGCGAGAAGGATGACGCAACAAACATGGCGAAGGTCTTTGAAGCTAGGATTCAACATCTCACGTAAGAACTGATTTTCTTCTGATATATTATTTGAGAATGTATTGGTTAGAGAGCAGAGGTGTACCATGAAATAAACTCGACTCTATTATTCAATGCAATTTCTGAGATTGTGGATGTGAATGAGCGATACCATATTCCATCTATTGAGTCCGGATCCACGACAAACTACGTGAAACACAAAAAGAATGTTGAAAAATGTCTTTACGTATGACTATCCTGTATTTGTGTCACGCTACATTTTAGGACAGAGATGAAAGAACACAAGGAACGATTACATGAGCTCGAACGACAGCTCGGAGCCGACCGAGGTTTGTACAGCACGGAAATCTGCAACAGACCTCCTCCACGTTCTGTATCATGTTAACTTCTGGTCTGCGTGAGAATGCATGGTGACAACATGGGAAACGTGTTAAAACCCACAACCGAATTGATTGGGCTGGAGGAGCTATCTCCAGAGGTGGGCGCTGACGGACTGTCAGTCAGACCGTTGCCCGTTTTGCCAACAGACTGACGAATGACGGGAATGTTAAAAAAGCGGCAATTTAAGAATGTCTGTGCTGCAATTTTCATCCATCGGTGTAATCATCGGGAAAAACATGACGTTAGATGTCCGTCCGTCATATGCCCGCCATATACTAAATGTCCATCAGCCTGCCACACCCATTTTTGCATGACTGAAATATACAACTGACTTGGATGTTTATCTGCTATGTTGCTGCATTTTATAGTAGCACTGCAATCAGCCTGCAGTCAATGTGACAATAGTCACTTTGCAGTGCCGCTTAGCAGTGGCGAAATATGTTCAGTTGAGTGAATAAACTAGGTTGATTCAATTCAGTGCTTGCCATTCACGGCTGTACAACAGCTGACTTTACTGAAGGTTTACAGTATTTGTAGTTGCTCCCTTTCTTAGTCCTGGTATCAGGTTTCTTGCTTATAAGAGCATTCCGGGGTGCACTTCCCTGGCACCAGGTGGTCACTCATTCAAGTAACCAATAGGAGCGGAACAAATTTTCATTCTTTCTCTGATTGGCCCTCGGCCAGGAAATGCAAGGTAGAAGCCACAATGTAATATTGAGCAACTTTTTAAAGTAAATGCAGAAGGGTGAGAAAAAATGATTGAATTTGAATACTTTTGATGTAGCTTACTTATGAGTCTTTAAATGTTTCCACAAGACTGACATTGTAGCCGTTCTGTACCACTCTTATTGTTTTATGTTTGCAGTGAGAGAGTCATCCAGCAGAGAATCAAGGGAAGTCAGTTTGCCACCAGAGGCGATTGATCCATGCTAAGCAAAGAGCTGCAAGTGCTACACAACAGGTATAATAACATCTACAGAGTGAGATCTGTGGAGTACAAATGTCATATGCTGCATGTCTTGTGTATTATATGATCTTCAGTTGCCCTTGCATAATGTGATTTTTTTCCATCATTGTTCATGTAGTCTAACCCTAACCCTTTGATTAAATGTCTAAGGTATGAGGTCATACGTCAATTATTTTGATGATATTCCCAATTATAGTGAAAGCATATGCACTTGATTTGAATTCTTCTTAATGCTAATGATTATTTTTCCCACTGCTGTTGTTTTTGACATCCCGGCGAATGAACAACTTTGAGGCTGCATTAGGATTTTGAATGTTCTATGTGATTTTTCTTGAAATGTTATTTTTGCGTTCTTACTATTTTCTATCTGGCCTTCGTAAAAGTGGATCGTGCTCACAGAAGCCTTCAAATTCAGAACAATATGATTGACCACCATCAAGATAACGTGTTTTTATGAGTGACAATCATGTGACAATAACATCATTTAATACACAATACCTTAATTTTCTTGTAATACAAGAATTAACATTCTGGGTGTACCAACCAGACAAGTCCAATGCAAGTCCAATGACAGATGTATTACTTTCAGTAACTGTCCAGAACTTAGGGCAGACGTAAGCATTTGTAAGCAGCATAATGGTGTTGTGCCAAAAAAAGAGCACCAGATGCAGTATTTGCTTTGAGGATTTTGATAGAAAAGTACAGAGAAAGCGAGAGGGAGCCGCATTGTGTCTTTGTAGATCTGGAGAAAGCTTATCAGTATGTATGAGGAAGTCTGGAGTGACAAAAGTATGTTAGAACAGTGCAGGACATGTATGAGGACAGTAAGACAGCGGTGAGATGTGCGGTCGGTGTGACAGAAGAGTTCAAGGTGGAGGTGGGACTCAGGGATCAGCTCTGAGCCCCTTGTTTGCTATGCTGATGGACAGACCATCAAAGTTAGACAAGAATCTCCACGGACTATGATGCTTGCAGATGACATTTTGAGTCATCTGGTGGAGGAGAAGCTAGAGTGGTGGAGGTTGGCCTCGAAAAGAGAGGCACGAAGATTAGCCGCCGCAAGGCGGAGTATATGTGTGTTAATGAGAAGGACCCAAGTGGAAGAGTGAAGATACAGAAAGAGGAGATAAAGAAGATGGAGGATGTTAAGTACAGTGGACCCTCGTGTTACAGCGTCCCTGACTTACGTTGTTTTCATGTTGCGATGTCGAATACTGCGTTTTTTCATTCCCTCTTTATGGTATTTTCCAGGTTTTGCGACAAAAACAACTGTCATGACCCTAGGGGCTTGGCTATATTTGTGTTGTTTCATCCCCGTCTTCAGGCGTTTTTAGGTAATTACACTTATTTTCTGTTGCCGTCCCTGCAACGCCTCACTACAGTTCTGGTCGGCCTTACTCGTTTCAAAATGGCGGAACGGTAAAGCTTTGTTCGATTGTGAGTGGTTTCAAAACCATGTTTATAGTGCATTTTACTGCTTAATTCAAACTTGAAAGTGTTAGCCATGGGTCCCAAGATTGCGAGTGATGTTAAAGAAAGAAGTTAGAAGATGATTCATAAAGAAACGAAGCTGGAGATAACCGAAGAAATATGAAGTAAGCTACCCTTACTAGGGAACATGGGCATAACAAGCGGCACTCAAAGGTAAATAAATCCTTTCTATATTTATTACTTAAGATGTTTTCTGATTGTATACATGTATATTATGAACACGTAGCACGCACTATACTATTTTGTTACCAATTTTTTTACTATGTATGACCAATTTTGATGTTTTTACCTGGGGTTCTAAACGCATGAGCTATTTAATATAGGTTTGGATTGCCCATCATACGCTGAATTCACTTTACGAGCCCAACCGCGGAACGGATTAATCTCGTAACACGGGGGCCCACTGTATTTGGGATCAACAGTCAAGCGCAATGGAGAGTGTGGAATAGAGGTCAAGCAGGCTGGAAGAGGTGAAGAAAAGTGTCAGGTGTGATAGAAGAGTTTCAGCTAAATTGAAAGGAAAGGTGTACAGGACTGTGGTGAAACCAGCGATGTTGTTTGGCCTGGAGACAGTGTCGTTGAGGGAAAGACAGGAAGCAGAGCTGAAATTTAGCTTTGGGAGTGACCAAGATTGCAGAGAATTATTGTCACATGTATAGCACGAAACCATACAGTGACATTCTTATTTTGTTCACCTCAGCGAACAGAAGAAGGCAGCCATGGTGGGTGCCATCATGCTAAATATAGATCAGTGGCGGTCCGTGCATATCACACCAACAAGCACTAATTGCAGCAAGAAGTTGAACATACCTCTTGTTCATGATAAGAATCTGGCACATATCGCTGTTTGTCATAATTCCCGTTTCATGCTTTTTGACTTAAGATGGATAGGTTCAGAATTGAATACATCAGAGGGACAGTACATGATGTAATTTTGGAAGATAAAGTCAGAGAGGCTAGACTGTTCTCAGCAGATCCACGATCCAAACTGTGGCAAACATTCACATAGCAAAGCCTCCGCATAGACCTCAATCGGTAATGAACCCCCACAAAAAAATAATTACCAGAAATAACCCTATGTTTGACAGAGTATTACCTAACCGTTCTCTTGACATTGTTGCAAATGAAATAATAATGCGCTTGAGCGTACTGGTCCAGACAATGCCATTCATTCCTGTGCTGTCTCTGTGTCAGCTGACTGGTTGCCTTCAAGAAGTCTTTTTTCCTCAGCGGGCAGGCCGTTCCCCGACTGGTTGGCAAGGCCGTTCTGAGCAGCGTCTTCTATCTGCTGAGCGGCCACTTCCTCCTGCTCATGATAATACTGGGCCGTTTTTCTCTTAAAGCATCCCAGCTTTGGACACAACAAAGAAGCAGAAGAGGGATTTCAGTAGAATTACCCACATATTTTGGACATCGGAAAATTGTCACACATCACTGACCTTATACATGATAATTGTAATGAGAATCATAAGTGAAAGTCCGAGTCCAGTTCCCGTTAAAATGATTAACTGTTTATCAGGTGAAATGATGAACTCGACGTGAACTTCAGTCTGTTGACAGATAAAATGCTGTATATATGATTTGAAGTTATAACCTGAAAAATGATGGCATCCCTCTTCTCACGTGCCCGCCCTTTATTATTAGCAGCATAGGATATGATTAGCATAGCATCAAAATCAACAAGCACTAATTGCATCAAGAAGTTGAACTTACCTCTTGCTCATGAGAAGAATCCAACACATATCGTTTTTTGTCGTAATCAACATGTATCATGCTTTTTAACTTAACCTCTGCACTATCGCCAGTAAATCTTTTCAGAAAGGCCAGATTCTGCAAAGTCAGAATTGATCACTTACCAGATTAGATACATGGGACATGGATTGCGTGTGTGAGTGCATGCAGGTCTTTACCTGTGCCTGCTCTTCAAGATTGCGAAATTGTACGTCTCCGGACAATACAAACTCAGTGGAAGATTCTTTTTCCAGCGTGACGGTGTCACACACAATGATTTTGCAGTCTTTTTCTGGTGAACAATACTGAAAAAATGAATCGGAAAACATCCTTTTGATTCAACGTGATTCTAAATTGTACATCTCTGATAATCATTCGACTTACTTCCAAATTAATTCCAGTGATGTTCTTGCACTGAGTTTTGCTCTTGAGAAAGAAGATAAGATTAAATGGCCTATATTAAAAAGCATGTGGGCTATCTGTTCCAAAAGTTACCTGCTGTACAAGGACTTGATAGTTTTCCATTTCAAAGTTGTGTTGGAGTTTGGTCGCAAAGCTCAGAGACACAGTCACAGGAAAAGACTTCCAGCCAGGATTATCCACCTGCCAAGAGCGGGGGTTTGTATATTTTAAACTAGGACTTGGAATGGTGTCCCTTCCCTTAAGGTTTCTCAAAGATTAAGCGTAAGGCCTCACCTGCACTTCTAAAGTTATCAAGTTGCTAGTACAGATGTAAGTAAATTCTGTATTTCTTCGTGTTTTTTTTTCCCCTCATTTTCAACCCCCAAATTGAGGGGGTCAACTTTTACACGCGTAACTCAAAACCAGACCAATTTTCTACATACGGTATATCATTGTTGGAATACATTAATTGGAATGCGGGATGAGTAATATGTCATTTACAAAGCTTAAAATGCGTATATGTACCTCTAATTGGATATGCATCCGTTTTGCACTTCCAAATGCACTTACGCCAAGCACGCCGGCTTATTGCCTTTTTGTTGTCAACAACGAGGTTGCGTGGATCATTTTTCCGGACATTGAAGCATTATGAAATGGAAAAGAAGGCTTGTCCATTCAAGACAAAAATGCAAGAGTAGTAACATGGCACGCGTGGATGTCAGCGGGTAGGGGTAGAAACACAGTCAAGAGCAACCGATTCACGTAATATACAACAGTATATTATTCCATATACGGTAAAGAAATGCATCTAAAAGTACTGTAATTTCATTTTAAGAATTCACCCAATAATTCACTCAAAGGAAAAAGGGGCTTCGACTTATTGAATCGTACAAATACAGTAGTTATTTTTGATCTTACAAGCCTCGATTTGCAAGATATGATACTTATTGTCGAATGAGCGTGTGTGACTCACATGCGACTTATTAAATGACCACTCATGCTATACGCATAGTAAAAGAATTGCTCTTACCTTATAAATAATGGACATTCTTTTCGGCTTTGTATCCTCATCTGTGAAGTTCAGATAAGTGCTGGTGTCCTCTTTTCTAAAAGAAAAAAAATTACACTGATTACACTGAGTATGTTACAATTTATGTATTGCACTGTACGTATATGCCTACCTAAATACAATTTGGAAGAAATACACTATACAAAACGCATTTTCCTTTTTTTTTTTTTAATATTTCATTTTTTTTTCCCCGGTTTGATTCCCAGCCCATGCACCATTACCCAGCTACTGCCGGTTCCAAGGCCGATTATTAAAGCCCGGGTGGTTTCATCAGAAAGGCATCTGCCTTAAAAACTGCTGAACAAATCATGTGAATGATTAGGTGTGGCAACCGCTAATGGGACCAGCCCATGTCACAACAACAATAACCTTTCGTAGACATATGGGAAAAGCACAAGTTTCGCTGCATGTAAAACAATCCTGTTTATGAGGACTTACACTGTTATTGCCATTTTTATTTCAAACTGTACTGGGAGCGTCTTGGTCATCTGAGACATGGTGGAGTTGTTATTGTCACTGGGAATACGAAAAAGGCAGATTTTTTTATAGTGTCAAAAAATTGTGAAACATGAGTAAAACCGCAGCAATTTCATCCTACCTTTTTCCAGTGACACTAATTGCAATAGTGTCATTCCACTGATAATTGGTGCTGATGCGGAAAGAGCTTTGAAATGTTGCCTTCACATGCAAGAGAAAAGAACATTAGAAAAGCAGAAAGAGCACATCAATTACATCTCACATACTTCAGGAAAAGCAATTGCAAGTAACTATGAAATACGATTTGTTTACTGGTCTAAATCAGTAGTTTTTAAGCTTTTTTGAATGATGAATATCACATGTGATTTTTTTAAGTACCCCCTAACCAGCTTAAAGCATTTTGGGAAAGAAAAAAAAAACTTTAAACAAATAGCATTCATTTGTGAGTTATTAAAGTTTGGAACAACAATTGTAGTGGTATCTTCAGGCATATTTTATTCATCAATTTGAGGAGATTGATCGTGTAACTGTTTAAGACAAAAAAAAACAACTAGATAGATATAACATGGTCAAACATGTCTATTGCCCTTTTTTATATAACCAATATATAAGCAAGGCTTCAAGGCTTGATACTTACAAACAATAAGAATAAACTAAAATGAATACATAAATAACAATTAATGGCAAAATTGTGGCACACTTGCTGAGTGCAAACTAATGAACAAAATGAAGCCTACTTAGAACTAAGCACATTATCTACTTTGAAGCAAATATTAATCAATTAGCTCTCACAATTTTGTTTTCGGTCATTTAATTCAGAAAATGTACTCAGTTTTTTTGCCAACTGGATTTTTCAAAATGGGTCTCAATTGACAGCACTGTACAAATTAGGAATCAAGTGAGAAACTCAACGGAACCATAGGTCTGAATCAGAGCAGTCAAACGACAGTCCTCGAGGGCCGGTACCCTGCAAGTTTTCAAAACTAACAAAAATGAATAGGATTCGTTTCAAGCTCATGAGAGAGCTTGCTAATAAGCTACTCATTTGAATCTGGTGTGTTGGGGAGAGAAACACAGAAAACATGCAGGATACCGGCCATCGACTGGAGTTCGACACCTATGGTCTAAATGATTCCCTAGTTTTTCAGTCATTTGAAATCTTGCTAAATCACATTTCTGAAGCTACTGGTGTTGTGAGGTGTGCAAATATATTGGTGCATCTTTTAGTGAGCACAGATCATTAACAATGGATGTGGTTCAGTGTCGCTCGCTGCTTTTTCATGAGGTTACGTGCTTGAAGTAAAACTCACGCTTGATCCACTGCGATACACAGGAAGGCTGATCCCACATATCGTTTTGTCAAAAATCCCTTCCAGGTCATCACAGTTATGGAGCGTTCGTCTTGTGGACTGTTGCATAACATGCACGCGCGCGCACACACACACAGAGAACCAGAATTAAGAGCCATTTATACTTTCTATGACTAAAATATACAATTGAGTAGCTTGAACACCCTATTCACAGTCAATATATACTAATATAATGAAGCTCGGATCAATATTTTGGATAAAACCAGACATTTGAGATAAAATAGTAAAAAGCGTATTGTTCCAATTATTTTGCCCAATCCTTTCATACAAATGTATTGCTTAACAATAACAGGAATACATAATGAAATTAATTAATATACAGTGACCCCCCCCCCCCCCTCCTACTTCGCTGTTAATGGGGGGTGTCAACCCCCCCGCGAAGTCTGAAACCCGCGAATTAGGGTATCAGTTCCTAGATTTCTATGTACGCCCCAAAATAGCCGCAGTAACCATAAACACTCCTTTGTGTTGGTATTTTTTGCGTATTTAATTTCTTTTCTCCTATTATTTAACATTACACTATATTCATTAAATAACTAATATTACTTAGTTTGTTGAGAATTTGTTCTCAGGACTGGTTATCTGCACCAAGTCTCCGGTGAGAGAGTACGCAAGTCATCACAATGAACTTCACATTTATTTTGGCTCATTTCTGGTGTATCATGTAGTATCTGTTGAATAATAAATCAACAACAATGTTAAAGTCAGTAAACTAACAAACACTTGCCGATCTTTAATCTATGAATTTACTGTATTTTTAGCCGACATTAGCGGGTTAGCAACAACAACTACTAACTATAAAGTGGAACCTCTACACAAACGAATACAACAATAATAAACACTCATCGCTTACTAAACATAGGCAGTAGCGTGCGTTATCAGCATAAATTATAATAAACTATAAATATGAGCTTACGTTGTCATTCGCTGTCACCGTAACAAGCCAAATGACGCACAGAGCGTAAAACAGGAAACGGAAATGCAACGCGACCCGACAAACTAAAAGCATTGATTTCAAAATAAGATAAGAAACGTCACGAACTCAAACGCTTGAAGAATTCTTAACATAGTTATTAACTAATATTACTTACCTATCTGATGAATACAGTACTGTATAATGTACTTTTTTGCTTTTTTCATTTTTTCTATTTTTGCGCAGTTTTAATTGATATTTTATTTTGAAATATTTTTAATTTTTCCTGGAAAAACCCATGAAGTACTGAGAGCGAAGTAGGAGGGATCACTGTATATTTGTTTTCACAGTGATTCAAATATTTTAGATTACCTGTGTAATAATCTGAAACATTCTGGAGTAGGAGAGTCCAGGGGGATAGTACATTGTCAGGCTGGTGTTGTACGAGTCGTCTCCGCGATTGGCTATCTTAATGGACAAGTTTAAGAAATTTTCTTCAGCCACCAGTAATGTTGGGGTCCTAAAGGATACGGTATATATTTTATATTCATTAAGATTCAATGTTGGCGCTAGCAAGATGTACTTACAAGAAATTGAAGTCCACCTCAATTTCAGCGATACAGGTGTCATTCTTTTTACACTGCTTTTCAAAAGGAACCTACGAGTTCAGTTCGAAGTGTCGTACACATATTAGTACTGTACATAGTACATTTAAGATAATGTCACGGCCAGTACCTCGATGAAAGCTTGTGTTTTTTCATCCGCGTTCAGGACAGCATCTGCACTTTGACTGTCCACTTGGGAGAAGTTTAATTTGATCCTGATAGGTGACAGTGTGTCTTTCACACATTTCTACAAAAGGGAAACGATCAAGTGAATCATTGTAGACCCCAACTTTTGAAGTACTGTACTTGCATGTACGGGTAGCGTATGCATTCATACTGGCATGTAGATGGGGGAATGGAAGCATGTGTATTCATCCAGCGGTTCGTTGGCGAACGTAAGATTTCTGGATTTCCTGTCACTTTGACTGAAGAAACCTCGGTGGGCTTGTCTTGTTGGATCCACATCAAGCATGAAGGAAATATTTAGTCCTAACTTCATAGCTCCTGCAAAGACACGCTTTAGAATTAGTATTCACAACTCAACAATTTATCCATATACTGGGTTAAGTCTTATTCTGAAAGGGAATAAATCCGGAGTGCTGGATGCGTCACGCACGAGTGACGCCAAGCTAAAGAGAATGTCAATGAAAAAAAAAAGTCGTTGTTTGATTTTGTTGTTTTTCTTTTAGTGTCCTGAATCGACAGTTTGGAGCCTGTTCACTTTGGGAACCAAAGAGAATCAAGTTGGCTGAGCTCTGTCGTGACTATGCTTCCGGTAGGAACTTTAAAGTAAAAGCTCACCAAGGTCGTTTGTGTCACAGTTACTTGTCCCATAAGTACAGGTTTTTTTTTTTTTTTGAAAGATTGGCTGGCTTCCTCACAACATGTGACTGTTACTATGATACAGTGGCTTGACAGGCAGCACCTCGCCTCATTGCATAGCGCAGTGCTTCCCAATTATATTTTGCCATGCCCCTTTTAGAAAAGAGAAAACTTCGCACTCCCCCCGCTCAACACGCTGACTATGAGATTATTATCTATAAAAATGGTATAAGAATACATGAACCCGTATCCTTTTTAACATTAACAAAAGAAAAAAGTAATATAAATCACCTTTCAACAAATGTTCATTATTTTTTACAGCGTTTATACAGGTCTACAACAGAAAAAAATAAGCCAGTACATCAAAGTGTCTGCAACTAAAAAAAAATATATATATATATATATATATATATATATATATATATATATATCTTTTTTATTGCGATGATTAAAGCAGAATATTTCATGCATGTTTTTCTTCTAGCATTATATAGTGCTGCTCGGTGAATAATGAGCGTACAGAAGTCTCTCGATTGCAGACATATTTATCGAATGCTGACATATTCATGTTAGTATACCCAACTATTTTTGAGTTAGCAGACTACTTGATAAAATGAAAAAAAAAAAAACATGCAGGTGGGTGATGTCATCATTATCAGGGAACACGTTTTATTGATGCTGCATTCATGTGGTTAAGTTATGTAGGTGTATCTTTATCCTGAAAATTGATTTTTTTTTTTTTTTTATCCATGTCCCACCCTCTAAAATGTTAACTGGAAAGAAGTAATATATTTTCTCTAGGATCCTAATTCATTCATGCTCCATTGTATCTGCTGTTTACAATGTCAACATGACTGGTGTGAAAATAGATACATTAATTAACGCTTTACTGGGCATAGCGTCTGTTTTCGGACAATAGTTTAAACAGGCAAAAATGAGCTTTATTAGGCACACATTTTTCTATTTTTAAGTCCTAAACAGGCAAGAGTTTTCAGGATTTTAGAGACATTTAAGGGATCGTTAGAATTCAAGCGATGGCTGTTACGGATGATTTTGGCTGTTTTGTCCGTTGAGACTGTTTTTGGAATTGGATTGGTCGCCGTTTTGCCCGTTGAAACTGTTTTTGGAATTGGATTGGTCAACATTCTTACCTGCTTTATTTCTTGTTGTTTCTACCAGTTCAAAGCAGACTGTCAAGTTAGTCATGGTAAAAATGGTGTCTGTTTTGCCTGAGCAGTCAATGTTGTCAACGCTTATCTCTTTTGGTTGAAAAGACAGACGAGCTACAGCATTGATAATTGGCTTGGACCTGGAAAACATTGAAAAATTATGTTTTAGATTTACTGTACCATATATATATATATATATATATATATATATATATATATATATATATATATATATATATATATATATATATATATATATATATATATATATATATATATATATATATATATATATATATATATATGCAGAGAGAAAGAGAAAAATAACATGACAATAACATTTACCAGTCTTAGTTTTGTAGCATATATAACATTCATACCTTAAGACTACAGCTGCTCCATTGGCCCCAATGACAATATCTGGTAGAGCGTCATCTCCGAGGTCTATATTTCTATTTATGGCCTGTCCAAAGAATCTCATTCCATGTTTTATTTCCTGTCCTATGATTCTCTGGATTGAGAAACACATTACTGGTATGTATACGTAGTGTACACTCAGTGACCACAATATTAGGACTATAGAGATCCAATAAAACAGCTGCATCAAAAAATTCTATCTTGACAACGATAATGCAAAGTTGTATTTTGTTGTTATTTTAATGTTATCTTGTGGTTGTAGTTTACACTGTATCTGATAGCTTGAACATTAAATGCAAATGTGATGAATGTTTACTGTAAATGTAATAGAGTAAAAGGCATATTTGTCCTCAAGGGCCGCAAACCTGCATGTTTTCCATACTGCTCTCTTTAACACACCTGATTCAAATGATTAGGATCATTTTCAAGCTCCTGCAGAGCTTGCTGGTGAGCTAATAATTTGATTCAGGTGAGTTAATGACAGAAGCATCAAAAACATGCAGGATTGCCGCCCTCGAGGACTGGAGTTTGAGACCTACGGAATAAAACTAGTACATGTAAAATATATAATTATAATGAATACATGTGAAATAGAGTTTTATGTAAATGTATATACGTGCTGAGTTGGTTGGGTTTAATTTATCTTCGTATGAGCATAGGTGCTACACAGAGCAAGCATTATATTTCAGATATTGTTTACAACAGGAACTCTGAATAGTAAGAGATGTTGACATCGTACAGTACGAGCATATACAATCAATTTCCGGGGTTGTTTGACCTGTATTAACCAGTCACAGGTTTCATTTAATTTACAGTGTGCCTCACCTGACTATAAACACTGCGTATTCCTTGGTGTTTGTGACCAAAGTAAATGTAGACTGCGCCTGCGTTATCATCCTCAAGGGGGGCCCCAATCGCAACATCTCGCAGGCCGTCTCCATTCATATCTGCAAGACTGGCAATGCTGCTCCCGAATCTCCCCCTGGACCGCCCGCTTACCATGATTTCGCTTTCCAGCAGCGTCTATAGAAAGTAACCACTTGAGCATATTCATTTACTCAGTCGGCTTTTTTCACAGTGACCCGTACTTAGTCGTCGTTTTAGCCCACCTCATCGGTCAGTTTATAGATGTAGATCTGTCCCTCAGACTTCTCCGGAGGGTGGTAAAACATTGGCGCTCCCACCAGGAGAAAATCACTGTTACCATCTGAGTCCACATCTAGAGTACAAAGGTCTGCTCCAAAATAGGAGCCAATCTGAACATTTAGGGGAACAAACATTTGTTTTTTTTATATTGTTTATATTACTTGTTTTGAACATAGTACATAGCGGCTTGCAAATAGGCCAATGCATCAACAAAAGGCGTTAATAACGATCTATGCATATTTCACAAACATCTACTTTAAGGTCAAGTTACAAAATGGGTCGTATGCACGATACGTGACTACATACAATATATTGCATGAACTTTACAAACCTGTTCCCCATTTATTCTTTGAGTGACATTCCAGCTGTTCCCGTTGTGTGCAAAAAGTACGATTTGTCCTACGTGCTCAAATCTTGGTGCGCCCGTGAAATATAGAGGAACCCCGTTCATCTGTCCCACGGAAACAGAGTATCCTGCAAGAAAGTACACTTCAGAGGTTGTACTTCACTGCCCTTTGAATACACTGTATGTGTTTATTGTCTCTCAGTCCAAAATTGTTTTTGTACAAAAAGTACTTCCGATCTTTTAATCTGCTTATTTTGTGCAGGAATCTTTGATGGGGTCTTAGGGTGAGAGTTGGGAATGGTCTCGATCAGTGGTTCTCAAATGGGGGTACGGGTACCCCTGGGGGTACTCCTGATGTTAAATAAAACAAACAAACGTGCAAAAGTTATTTAAAAATAATCATTGAATCAATTAAATGTTTCAGAAAAAAATAAATTCAAAATACACATTTTAAAAATTTAACATTTTAAAAACCCAGATTCCCCCCATAATAGAATGGTTCGACCCAACGTGTCACGTGCCGCCTCTCGTCACCTGTTCTAAATATTTTTGATTGGACAAATATTTATAAATAAGTCTTTTGGAGAACAGGTCTAACACTTTGTTGATGATTTTTCATGGACAAATATTTAGTAATAATTAAGTTAATGATTTATTTTGTGAACGGCTCTCTATTGTAATGCCAAAAGAGGATGCTTTATGCTTAATATTTTTGTGTGGACAATTATTTATTTATTATTATTTCTTTTTGAGAACAAGTCTGGCACTTTATTTTGAATTTTTCTGTGGACAAATATTTATTTACAGTTATATCTTTTTGAGAACAGGTCTGACACTTTGTTGGATTATTTTTTTTAATGGACAAACATTTATTAATAATTTAGTTCATGATTTATTTTGGTGAACAGATCTCTACTGTCATCCAAAAAAAGAACGTTTCATGTTTGATATTTTTTGTGGAAGAATATTTATTTATAATTATTTCTTTTTGACATTATATTTGCTGGGGAGTTGAGGTTAAATTGGATTGTGATTATGAAGCTTCTATACTATAAAAGGTTTCAAAGGAAATGGCTACCGCACATACCATCGATGCTAAAGTAAACCGGTAATGGCAAAATACCCATATAAGAGTCCATCGGCATTTGTGGATCTTCAATCTGTATCTCAGTTTGATCTCGGCGCTCGTACAGCGCACCGCGCCAAGAGTTTGATCCTACTGAACCCAGAAGCAAGGTGTCCTGTCAAGGCCAAATCACAAACGTCACAGTATGTTAGATCTTGGAGTGGGTTCTAGTTAAATGGTAGCTCAACAGAGGTTGCTCACATTGTAGAATACAGCGCTGAATCCCGTCTGCGACATTTCCTTGGTCAGGTTTTGGGCTCGTGCCACTTTGGTGTCTCCTTCTATGCTAAAGATGTGTTTTTGAAAGTTTTCCAGTAATCCTGTGAGCCCTTCATAATTCTCGATTTTGAAGGCGTATTTGTCCTTCGGGTCTGAGGCAATAGTCTGTACTTTCTCCAGGCTTTTAATTTTGACCTGAAACCACAACAATATACAGTAGCTGACTTCTGTATTTAGGTCAACTTAGTGAAACTTCGACTTTTCCAATGCTTCCATCACAGTTTCCAACAAGAAACAGAATTTCATCTCTCACCCCGATCACAAACCGAATAATGCGTTTTTCACTGTAGGTCTGGATAATCCAATTTGCGTCTTCATCCGTGTCACTTGGAATGCCATCTGTGATCAGGACCAGAACTTTAATTGCATCAGGTGAGGCACCTGCGTGTTTGTTCTCGAAGAGTTTTTCCCTGTTGGAGAAAAGGAAACGTGCAAAATTGTTTTTCTGTTGAGAATTCTCAAAAGGATATGATTTATGAATTGGGTTTAAAATTCTTGTATATTATTATTCTAGGGCAATCACAATTATTGCTATCTTCTTTTTATCTTTTCTGTTTAAATTTGTCCAGTGGTTATCACAGTGAATCAGCCTTTCCTTGCTCTCCTTGTCCCCTGCGTCTGCTCTAACTCAAACTATCCTCCACTTAGTGCACTACCTACAGTACATAGGTTTGGTCTTCCACTTTGCCTCCGACCTGGCGGCTCTATTTCCAGCAACCGTTCCACCTATACCGTTACTGTCCCTTCTGTGCACATGTCCGATCCTTCTCAAACTAGCTCCTCTCGCTTTGTCCAAAGCTTTTGTAGATAGACCATAGTTAGCCTGTTTTTACTGGAACTGCCTCATGTTGCGCAGAGCAATACTTGGACTCTGGTGAACTCAAGTGAACTCAGTCACAGGTTAGGGTTATGGTCATTTGTGAGACACTTAACATCAGATTAAAACATACCGATGGTATCGAGGAATAGATCGCTATTGCAACCAGTTCATGTCCAGCATCCAGTCATATGTGTGTTTAACCATTTGTGTAACCACGCCTCTAAATTGTGTTGAGTTGGAATTAAAGGAGATGCATTTGGAGTCATACATTGGGTCATTAGCTTTTGAGCAATGATCATAAGCCTACCAGTCCAGTTTCATGAAATAATTTAAAAAGCCACACAAGCAGAGTTTTGAAGCACAGATATGCATTTTTTATCGGCCATATAGTTACTTACAATAATCACTGTAACAGGACGAGCTAGAGGGCGGAAGTCAGTTGGCTGTTAGCAGCCAACTGCAACAGCAGCTTGTGTTAGCTGAGGTCGTTACAGCATTATTTTCAACAAAAGAAGTTAACAGACTGAACCAACGTCCGAGTGCATCCTTCTTCACACACAGGAATATTACTAAAATGGAGAGGATCATGTAAAGGTTATGATGTCTCCAGTTGATCCAATTAAGAGTCGCCAGGTGCGCACGGCGGAGCCGGTTAGAAAACATGGAAGTGGATGTATGTACACACTTAGCTTAACCCGCACACATTATATGATGAACAGAAGGAAATCTGAAGGATTTAGAAAGATGATATTTATTCTGTTTTACAATAGTTTTTACATTGCTATCAAGCTGTTTCTGTGCTCTATACACGGTAACATGAAAATGAACAGACTTTAACCCTAATGTTAAGGATGCATCCTACAGCATACACAGATGAGTATTCTATTTGGGAAGTTACATTAAGGTACTTCGCCATGAAAATTTAATGACATTTGCATATCCAACTCAAATATATCCCCACCCCCTTTCCGTCAATGTCGGTCCGTCATTTTTTCAAGCCAGACGAAATTGTAATTGCCAGTCCGTCGGTGTATTTTTGCCCAACCTTCCGCCACCTCTAGAGAGTGACGTTTGACAATTTTTTTTTCTGGTCCATCATCAGTCAGGCGCTGGTCTATTACTGTTTGCACGCATACTATTTTTTTTTCTGCTTTATTATTTACACTTAAAGTTAACATCGTGTCTGTGGTTCTACAGTTACACTGCAATTGAAACAGAACACATACATATAAGTGTAACACGAAAACAAAGCCAGCTAATGGGTTTAACCCTAGGCTATAATACACCATCATGTTTAATACAAGGGACGAGAGTGCAATTAACGATCATGTCCTCCGGATGGCATTAATATGCTTTACATGACTGAAATGGTAGATGGCGGTTCTCTTTTATAATTGCCTGCCCTACAACTATAGAGGACGGTTTCTATCCCGATGATTACATCGAGGGATTAAAGTTACAATTCCGACATTTTTATTTTGCCGTTTTTGTTTTTCGCATTCTTGTCAGTCCTCGGTCCATCAGCAAAACAGGAGTCCGTCAGCAACGGACAGACGGACAGTCCGTCAGTACTGACGAAGTTCCCACCTCTGCTAATCTACAGTATGTGTCACATGTCAGTATGCTGTGACTTGAGTTATTTTTTTTTCAAATCCATTTTGTGCGCCACTTACAGGAGTTCAGTCTGGGATTGTTTTTTTTTTTTTTTTTTTTCACCCTCCATCCCTAGGTTATTCTTCTGCAAAAATGGGGAAATTTAAAAGTAGACCCAGCTGACTCCTATCTATATCCCCCTGTTGCTCATTTATTTTAATGTCCCTTGGATGGGTTGTGTGTGTTTTTTTTTTTTTTTTTGTTACACCCTGTGGTACAATGACAATAAAGCTATTTTTTGTGTCTTCGTTTAACAATAAACCAGCACATTCTCTCCTCGTCACCTCTCATTCCTTGACCAACTCAGGTGTGCTCCAATCGCCACTATTTCCGCTCCAGCAATACTCTCTGTAACTTCATAACTTCACACCAAGAGATCTCCTTTTCCTTCCACCTCTGGGCCATAACATCTAACATTTGTCATCACACCTCCAGTTTCCAGCCTGTGTGGTTTATCTCTATATCTTTACATCTGTACATCTTCTTTAAAAATCAGACTGTGATAAAAGTTACTTATGGCAGTTCGGTATATTATTATTAAAGTTATGTTATTACATGTTAATTACTGCACTAAAATGTAATATCTGTTCAAGACTTCACATAAAAGTTACAAAGGAATAATTGAAATGGCCTAAATTATAACTACGTAATTATTGTCATAGTCGACTTGTTTTTACTCAATGAAAACAAACTCGTACAATACATGTAACTATATGTATTTAAATTGCTTTCTTCATTATATTTACGTACAATTCTTCGCTGATTGTGGGCTCATTTCCACTTAAATCGTCTGTAAGGTTTTTATATAGAACTACAGTACTGTAATGAGTGAAATCAACCTAGTAAAATTCATATCCCACAATGACACCTAGGTTTGATTAAAATTTTTAATGAATGTCTTCCTATAACTTACAACACAAATTTGAGAGCTTCGTGGGTGTTGGTGAGGCTGTCCATATGACGTTCCTTATCAAGTTTTTCATGCGCTCTCTCATTTATGTAGTCATTAAAATCAAAGACTGTTCTGCGAGATGTGGCAAACTGAACTGCTGCAAACTGAAAAACACACACACAATGAGTGTTTAAATACAGTGTCTCTAAAGTCAAACAACCCAAGCAATCATTTTGAAGTTAAAACAAATATAAAACAGCACTTCTCCTTACAAAGGTTCCCGTTCACTCAATCACGTTAGATGTTGCTAAGACATAGGCCCTGCCAGGTTCACTGGAAGCATATTAAGAATGAGATCCTTGCTCATGGACACTTCCGCTTGTTCAACAGGGTCAGGGATTGACCCCCCCATCTTTCCAGTTGGGAGTGGAGCGCCTGAGCCATGTCGATATTTTTGTGCCCACAAGAGAGGTGCATGTCTCCAGAAAAAAAAAAAAATTATATGTATTGTGACTTTTTTTTTTCTTTTTGGTCATGAGATGCCGTATTAAACTTGAAGTGACCTGTGCGACTCCTGCTTACTCACAGTTTGGCATCTGAGGATTTGCATATTTTACAAAGAAAAAGTACTAAATTTAAAATAGCTCTCCCAATTCACACTTGTGACCTTGTATCGATATTTTCGCTGAAGGGTGTAAGCTACTCATGTATTTTTTTTTTCCAGCGTTTTTAACACTGGCTTTTACAGTGATTTAGATTGAAGCAAAGTCTAATTTCTCAAATATAAGGGATGCGCTCACTTTTGTGTAAAATATCTTTAAAAATTGACGTCCCTCAGGGAAGTTGTAATGCAAGCAGGCCAAATTTTACTGACTAAAAATGGCCTAAAAATGAAAAAGATGTTTTCTCAGCTTTCAGATGCTGTGGGTGGGTCTGCTGAAGACGTTGAAAGCGTTGCCCGCTCCAAAGGCACTGGTCTCATAAATAATGTCCGCTGCTAACTGCTGGACAGCTCATGGGCTTAACATGTTTTGTAACGCAAGAACCCGGCAGAAATTTCTGTTGTGCCCAGGAGTTAGGATCCACATAACACATAGACGTCAGTAGTATTGAAAGGAATGCATTACAAAAGTAATGTGATTACTGTAATGCATTACTTTTGGGAGTAATGCAGTAGTGTAATGCATTACACACAAAAAGCAGTAACATTTTACTTGTGTCACGTTCCGCCTGGGTTATGTTCGGCTATGGGTTTTGTTGTAGAGATTTTGGGTTGTTTAGCCATTTAGTTTCTATAGTTCCTTCCCCGCGTTTGCCTGCCTCATTAGTTTGATCTTGTCCACCCGCTTGTTGACCTGCCCTCCTTCTCATCCAGTCAGCTTCCCCTGCCTTTTGTCTCTCCCCCAGCTGTGTCGTGTCTTCTCGTTAAGTGTGTAGTCTATTTAAGTTCCCAGTTTGCATTTGCTTCTTGTCGGGTCATTGTTTGTTTTCTGCACTGCCTGGTCCTTGCCGTACGTCTTCCCCCGCTGCCTTGCCTCGTGTTCCCTTGTGTCCATCTATACCGTGCTGCCTCCTGTTGCCCTAGTAAATTGAGTTTAGCGTTTTTGGTTGTACTTTGTATTTTTGGTCCATTGCAACCCTGCTTTTGTTTGTTATTAAATATCCTCCTTTGAGCCCCATCCCAGTCTGTCCTGCGTCCTTTTGGTTCCACCTTTCCCACATCCCACACTGCCTTAAGTCTCCATGCTCAAACGTGTCAACTTGGTACAAATGAGAGTAACGCAATGAATTCCAATGTATTTTTAAACTGAAAGTGGTGTTTTTTTTCCCAAATCTGCCAAAAACACCGCAAGATCGAAGGAGAAAAGTCTGGGACAAAATGTTTACTTTCTGTTGTTAGCATCTACTACAGCAGAGATGAGTGCGACAGCAGCAGACGACAAATTGAAAATGAACAAAAGGTACACAAGATGGACAGAGAGTTTGTCAGAGATCAAGACAAGAAGGATAAAATAGTTAGGTGCACTTTGTGCACGGCACCTAAAGAGCTGTCCTCTTGTCCAAATAGCACCAGTAATTTGACAAACCATTTAGAGTGGTGCCAGAGTAACGTGAAGTTGGCGAAAAGAAAACACATGGAGAATTGAGAGTGCGGATGAAACAAAGCAGGCGAAAATAGCGCTCTCTTGCTCAAGAGGTTAGGAGACTTGTGGCGGAGTATGTCATACGTAGAAGATATGCTGCCGATTTCCACTGTGGATTCGCCAGCATTTCCAAACCTTGTCGGCGAGATCCCTGTCACCACTAACAATAATGAAGAGCAAAGCTAAAAAATTCTGATCAATGTGTATCAAGATGAAGCATACAAAAAATCATGTTAAACAGTATGTTAAATACAATAACGATGATGTAGGCTAGTTGCTAATGTTAGCACCAGTGAAACCATTTTTGGAAAGTTTATCCCTAACCTAGCCGACTGAACTTGAATTTGAATATAGTATCAACACTGAAATTAAGAAAGGCACTGTTTCTGCCTACAGCATATAGTCCGGAAAATAGGGTACGTTCAAACATATATAACACGTTTATGTATGGATGGAGATCCTTGAAGTCACTTTGCAAAAGTCTTGCATTCGGTTTTGTGATTGAGTAGCCCAGAACAGATAAGTTCATTTCACCCTTTTTTAAATCTGTTATGCAATTGAAACAAGTCTGATGGAGATCACAGAGCAGACGGCGTTTGTCATTATGGTTTCCACTGTAAACATCACAACTTGGTTGATGGACCACTGACCTTGATGGATGTGTTTTTGAGGCTGTTCATTATGTCCACTATGAAATCTTTATTTTTTTTAAAGTCACTTTCACTCATGCTCCCGGACCCGTCAAAGAGGAAGACGAGATCTACAGTCTTCTTTTCGCATTCTACAAGGAGAATATATAGAGGTCGTAAGAAACACAAAATGTAACATTTTACTCGGGCCAAAAATCATTTCAGCTTTCGTTTTTTTTCTCTTTTAAGCAATTTATCAGTTGACCTTTTTACCTTGAAAATTTGGTTTGAAAGAAGTGATCTCCTGAAGATCCTCTGTCATCTTGTAGCACACACTATTCAGGTAGGAATTGTCATAACATTCGTGAGCTAAGTAAGGGCTGCAAACCTTCATGAGAACGAGGGTGACAAAAAAATAGATCCAAAATAGGATTGTCATCTCAGCATTTTGGCACACACATGTGATCCATGGAAAGAAATATGAAGCCGAAAGTGAAATGTGTGCATTCAATTATTTTCAGAGCAAAATGAGACACATGATTTTCTGTGAGTGTATGTGCTTAGTTGGCTGAAATAAAATTCAATTTGATTAATTGAACAGGAGCTCTGATATGAAAAAAAAGTAACAATAACAAATGAAATACAAGGAGAAAGTTGCAGGAAGCAAAAACACTATGATTTTGAACAACAACAAAAAAAACGAAACCATGATCTACTAAGAGAAAATGAAAATTGCACGGCATTAATATGACACTGCTTAATGAGTCATATCCTTACAGTGAACTGTGAGCGTTTTGGGTCCTCAGCTATGGACAGTCCAAGATGCTTGACTTGTATTTCTTTGCCTTCCATTGAGAGTCCTGTGACAATGGTATTTCAGCGGTACAAATTACCACCATCGCACTTTGTATTTTACTGTTTGTTGCCTCTTAACTCCAAGGTATTCTACTCATAACATACTGTACCTTGGGGGTTGAAGCACTTTGTAGTTTGGGTGTTTTCTGGTTTGCATATTGCCCCAGAGCCATTATTCTGAAGTGGTGCCGTGACAATTATCCTGAGGATAACAGAAATATCCATCCAATATCAATCCGAATTAGTTAGTGTTTGATACTGGTTGATTGGTCTTTCGCAAAGGCTGATGCCTTTTGGCCCATATGTATGGTATTAGGATCCATTTTTGGTCTTCTGATGAAACAGAACCGTGTCACACGCTGACCACACAAGTGTTAAATCACAGGTCAATTTCATCAGTAAAACACATTGGATAAAAAAATCAAAATAATCAAAAATAAATAAAAAAACAGATGAAAAAAAACCAAAGCATACCCCTTCTTGGAGCCAGAAACAAATTGAAGCACTTTGTATCCGAAGAAAGCTTCTTGATCACCAGTGTAGACTTTGGGATTTGTTGTGTCAATGTTGAATGCCAAAAACGCAGGGAAAGCTACAAATTCAGGGTTGAAAAGATCATCAGTTCAGCTGAGTGTTTCAAAGCGGAAATATCTGACACTTTTGGGTAAGGCATTTCTTATAATCTTATTTAATGGAGAATATAAGGGTGTTTTCACACATGCACTTGTGGCGAGATGTTTACTGTACATGCACTTGTGCGGAGGACTTGACAGTAATGTTTTTGTTGACCAAGCATTGTGGCTAAAAGTTTCCAGGAATTACTAAGCACAATCGGCGTGTGTAGCTTATATTGAAAGTATCCAAATAGCCTCAATTTTTTATTTTTATTTTTTTGCTTTGTGTTCCTTTTAACTGACCAGAAAATTGTTAAAATTAAATAAAAGAATAAAATATATAACAAACAAGAAAGAAAATGGTTGGAACTCACCATATTAACATAAGAAATCCAGCACACACCCTTTTTCTTAGAAAATTATTTGATTCACCTCACCCATTCCACCGCTCCTTTTGAGTACAGAGCACCAGTGGAGTATAATATTCATAAAGTTTTTTTTTTGTTTTTACTGCATTTACTGTTCAATCATGTTGCAAGGTAGGCCTTAGCTGACTTTTTTTTCAAGCGAGTGGCCAGAGACCACCCACTGTTCTTTCTGATTGGAAAATATTTAAGCCAAAAGGCCATAGTGCTGCGATCTATCTGACTGAGGTATGTACTATGCAAATACACATGTGTTTCTGTACAAACGGACGGGTAGCCTAATGGTAAAATGATTGTTTTTTGGCTAACAAGACTCAGATTCAGTTAAAAGTATGAGATCAAATGGTCTATGCTTCAAAGCTGATGATCAATGTGTCAATTTGGATCATATTAGATATAAAACACATTGCTTGGTTCTGCCTTTTGGTCGATAGAGAGAGAGTAGTATAAATTGTGTAACAATACAATTTATTATTTAATCACTTTTATGTTTACTCATATTCAAAAGCAACCAGACAGTAAACATATATCAGTTGATATCATTCTAGAGCAGGCATAATCATTAACCTCTGGCGGAAATTGTGAGCCAACTCGAGCTTTTAGATATTTTTAATGTGCAATCTTAGAGAAAATAACACTGGGAGGCTAAAATTTTGGAATGGGTTGTCAAAAGATGTCGACTTCCAATTTGTCGTCCCTGACCATCCTTTCAAACTGGAGGTCGAGAGGTACATGCTGCAGATGTCAAATTTAGCCCATGTGGGGCTCATTTTTTCATCAAAGAAAGGGTGTGAACCAAACGCTACACTCGGGTACTCATGAGTGTTCTTTTAGTACACTTCAAGTATGAAAATTGTAAACCAAAGTGTCGACAAGAAGTATATGGTTTAAGGTAGTATCCATCTTGTAATATCTTCTTGTACCCTTGAAGTATAACCGGTAAACTAAACTGTGAACTAGAAGAATAGAAGTAGGCTACTAGTAATATTTAGATGAAAAGTCCTTGCAGTACAGTTTCTTTCTGTCACAAAGTGCTAATACTTAGCCTAGTCTATCTGGGTCCAATTACAGAAGGGGGAAGTACTGTATTATTGATTCATGTTTCATTTAATTTCATTTCATTTAGTAGTTGTATAAATAAATACCCTTGTATTGCACTACAGGTGTGTGGCTTTCAATAGTAGTGCAGTATATAAATGAATGTACTTGCATTGGGCTTCAAGCATGAACCTGTCAACTAAACTGTGGGATAAGAGGATATAACTACTAGTTATGTGCTATTTGTGTTAAGATGAGTGCACATGTTGAGTAACCCTAACCCTAACCCACATTAAATATACACTTGTAAACCAAAGGCAGTCCTTGAGGGCTTCTATCCTGCATGTTTTTGATCGTTCCATCCTCCAACGCACCTGATTCAAATGATCAGGATTGTTATAAGGCTTTCATTGAGCATGCTGATGAGCTGATCATTTTTTGGACGGAAACATCAAAAACATGCAGGTACCTCGAGGACCAGTTTTGGACACATTTTGGACACGTTTTGGACAAACTAAAGTGTTGACTAGCAGTAGACATCTTTTATATTAGCGGTATACAAACGAGCGTACTTATAGTACACTTCAAGTATGGATCATACTGGTGTGTGTCTGCGAAGGTAGAGGCTCTTTTGCTCTACCTCCAGGGTTCATTCAAGGTCGCCATGGGTCAACACAAGGCCACCACGAGGTCACCAGAGTTCATCAGATATAGCGCTTGTCGCGAGGACATTTTGAACATGTGAAATTCTATATACCCACACACACATTTTGAACGCTTTCAAAATTTCTTTGCGACAAGAGCAACATCTGGCAACCTTGAATAATCACTGCAGGAGATCAAAAGAGGCTCCAGCTTTGCAGACACAAGCCAGCGTTCGCCCCTGGGATAGGAGCTTTCAACTTTGTACAAGAGGGATACATCTAGAATGCTAGAAGTATATTGAACATACTGTACTTTTAAGAACCTATTTTGTTCCAATTTAGTACACAAGTATTACATTTGTGCATGTTCTGGTACACTTCAAGTACATAGTAATACATAGTACAGAGTATTCTTTTTATACTTGAGTATACCCAATAAAGTATATTTCAGTTATACGGTATATGTTTTTGCTAAAGGACAGACTAAGTGGGGGGAAATAGAAATGCTACACTGGCCAAAAAAGCTTCCTAATTTTAGTCTGTGACAGAATTATCCTGCAACACTCAAGACATGCATGGTTTGATGCATGGGACAGCTTTTCCCCTGTAGTGATTAACGCGCTGAAAAACTACAAACAAGGCCACACTGAAAATAACAATTGCACTCCTGTGAAATGATGGGTTTTTATTCTATGTTATTTATTGATTTATTGTTCATATTTATTTAATATCCACCAATCGGAGGAGCACTCCCAATTTTGTTTGTACAATGAAGGTTTTCTATTCTATTCTATTCTATCGCTACGACACATACATAACTGGCACTTTTGCTTCTGTGAAAAAAAAGCAACCTTTTGTTCTCACTTCACTGGTCGATCATCCATCTCTATGTGGCTTTAGGTCTCAATATAAGGCTGAAATTTGCTCAACTTTTTGGGAGAAAAGCCGTGTCACTTAATTCAGATTTTCTTTTTGATATTTTCTACTCACTTGCCATTACATTTTGTGAGCAATCCTCATATTCCCTTTGCTCAGTTAAATGCTTAAGATGTCACTTGATGAAGTTATTAGTTCAGCTAAAATGAAGAGATCAGAATAATTTTCTTTCTGTACTATATGTGTACAAATTAGCCTATACAGTAAATTATTCTGCAAAATGAGAATTATTATTTATACAAAAAAAAAAAGGATGAGTCGTACTGCTGATGAAGTTGTAGACAGAATTTACTGCTAACCACGAAACGGTGACCAAAGACACATTTTATTTTCACATATGTAATGTTTTCATTTACTGTAGATGTAAAAAATGTCTCATCCATAACTCAAAAAGAAGATGACTTACCTATAAGCCACATAAACAGGAAGAGCCAAAGCTGAACACACATCTTTCTTGTTGCACTTCTTCATACAAAGACTCGGCGCAGTTTGAGGCCCACGTCTATGCAATGCTTCCGGCCTAAGGCGTTTCCTTAACAGGTGGTTGTGACACTTCATGTAGAAGTTTCATTCCTATGCACTTGTAAGGACCTAATGTTATGTTAGGGTTTGTTAAAGCAGACAAAACATCATAAATCACTGTTGTTAGGAGTGTAAAGATTGTTGTACAGCAATAACTCGAAAGCCACAGTCACTGGACATTTTTTGTTGTCTTTAATACAACTTTCCCTTTTACAGCCTGCTTGTGACTTGTGACTGTGTGGGAGAATCAAATCTTGTGAAATATTCTTCCGCTTTTGCAAAGTCATATTTGAGAAACTGAAACATTTGTCATACGTTGAGTGTGAAGGGCATGGCAGAAACAAAATTCATTTCCAGTTTGTGTTTCCTCTTTATCCAATGGCCCCATGAACTTCCACTCATCTGGTGAGAACCAAAAAAAAAAAAAAAAAAAAAAAATTATATATATATATATATATATATATATATATATATATATATATATATATATATATATATATATATATATATATAGGCAATACACTATCTTACTGCATAAAGTATATCATTGGAACAAAAAAAAAACATGCTGCTGTATATGTATTTCAAGGCTAGAAAAGATGAAGCTGCCATATTCTCACACACCGCGCGCACACACACACATATACTACACAGTATACAGTGCACATATACACAGTCACCCTCTTATAAATTGGGATGCAGCAGTATTCAGGAGTAAGCAGTCACATTCAAACTCATCAAACAATCAATACCTTTTAAAGTATCTCTGATTGACGTCCAAATACATTCTCAAATTTATTAATCTGTTTAGTTCATCGTCAGTAAATTAAAATGTCAATTTTTGTGAATGTACAGTACACTTCTGTTTCCAATCTTCACGGAGGTGTGACTAAGAAACAGGCTTTTGAACCTTTAGTGAGAAGTCCACAACCGGGCACCCTTGTGTGATACAGCCCAGGGAGATGATGTCCACACATGGAGAGAAATACTCAGCTAGGTTTTCTGGTGTCACTCCTCCACTTGCTTCTATCAGCAGAGCAGGGAATTGTTGCTTCAGTGCACCAGCTGCAACACGGAGCGCCTGTGGTACATTATATTCAATTGTTTGCTATTGATTTTTGCAAGGGAAATATTGCCATTTCTGTGATGTTATTTTGTGTACCCGTGGCTGGAAATTATCAAACATAACTATGTCTGCTCCTGCTGAGGCTGCCTCTCTGGCCTCTTCTGTGGTGCCACACTCCACTTCAAGCTTACTGCTGAAACCACAGACTGACTTGGCAGCTTTCACAGCCTGCAGAGTAGAAAAAAAAAAAAATCATTGATTGAATGATTGTTTTTGATGAGCTTCAGCCAAAGCAAACAAAACAAAACACATTTTACAGAAAAACCAAGCCAACCCAAAAGGCATAGAGTAAAACCACATCTTATCAAGATGTACCTTTTTGTTCACAAAACAAACTTGATTTCCATAGCGTATAGTAAAGAAAGCTTAAGAAGTACATTTTTTCGTGTGTTTTTATCAGGCCCAAAAAATTAAATACTGTCAGTTAAAAGAGACTTTAATGGGAGAAGTTGATTAAAAATGATCACATACAATTGCCTAAGTCATATTTTGACCCCAAAAGTAATCCCATAAACATCTGCTACCTTAAGCTAATACAGTATTAATATTTTAGGAAATGAAAGTGACAAAATATACTTCAGATAAGATGTAAATTTTGTAAATGAATACGTTTCATATAGCCTGTGTTACATACACACAAAAGTCTCCACATGTATAACCTCTATCGGTTCCATTTCTATACCATTTGTTCTCAGGTCATGGGTGAGGTGGAGCCCACACCAATTGAGGATGTATATCAGGGGATTAGCCAAGCACAGGACATATATAGACAGACACCCTTTCCAATGTTACGTACATCGCAGAAGTTGTCTGTCTATATATGGATAATTTAGTGAAGTGAATCTTTGGTTAATAGCTATATGACCACGAATAACTGTATTGGATATCGTTGATGGTTTTGTAGTTCATACACCCGAGTTCTGTGTGGTCGTTGAGAGTTCAATTCCTATCACGCTTGCGATGCATGTTGGCAAGGTGTGTGGGAAAGGTGGATTCAAAAAAGGCAGGGAAGCCGGGAGGAGATGTGCTCAAACAAAAGAATTTATTGAAACGCCGAGACTGGGCAAAAAGCGGTCAACTCAGGATCCCAAAAAGTAACAACGGAAGTGAAAACCAAAACCAAAGTCACAGGGAAAAAACCGCGACAGGGGAAACGTGGAACTCTCGGTACTTGAAACATGAAGTGGCATCTGACCAAGAGACAACGACGTTTGACCAGGATCCGACAAGTAGCAGTGACAAAGACTGGGGCTAAAATACACCGGACATTAATTAAGAACACGGAACCGCTGGAAGGGAACAGGAGACAGGGGAAGCTGATTGTGTGTGTGCCCTTGATTTTTGCTACATGGTTGGGACCTAACCTTGTGTGTGTGTGTGTGTGTGTGTTTTGTATCATAGTGGGGACATTCCATTGACATAATACATTTCCTAGTCCCGCACCCTGAGCTTAACCATCACATCAGATTGCCTAAACCTAGCCCTTACCCTAACCTCAACCAAAATCCAATTACAACCTCTATTCTAATTCTAGTATTGACCTTCAAAAAGAGGTCTTTTGCACTTGTGGGGCCCATTGTGGTGGACCCCACAAGTGCAAAGGGTCCCCACAGAAACAGTAACACCCAGGATTTGGTCCCTGCCATGTAGCAAAAACCAAGGACACACACAAAACACACATACAAGGGGGTTTTCTATCATAGTGGTCTGAACTTGTGAGGTCCACCAAAACAGTGCAAGAGGTCCTCACAAAGAGAGTAAAACCAGGGAGAGGTCCCGACCATGTAGCAAAAATCCTCTATAGCTATACTTGTGAGAATCAATGCGTGTGTGTCTGTTTCATATATATCCTAATAGATAACATCTCTAAGAGGGTATTAAAATGTGAATGGCTTTGATTATATATATATATATATATATATATATATATATATATATATATATATATATATATATATATATATATATATATATATATATATATACTGTATATATATATATTATATATATATATATATATATACACACACACACACACACACACACACACACACACACAGTGGACCCCTGGGTTACAGTGTCCCTTGCCTATGTTTTTTTTTCATGTTGCGACACGGATTACTGAGTTTTTTCGTCCCCTCTTGAAGGTATTTTCCCCATTTTGCGACAAAAACACCTGTCATGAGCTAAGGGGGTTGGCTGTATTTGTGTTGTTTGTCTCCATCTGCAGGAGTTTTTTGGTAATTGCACGTATTTTCTGTTGCCGTCAATGCCTTCATGCAACGTGTCACTAAAGTGCTGGTCTGCTATTGGTCGGCGTCTCCTCACGGAGATGCTGGTCTGCTATTGGTCGGCCTCACCCGTTTCAAAATGGCGGAATGGTAAAGCTTTGTTCTATCGTGAGTGGTTACAAAACCGTATTTATAGTGCATTTTACTGCTTAATTCAAATTTGAATGTATTATCCATGGGTCCCAAGATTGCTAGTGATGTTAAAAAGAGAAGTAAAAAGATGATTTATATGGGAACGAAGCTGGTGATAATCAAGAAATACGAAGCTAACCTAGCCTAGGCTACCTTTACTAGAGAATATGGGCATTACAAGCACCACTCAAAGGTAAATAAATCCTTTCTATATTTTTTATTTATGATGTTTTCTGCTTGTAGCTATACATGTATATTATATACACATAGCACTTACTATACTATTTTGGTACCAATTTCTAATATGTATGTACAATCTTGATGTTTTTACCGAACATAGGTTTGGATTGCCCGCCATACGGTGAATTACGAGACCAACCGTGGAATGAATTAATCTCGTAACATGGGGGCCCACTGTGTATGTGTGTGTGTGAGTTGAAAGACTTTTTTTTGGCTAAAAATTAAAGGTAAAAATTTCAGCGAGTGTAGCGGTCACCCAGATGCACTATACCCACCTCTGTGATGCTTCCTGAAGCCCAGACATGGTTGTCCTTCAGCATCACCATTCCACTCAAGTCCTGTCTGTGCATGGACACAGCACCCACCAGCATAGCATACTTCTCCACCAGGCGGAAACCTGGGGTTGTTTTACGCGTGCCTGCCACTTCTCCGTGCCATCCTTCTTCTCTTGCCATTTTCCGGAGTTGAGAACATCGAGTAGCGATCCCCGAAGCTCGGGCAAGACAGTTTAGAGCTGGCCTTTCACCCAGGAGGAGGCATCTGGCCGGGCCTCGCACCACAGCAATAAGTGTGACGATCTCTGGCCCTACGGTTCACATTTTATAGTACACAGTTAGGTTCACAAGTAATGTAATGAACTTATGATGATGCAAACAGTATGTTGCCATTACAGTTTATTCCACAGTCTCTGTTAAAGACCTTGTATTAACTCATTTAAAAAATGTCAAATGTGTCGCAAGTACATTAATTCAATAAGAAACAAAAATAAAGCGGGTGACACGGTGACAGAGTTTGCATGTTCTCCCCGTGCCTGGTTGGGTTCTCTCCGGGCACTCTCTGGCTTCCTAAAACATGCCAAAAACCTGCATAGTAGGTTTATTGGACACTCTAAATTGTCTCTAGGTTTGATTGGGTGTGTGAACGGTTGTTCGTGTCTATGTGCCTAACTCGTTCAGGGTGTAGCCCGCCTGCTGCCCTTTGACAGCTGGGACAGGAACCAGCAAACCAGTGTCCCAAGTGAGGATAAACAGCTATAGAAAAGGACAAAAATAAAGCGTTAAAAAAATAAATCTGCACATACAACATAACAATCATTTTCCTGAAGTGAGAGCTTAATTTAAACCAAGAGACTCTTGACTGTGCAGTGGATGAGCTTATTTACGTTAAATACGCTTCCTGTGCTTATCATACATTGGCAAGTAATGGCTTTAGCCAAGTCCTTTGTCTGATTTAAAGCTAAAAAGATACTGTGTCAAACCTCTTTAAACAAAACACAACCAATTTTATTACTGTAAGTAATAAAAATGTGTGTGTTTTTTACAAATACAAGGTATCAGTAAAATAGTGTGTTCATGAAACTCTGCTATTCTAATAAAAAATGTACACGACGTGAGGTCAGTGTACAAGCAGGAATCCCAGAGACGTACGTCGAGAATGGCAGTCTCCTACAAAAAAAAACACAAAAGGAATAAGGTGCATAAGTTGCTCCAGAGAAAAGTTGTTATATCTTCCGCTAGCTGTGCCTTTGTTTTGCTTTTAGAGGCGGATTGCTTTCCACCTTGAAGGGGGCGGAGTCACCTGCCGCACACCTGTCTCCCATGTGTCATCAGGGGCCTTCTTAAGTGAGGCCCGGGCAGTAGAATGCCACTGGGTTATTCCTGGCCATTCCAAGTGTTCCCAGTACCCACTTTCAGCCCGAGTTTTTGGTCTTGTGTGTACAGTACTGTTGAAATTTCTGTTGTACTTTCTAGTTCCGCGATTCTCCCCTCTTTGTATTGCTAATCTTTGGTTGTTACTCTTGCACCAGTCGTTCTCCTGTTGACTCCGCTTCCCTCCGCCTTTATTTTGGTAGACTGTGTTTTTGTGTTGACGATGTGTGTCTTTTATTTGTACTTTACACGTTTGCTCAGATTTTGGTTGGCACTTCTCCTTTTTATTGTGAATGTGTGGGCGGTCCGTGCACTTTTTTTTCTCTTCCTCCACGCTGTGCATGCGTTTTTTTCTTATTAAAGCTTTTTTTTCCCACGACCCAAGTGCCATCTGTCTTTTTGGGGTCCCATGTCCATTCACACTCCGAGGTTTATTCCTGACAAAAGGCACATGTTTCAGTGAAATTTAATTGACATAAAACTGTGATCAACAACAATAGAGCTATTGGTGCTGGTTAACTGGACTTCCTATGATATTTGTTTTACTTTCATTTGGCGGTTGGTTGCATTACCGCAAGTTTCCTCAGCTGGCTTTTCTTTTTCATTTATTTTTTTGCTCTTCGAGAAGTCTAGATGAGACTCTGTGTGTAAATTCAGTGGAAACTCCATGCATGTACCATATAGCATAGTAAAAAAAAAAAAAATCCCAAGTGCTTGATAAAGTTTCATTTACCCATCACAATTACCTGTTTTACTACTGCTACTGTTGCTTTAATACAATAGACCTGAGTATATTTCACAGGCCCAGCCAACCTTTAAAAAGAGCAATTTATGGTTCGAAAAAAAAATCGATATGGGCCTTATGGTGCACTTGTTGGGAGTTATCTTCATTTGAAGCTCAGTCTGATTTTTACTTTTTTATTTAGATAAACTGTTATTTAATACAAACCAATTTCATCTCCGTCCTGGTAAATCCAATCCACAGTACAACCAACCTCAGTGAACACAGCTGTAAAGAAGGGACTTCCTGCTAAGATACTGTTTGGGCTTTTACACAACAACCTTGCCTCCACCTCCTGTGACCCCACACACACTCCTGCCGGATCAAAGTTTGGTGTGTCTTCAGCAAGCCATGCCTTAGCCAGCTGCATCACAGCATGAGGGGGGATTGAATGGGCGGCTGTATATTTGGAGGCTAGCATTCTGTAATCATGCATGAAACAAATAAATGATCAGATACGCCACTGACAATCAATCAGAAACCAAATGCAGAAGAATAATTTCAAATCTTTCAAAGTTTGATATTACTTTTTTATCTATTGCCAACAATTCTTGTCAGAACTGATAAGGAAAGAACATTATAGAAGTAAGGTTCTATACTTGTATTATAGTCCTGGTGTCCTTGTATGCATACATGTTCATTTAAACAAAACAAAGTAAGGGTTAATTTTCCATTATTTTTCATCAATATAAAAAAAAAATGCATGACTTGCTTTTTATAATCTGCAAGTGACATTCCTTTGTATTGTACATAGACTACAGTGTGCACTTGAAATATTTACTCTGATTTGATGCATGCAGGTCCCATTATGAACCTCACTGAAGAATTTATGTACCCATCTGTAGTAATTTGATAGGCTTTTCTTACTTTTTTGACGGAAACACTTTGAGGAGCAATGCAGGGACAGAACTACCTTGTAAGAAATTACTGTGGTAGTATTCAATGACTTTGACATCTGCTGTTTTGTAACACGGACGCATAACTTGTTGATTATGTTTGCCAGATGAAAATCTAACTCTGTAAAGCAAATAAATGTCATTGAAATGTTTACTTACTTGTCTGTGCGATTCTGCTGATTCTCTTGCCGACTGAGTGGTTCAACCACACAAAAAAAAAAAAACGTGATGTGGAGTTTGACCCTGTTGGAATGTTCATGAACAACAAAGACCAAGTGTTAACACTTAGCACAGAACACGTATTGATTTTAACACTTAACCAGCAATATATTGATGACTTATTCTATGATGGGAAAATGCGAGCTTCATACATACCGTATACGAAGTGATTTATTCAGAAAATATAATGCTTGTCATACATAAAGCATACAGTTCCTATTTCCAGTTACGATTTCTACCACTAGATGACAGTAATGCCTAAATTATGGATTAGCATTACATTTGCGCGCCATTGGTCAACTTTCTGCCTGCTAGTGGCGTCATTTCCGCTGTGTGGCGTCTATTTGCAGTATATTTTTACTTACTAATGAAGGAACTGATGCATTACTCACAGGAAATGCTTTATAAAACATTAGTTTTACAGTGTACCAAAAAATGCCATTTTTGGAAGTGAATAAGAGCAAAATGAACTTGTTAATAGTTTTTACGCCAAGCAGGCTTCTGCTAAATGTAATAGTTTAAAAATTACAGCAAGGTGCCATTTTGAGCGTTGACAGGATTTAATATCTCTAGGAAAGTTTCAGCTTCGTTCTGCATTGATTTTCTGAAATACAACAAATCAACGTCTTCCAAAAAAAATGAAATACAATAAATAAATAAAAATCCCAAAAGGACCCATATGCCACACAATGTTTAAATGTGTTGCCATTTTTTTGTTTGTAGCTGTTTTAATCTCCGTGACTTCTGGAAGGTTTTTTTGCTTTCTTTTTTTTTTTAATTTGCCTGCCATTCAATTTTCTTTCTTTTGTTTGCAGTTTTATGCTTTTTACACTTATGTCTGTGTCGGAGACATACTTGCAGCGTGGTTCTGCCTGTTGCAGCGTGTTTGCTCCCATTGACCATTGCTTTCTTACCAAAATGAATCCAAACATTACAGAAGGAAATTTCAAACTCATATGTCAACATTAGAATTTCTCTATAGGTGCAGTTGCAATGTAAAATGTTCATTTACGACATAAATACCAAGACAAGTAACATTTATGTATGCATTTTATAACAACATTTAATTCATCAAATCAAATTCATCAAATTCATCAAATTTTATGTATAAATTATTTCCATTTATTACCGACATCTAGTAAATTATTCATGAGTATAATAGCAAATATAAATGGTTGTAACAGGTTAGTTGTTTATCTGCCATCAGATACTTTATAAATATTTAATGCTATTATTTGTTTATATTATATTATCACTGTAGTTTAACCTACAGTATATGGATATTATGTATATTTTACAAATAATGTATGCAATTCTAGTTGCACATAAATCTCTAAAAAAAAATTATACAAAACATTTCTAGCTTGATATCTGTCCTTCAGTATAATGAACAAAATAATGGTCCTTCTGTGTAATGAAATAAAATAATATCCAGTACAAAAACAAAACATCAACACCAACAAAAACTGAAGACTTAAAGAAAAAGCACTACAATGCTTTAATGTAATCCTATGAATTCAATTGTTCCTTTTGTTCTACTGGTTTCTTAACAGTTTTGTCTGAGCAGTTGTTTTTAAAAATCTCCTTTATTCTGAAGCTTTTTAATGAATAATTTCCCTCTCTTCTCTCCAATCTTCACCTAGATCTGTAACTTTGTTTGTGGCTGATTCGAAATCTGGCTGAAGTCATGTCTTCATCAGCGATTTGCCATTTTTCAAACATTCTATTGCATTATTGATCTCAGTCTTAATTGAGAGTGGATTCGTGTTCATATTTCCTGTAAACCTGTCATCTTGCAGCCCTTTCCAAATTTTCCAGCCAGCCAGCCAACCAGCCACCCAGCCGTCATCATCTCATACGTATTGGACACATTTACTTAGGATCTTATAACTGTTCATCTGTCACATGGAATAGGGAGGAAGGAAGAGTCGCATGCATACTGAGTAGTTGCACTCATGCCAATAAAAATGTTAGATATTTACTTGTAGAAACACACGCAAAATGTACATCTGGCGACCACTGATTGTTTCCCAGTTAAGTGGGGACAAAGACTGCAGGAGTTTTTAGACAATAGGAGACAAGGAGCAGGTTTTGGATAATACTCCATCGTACTGTATTCTAAAACGTGCTCTTCAAACACTCAAACCTCGTGAGAAATATTTGAATATAAATAGACAATAACAGGAAGTCTGATGATGACTATTGTTTTCGCATTTCCTGCCAGGAAGGGGCCTCCTCCTCTATTGTGCTTTTATTCATATTGTTGCCGGGCTCCTTCCCCCCCCCCCCCTCCAACAGCCATTTGATTTCTAATAGAAACTGCTCAACTGCACTTGTGGCGCCCAAGCCTTGTGACGTTCTCACGTGGAGGTCTGTGAAGTGTCTCGCGCCGCTCGCTCGCCGTCATCTTACGAGCACACGCACGAGCGCCGGCTGGGGCTTCCTATCCAACTCAGTGCACACAGTCGGAGACCAGGAAGTGAAAGTATACGCATGGAGGGTGTGTCTTTCGCGTCCTGGCTATGTTTTATTTGTAATCGCACGGCCCTCCTCGGATAAACTAATGGGCGACTCGGCGAGGACCAAGCGCCGAGAGCAGCTCAAGCGCTGGGCCGGTTCCTCTACCGACAAAGCGTCGGCCTTGCCCCGGCGGAGATGGCGAGGCAATGCCGCGGAAAAGGGAACCGAGGAGCCGGGGGCCGAGCTGCAGGAGCCACCGAGCGAGCAGCCCGCTTCCAGGGGCGAGGAAAGCAGCCCGCTTCTCAAGAGACGGTGAGGAAGCCCTCTTAGGGGAACACTTGAACGCAACTTGTCAGCTAGCTGCTTTGTTAGCGTGGTTCGAATGTCCTCAATGAAGAATGTTCGTGGGATCGCTGTGGGTGGACTACAAATGAGATGCATCGGCTTAGTTTATTACTGCACTCTTCGTAGCCCGTGCATTGCTGCCGTTTACGATCAAAGTGGTATGTGTGGGAATTCTCGCGGGCCTTGATGATTTCCCAAGCTACGGAATGTCTGATACTTTAGTCAGAGTTTGCTTGTGACAGCTGTGGTTAGATCAAACTTCCCCGTCCCCTCACGGTATCATACACTGTGTGTGTGCAAGGTGTGCAGCAACAAATTTCCCCAAAACAACTACAGAGGGGGGAGAGGAAATTACAATATTCATACTTAATAATGTCCACTTTAAAGTTTCCAATTAAAATTATGATCGTTAACGTAGTTGTCGTTTAAGGTGATGTGCAGTCGATCATCTCAGATGAGATATTGCCTGTCTTTTATGAGTACTCGTTTATTTTGAAGAAAGACCCCCCCCCCCTCAGGAAAAAGAAAACATTTTGCGCGTCCCGCTTATTGCGTTGACTTTTTTTGTTATAAGTTTACCTAAAATTGTATCGTTTAACAAAAGTAAAAAGAAATACTGATAAACGTTCAACAAATGTTAATTTTTAAGCCTGTTCCCGTTCCTGGAGGGAAACCACGCTCTTGGGGGGCCCCACCCCACAATTTGAGAAGGACCGCCTTACGAAAAGTGACAAATGCACATCGCCATACTGTTAATGGTCAAAGCTCTAGGCAATATGGCCTTCAAAGGTACCTAAATCAATTGTTTTCCAGCCACTGAATTTTGAGTTTGTGATTCTAATCCCCTGCCCCTCTTTGCCTATCGAAAAAGCTAACCAAATGACATTATTCACCACAAGTTTTCCCTATTCCCCACATAGCCTTTCTGGTGTTTATCTTTCAACCCTTGAAAAGTGGATTTTTGAATGACACCCTCACCTACTGTCCAAGTCCTGCTGGGATAGGGACCAGCAAGCCTGTGACCCTTGTGAGAATAAGCAGCTTCAGAAAATGGATGGATGGACAATCCTTAAAAAAAAAAAAAAAAAAAAAAAAAAACTTTTAGGGGGGTCTGTTTCTTGGAATTGTTTTGCGCTGGTGGGGTTTCATCTGATTTATCATCAATTTGGAAACTTGACAATTTAGAGTTTCAAGGATTTCAGCCTTTGGTGGGGGTATGGGAAAACTCCAAATAGGCTACAAGGCAAAATGACCATTTTGTGCACATGACGATAGGAATGTGCGTTTTACCCCATAAATAGTTACCTTTCGGAGCCAATAAAACAGATGATTCTCTGCTTCCTCACAATGAAATCAAGCCACTTTCCCACTGGGGCGGCAAACTTTGCTGTTGTTGGTTGAAGGGGGCAAATGATGCGTAGACAACAGGGTTTTGTCGGTGCGTGTTTATGTTTTGTTCGGGGTTGAAGGCGTTCGCCTGTCGTTCGCCTGATTGTCACTAGACGTCCGCCTGAGCCGCCATGAATATTTGGGGTCGGCTCTACAATATATAAACAAACTGTTTACATCAGCTCAATCTGTTTTTTTTTTTGTTTTTGTTTTTTTTTAACTGTGTTTGTTCTGATAGCTGCTGTTGCCCCTTCATATCGCTAAGGTTTAGGGCTGAGCAGTATGACTGAACGATCCATCACGATACAAGTGTTTCATTGTTGGTCGATATCAAAATGTATCTAATACTTTTCTTTTTTTTCACTCTTGAAAATGAAGACCTGGAGAAAAAAGGCTGAATTTAGTTCATTTAATAGATCATTTAATGTTTGATCTTTAACACAACTCCATAAAGGTCAAGTAAACGGGTCAATGTTAAGCCTAAAGGCCTGAAGGCTGTGCGAAATGGTTGAAAAGTGAAAAGTGTTTCACAAATATTTCAGTTATTATTTTTTATCTATTTAAAATGAGAAAAACAAATTGATTAACGATCAAATTAAAGAATCAATTGATCAACTTTTATGAAGCTCAAGTATCAAGAGGAAAAACTATTATTCAAAATATCTGGTAGGCAAACGAAATTTCAAAGACTACACTATTGTTTTTGTATGTTATAATGTAGTGTGTTGTGCAATGCTCTTAACATCTATCCTTGCTCCTCTAGCAGTGCAACATAAATGTCATTTGTGGAAAACACTCAAAGCGCTAATGGTGTTCATACAGTGGAAGCGTAATGCATGCACTCCAAGAGGGCGCATGCATTACATTCGAACATCCATCTGTGAGTGACTTCATAATTTTAGCTGACTCATTATTCTCGGGACAATTTTTACATGCTTGTGAAGTGCCGCACTGACGGGGTCAGAGCTGGTTTACATCAGGGCTCGAAAGTCAGAGTATGAACCCTGATCTAACTCCTATCTGTGAAACATGCCACAGGATAAAGCGCCATTCAAACCAGAAATACTCTGGGTCCAAATACTTTCGAAGACGGGGGTAGGGAATTCCTGTTCCTCGAGAGCAGGAACTTCCTCGATTCAAATGATGGCTATCAGCAAACCTGATGACGATCCTGATGATTTGAATCAGGCGCTTTGCAAGCGGTAGCCATCGAAAATAAATAGGCGGGATACGGCTCTTGGGGAACAAGAGTAAACCAGACAACCAGATCCCAGAACCAGAGGTACAGAGGTCTAATTGAAAGTTACAGAAATCATTTGATTATGATGATCATCTCAAAAAGGTTGTGGGAACAAAATAAGTTAAGGCCACCGTATTTTTTCTCTAAGCATGATTCATTAGTTTATTAAAAAAATACATATCAATTTTTGATCCCCAAATTCAAAAGCATTGACTTATTTTCATTGGTTAATTGTCATTCAATTGGTATTTTTTTGTTGTTGCCAGATTTAAATTTCTATGAGCATTGTGAGTTTTCATTGATTAACAGGGAGGTGCCAACAATTTGTATGTATGTGTTTGGTACTTCTGCCCAATCAGCTGGGACAGGATCCAGCTCCCCCCACACAGAACAAAAACAGTCATGAAAATGGATGGATGGAAAAAGATCATACCTAAAAATGTTGTATCCAGATGTCGTAATCCAATATTCTGTCAATCATGTTATTTAGAAAACGGGTGAGGTTTGACAGAGCTGCGGAGTTCCTGGCTGCATGTGCCAGCGGTGACACGGAGGAGGCCCATGTAATGCTGCAAGAGGCCAAGGAGATGATGAGCAGCAACCAGGAGGATGGGCCAGAAATTATTAACTGCTCCAACGCTGATGGCATCACCGCATTACATCAGGTGAAGCCGCTTTTCCGGCGGAGTTGTTTCGCCCACTGTTTAAAACAAAACTCACTTTCAACATGTCATCCTGCAAGGCCTGCATCGATGGTAGCATGGAGATGGTGTCCTTTCTTTTGGAGCACGGTGCCAATGTGAACCAGGTTGACAGTGAGGGCTGGACACCCCTGCACGTTGCTGCCTCCTGCGGCTACCGTGATATAGCGGAGTATGTTGCTCTTATCTCCATCCTTCAAATGACCCTTTTCAGAGCTATCCTAAGATGTTTGATCAGATCCGAGTCTGGGCTTTGGCTAGTACCACTAGCCCGGGGGGATCCAAACTGGCTTTTCGAGGGCCGGTTTCCCAGGTTTTTTTTTTTTTTTTACATTACAAACCAGATTCAAATGATCGGCTCATTAGTAAGCTTAGCAGAAGCCTGATAATGATCCTGATCATTTGAATCAGGTGTGTCGGGAAAAGAAACCCGGAAAACATGACAACACAACAGATACAACAGATATCGGCCCTCGAAGACAGAGTTTGGAGCCACTCTTTTGATATCTTGGCTGTGTGCTCAAGGTCCTTGGCCGGCTGAAAAGTGGTGACCCATGTCGGATGTCATGAATGCTTTTTACCTCAATCCTGATCCCTGACTCGTCTCTTGAAACGGGTTCTTCCTCATCGACAGTGCGCTTTAAACCGGAGCCCAGCTCCAGGAAGAGTTCTGGTGATTCAGAAGATAGTCTGCTCACGGATGATTGAGGCCATTGTGCTTTTTAGGACACTTCCCCAGAGCTGTGACTCTAAACCACAGGTCTCAAGCTACATCACTGTATATGACCCACAAAGACAAACTTTGTTGTCTTATTGTTTTCCATTAAGAGGCATTAAAATTGCAGATTGTTTTAACCTGAATGTGGCGATTAATCTCCCTTTTGAAAATCATTTGTAAATTAGCCAAACAAATTAATCTTGACTTTCTTCTGATTTTAAAGCTAGTTATCCATCAATTTGATGTGCTTGTGTGATAATATGGGAAGTCATGCGTATATATCGGTTCACAGTCATCATGTCCCTTAAAGGGAAACCATAAGTATGATGTGATTTGACAAAAGAGAGTTTGGCAACCACAGTACCTGCTCTAAACTATCCTGTCTTTGAGCTATATAGACAATTACTTTGACATCACTTCATATTTAGTTTTTGCTCTGGCATGCAATGCAAGCTGCAGGAACTTAACATACACAGCTGTCTGTCTCTCCAAATAATTCCTTAGGCCCCTATACTGCCAACACCAGCAAATGTTCGCCCCTTTTAGGGATGAGCAAATACATTTATCAGAGGCGGTCTCCCATTGAGAAGAAGAAACAGTTCCAGGTTCATCAGTAAAAAGGAATCCCCTCAACTCAATTTTTACCTTGAGTTTAATACGTACAAGTGACTTCTTAATTTCTTTTGCAAAGAGCTAAACAACAATTAAACTATTCACATTGTTATCACAGGTTGTATGTACAAATCAGAAAATCAAACCAGTTGATCAAATTTTGCAAAAAGGCTGTATGGATAAAGTGAACGCTTTGTGAATGCACTGTAGAACACCATGACTTGATGCCACCAGTGTTCTGTGGGTGCCAAGCTATTTCTGCATGCAACAATGCTATCATTGTTGTTGTGTTTGGCAGGACAACGTCTCAGCTAAAGAATGAACATGCAGGGCTGACCAGTGTAGAATTTGAAACCGTGTTTATGGAAAATGAAAACACATGGTAGAATTTTGTAGGCCAACAAACAAGTTGTTAGTGAATGTCAGCTTTAGTGTTTCCTACTAACAGCTTGGCTGATTTACTGTTTTTTTTTTGTTTTTTGTTTTTTTTAATGGTGTCTCTGTGGTTGATTTGTCAGTTTCCTTTTGCGGCACGGTGCTTCTCTTTCTGCTGTCAACTGTGATGGGGATGTTCCTGTGGACATCGCCTTGGATGAAACCACTGAGGCCCTTCTCCAAGAATACACTCTGAGACAAGGTAAACATTTTTTGGCGACTGAACACATTAGCTCCTTTTACAGTACTAGGACTGTCACTAATCATTTTTCCAATAGTCGATAATCAGCGATTATTTCTTAGTCGACTAATCACAATTATTTTTTTCTTGCTTGAAATTGATGCAGATTCCAAATAACGTCATGAGCCATTTTTTCACCACAAAGACAATATGGTATATTTAAATACACACACATAGGTTAAGAACTTGTGTATTTTTTTCTAAACACAAAAATAGAATCAAATGAATACATTTAAATTAGTCAAAAACAGATTCGAAATGCCTACCTATTAGCTTACATTACATTATCACATTTACATTACTTACAATAACCATGAATAGTGAGTTTTTAACGAGAAAAATGCTGGGTAGAGAGAACCGGTGCAGCGTTAGCCTAGATCTCAGCCCTCGGCATTTCCCCTGCCTTTGTATACGGGCGCTACGCCGCCGCTGATAAAATGGTTGTAATTTTGAAGCCCAATGTCCAAAGGCTTCTGATTGGTATATGGTGGAAAAGCCAAGCTATTCTGCACAAACAGACACGAAAGGAGCAGGAATATTACTGCTAGCTGGCAAACACTGAAGCCTCACCTTGTGCATGCGCCGCCTCCATTGTTGCCAGGTCTGGCGTCTGCTTCATCTTCCAAGGATGGGTTAAAGTAGTGACAGAATGAGGTGAGGGAGGGATAACGCTTCCTTTTGAACTTCCCGATGTAAGAAAACACTTCGCTGTGACTGAAATCATGCGTAAAATGGATGATGCAAATTTACATAATTGACGTTGTCGACAACGTTAACTGATGGTGACACCCCTATACAGATCATGGTTAAAGTAAAGTTATGGGTCATGGCAGTATAAGGATAGAATGGACTGTAATCTCTGATTTGATTTAGGCTGGTTACAAAATGTGAACACATGCCACACAAGTGCCACTGAGACTAAAGCTTAAAGCGACACATCAGACCGACCTTCTCATTGCAAGTCTGATTGTAATCAAAAACCATTACATCAGGGATGTCCAAAGTCGGTCCCCGAGGGCCGCTGTCCTGCATGTTTTCTAGGTTTCTTGCCCCGACGCACCTGATTCAAATAATCAGCTCATCAGCAAGCTCAGCAGAAGCCTCATGATGATCCTGATCATTTGAATCAGGTGTGTCAGCGAAAGAAACCTGGAAAACATGCAGGACAGCGGCCCTCGAGGACCGACTTTGGACACCCCTGCATTACATGAACATCTGATGGGAAAGCGTTGACCTATGTATGTCCTAAATATGTTACTATAAAGGTTGCTGAGTGTAAACAACGGTCTTCACATGCTCATCCCCTGATGTGACGAAGGACATGTCTAGGAATAGTGAATTGTAGTGTAGAATCAGTGTTTCTGCTACACTCAAAACAGTCACACCTAAATCATCGCCGTCACTGCAAGGGCTGAAATGTCAGGTTTTGGACGACGGTCCTCAGAAGATGCGATTTCGGGATTGTCAAAGCTACGGTTTTTTTTTTTTAACCCTTTCGCTATCTTTTTTTTTCTGAAAAAATGAAACTTATGGCATATGTTACTTGCTTATAAGTCTAGGTTACTTGGAAAATTAGTTAAAAATTCCCACTGCCGTTGATAAGGTAACAGGCCCTGGGATGTTTTTGTCCCATTGGTGTCCCACTGGGATTTCTTTTCTTTTTTTTTTTTGAAAAGGTGTGGGATGCATTGTCCCAACGGGAGTGAAAGGGTTAAAGGCTCATCCTCAACAATTAACGGCATGCCAGAGGACATACAAACCAGAATGGTTTTAAAAAAAAAAAAGGAAAAGCTGTCTTCTTGGAAAAAGCGCTAGGTAAAAAGTTAATATCAGCAATCGTATTTGTACTACTTTGCACCACAGAGTACAGTTTTCAGTTTTACTCAATATTTAGTCTCAAAATCCTGATTGTTTTATTTGAGATTTGATCAGCTTTACTTGGGGACTGATGTTTTTTTTTGTTTTGTTTGTTTTTTAAGCAGACATTTACATAAACATACGATCAAAGTGTTTTTTCTTGTAAGTTGTTTTACTCTTATGTCCAATATTGGACTGAAATTGGATTGAAGCTCTTAGGGGCAAAAAATCAACATGTCATAACAGAATATACATTGATTAAAAAAGTATTTGTTTCCTGCTTGTGTTGAGGTGTGGACTTGGAGGCAGTAAAACGGGTAGAGGAGGAGCAGATCACGAGAGATGCTCGGACCTGGTTGACCGAGGGACCGCCTGCGGACGTACGCCATCCCAGGACCGGCGCCACTCCTCTACATGTGGCTGCAGCCAAAGGCTACGTTGAAGCTCTCAAGTAAGCATCTTTTGCCATTTTTAGCGTGGTAGCAAAGTGTTATCCTTCCTTGATACATCATAATACCTTTCTGGTGAATAGATCCCCTGACATTGTCCTGTTTACATCATGATATTCAGGTTACTTTGTCAATGTGGACTGGATGTGTCGGCTATGGACTTTGATGGGTGGACTCCTCTTCACGCTGCAGCACACTGGGGTCAAGGGGAGGCCTGCCACATTTTAGCTGAACAGATGTGCAATATGGAAGCCTGCAGCAGCGCAGTGAGGCTTCCCTTTAGAACTTTTCATTAAATTTAGTGTGCAGTTTTGGATTATTCCTGTTTGTTTTCTTAATCAATTGTCATATATTCTGCAGGGTCAGACACCTTTGGATGTAGCGGATGAAAGTGTGGAGGAGCTCCTGCAGGATTTAGCTCAGAAGCAAGCCAATGTGAGACATTATTTCTGAATTTATCCAGCCAGTAGCCCACATCGCTAACATCTGTGTGTCTTCATAGTGGCGCAATGAGCAGTCCATACGAGAACGGCAGAACCAACAAGGTGCTACCGCTGTAAACGCGCAAAACAAAAAACGGAGGTTAGTCTTCATCCCACACTTAATAAGCCTGACCAACCTTCAGCTCTGTGTCACACTCTCAAACATTAGTCAGAATTGTTGGTAATTGGTTGTCTGTTATTGGCAACCCAACGCTTGACTGGTGGTCATCTCAGTGTGTGTACATCATACAGTACATTGCCTCTCGCCTAAAATAAAACCTGAACCTGTGTTATTTTAAACAGTATGAACAGAATATAACATCTACTATGGGGCAGAATTTAGATCTCTCTAAATGCACTTTGATAGTTTACAAGTGTTTCTATTGCGTCTTATTTTGACACTTTTTTTAACTACTATTTTGGCATCCATGTATGTCAATTCATAGCTAAAAGAATGGTCAGAAAATATCCTTACACTTTTTCATCTTCAATTCATTTATTGTGTTATTGTGGAGTGGTGCAACGATTAAGTGATTAGTCAACAACTTTTAATTATTAAATGAATAATTGTTTTTACTTATGGAATAATCGTTTGGATCTGAGTTTAATTGTCATATGCATCGTAAGACTACACATTGAATTTTTTTTCTGTTCTCTTCCCCGAGCAGACTACATTCCACAATCGAGCAAACAATAAAGTAGGCAATCAAACAAAAACTAAAAAACAGTAATAGCGCAATAAGGGCAGGAATAATCGAGCAAATAATAAAGTAGGCAATAAAACAAAAACAAAAAAGCAGTCATAGAGCTAACTAATAAATGAATAAACTTAAATCCTGAGCATATTATGGAGTAGATGGAAGGTGAGACACTATGCATATGAGGATGATAGTGCAAAATATAATGTATTTAGCAGCTTTCCTGCACTGTGCAGGGTTTGTAAGGTGCATGTGTGCGTGCAGTAAAGTGACTGGTGATGCGGGTGCGTGAGGGTATCAATTTCAAATAACGTTTGTTTAAAAAAAAATAGAGGTGGAAATAAATGATTTAGCAGTTATAAGTGATTTATTGATTTCTCTACTAAATAATTGATGATCAAAATAATCCCTAATATTTTCATGAAGTTTTCAATATTCAAGGATTCCCAGTGAAACACACTGCATGCTCATATCTACTTCCATGCCATCAGGAGTTCAGTCTGCAGGATGAGCAGTAAAGACAAGATGAACTTGCAGGACCAGTCTAAAGAGAGGGGGGTCTCAGGTGGCCTGGAGCTAAGTGAGGACAAGGAGAGCAGTCCGGGTAAAACAGCGGCTATGATGCTAACTGACTTGTAAAAGTATTTTGTTTTCCATAATTGTCTTGATCAATCAGCAGTTTGTTGTCTTTCTCCAGAGAGCTCCTCTGTGTCTAGTCCAGACACTGAGAGTGGGACCATCTCTTTAGCGAGTCCAGCTGCCAAGGTGAGGTTTGCAAACTCTATTTGTGCATTCATTGATAGTCACGGGGTCTTGTGCAAATCTATGTCACTTTAACCCCTGGGGGACATTTTGACCCAACTCGGGCTTTTTGATGTTTTTACTGTTTGATCAAAGGAAAAGCATACAAAAAAAACACTAAAATATTGCATAGGTTTTCAAAACAGGACTAATTTCAATATGGCACGCTGCAGTCCATTCAAAATGCTTGCAAATGGGAGCTCAAGAGGTACCACACTATAGGTGTCAAATTTAGCCCATGTCAGGTTCATTTGCTGCCATTCAAAATTGAAAATGTCAATTTGGGACATATTGAAAACCCGATGTTTTTTCATGTATTTCCCCCAATTTTTTGCATTACTCCTTTCAACGACAACGTGCGAATGAGGTGCAATAGTAATTTTTTTAGTGACATCCCAAAACCACCAGGTGGCAGCCAATTTATCACATTTGCAAGCCTTTGAATGTCTTTGATGATTGGCTTAGCCTGGACTTCTATAATGCAAAAGTCTTCAAAAGTCATAATACTGTAATTATGACAGAATAAATATTCCTTATTCAATTTCATACATATATAAATATACAGCATAGTTACTTTTGTGTGTGTGTATATATATATATATATATATATATATATATATATATATATATATATAGATATATATCTCTTCACATACACACACACACATTATTTGGATAAGGCTGATGCCACTGAACATTTTGAGGGGTTAAAAGTAAATATATATTTCACAATGTTTTCTTTCAAAGTCAGTCCAAGTTGAGTGATAGGGCAGGCCAGTGAAAAATCCCCTGACATGAAGGGGTTAATGGCTGATGAAAATTTAAAAACTATAAAACTACATGAGCCCCGAGCTCATGTACCAATCCATCATGTACCAATCCATCAATTAAAGGAAATAATTAACTTGAAAACCATGCAATTGTGGAAGTTAATAAGAAGAAATGAATTAAAACCTGTAAATTTCTCACACTTTGAAATTTGAAACTGAAACGACTGATTCTTATCAAACTAAATACAGCGCACATTCTTCATTCCACTGAACAGCATTATCAGTAATTGTCAAATGAGTGCAAACCATCTTTTACGCAAAAAAATAAAAACATTGTTACCGAACAATGGCCTAACAACATTTTACCTTTCAAGCAAAACCATTTTTATCTTGGTAGCTGTTTCTGAGAGATGAGTTTTTGTAGTGTAACATAGTTGTTGAAGAATGTATGGTTTGCTTGCTGCCCATGGAAGGTTCTAAAATTCGTCAATCTATTTTACACATATTTTCAAACCATTGCATGTGGTTCATAATACATTACTCTTTGTGGGTATATGGTTGGTATTTCAATTTAACTTGTTGAATGATCGAAGTTGGCGAGATTAAACAAAAAACTGCCCCTTTTTCTGTTTTTTACCTGTGTCTTTATTGTGTGTACTCACATGGAATCTGCACATGTGAGCATGACGTATCCTTGTAAAATCAGAAGAGTTGACAAGTGTTTGTGCACGGCTGTGTGAGCGGGAGCAAAATTTTGCTCGACATTTTTACGGTTAGAGTTCTTCTTTCACGCCGGTAAATTGCACAACATTTGAGAACTTTCATACGATTGGTTGGCTGGCAGCCGTTTTAGGGTGTGACCCACCTGCTGCCCAAAGTCAGCTCGGATAGGCTTCAGCACGCCCGCAAGTCGAGAGAGGATTTTTGATATCTTGTCTGTTACTTTAAGAAACAATTCAACGTGCAACTCAACAATTAACAAATTGACTTAAAACTTTACAATTTCAGTCCATTTTTTTTCTTTTATTGTCCCACTGTAACTTAATTTGTCTGGGTTAACGGTTTTCATCTGTTATGTTTTTCTTTAAACGAACACTGATCAAATTTGTATAGATGGATGACTATTGAAATGTGTGGTGCTTGTATCTTCACAATGTAGACAACAGAAGAGAGAGGTGGAGAGGAAGACAAGGAACATGACAAGGTGGTCCGCACCGCAAGAGTCCAGCCCACCCCTCATACGAGGGACAGTACGTCTGAGAGCCCCAACACACCTACTACCGAGCGACGCAAGTAAGAAACACACTACTACATAACTGATTATGGAGTGAATTCCAAAAGGAACTTTCCAAAATGTTGACTTAACAATGTGTGGGCGTGTTTTGGCCTCCCTTTGCATTTGTTCAGGTTTCAGGCTCCAGTCAGAGACGAGGAGTCGGAATCTCAGAGGAAAGCACGCTCCCGCCTCTTGCGCCAGTCCCGCCGCTCCACTCAGGTATGCAGAAGGAGTTTTTTGTTGAGTGTTGTTTCATAGCTAGCCGCACTCCACTATTCGGCTCGAAGGTAGTATGTTTGGAATGTGATCGAATGGAGCAAGCGCAATGCGGTAAACTTTTCATGTTGTGAAGTGCTCGCACACCCCACTCTTTCAGGACTGTTAGATAACACAACTCCTGTCTAATTTTTCAATGATTGGACCATCCATAGTCAGGTTTGCTTGGGGCCATATAATTCAAATAACAATGAAATTGAGTTCCCAAACCAAATGAAAACGGTGCTTGTGAACTCCTCACTCTGAATGAATAGGCAGAATTGCATGGAATTTAATTCATCTACTCGTGTACTCTTCGATGGGAATTGCCGAGCCACGTCCTGTGTGCGTACGCTGTCTTGATGTTAATATGTGGTCAAGTCGCCGTGGACACACGTGAAAATATGTTCTCATCCAACCAAAGCCATTCTGTTAAACGAGAGCTTCGTTTGAACCGCTTCTAACTTCTTGTCACTTGAGAATGTGGAAAAATAATCGCTAATTCTTTGCTAAATAGAAAACTGTCCTCCACTTGAGAAATACATAAATCAGTGCTTCATTTTGCCTGCGTCCGCGGCGCATAATTTTTGCCATGGGACGCACACTTTCAAATCAACGTGCGTCCTCTGGACACACAAATGTTTTGTTTTTTTTGTCGGGAAGTTGTGAAACGCTTGGTTTACGCAAGGCAATTTCAACCAGCAGTGGGAGCCTGCTCTCGATGTCACTTATACTCTTTGGCTGCCTTAGCCAATCAGGTTCTCATGGTCACTTCTTGATTTGTCAGCTTGACTTACTGCTGTAAATTACCGCAGCTATGCTTATGCTACCTACATACAGGGTTGATATCGTTCGCGCTAGGACGCTAGCAGTATATCGAGCTAAAGTGTGGGTCAAGAAGGATTACTAAAAGGATTACTTTTAGGAATCTAAATTTCAGTTAAGATTGGTGCAGAGACCTCAAAAAGATTGGTGTTAAAGCCCAAGAAATCTTGTCTTTTGCAATGTCATCTCCGCTTGTGTAAAAACCTCACTTATGTGTGTAAATGCTACTGTTTCAATTTACCAAAACGCAGATGAAAGATCTCTATGAATTGTGGTTTGTATTGCAGGGTGTGACCTTAACAGACCTTAAGGAAGCTGAGAAGACCGTGTCGAAATCTGCTGATCCCCTGCCTCGTAACATTCAGCCCGTCAGCCCCATCATTACTCTCACACCGGCTGAGAGAGGCGAGTTTGTTTCTGTACACATTCCAACGCTACTCAAGTGTTTTCTGTTCAATTCTTTGCAATATGCAAACCTCACGTGACCAAACCCAGCAAACAGGTGAGCCCTAATGGAAGCAGCGAGTAGCGGTGCCATTCAAAAAGGCTAGCCCCTGACTTTGGCTACAAGGGGGCTGCAATTGTTAATATTAATCAGAATGTCTTATAATTCTAAAGACAGGATTTGACTTGACCTATCCTTTAAATATACAGAAACGAGAAAAGAGTTCTCATAAGAGCCCACTATTTTTTCTAACATGCCACAATCTTGGCATATTCCAGTGCCATAGAAAAAAACAAATTAGCACAACATGGTCAAATAAACGGTTAAAAAGTCAGCGGCAGTTTTGATCATCATCTGAGTGGTCCGACAAAGTAAATTGTTGTATATTTTGTACATCTATCGCTGTTATAAATATGCCAAAACAGTGGTCAAATTTGAGTGCATCGAAATGGAGCAATTGTTGTTTCTGTGTGACCGACTTGATTAATAATTTTAATTACCTTCACATCCCTGTGAATACCCTCCACCGCCACCACCTTTATGCTGGCGGTCACCTTGTGCTGCACAGCATTTTGTCCGCACCGTGGTAGCGCAGAATGGAAAATTCTAACCTTAACCTTTTAAAAAGGGCAAATGTTGAGAATTGTGGTTTCCACCCTTCTACCCCCATGTTAGGACACTACAACCTGGTGACCCAATTCAGATTATTTTTTTTTTCTCCTATCCGACCTTTACCTGATCTTGTGATGGCAGTGTGAACGACAAATCCGATTTTTTTTTCTCTCTCTCTCTATTGTAACCCAGGCCACTTGGATATGTTGTACTGAATCTGATACATATCCGATCTTTTGACATTCAACTTCAGCCTGAACGGCCAGGTTATATTCATCCCACTGGTACATAACGAACAAGCGACAGACGTCACAATTCTGCGCTCAAAAAGTCGGGAGCAGATTGGGAAAAAAAAAAAAAAACAATAGCGGATGAGGCGATGATGAGAAGGGAGAGCCAGGTGTATTTTGTCTCTCTGCCTCTCTCGCTCCTGCTCAGTGAGCGCTCACTCGAGAGAGACGTTCCTGGCACTGCAAGCTAAAAAAAAACTCACACTTTCCCTCTTTAATTTACTCCTTAAATTGAACAGATTGAAAATATTCTGCCTCCGCTATGCCAATCATTTCAACATGGCCAGGTACTTCCGTGAACACATTAAGCACGCCCTCTGTCTGTGACATCCTCAATGCCCATGCGGGACTGTTTGGCATTCGAACATATAGCTTACATACAGGCCACATTTATTTGGAAATGTGAACCACCTCAAGAAAAAAATCGGAATTGAGCATTAAGTCCGTGTGAACCTAGCCATAGTCCCACACTAAAGAATGGCCACAAATGGTGGGTCCATGCTACTCAGCAGGTTTAGGTGATTATCCCATGTTTTACAGATACCGACCCAGTGAGGCAGGAGGAGCCCGAGGGAGACAGGCGTCTGGGGGTGAAGGACAAAAGGCGAGCCAGAAAAGAGAGGCGCTCCACCGGCATCATTCCGCCGGGTGGAGAGGTGAGAAAGACACTTAGGCGATGACAAGCAGCAGAGAGCTCACCAACCATGGATCCGTTTTGAGTCCAATTCCGCAACCTTAGAAGTTTGCTTGTTTTACAACTCTACTCTCACGCACATCGACACCAACCGGTTCACCATTTTGCAGTTTTTTGTTCAGAGCCAAATACGGTTTGCAATTATGTTGCAAGAATAAGTGTTTTTTTTTAGGGGGGGAGGGCTTTATTGATTTGTCATTCCTTTCTTTTTGTAAGCATGAAAACAAAAGCAATAGATTATCCTTGACTATCGCGTATCATAAATTAAAGTATATCATCGTGGTGATGGGGGTGCCCAGGTCAATTATTTGTGAAAATTGTCATTTAGCCCTATCACTAACTGTCCAAATTGTTTCTTCATATATGCAGTCTGTTTTGTTTTTGAGGGTGGTGGAGTTGGCCCCATGAAGGCTAGAATCAATGTCTTCTTATTTTGCAGCATTATACTATAATATAGATGTGTAACGATTGTAAGTCGAGTTTTATAATATCACTTCATTCATTCTGGCTGTTGTAAGGCACAACAAAACTCCCAAACCACTCAAGCACAATCCAAGTCCACATGCTTCTTTATATCAAAGTTTTCACAATAATGCATGCAAACGTTTTTGGCCCATGCTATGGCCCTACAGTATGAACGTGCATGAAAACATGTTTGCCGAATGTCCACCCATTTTCTACCACGCTGTTAATTCGGGGTCAAGGGTGAGCTCAAGCCTGTCACGGCTGACTTGAGGTGACCAATACCATGGACGAGTTGCTTCAATCACGGCGCACGCTGAATGAAAAATGTATGCGGTCATATGAAAATATGAGTAAGCCCTTTTGATAAAAGTGTGTCGCTGACAATTGTTTTTCAGAACGATGATGAAGATGCTCATGTGGATGATTCAAACAGTAACAACACTGCCACGTGAGTTATGTATTGTGTTATTTCATATTACTTGCATCGGAAGAAATCAGCGGCAGGCGGTACATTCTGCACTCGTGCATTGACTTTAGCACGGTAGCCAATCACCCAATTGCTATCCTAAATATTTTAGAAATATAGTTAGTGATTAAAAGAACTCATATAATGAATATATCTCGATAAATACTTGTGTATTTAAGGTAGTAAACCAGTGAATGAATTATCTGAGCCAACAAACAGATATGAAATTAAGAGCTATTCATCTACTACACTGTCCACTTTTTTAACGTTGATATGACATTAATATTTTGGGGGGAATGTGTAGCGCAACTACATGTATTTGTAACCTGTACTCCAAAACTGGTCATTTCCCATCAAATATCAAAAAAGTCTTTTCGATTTCTGAAAGCGGAGAGAAACTTTAAATGATAAATGATGGACCAAAATCAGTTCTGCCACAGTTCTCAACTCAAGAAAAACCTTGATAAAAGACTTGATCAATTCTTAGAGGAAATAACCAATATGGTCTCGGAGAAAAACAACCTCTATGGCTGTGTTGGAACTTGTGGTAGAAATTGCTAATAATATAGACAAAAAACTTTTGCTGCTTTTGATACAACAGTATCAAATCATCATACGTATCATTGAAATTCAACCACGTTTACAAGATCAATTTCACTGTGTTACAATGTTAATTTCTAGTTAGATGTTAATTGGAATAAAGTTAAATTGGAATGTTAAATGGAATAACTCTGATTTATGGAATAACTCTGAAATAGAACTGAATAGATAAAAGAATCTCTTCAAAAAGATTTAAAAATATTGCGTTGTAAAAATATAAAAATCAGCTTTACGCATGAGTAAGTAACTAGTATGTATAAAAGGGTTGATTTTGTATACCTGACATTATGCTGACATTACCATAAGCCAGTGCAACTCAGTTATTTTTATCATGTTCAAGCATGGGAGGAGAGATTGAACATTAAAAATGACAAAAAACGCATACAAAGTAACAAATAGAAACTAGAAACGTCTCTGAATATAATGCTCGGGACAAACGGGAAGGTGACTTACTACGGGATAGTGACTATAAACAACAACCTGATAAGAACTAACAGGAAACTAAATACACTCGGAACTGACGAGACAATGATGAACACCTGTTTGGCTGACACAAGGGAACATATCGATCAACTTCAGCAAATGTTTACTTTTTACAAGGTTCAATACAGATTACATTTTATTCTGAATCTGACAAAAAATAGCTCAAAGTGCCTGAAATAAAACAAAACTGTCAATCTTCATTCAAACTAGGAAAATTCATTACCTTTTTTTTTAACTGTTTGATGCTAAAAAAAAAAAATAGAATAAATACTGTCATAATAAATGTAATACCAATAGCAGTTTTTTTTCTTCCCTAAATCACAATCATTAAGTTGAAAATGGATTGATGGACAATCATTCATTTGATTTTGAAAAAAAATGGGATTGACCGAGAGAATGAGAGCCACTGTAACATTGCCTGTTTAGATAAAGGTTGTCCCTTTAACTTATGGCTCACCGATTTGATTTTTTCCCTCCTTGTGTGAACACACCGTAAGAGCTAAACCACAAACGAACGAAAAAATGCAATCAATAATATACAAAAGAGAAATACGATTCATTAACTGACAATATTGAACCCTACAGCATAGTTACTCGTTAGCACCCTCTAGTGGAATAAAACGGAGACTAAAAATGCAGATATACTAAGACGTTAAATCACAAACATGACAAAATATAAAGATAAATCGAACATAATACGCACCTCGTTCCCATCTCAACCTGGTGCTAGACAGTTGCTTACCAAATTAAACGCTAAAGCGGTTTTGCCAAGGTTTCGATCTGGTGCGGGTTTCTTCAGCTTGGAGTTTTAAATGTACATGTGTAAATTGCGTCGGTTGCTGACAAATGACAACACTTTCCCCTCTCAGCCCCTTCAAAAGAACCGGCTATATTACATGAATAATGTGAATACATATGAACCACACACGCAAAAAACAAAATAATTCACAGCCACTGCAGCTCCGTAGATTCACAATGACATAAACCTCCATGCCCCGTTACTATTACAAAAAATGTTTTGTACTTGTAGATAGTTCAGTACTGCATGCTGTAACTGCAACTTGTGTGGTTCTCGCCTGCCTCAATAGTTCATGATGTTGTCAATAGCACATTGTCAGGGCCGTATATCAAGTTGAGTCATGCTTGGGAATCCTTCCTATATGTCCCCAAGTATCTTCACTTTGCTACAGTGTAATGTTGTGTGTTTTTCTGCAGCTCCAGTGGATTAGGGGACGCAGACTACAGGATGGTACGTGTCTGAGCTGCTCCTCATGCAGAAGCTTGCACATTCCTAAAAAAGAACCTCGGGAGTTTTATCAAAGAGATACGGCTTTAAATAGATGCGAATAGAGTCTGTGATTATTTCCATTGCGTGGAGATTCTTAGCGCCGTCAGAACTTCACTAATCTAAGCCTCGACTGTTGTGTGATTTTGTATTTTTTTTTTTTGTCCTCCCCAGCTCTACTTCCAAGTACTGCAGCAGAACCTGGCACTGAAGGACAAGCTGCAGGAGACGGAACTGCTTCTCAGCCAAAATAAAGTGGAGTTGGAAAGACTCAGACAGGTGGGGCTGCTTTGACGTTTCTTTTGGAAAATGTTCAACTAACTGAATTGGGGCGACTCCTGACAGCAGTAAAAAGCTTTCAACGGGGCAGTTTGAACAGTGACAGCACAGACTGGGGCTGCAATGTGAGAATGGTGGGGGGGTACAGGTAGCCCTCTGTGCTGCAATCAAAGTTGAGAGTAGAGAGTTAGCGCTCATCACTCACTGAAGTATGTGTTCATTTTTTTGAGTCATTAAAAAATGAATTAAGGGATCGACATTGTGCTCACCACCCTTTTTGAAACGCGGTCATTGTTTTCCCACACTAAAAGCAAATATCTGAGTTTTAATCTACACACAAAAGATAGTCGGCCTAACTTTCATGAAGGACTACAGAAATCGGAACAATTACTGCTGGGAGGCTGAAATTGGGAGGATTTGAACCACTTTAAGTTAGAATATTGTAGAAAAGAATGTCTTTATCAGTTTGAAAATTTCTGCATAATTCCCATAATTTTTTGTTCATTTTCACAGAAGTCATCCAATTTTGAAAACGCCTGGAATTTTTCAACATAAAGCTCAAAAAGAAAGCGCTTAGTTTGACTTGCGGTGATTGCAGTGCACGACTTGTGATCGTTTTCTCTCTGCCCCAGAGCCAAGATAGCAGCACGGAGAGACCTGCCCTCTTAGAGCTGGAGAGATTTGTAAGTGCGCTCTTCTGCAACGCCTTCTTGGTGCAGCACAAGCATCTCTTTTTGCTTCTGTGCCAAATTGAAGAAAGAAAAAAAAAATCTGTCTCAGTCACTTTTTGACTTTTGTTGCACTTTAGGAGAAGTTGGCCCTCCAGAGGCGAGCAGTGGAACTGGAAGACGAGCTGAAGGTTCTGACAGTGATTGCCACACTCCTCATGTAGCCTTTATAAAACACACTGCAGCTGGTCGCTTACATGTACAACCCTAAAACCTGAAATTAAGTTACTTTTCCATCAAGTGGTAGCGTTCAGTTCTTGCACCCATTTCTATGCATCCTCTATCACTTTTGACATGAGGCCCAATGCGCACACCGGGAGTCAATCGCAGGCTTTTCTAAACGATTCAAATAACCCCGCTGTATCTATCACAAGGGTATTGGCCATGGGTCTTTTAGGGCAGGGCTTCTCAAGCTTTTTGGGGAATCGAACCCCTTTTATAAATTTTCCAAGGACCCCATTGCAAAAGTCTGCGGAAACAAAACAAAAAACTTAAGTGCCCTTTTTATTCATCGACACATTCAATTTGATAAAAAGTATATTAGTTTACAGCTATGCTGAGAATGTAAATTGCAAATTGCACGCCACCTTATAACAAACTAGATCAATTTCCCCCAGATTGCTGCCAATTATTTTGTAGTCAAAAACTGTATAATAAAATCACATGGCGCTTTAGCTTTGCTGGCTTCATAGTCAACACATTTTGACAAATTTAAAAATGACTATATTTTTCAAAATATATTAAACCTCGTTGAACTGATAGCTTTATTGGATTTATTTTTTTTCATCAAGTAGCCGTTGCAACTAACGGCAGCTTGTGTTAGCTGAGGTTGTAACTGCTTTATTTTCAACGAAAAAAGCCAGCAGACTGAACCAAGGTCCGAGTCCACCCTTGTTCACACGCAGGAATATTACTAAAATGAAGAGGAACATGTAAAGGTTATGACGTCGCCAGCTGATTCAATTAAGAATGCTCTGGAACCGCTATTCCATTGGACTCGTTTATTAATTGTGGTCTTTTGGCATATACACGCAATCATAAACTCAAATGAACTCGAGCCGCCTCGCGAAGAAAAGCAAAAACAGCTTCAAGCATTACACTGACGCTGCATTCAATAAACAGTCACAGTGTGGGAAATCTGAAACACTTAACTTTAGGCACAACAAATATGTCATTTATTGATATGAACAACAGAAAATCTGAAGGTGAGATTTCTCTTTTGCTTTAGTTTTTACCCTGTCCCCAAAGCGGTGGTGCGTCTTAAGCCGTAACATAGAAAATACCGGAATTTGACTGAAAAATTAAAGATGCGTCTGTTTGGGGAATTACGTTACATGTGAATTACATACATTTGATCCTCTGTCAGATAAAATCCAAAATGATTTGTACTTGATTCTATTAATGATTTAACACCAGCTTTTTTTTTTCTTTTCCGAAGGTTTTGGGAGACCTGAAAGCAGACAACCAGAGGCTCAAGGATGAGAATGCTGCCCTCATTCGAGTCATTAGCAAGCTGTCTCGATGAAAGCTCAAAAAAAAGAGAAAAAACACCTTAATGTATTACAGGACAGCACAACTATGTATGTCAAACACATCCAAGGGTAACCGAACAGAATTTCAGGGCTGTTGCAGATTTACTGTATGACAAGCTAAAGTGCACCTTTTGTGGACTATTGCTGTCCACATCCTCTTTTACATTCCCCTTGATTTTGTTGTTTTTAACGCAAATATTTTAAGTGCTTCTCCCTTCTTTTTTTGTATGAACTTGTGAAACTAAAAGCCATGCTAATGAATATTTTTGACCAGAGGAAGGTGGAGAAAAAAAGTGCTTGTTTACTTGCAAAACAAACAATGGTTATGTGCCATATCCTGCCTAAATTGAATGTTGTGTAGCTTCGGGACGAGTGTGGACTTTCTCTTTTAAGACCGCCGCGGAGGCGGAGCGAGCGTGTGTACAAATATGTAAATGCTGTACATACATGAAACGTGTCATTTCATGTTGCCGTCTTTGAACCGGAGGTTCTGGTAAGCAAAGTAGTGTTCGCCCTGGAGTGTATTTCTACTGTACGATAGACAAGGCCAGATGGGCTCAAGTTTACCATCTGTAGTGCCATTTAAAGAAATCCGCTGCATGTCAAATATTGTAATGCTGTGCCTTCCAAGTATTTGTTATATTTTGTTATAACAGATTAATAGTAAAGCAAAGCAATGTTTTTTTTTCCCCCACATTGTATTTTGTTAGTATGAAGAACTGTATGGAAAAAGTGATCGCCACAAGGCGGGAACTTGGTCAGCATTGACGGACCGTCCGTCAGTCCGCTGCCGACGCACGCCTGTTTTGCTGACGAGTAACAGGAACGCAAAAAAAAAAAGTGAATTAAAAATGTCGGAATTGCAATTTTTAGCCGTCAAAGAAAGACATTAGGTCAGATGTCGCTCAGCCCGCCACGCCGCAGATGAAATTTGGACAAATTTAGTCAAATGTTACTGAAACCGTCTTCTGTAGTTGTAGGGCAAGCAGGTCTAAATGAGACCCATCATCCACCATTTGAGTGTCATGTAAAGCATGATGCCGCCATCCGTTGGACATGATTGCAAATTGCACTCGGCCCCCGCATTTCTCAAGATGCGGGATAATAAACATGGTGTATCACAGCCAAGGGTTAAACCCCTTAGCTGGTTTTGTTTTCGTGTTACACTTATATTAGTGTTTCAATTGCAGTGTAACTGTTGAACCAAAAACGTGTTAACTTTAAATGTAAGTACTAAAACAGAAAAAGGAATTCGTATGAGTGCAAACAGTAGATCAGCGCCTGACGAATGACGAACCAGAAAAACCATGTCACCCTCTGGTAGTGGTGCAAAAAAAATGGACTGACAATTACAATTTCAAACGGCTTGAAAAAAAATGACAGACCAAGGATGACAATGTGGGAGCAGAAAAAAAAAAAAAAGGCCCACTTCTGTCTACCATGCCGGAAAGTAGGATGGCGCGTTAGTTCCGGCCACGGAGCAAAATAAGAGCAGTTCAAGTCAAAGCACCACAAACGAGCCCAAGTTGCGCAAAATCTTTATTGACCAAGAACAATCACAAATGATATCACGTACAACCCCACCAGCATGCCAGTGATTTCATAGAAACTATACATTGTGAAGGAATGTATGGCGCAGGAATACACATCTGTAAATAGAACAAAAAAAAGAAGCTCTACATCCATATGCTTCTGGTACAGTACAAGTTCATTTAGGGTTTGTTACCAGTCACTTGTGTTTCAATAAGTCTTCATATGAGCTAAGTGTTGTCTGTTGTCATTACGTAGGTATAAAAAAAAAAAAAACAGCTGCAAGCGTGACGCAATGGGAACGTTGCAGGGGGCACGAGTACATTAAGGCAAAAGAGGAACACCACCAAAGCAAACGAGACAAACGTTGTAGTTTCCTTGACGCGATCATTTTTGATAAGGCTTCGGGCTTTTTCCTTGCGTTTCTCCAATTCTTCTAAACATTCGCTACCCTGACATGTCACGGGAAGGGTTTCTTTTGGCGGCGGCGGCGGTCGCTGCGTGCGCACAGCTGACAAGTAACCTGTCAAAACAATCTCCACATCAACAGGGCTACAGGTGGGTGTTGATAGCGAAGCGAGCCCTTGACATTCAGGTTAGGTGGCGCTGGCGCCAACTCCACGCAGGGCCGGACGTAAGGCAAGTTTTATTTGACCAATCGTTTTCCGAGGGAGCGTGTGACCACGTGTATGAAGGCAGGTCATGGCGGTCATATCAAAAGACAGCCGGAAGGAACGACGGATGCGGCGGGGAGACGGCTGATTATCAGCGTTGTGGTTACGGTCGCACGGTTACACAACCAGTGATACAACTAGATAGAAAGGCAAACTCAAGTTGATTGTACACTTGCTTTAACCATGTACTTCATTCTGAGAGGAAGACACCATTCCGGAGAAGCGCTGAACAGCGAAAGGAACGAGGGGCGTGAAGCGGACGCAAGGGGGGACGGGTTCCACCAATCAAAAGCGTTTCATGAGGCGATGCCATCGGATGGATCGGGGGAGCGCTGCTACTGACGCGAGGGGAACGGAAGGAAAAACGTGTCGGAGGAAGCAGACGAGGCATGACGACATAGAGAGTACAACGTAGTAGAAAAAAAAAAAAAGAAAACGAGAAGGCCCAAATGGCGGAAGGAGACTGCAGTATCGGGTGGCGAACGGCGGGCGTCTCGGCGACAAAGGACATCTTTCACTTGCCGCCCGCCCGCTTGAAGGCCCGTTTTAGTCTTTCCAGTCTTTCTTGATGATGAGGTTCCACTCCCAGCTCAGGTGGTCGTGCTTATCGTCATCGGTAAACTTGGATTTGATGACGTAGTTGCCGCGGGCCAGCATGCCGTGAGGAGCCTCCTCCACCGTGGTCAGAAAGTCGTACGCGGCCGGGCGGGGCCCGTAGCTGCCCACCATGTAGTCCGATTTGTCGACTGCGGGCACAAACCACATCTTGAAATAAACGGGCCGTCCGATAGTCATCTTCTCACCCTGTAAAATCTTATCAAACCTGGGCGAAAAGTCCTCGGCGACCTATTGGAGATGCTTCCGTATCGCCGCGGGCATGTCGTGACGCCTTTGCGGACGGCCGCGCTGATTGAACGGCATATCTGATGCCATATCTGATGCCTCGGTGAATTATCAGGCAGGAATGCCCCAAGTTTCATTTTATTGGATGTGGCATACATGAGCATCGATATTAAGGTCGTCGTTTTGCCGACAGAAGAACTTCTGCTTTTGCGGATGACGCATTTCTGTTTCTGGCTTTGGGTGGTTCAATAAACATGATTTAGGCATTTCGATGAAGTTCACTGTTTGCATCCCCCCCCGCCAATTTTTACACGGCCTCCTCTACTACTATCAATCGGTATAGGTCCTGAAAACCCTGTATCAGTCCATCTCTACTTGAAATAAATAAATGTTTGAAATCCCCATCAATAAGTTGTCAAACAGACAGGTCACAGGAAAATGAAGCCTCATGAACCACCTTTTTTTTTTTTTTTTTTACTCCTCCAGATGTGTGCTTCGTTACAATAAATAACAATAAGTAACAATAAATGCTAGTACAATACAAATGCATTAAATTTTCCACTGTATCTTTAAACCAAGAGGACCATCAAGAGGAGCAAAAAAAAAAAAAGGTGAAAAGTAGTTGATGAGGCTTTGTTTTCCCCATCAATCACGACATTGTCATGCAGACCAACTGCTTTTCCGTTGTTAGCTTTTTCTTCTGGTTGTACGTATTTTTATCATATATATATATATATATATATATATATATATATATATATATATATATATATATAATCTTTCTGATGAACACTCATAATGGCTTGGCAAAATTTTAAGCTTGATGTCCTCCCTGAAGCAACCTTCAGATTGATCTCAAAATGGGACCAACTTTGAGCCTTCATTGGTTTATAGGGCAGCATTATGCAAGCACTTGACCGCAATGTCAAAAAGTAACAAGAGTGAAAACATTGACTTACTTCTCAGTCCTTTCCTGTATGTCTGCTGCACATACTTCAGACCCGAGACGATCTCCCTGTTCACCTGGCGAGGCAAGAAAAAAAAACAAAAACATTATTGAAGACCCCCACACCATGATGCTGACACCACCATGCTTCACAGTTGGTATATTTTTCTCAGGTCTACAAGGTTCCCTCTTATACCGGCAAGTGTTAACCCTCTACTGGGTACAGCAGCCACCTGCGCGCAATGAATGTTGAATGAATGTTGAATGTTATTTTGGCCAAAGAAATGAAAATGTTCAGCCCGAAGTGTACTGTCGATACACTGCAGTAAAAAGTGCCGCTCTCACCTTAAAGCTGATCTTTATTTTGTATTCAACTCCTTCCTTCAGAACAAAGGCTTCATTCTTGAAGGATTCCAAATCGCCTGGTGGAAACCAAAATTACAAAAAGGATCAACATACATCATCAGGTATAGGTGCACATATCCTAATTAGGACTGATAATTATCAGTCATCAGAAATATCACAAGGTCGCAAGAAGAAAAGACAAAAGTTTTGAATTGCGAATCAGTCACTGAAAGCATCATTTTAGTCACTTTTATTAGCGATACAAAACACATTTGAGGGCTGTGCCAGCAAAGTCCCTGAACTGGCGTGACAAAAACTACAAGTTTTCTCCTTCGACGTAGTCCCCCTGGAGCCTCACACACTTTCCCAGCCTTCTTTGCCAGGCCTTCATGCACTCCTGAAAGGATTCTTCCGGGATCCTCTGCAGCGCCGTTGTCGCAGCCGTCTTGATATCGTCCATGTCTTTTAGACAGGACCCCCTGATGACCCCCTTGAGTTTGGGAAAGAGGAAAAAATCAAACGGAGCTAGATCGGGCGAGTTGGGAGGTTGCTCCAGCGTTGGGATGTTCTTCTCAGCCAGGAACTGTCGGATGCTCAGGGTGTTGTGAGCAGGTGCGTTGTCATGATGTAGCAGCCACGACTTGTCCCGCCATGACGCTAGCCTCTTCTCACGGACTGAATTTACTAAACGCTGCAGGATGTCTTTGTAGACATGCTGGTTGAATGTCTGGCCCTGTGGCAAGAACTCCCAATGGACAATGCCCCTCACGTCGAAGAATGCGATCAGCAAGACCTTCATTTTGGACTTGGACTCTTTTGCTCTCTTTGGTCTTGGAGGCGTCGCACTTGCACACTGAAGGCTCTGGCGTTTGGTCCCGGGGTCACGCTCCAAGATCCATGACTCGTCGCCCGTGATGACCCTCCCCAGCAAATCCGCTTCGGTTTCGAGACGCTCGAGGATGTCCTGACAAAAGCGCACGCGCAGATCCCTGTTGTCGTCGTTCAGCACTTTGGGCACCATCTTCGCGCAGACTTTCCGCATCGCCAAATCTTCAGTGACAATCTTCCAAACGTTGTCCCGGTTCACGCCCAGCTCATTTGCGATCAATCGAACGGTCAAACGCCGATCGCGGCGCACCATCTGCCTGACGCGCTCCACATTGGCTTGGGTCCTGCTGGTTGAGGGCCTTCCGCTCCTGGGGTCATCTTCCACATCCTCGCGCCCCTCTTTAAACCTCTTGCACCACTCAAAAACACGTGAGCGTGACATGGTCTCCTCCCCGTACACTTGCTGCAGTAATCCCAGCGCTTCAGATGGAGATTTTCCCAACTGGACCAGAAACTTCAGGTTTGTTCGTTGCTCTGTGCTCATTGCTTGACGACCTGACACAGAGGATATGGATATAAAAGCATGTGGGGGGGGAACAAAAACTCTCGTGTATAATAATAGCGATTTTACACACTGGAAATTGAAAGTTACTAATGGGAAGTTCCATGCACAAAAGCCACATTGAATTTATGAGCTCATATTTTTTTCCATTTAAACTTACAGTGTCGTATTTGATGGCAAACATGGCTTGGTGTGCGATTATTTTAAGATTATACCATTATACTTTTAAAGGCATTGAAGAAAATCTTAACTCCCTTTTGACCTTCAGGAGCTTCAAACACCCAATTCCGAAACTTCCCGCAAATGACCTAGCGGGTTGTTTTGTGCAGACCATTAGCTAGAAGGCAGACAGGCAACTGGCGGTCCGGCCTGGACCCGCACTGAGCTGACCCTCAGTTCATTTTCACACACCTCAGTCCTTGTAAAGAATAGAATAGTTTATAGCTGGTATTCAACTAAATTGGCAGCATCTTATCCAAATTGTTTTGTTTGAATCCTTGGCGATACAACTTCCAACGTTCATCTTTAACAAAGGTGAAAAAACGTTTTGTTAGCAATCTCATGCAATGTTCTACTATGCTATATTTGTTTACAGACAAATTTCAAGCAGGTTTTACACTGTAATTATTTAATTAAGGGAGATATGTTAAATAGTCACTAAAATAAAAGCAAAAAGGTGTTCTGAATTTAACATTTTTACTAATTTTCCTAAAAATAAGACGGGAAAAAATAAAATGAGCAAAAAACTGAATTTTTGGGGAAAAAAAAGGGGGGGTGGCACATATGACCCCAGGTTTCGTCTTAACCATGTTAAGTGTAATTGTAATAAAACAAGGATTGGCATATTTTCACACTTTATTTCAGGCACTGCGATGCATTTGGGTGGGTTTTATTGTGTTCGACTAACCTGTGACTTGCATAAACACATTAAAAAAGCAGTTAACAGTCTTTGAAAGTTGGATTTTTTTTTTTTCTTTTGTTCATGTCAACAAGGATGGTTTTAGGTATACTCATCCAATTTTTCTAGATAACCCAGTGTTCCATTGTTTTTCGCGGTTAATGGGGACCGAAACGCCCCGTGAAAAGTGAAATCCGAAGTAATAGCCCCAAACAGAAACTTTGTGCAAGTGAATGTGGGTACCAGAAGTGTGAAATGTAGTTATACTTTATATATTTGAGACAAAGATTACTGCAGTACGCTTAGTTGCTTGCTTAAATATTTAATAATTAAACCACATACAGTAACTGTACTGTTATCCCTTCCCATTTCCATCACTTGGTCGTAGTCGAGTCACACAGAGGGCCGAGTTGCTTTCCTCTTATGTTGGACCATAACTGTCAACGTTCCATTTAGAAAGTTGCTAAAGTGTATGAAAGGTACACCATTGCTACTGTCAAAGATAGAATTGAGGATGTTGGGGGAATGTTTGAGCTACAAAAGTGCAGGGAACTCAGTCAAAAAGCTTGTTTCTTCCTGATTAATTCTTCTACAGTATAAAGCCCAATATACTAAACAAAAACTCCATTATCCACCGCTTCATTCGGAGTTGGGTTAATAGGGCGGCAGCTTCAGCAGGAAAGCCCAGATTTCCGTCAAGGTCAGTTGAGAGATGTTGTGTTGTCCTGGGTTGTCCATGGCCTCCTCCCTGAGGGACTTGCCCAGAAGACCTCAGGTGTACAGGATGCATCCAAACCAGATACCCAAACCATCTCAACTGGCTCCTCTCAAAGCAGAGGAACAGTGACTCGACACTGAGCCCCTCCCAGATGATCGAGCGTCTCACATTTATCTAAAACGAGAGCCCGGACACCATGCGGAGGAAACGCATTTCGGCCACAGGATCTCTTTGTTTCGGTCACGACCCACAGCTTGTGATCATAAGTGAGGAGGAACACAGATCGACAAGTAAATAGAGAACTTTGCTTTCCGGTTTCGCTTTTTCTTTTCCACGACGGAGCAGTTGAGAGTCCGCATTACAGAAAACACTGCACTGATCTGCCTGTTGATCTCCCATACCATCCCGCCGTCACTCGTGAACAAGACCCCAACATCTTCCACTTGGGGCAGGAACCCATCCCCGTGCCGGAGAGGGCACTCCACCTTTTTCCGCCTGAGGACCATGAGTTCAGACTTGGAGGTAGTGATTTTTCTGCCGATCGCATTCAGCTACAAACTGCTCCTGTGAGAGTTGGAGGTCATGGCCCGATGAAGCCAAAAGTACCACATCATCCGCAAATAGTGCCCCATCAACGCTGCGGCTGTGCCTAGAAATTCTGTCTATATAGGTAATGAACAGAATTGATGGCAGAGGTTTTAACCCTCGATTAAAACTAATTTAAGTCACTGCCGGTAATGTGAAGCAAACTCTGACATTGGTGGTACAGGGACCAAACAGACCGTATCTAGGGGGTCTACACCCTACTACCTCAGCACCTCCCACTTTCTCCAAGTCCATAAAACCCCTGTAGACCGGATGGCGAACTCCCATTCAACTTCAAGGACCCTGCCGAGGTTGTAGAACATCCTCCAGTGTTGCCAGGATGAAAAACCACACTGCTCCTCCTGAATTTGAGGTTCGACTAACTGACGGGCCCTCCTCTCCAAAACCCTGGAGGGGAGGCTGAGGAGTGTGATCCCTCTGTATTTAACACACATATATAACACAACCTCCAGTCACCCTTCTTAAAAAAAGGGGACCACCACCCAGGACTGCCAATCCATAGGCAATCCATGTAAATTTACAATATATATGAACAATAGTCCTTTTTCATGGTCAATAGAACAGCCAAGAGAAATGATGTGTAGAAAGTGTAGAAATCACATGTGGGTTCACTTATGTCAATAATGTATTAAGATGTTAAATACCGGTAAGTAAATAAATATATACATAAATAAAAAAGGGTCCAGTCTCCACCATGACTTATAGAATCCTGAAAAAAAGACGACTACATAGAGAATGGATGGGCATTAATATTATGCTAATAAAAGAGTACTCATTTCTTCATTAACTTGTTTAATTTTCTTGTTTTGTTTTAATGAAACTGTCACTTAGAAGGGCTGAACCACACCTTTATTTCTACTTGAGAAGGTAGGGACGGAGAAAGATGCAGTGGTCTAGATCAGGGGTGTCAAACTGTAGGCCCGTGGCCTGGATCAGGCCCACAAAATTCTTTCAAGGAAACATAAAATAAAACGAACAGGACCGAACCAAATAGTCCACGGTCCATAATACTGTTATGGCCTTGCATATGTTCATTTGGTCGTGGTTTCGTCGGATCACTTTTTTAATTGAAAGATAAAACTGTTAAAAAAAAAAAAAGCATCAAACTGAGCTGCTTTCAACAGCAACACATTCTCTTGCTCAATCACTGACTCTCTCAGTCCTCCTCCACAGTCTTCCTAGTTATTGAACAACGGACAGTACAATACACAAAAATTCTTACTTTTACAAGTAAGGTCCAGACGAGCACTGCAACTTAGAAGCTGAAGTGGTCATTCGGCTTGCTCCATGTTATAAAGCGTTCCAAAAAAATCAGTCTTGTATTTTGTTTAATTGACTTTATTTACAGCTCAGCAGTTAGCGCACTGCGCCTTCATATTCGACATGACATCATGACTTTTTCTTTGGGAGTTTCCAAACTTCTTCTGTCATGTATATCATTTTTGTTGGTGCCACCCAGTGTCCAAAATGATACACTACAGCACCATTTTATTGTGTTCAATTCTTTGCACTCAACTGCACTCTGTGCAATGAAGTTGCACAACCACAGATTTTGATTGGAACATTTTCCTTCCTCTGGTTATTTGTGTTAGTTTCATTGTATTATTTATTTTTGCAGTTATATTATAACATGTTGTACACAAGGTACATACTTATTGAACAAACGTAAAGGACATCATTGAAAATTTCTATTCATTACATGCAAGGACAAAATGCTAAATTGGGAAACAAAGGGGGACAAAAGGAAGTTATTTTCCTTAATGCGTCTTTATATTTTTAAATTTACTTTTCAACAATATATTTACACTTGACCCCAACTATTAAATCTTGGAATTGTGACCTGGCGGATTTCACCTCCATTATTGTTCTTCAGCATTTATACAGTAGATTGATAGAAAGCCTACATATGCCATTTTTAAAGTTTGATGCGTTGACGGACATTTTTTTCTGTGCGTTAAAATGCCCCAGCTCCATTTATTTGCACCATGTACTTGTGCTAATGCCGGAGACATGTGCTGTATCACACAATGACAGTGTGATCGACGAGGTGATGTTGCCAGCTATGTGATGTGATGGCAATAAAAACGGAGTCGCAAGGACTGCCGCCACAGCTGCTGAGGTCAGCTTCAAGATAAAAGCTGACTAGAACAGTTTTTTTGTTTGTTTTTTTGACAGGTTCGACTTGGTGATTTCATGATTGAACAAGTCTGGAGGGTAAATGAAAATGAATGGAAAACGCCATTAGCCTTCGTATTTTCATATTTTACACAGCTGGCAAATACTTTTTCCACACAAGGAGCAGTTTGTTTACCCTTAAATCACCTCACCTTTTATAAAACTGTTAGTTTTTTTCATAATTATATATGATTTTCTTAAACACTTGTGCAGCACTTTGTACAATCCTTTGATCTTTCCATCAAAAGGGGAGCATTGAAATAAGACACTAAGGAGCTGAAATTTCAACCACATGGTGACAATATGTCAGACCTCAACATGGCACGACCATTTTGTTATCACACGATGACAGGAGTGCGCCAATCCATGGCACAAGGATTAAATATTAAATTGGGGAAAGTGAGAAAAATGTAGAATGTGGCAAATTCATTTCCATGCCACTGTTTATTATTGACAAGTTAGTAAACATTGTCTACGGTCTTTCTTGAGACATACATGTCAGGAAGTAGGACATTCCAGATGCATAAGCACTCACCTTGCAAGTCCAACACCAGAGGATTTGGGGCGCTTTCACACATTAGAGCCATTTGGGTCACCTGGACATTGGGAACGTTGGGATCTGGCAAGAATTGAAAAGGCATGAGCGCCTGCCAATTTCACATCTTTAAGTATTTCTTTATTAAATAGGCATTATAAAACAATTGTGTGAAAAATGTGTTCAATACCCACATTTCATGACATTTACATTTGTCCAAAAATGGGTTTTGCTCACCAATAAATATATAGTGTAAATGAATTATTTCTGAATGAACACATCAAATTAAAACTGAAATATGGATATTTAGCATAAGTATAATTCTACAGCACACCAAAATTTTAAAAAAATATTTAATTGAAACAAACTACCATCAAGTGGTCAATTTCTCACACTCACTCACTCGCTTCGGTGAGTCACTCTCGAGCAGGCTAAACAGATCGCGTCCTACTAGGCCTAGGCGATAACAATTTTCTCAGTTAGCTCAAAATGTTTTGTTACATACATGTTTTGGCCCTCATGACGTGGAGCAATTACTGCTGCAACGTTTGTTCACAACAAACCGATTTTGTGAACTAAATCAGAAGCAACAACAAAAAAAAAAAAAACAGTTTTGACAGATTTGGATGATTTTAAACAATCCTGACTTTTAAAGCCGCAAGGTATTGCCAATGTGATTATCGTATACACAGCACAAGAAACTCATGGATCGGAATGTCACGTTATTCGCTGAAACATAGCTAGACAGTGGAATACCAGACAACGCCATCAAACTAGCTGGACTGTACTTGGTAAGACAAAGGGCGGAGGATTACGTCTTGTACTTAAACTTGATTATAGTACTACTGGACAGGTGCCTATCTACTAATACATAATTGTTGATTGTGCTACTTGAAAAATAAATGAGTGAATCTTTATTTTGTTAGGGACAATGCAGTCAGACATGGTTACGGGTTTTCAGATATGTGATGCAAATTATAGCAAATGCTCATTTTCAACGTCCCTAGTTAGGGTCTTACTCAAGAATACAAAACCGTAAAAATGTAAAATATATGTTGAAAACAAAAACCAACAAATCTGCACAATTCAAACAGGAAATAATCCATTATTACATTAAACCACTCTTGAGAAGTGTTGCAACAAAATAATCTGTCTATCATTAAAAAAAAAAAAAAAAAAAAAAACTAACTAAATAGTTTTGCTACAGAAGTGACAGCTGAGTGCATTTTTGTTTTTTCTTTAGCCAGGTTTTAATTTTGGAAGAAAACAGCTTTAAGTCCAAGATGGATTTTGTTTCTGATGGCTGAGAAGGCTCAATGGCCAAAGTTTGTTCTGTAGAGAGGGATGTTGTAGTTTTAGTTCGCTGGGACTCCGGTCTTGCCGATATTGATTGTTCTACAATACAAATTCAATATTTGTAGTTTCCCTAAGTAATGGAGCAAGCAAATAATTAACATTTGTGCGCTTTAATGATTGCACTTTTTTATTATTATTTATTTTTGTGTATTGAATAATATTACACAAGTTCTTAAGTTGTGTATGTATTTAAAAATACTGTATTGCCTTTAAGGTGAAGTAAAGTGCTCATAAGATTATTTGGGAAGTGCATCAAAGCGTCCTACTTTCAAGCAAAAAATAGTTGTGATTAGTTGACTTATCAAAAAAATAATTGCTATTAATCGACAATTAAAATAAGTGTTGTGACAGCCCTGGTGTTGTGTGTGTGTTTTATAATGTCACTTTTTTTTAAAATGTACTGTAAATCCATAAAGATAATATATGAGTAGCTAAAATATCATTTCCCCCCCAAAAAACTTTCAAAAACCACATTTCAAAATGATTCAACCTGACCCGTCATATGTCATCTTCGCATGACTTGATAATCACTTGTAGACTTCATTTTAAATTAAGTTAATGACTTCTTTACGAGGATCCCGAAGGAAGACCCTTTGTTGATAATTGTATGTGTAAAAACCTTTATATTGAGGTAATAGTTCAATAAAAAAAATCTATTCATTTAAATAGTTCAATAGAGACCACCACACAAATAAAGTCCAATCATTAGATTATGTTGGCACAGCAATATTCAACCCCCCCCAAAAAATAATCAATAAATACTGCATTGCACTGCTTCTGGGAGAAATTTACTGATAAAAAGGTGTTTTTCAGAGTGTGTAAATAACTGAAAATAGGTTGAGAACCACTGCCTTAAAACAACGAGAGAAAGTGAAGCCGCATCCATCACCTGCTTCAGCAACTGATGTGCCGAGTAAGGCTGCCTTATATTTCCGTAAGCTCTCATCATCCTTATCCATCTCATGGATCTCCTTCACCGTCTTTTGGGCAGGTGCCTTGTAGTTCACAGACTCCGGCTCCTCATTTTCCGCGGCGATGGCTGCGAGCTGCTCTGGAGTGACATCATCCTCAGCCATGTCTGGTGATAACAAAAACAGCAGTACGCTGATCATCAAAAACTTGTGAAAACGACAGTGGAGCCTTTGTCAAGATGAACATTGGACTACTGGGAATGAGGATGGAGATCCCTGGGGGAAAAGACAACCATGAGAATCAAGAAGGGACAGCGTGCAACCAACTGACAGTAACTCCTCTGAGCTCAAAAAATGGAGGCAGCGCCTGTTCTGAATCTGCTCCTAACGCTGCTGACCTACGGGTAACCGTGACTGCTACATGACATCACATCAGGTCACTTCTCCGAAATTACATCACCAATCTGTGAGAGTCACGAAGAGGGCTTACCAATCACATGACTGCAGAGTGCACACAAATGCATTTTGGTGTTGGGCAATAGGGCTTTGGTACATTTTTGTTTTCTAAGATATCAACAAAAAATAATCCCATTTTAATGATACCATACACGAATAAACAAGTGAGACTTTTTTTTTATCCCAGGTTGATAATGACTGCACATGAATGCTTTTAAACTGGTTTAATACCTCAGATGCAATCAAAACAAATGTCTATGGTACAAATGAGGAAGATCGGTGTGGTTGGCGTGTCCGCCTCACAGTTCAGGGACCCGAGTTCAAATCTACCTGGCTCCGCCCTTCCTGTGATGAGCTTGCATGTTCTCCCCAAGCCCGCTTGGGTTGTCTCCGGGTATGCCAGCTTCCTTCCACACTCCATAAAAACATGCATGGCAGGTGTATTGAACATACTAAATTGTCCTTAGGTGTGATTGGGTGCGTGAATGGTTGTTTGTCTCTGTGTGCCCTGCAATTGTCTGGCAACCATTTCACGGTGTCCCCCGCCTTCTGCTCCAAGTTAGCTGGGATAGGCCGTGACAATGGTTGGATGGATGGACGGTACAAATGATCAGAAAACGCTGCAGGACTCTGGCATCGTGCCTTACTTTACGAAATGGCCTTTAAAATCCAAAAAGCAACCCTTCAACGTTCCTTTACCATACCTGAATGATACATGGACTAAAACATGCAAAATACAAGCGCATAGCATGCTACATTAGCATTTACACAAGTCGATTTCATATTGTTTCAAAAAGCTATACTATTAGTCATTATTAGGGTCTGTCATCATTTGAGATTTGTATTGTTCCTTTTAATTAAGGCTCTCCAACCCATCGGGTGAGCACAAGAGGGCTGAGTTGAATTTGAAGAAGAGCCAGGCTCTCAGCCAAAACACTGACTCGGTCAATGCCAGCGTTACAATCTCCGGGGCTTGTCACACAATTGCTATGCGGGGATGGACTGACTCAAGTGGACATCCAATGAGCAAAAGCCGCCCCACAACAGCAATTCCCTCTTTATCAGACATAAGCCAGTGTTTGCTCCACTGCGATAACAATAGGCCGCCCGCGCTTGGAAATAACAATTTAATACTGCTAGCCTTGGCTGTATCAACATTTAAATGTTGCTGGAGGTGACAGCAGCAGTCACCGCTTAACGAGTAAAATGTGTTAGCTATTTAGTTGTGGGGAAGTAGCATACAGGCCAAAGAGCTGCTGGTAGTTTGTAGTAAAAACTTTAGCATGTGTAAATGTCTGAAAACTTAGACCAATCACCAGCTAATGCACGTTTCTAATAGTCTACTTCAACCTGTAAAAATATCAAAACAATCGTCGCATTGTTCCTGATTGTAGCCCAAAGTGTTTACTCATCTGATCTTAAAAAATGCTTTGAAAAAATAATTCAAAAATATTATTTACTGTTATCGTATTTGCCACAGGTTAAAGTACACAAGCATAGAAACGTGCATAGTTAACATTTACTCCCTGTTTTAGATAATCACTGAATGTGAGAAATCAAGCCAGGAAACATGACATTGCTTTGTCTTCTGCCTGCAGTGATAATGTCTGGTTGACGTGTCAATCATGCAGTTTATATTGAGTATGTGGAATATGGATAAAGTAGCAAAATCTGCCTCTTTACACATCACAGGGGCGGCCATTTTATCACTTGCTGTCAACAAAAATGGCATCACAGTTGCTCAGTGCTCAGGTAACAACCACACAGGTCACATTTTCTGAGCTTGGTCATGTGACTTTCGCAAGCTAACCCATGACTGGTCGTTGCTGACCCTAAAAAGCTGTGATGTCATTTTCTGTTGACACAATAAATATATTAACATTGTCAACACACATACTACTAACTAACTGTATAACGACATTTATGTTTTCTTTTTTTTAACTATAGAAAACAAATTGTATATTTTACCCTTCAAAATTATGATTCTGATTATTAAACCTTTTCTTAAGGTGTTTCATTTCTTTTTTGAACAATATTTATAACAACAATCAATATCAGGTCTTTTATCCATCTATCCATTTTCTACAGCTGCTTATGAAAGATTAATTCATATGAAGGCCAGTTTTGTTTAAAAAAAAAATCTGTAGTTTACACTTAAAGATGTACACTTCAAAATCCTTTAAAGTGAAATTTGTAATATAATATATACATCCATCCATCCATTTTCGTAACGACTTGTCTTCACAAGTGTCAACAGCTGGCTGATGCCTGTCATAGCTGTTTTTGGGCAGCAGGTGGGGTCACCTGGAACTAGTTGCCTTAGAAACACACTATGGGCAATTTGCAGTGTCCAACACACCTACCATGCAGGTCCTTGTATACAGACAGTATCGTGACAACCAGTAAGGTGGATACTGAATTGCAGATTATAACCAGAATGCAAACAAATTAGAAGCTTTAACATTTCCATACTTTTGTCACACATTTAAACAAGGTGTCCAAACCTTTGACAAGTATAGCGTGTAACCTAAGAAAATTGTCCCAAGTATGATTTACCCCCTTTTGTGGGTAGAGAAACTCCTTTCCCATACCTCTTCAGACCTGCCCAAACTAGCAGTCATCAGAGGAATGTCTGCAAGTTGCGATGAGAAAGCACACAACTGACTACTTAAGTTGTGCACTCCAAAGCATGTAAGAGCACAAGTCAGTGGCGGTGCTTCCAACAACATTGCGGTTACCGCATTTTTGATGAATAGATTAATAAAGACCAGTGTAGTGACAATGATAGTTCACTTGGCAATTTCAGCAGAATCTGTGTGAATGCATAATTAAAAGCATCAATAAAAATGAACAAAAAATTGTAATTCCGCTTCACCCTAAAGCAGGAGTAGTGAGCTTCAGTTCCTTGGGAGGCGTATCCTGTGTGTTTTTGATGCCTCCATTTGGTAACAAACCTGATTCAAAAGATCAGAACAACAGCTAGCGTGTCGCGGTCTGATAGCGAGCCTGATCATTTGGGTTTGTGTGTCCTACCCCCACCCAAACGAAAACGGGTCATTGGGCCAAAAACAAAATTGGCTGACTGGGCCAAATTACTTGCCGTATTCTTATTTAAAAACACTGCAAGTACAGCATATGCTACCAATATGAAGCGCCTTCACGATTGGCCTCCATTGGAGATGACTTTACAGAATTGAACAGGACCCATTATCTACACATTCACACCATGGAGATGGGTAGAAATTCCACTGTTGACTTTTACCAACAAATTGCTCATCAACAGATCGACATTGGGACGTCAGGAAACTTTAGGGGTGAGATTCTTCTGTCTCATTGTCGCTAAAATATGCACTTCAAAGATGAACTAACCCTCAGAATGAGTATACATGAGTACAGAAGAGCCCATACAGTATATATGAAGCACGACGACGACCGTAGCGTCTTGCAGTGAGAATCTTTTTGCGCTTAAGCAGAATTAATAAACAGCACAAGGCGACAACAACCCTACAAAATGAACTATTAATTTGTACCCTACTAATAAGTCCGCGATGAAATTCTTTCAAAAAAAAGATCTTAACTTTGAACTGAGCGCCGTCAATTTGCGACAGGGTGGGGCTGATAACGGGACAAGGAGCTAATAGCTAATGTGGACCGGACAATTCAAGCAAGCTAGCCACAGCCAGTAAGCTAACGCTCCACTGGCTAACTTGTCAGTGGATTGAGAGGACGCAATTATAACCGGATAAGACGTTCTTTTGAGAACGGTTCTCCCCGAAAAGAACGAGTTGACAAACCTTATGTTGAAAGCAGAGAGGCTTCCAGGTGCCTTGCAGTAAGTGCGTTCGTTGTGTGCTGCTGTGCAAGTATGGCGAATAACGGAACGGCGCCGCCCGGTACGCCACCCGCCCGCGTAAGCATTTCCGGGAATAAAGCGACGGCGAGACGAAAGGGTCAAATTTTTCACTTCCATGTGCAAAACACCGGAAAATTTTAAAACACCTGTACCATGATGATCATGGTTAATTGTAGTAGTAAAAGTGGCACACATCTAACCGCTGATTTGTACTGCCACAACACCTTTCTCGTCACATCAATTACAAGAATTACACATCCTTCCTTCAGTATTTTTAATAGTTTAAAATGTTGTGCCCCCCCATTGTAACCTCCGGGGTCACGTCTCACAATGTCGTGACAGCCTAAATTGGTGGGGTGGCCATTTAGACAAGCTGCTTAAGTTCCAAACTGTCGTTGAGAAATGTACCCTTGGAAACCAAGTTTATGCATTTGTACAGACAAGTTTAAAATATTTGGGCAGAAGAAAAAATCTATATGGCCCAAAAACACCAACTATTTCTGGAAAATATTGTATAGGTGTTGCTAGTCACAATTATATCATTTCAGTCTATTTCCTTTGCTTTCGCGCCATACCGTATTATACATTTCTATGTGTTTTGTTTATCACGTCCTTAGGAGGCACTTCAAAATGAACAGACAAACACAAAAAACAATTCTATTGTGTATTCATAATTATGTACAAAACCCTGGGATGTTCACATATCAAGTATACAGTACCAAATGAATGAAAATTCTGAAAAGTTTTAACATAAGGGTATGAAAGTACTAATTTATCTTGTAATTAAAAAAAAAAAAAAAAAAATCACCAAAGCTATATGGGGAGGAAACACCAGTGTTGGGCTCCCCAAAAAGAACAAAACATTAAATGGAATTGATAACACTGTAAAAATATTTAAAAGAAATGCTGATGCCAGGTTTCTTTTCAAAACGCTTCTAGTTGTGGTTTGCCTACAACAAAGCAAGAAGAAATAAAATACAATTAGTTTTAATAAGACAGTCTAACAAAATAAAGCAAGCGTGAAGCCGCAGCGTAGCATACCATAGCATTGTAGGCATCCAATTGGGCATCCAACTCTTCGGCTGATAGCTGGGGTCTGTTTCCTCTCCCTCGTCCCCAACCTCTTGAGCCCCCGCTGCTGCCACCTTGCCTTCTTTCCCTCCATTCGCTCCGGTCGTTCCTGTCAAACTTGGCGGGACCGAGCCTGCTCCTGTCAAAGCCACTGTTGGAACTGTGAGTAGAGCACAAATCAGGTTGTGGCAGGCAACAACCGCGGGACACGATTCCGGAAACAGCAAAATGAGTCAACGACAGTGGACCTCACTCACCTCTGTGACGACTGTCTGCTTGGCGAGGCGACTTCAGATGTCATTTGTACTATCTTCATCGGGAGACCTGACAGTGAAAATATGACAAAAGGAGCGCACTTACAAACAATGCTGGTGTTGAGACGAAAAGGTTACAGTTGTCTGCGAGCGTAATCACCATCAAGAGGGACTCCATTATAGTGCTTCATGGCTTTGACCGCATCCGCTGTATTTTCAAAGCAAATATCTGCACTTCCTTTGCTGCGACCAGACCGGTCGTAGTGAATTGATACTTTCCTCAGAGGCCCAAAATCTTCAAACAGCTCCTGTAGGAAGAAGTCAAGCGTCAGCCATTGTCATTTTGACGTCATTCAGGCGGAGAAGAAGTGCGGCGTAAATTACTTTGAGGTCTGTGTCAGACACTCCAAAATCCAGATTGGAAAGTAGTAGCTTAGCAGTATTTTCTGCTCTTCTGTCCGTTCCTGAGCGCTGCCCTCTGAGTTCAAAGGCATGCTGCTCAAACAGGTCGTGCTGCCATACGTCTGGCAATTCTCTGGGCTAGGATGAGAAAGAGTGGCGGATTAAAGACTACGCAAACGTGCACTGCGCTCGGTGGGCAAACAAACACAACTACACTATGGAAAGGTCATCCTTGGTCCTGGCCTGTTCTCTGGAGACTCTGGATAAAACGGTAGATAATGAATGGATGGATAATGGACAGACACAAGAGCTGCTGCGTTGCGAGCCAAAAAAAGTAAATGAGATTTTATCCGATAATTCATGCGTGGTTGAAATAACACTGGTCATTAGCAATATTATTTATATGAGGGCACTTGTCTTTCATCAGTCAGTTAATCATTTCAAGCCCAACTAAGACACCAATCTTGAGCACTCATTCTGTCAACATTATTTTAACCACGTTTCTGCAATCTGTAAATTAATTTATCGTTGCTGTTTTAGAACTGTCTGATTTTTAAGGCCTGACACTCTTCTTCTTCAGTAGCAGTGACGGATAATTAGGGCCTTAATTTCAACCAAGGTGGACACCATTCGGCGAGCATTCTTACAATGTTAGGACTTTGTAAAAAAAGTCTGCATGTTTTTTTTTTGTGTGTGTCACAAGAAAAACATGAATGTTCATAATTTCCCTTGTGACATAAAATTATGAAGATGGTCATGGCTACATATGGTTCTAAAACACAACATAATTGTAACCAGAGTAAAGTCACCCATCTTCCAGCACTATTGTTTATGGTGACGGAAGACAGACCTCTTGGTGTCAGTGCTGTGTGTTCCTCAAGCCCAGTTGCGTGAACCCGGGGACATCAACAGCCACTGCCTGGCACTGACACCGAGAAGTCCACTCTGTCCCTCTGCACTTAACCAAACAAGTTAAGAAGCGTAAGATTTCACCAACGTGTTTCTGTATGTCTGGCTTTGCAGGGAGAAAAGCTCACTTCCCTTAGTGATGCGACGTTCACGAAAAAGTCTTTTCGAACCTCTCTTCACTGTGAATGATGGGACTCAAAATTTTGTAGGGAAACATTCGCGCCCCCTTCCCGCTGTTTTGCAAAGCGCATTATCTTGGCCTATTAGCACCATTCAGTTGTATTTTTTTAAGCTGTGGAACAAGTGCAAGAAAAAAAAGGCACACGGGGATCAAGTGGGGAGAGAAAGAAGGAGCAGAGGTGGAGCGAAGGGGCTATCAAAGAGGTCATGTAGATGAGAAAGAACACAGACTAGATTTGATTGATGTGAAAGTTTTTGTTAAAACAAACATTTCAGATGCGGTGCACACATCTATGTTTGGCATAATTCCCAACATGCATAATTGTAACTACAACTTACAATATTTTAGAGGAAAACAATATTAAATACCCCATCACTTAAACACCTAATGAACGATACAAACTGCAATGTTTCACCCATCCTAGCGTTTATTTTAAGATGAAAAACATGTATGTTTAAAATAAACTCAAAAGCAGAGACGAGCCACTTCTTTGAATGGTTCTTTTAAATAAACAGTTCATAAATGAACGGTTCCCCTTAAAATGCCAAAAGCCTCATCAGTAATGCGCTTACAAAAAGGGAAAATGTATATTTTATTTTTTATTATTATTGTTAGGGTCTGTGTGAGTCATTCGGCTATCGTACGCCCAGGTGCGCTTTGGAAAACTAACAACAATTTTACTCCCGCAGGCCGCAGCTTAGATGCGCTTTGGAAACGAAACATGGCCCCATTAAATTTTACGCGATTCAGTGCTCGGTGTTAATCTAATATAATATGATATCAGCAATGCTGGGAAAGTAGGCTATGTTGCTCCAAAGTGAAAGTTTCAGCCTGGTGTGATTTACCTTAGTTAAAAAAATAAAGAAAGAAAGAAAGAAAGAAAGAAAGAAAGAAAGAAAGAAAGAAAGAAAGAAAGAAAGAAAGAAAGGAAAAAAAAGACAGTGGTAAATTGCAGATTTTTTGGCTTGCTTTTCCTCTCTCTCTCATCTCACACACTGCGTTTTTCTTTCTTTTTTTAAGTACACTACAACTTATAGCCACTTATTTGCGTACACCTTATGAATAAATCTAGCTAACCGAGCAGCACGCGATCGGAATGTTTTTGCTGTTCCGGGTGGCGGAAGACAGACTGGATCGCTTGTCCCCCCTCATCTACGGCCCTGTATGCAGCCTTGGTCGGCCGGAGATGGCTGGAAAACAATAATCTTTTATGACTCTCTGGCTACGACGTAAAAAAGGCGCCAGATTTGTTAAACTGACCGTGCGACGGAAATAATCACGAATGAACTCCGTCGGTTCTCCCCAAAAGAGTGTGACTTCCTTAGGTTGTGTAAAGTGATGCACAAAGAAAGATATTTCGACTCGTTCTTACTCTGGTGTACGGTGTGGGCCTGCTGTCTCTCTCGCGGTTGAAATGAATCGGTCGACTCCGCGCTCTCGAAGACCCACCGGCGAAACCTGAACTTTTACTCAAGCGGGACGAACCTCCGCTACGGCTTCCTTTGTTGTTTAGCTTGATGATGTCATCCAGGGACATGCTCATTTTGTCGACCATGGTGGAGCTTAAACTTATTTTGGGGAACAGCGGAGAACAAATAAGTTGGAGCGTAGCAAGTCTTTTTCGTTAGCCCAAGTTCCTATGGTGGCGCCGTGTCACGGTTAGCGGATATGCGTAAATAGTTTACGGAAGTGACGAACGTAACGTATTACTCCGGGGTTCCTCCCATTGGCTGGCTTCCCACCAAAACTTTATTGAAACTTGGAAACGTACACACATTTTCTTTTAATGGAGGACGATCAAACGTATTACGCCATATTACATATCGTCAGGCTCCTTAAATGATTGTCTAAATCATTTATTACACTTTTTTTGTTAAAAAAATAAAAACGGACCAGAGTCTTCTTGTGTGTATTTCAATTGAGAAATACAATTGAAAAACCCGTTCAACTACGGATGTTGTTGATATTAATCTGGAATGATGGGTAAGGGGTTTTAGAAAATTGGATGGATGGGTCGCCCCCCCCCCCTCTCTCTCTCTCTCTCTCTCTCTCTCTCTCTCTCTCTCTCTCTCTCTCTCCCTCTCTCTCACACACACACACACACACACACACACACACACACACACACACACACACACACACACACACACACGCTTTCTCTCTCACACCCTCTATGTTCCTCTAGTATATGGAGGATTAAAAGTTCCAAAATTCAATAGATCAATGTACTTCAAATATTAAATAAAAGCGTCATTAAAAAATTAAATATTCACTTAACTAAAAGTCATTAATCAAATAAATATTTCATTAATTAATTACATGGTTTATTTCACTAATGAACCATTTCATGAATTAATGAAACATGTAGCTAATTAATGACATGGTTAATTAATTAAACATTTATTTAATTAATGACACACTGTTGTGGCATGTCATGCATTTAGTTCACCTGTCAAATTCACTGTCAAATGGGTGGGTCCTAACACTTGATTGGTTACCTTGCTCTTCAACCCAAGGCAGGTCCTAACACCTGATTGGTTAATCTGCTCTTTAAAACAAGAAAGAGCAGTGCACTCTTTCCCCCCTAAAATATATATAAATAAATAAATAACAATTGAAGACAGTATATTAAGTGAAATGTAATCATCGAAACTTACCCAAAACCTCAAGTTAAAAAGAAGCAAGCCAGTGTAGGACATTGCTTTTGGGTACAACTTTTTAATAGTAAATTGCCCTCCATTTGGCTGGCAACCATTTCAGAATGTACCTCGCCTACTGCCTAAAGTCAGCTGGGATAGGCACCGGCAAGCCTGCAACCCTAGTGAGGATAAGCGGCTATAGTAAACGGATGGACGGATACATGTGTTGTACATGTGTACTTGTTTCTGCTTCTAAAGCACAAAATCAAATTACCAAGGGGGAAAGGAGAAGCAGTTTTCCTGCTTCACGTTGAGAAAGAAGCGGCAAGTCTGGTGACCTGGCTGTCAACTTTAAAAGAAAACAACCCTCAGAAGTGTGTAAAAGTGCAATGCTGGAACTACCTGATATTGACACTGACTTGGCACCGATACTGTCGATATTTGGATCAACCTGCCCACCGCTAGCAGATAAGCCCCAGGTTTAGAACCATAGGGAGACTCAGTTTGGAAAAGGTTCAGCCTGTTTTGACAATCTTAAGACACTTTGATACACAGATAGTAAAAAGACGGGTGGAAAGATAGCTTTTTATATACTGCAGTACTTATTTGTCATTCAATCGTGTCCCTGATTTCTTAAAAAAAGGGAAGAGGAATAACATCCATAAAGGAAACCATTTGAGGGACAATTTCCTTAGAAGCAGAAAGTGCCACAGGCTCAACACAACATGTAATTACAGTATATCAGAAAAAAAAGTGTATTTGTGCAGCTTTGACCAGCATTCCTTCATAAAAAATAAAATGTAAATAAAAAAGACCAAGTGTTTTGCATTCATTCAGCTCTCCTGTATGATGGTGCGATTAAGGGTGGTGCTCAAACGTTAATATTTGTAGCCCATTTTCCTTTTGATGTGATTTATTTTTTTAAACAAAAGGCATCGTGGTGCTCTAGGAGCACAACCCTATAGTGTTTGTCACAGAAAACAAAAAAAAACCAAGTTTCATTAACATCTACCTGTCTGCCCAATGTCACACCTCAGTGTGTGACTGTTGAAGGTTTTTGGTTGTAAGTGTACTGACGAAATTGTAATAACCAAATCCCAGCAACTACAACACCTGCTTGCACATTAAAAACATGCAATGGTTTGTTTTAAAAATGCAAAAAAAGTTCACTTGACCTTTAAAATTGTACACATTTCCCATAGGTTTAAAGAATTTACCGATATTGTTTCAGCCATTTGGATCATAAAATCTACACTGTGTCAACCCCACAGGTTAAACTGTACAATGTGTGAGTGACAGAGTAACATTAGCATAGAAAAGCATGTTAAACTCCCCCCCGCAATTTTCCTATGTTCACTGTGCAGAACAATCTACCATTTGGTTGGTATTTGTTGCACCACTATGTTAGAATCTGGAACTTTCATGCCCAAATACACACACACTCACACTCAGCTGGCCTGCTTCCATAGAGATTTGTTACAGATGTGGCGTTGAAAAGATTTTTGCTTCATCCTGTGACAACCTATGATTCATCTTAGACACACATCATGTGACACGCTACCATCGCCCCCATACTTCACATTACGCATGAAGTTTGACCTACCTAACTTGCCGATATATTTACCGTCACAGGTTAGAGAAGACTGCGCTGAACGAGAACATTTGAGCTTTTTCACTTGTCCGTTAGCTTCATTGTCTAGTTCCAGATGCCTTTTTTTATGTTGGAAGTTGAAGCAAAAATCTGTGCAATGAATAGAGGTGATGGTACATTTGTGAATAAAACATTATTACAAGCAAAATAATTTCAGAGTTCATAATTAAAAATAAGTATCATATTATTAACAATTATTATTACTATTATAGTTGTTAGTGATTAATGCATTGATGGCCTTTTTTTCTTTCTGAGTTCAAAGTTCAAACTTGATGTGATGGCAATAATTTGCCATGAAGAGTCAAGCTGGTCAGAATGAAAATATCGTTCCAAGGAAACAATTCAAAATGACAGCTCAATCATGTTAACGTTCACGCATGATTAGGTGTACCTATTCTGAAGTTTCTGAATTCTGAAGTTACAGTAAATTAGCAGATTGGTGGCATGTTACACTGTAATTGTTATTTCAGTGGACATCAGTTAAACATAAACATAGGAAAGGAAAATTGGACACTTTAAGTATGCGCATCACTCAAGAACTCGTTTAACTTCGATGTTGCCAAACGCCTCCCATACGTGAAACTTACATGATCATTTAACACAAGTCCTCCTCCTCCATCAGCGAATGCCCAACATCAGTTGAACATGCAGGCTTTCCGAGAATGCACTTTTTTTTCCCACAAACCATGGTGATTGTTTTGTTTGGATCACTGATTAACTCTATATAAAAAAAAAAAAAAAACGTGTACTTTTGAAAACAAATGAACTGCCAATGTGCAATATAGGCGTTGCAGTGGTTAGCACGTCCGCCTCACGGTTCACTCTTGCATTCTTGCATGTTCTCCCCGGCTTCCTCCCACACTCCAAAAACATGCATGGCAGGTGTATTGGACATACTAAGTTGTCCTTAGATGCGATTGGGTGCATGAATGTTTATTCGTCTCTGTGCCCAGCAATTGGCTGGCAACCAGTTCAGGGTGTCCCCGCCTACTGCCCGAAAATGGCTAGGATAGGCACTGGCAAGCCTGCAACCTTTGTGAGAAGAGGCAGCTCTAGAAAATGAATGGATGGATGTATATATTACTTATAGGGGTGCACATAATTTTTTTCAGGATTTACTCACTTGAGTACCAGGACATAGTATTCGGTACACACCCTGTATTTCATTATAAGCAGCCTTCCTCAAAGTCCTTCTTAGTGTCGCTCCCACATTAGCAGTGCACTGTCTGTGTGCACACAGTCGGTCCGCGTGCTCAAAAAGTTTCACAATTGCATCAGTTAAATTTTCACGGTTCGTTCAGGACCCGGTTTAATCGGTAAATGGAAGTCAGAGGTAAATTCTGTCAACAGTAAAGCTACAACGTAAACAGTCGGAAACGAGAATGATGCACAGCCCAGATAGCCAGTCCGAGCTGCTTCAGTAAAGAAACGCATATCCTCAGAATAGACCCGTCTGTGAAGAAACAAATATCCTCAGATTAAACCTGTCTGCTTACCTTTATGAAAGGCAAGGAGAAAACTATTACATAGAGCTTGCGTTGTTCCCGCAGTTTGTCTCACCAGCTAGCAAGAGGGCAATTAGCTATTCCTTGTTTGTCAGCAATAAGTTGTACGTACTCTTTTCATACGTCAAAAAAGAATGACAACAAATTTTCAACCGTGTATCAAACGTACCAGTTTTGTCTGCTAGCTGAGAACATGAGCGGTAAATCTGGTACCACATTTAGGTTTTCTTCAAGCCATGGCAGGAAATTAAAAAAAAAAAAAAGTTCAGCTCAGGCTCTGTGATTTTTTTTTTTTGTTACACAGGCTTGGTGGTTGTCATGGGTGAAAGTTAGGTAGGGTACACAAGTCTGCAAAGTTAAGCATTTGATGTTACGCAGAAGTAATTTCTGTTGCGTACACAGTTATGTGTATCCCATCCCTGTATGTGGGTGTATAGTATACAGTACAGTATATAAAAAAACAAAAATCGATCCATTTTACTATTTCCGTTGGGTGTGAGTGTGTTGTGTTTAGTCTCATATCCACAACCCCACCCCATCCCACAGTTGCTTGGATTTTTACAACAGGCAGAAACATGCGAGGTTCATCATCGTTTTCTCACGGAAACTTGGTTGTTGCTTTTATTTTTATTTTTTTTCTCAGAGGTGCGGCTGTGTTTCATTACCCCCCCTCCTCCCACTTGTGCGAGAAACAGCTCACTCTTCTCCATGTGCAACCCAGAATTTAAAAAAAAAATATTTGAAAGACATGGCTTATTGCGCGATCTTTGCAAGCAGTCCATCATTATTTGCCCCACGTTAAGTCCCAGTCCCCAGACTCCTGCGCAAGTCCCAGACAGCAATAACTGGATAGATTGTTTTGCCTTCAGCGCAACATGGTTTTTGTCTAAGCGGCCCAGAAGCCTAAACAAACAAGGCTTTTGAAAAACTGGTTTTAAAAAGCTGGATAAGTTGAATTATTAATATGAGGGAAGAGTTACATGAGAAAAATAAAGACCCAGGAGGAAGCAAAAGGCCTTGCTTCTAACCCTGATTGATACACTGATTGAGGTTTTGCGTTCAAGGTACATTTGATAAAAGTAAAACTCAACTGGAAATATTTTAAGACTAAGAGCCTGGCTTTTCATTTTACACACTGGTTTTATACAACACATTGATCCCTCCATTCACATTTTATTATGTAAATAACAAACAAGATTACAAATGTACAATATTTCAAAGTGTAACATGCCCAACACTAAAACGTATAAATATTAAAGTCTCTCTTCCAATCCACCTTGATTTTTTTCTCTGTCTTTCAGCAGCAGCTCCACATTTCTTTCTCCTCAGGTTTTTTATTGAAAACTTTAAAAGAGCCGCTGTATGCCAGGTTGTATGCTACATTAGAGTTCTTCTGTCTCTTCAGTTTAGCACCAACAGCATTGACAATGTCCTCCACCTTATCCTGCTGAAAGGGCACCTCCCTGACACCTCGCGGTCTGCTTGTGAATTTGGCCGAGGTCTCAAAAAACATCATGTTGTGAGTCTTGGCAAAATTCTTGGCCTGTTGCTGGCTCACCAGGCTATCCGCCTTCATGACATCACGGAGATCATTCTTGTTGCCAACCAGGAACCTGTTAAGCGATCAGCACACAGACAAGTCACTTCTTTTAAAATATTGACTGGGAAATTAAATAAGGCCTCACTATTAAAATACTGGATATGAATATTCAATACAGCGGGGGTGGCCAAGTCCGGTCCTCAAGAGCCACAATCCAGCCTGTTTTTGATATATTTTTTTTTTTCCTCTTGAGTGCTGATGAAGCCTTACGTACACCCTTGATGTACGAATGTAATTCAGTTTAGAATGGTAATTTCAGCACAGCACATAAGATACGTATAAATTTAGGTATGAAAATTAGTGACAACAGGCAACAATGGTGAAAAAGTGGTTAAAAGCACTTGGACCTATCATGTATTTTAATTCTTTTACTGATGAAAAAAAGTTTGACAAATGAATATTCCCCGACAGTGTGTTGGGGTGTAACAGCTTGGCTTGTCTTTCTACTGCAATTGTTAGTCCGGACTCTCGATACACGCAAGCCTACGTTGTTGGGAAATCATGTTGAACTGCCAATACACGGTGCAAATAACAGACTTAATTACCCTGACATGAACACACAGCACTCGATGCCAGAGTTTAATGGTTAGTGAGGCTCCATTATAACTGTGTCTTGCATAAATTAGCCACTAGCTAGCAGCGCTTCTTATAAACTGGCATTATAAACGTAAATGAGTTTGACACCTTAGAAAGCTGGACAGAGATGCCATTCCTACTGATCACATTTTAGCAAACTATGCTGACTCAAATGCCCTGTTTCAGCCGGAAAATTTGTCTCATAGGCCAAAATACATGAGGAGAGATTGAGAGGGAGGGCAGCATGGTGGCAGACTGGTCAGCACGGTTCACTTTCGGCTATGGCCCTCTTATGTGGAATTTGCATGTTCTCCCCATGCCTGGTGCGTTTTCTCCGTGTATTCCGGCTCCCTCCCACATTCCAAAAACATTGTTGGTGCTTATATTGGTCACCGTAAATTGTCCTTAGGTGTGTTTGTGAGGATGAATGGTAGGTTGTCTTTGTGAGTGATGCGATTGGCTGGTAACCAATTCAGAGTTGTAATGCCACACCTACTGCCTGAAGACAGCTGGGATAGGCTCCAGCACGCTGGTGACCCTTGTCAGTATAAGGTGTTTCGATAACGGGTTGATGAACTAAGGTGGGGTGGGGGAGTTTAACTTAAAAAAAAGAAATCAAAAATGATAAAAGTAGGTCATTCATAATTACGGCCAACTGTGTTATTCAGTCTTCTGTGTTTATGATCATTAAAAATATTTGATGGCTGTATCTCTAAAACACACTACAAATTTGAAAAGGAAAAACTGAAAAAGGAAGACACAAAACAAGTAGTGGTAGAAACAGACGGAAGACAGAAAGGAGGAAAGAAAGGAGGAAAGAAAGGAGGAAAGAAAGGAGGAAAGAATGGAGGAAAGAAAGGAGGAAAGAATGGAGGAAAGAAAGAAAGAAAAAGAAAGAGAAAATCAACAGATGTCACAGTTCAGCATTGTTTACATGTTCATAGAGTAGGAAAGTATAGAAAAACCTCTCATCCTACCCCATGTTGTACATATTTTACTCATTTCATATTAACCCTTTAATCAACAAAGTAGCAAAATTGCAACATAACACCTAACACATAATAGCTTTAGCTTAACCATTATCAAGCTCCAACCTTTTCAAACTGATATATGTTGAAAAAAACTCTGGCTACATAATAATAATAATAATTTTATGCGTGAGCAAAGAAGCCCTTTTAGCATAGGGATGCAGTGCTCGTCACTGATCTCCCACGGATAAGTACTCCTTCTCCTGTTTAGGCTCAAAGGCAAACTGGAGCCAGTCCAGGTTGACCTCCGGCGAAAGACAAAGAGCACCCTGGCCTGATCACGGTGCCGTTACCTGGGGACTTCCTGGCCAAGAGAGTTCCGTCTGCACTCTTCAACCCAGGAGGAGAGGCTGTTGAAGCTGGACCAGCAGGTGACATCGTACACAAAGAGAACTGCGTGCACGTTACGGTAGAAATGTTGCACCATAGACTTCCGGAAGCGCTCTTGTCCTGCCGTGTCCCACAGTTGGAGCTTGCGATACAAAAGAACACGCACAAATATACACAAAGGAGAAAAAATGGTTGATTTTGTCGCTCTCTACTGCAGCGTATAAAGAACAGACAAGACAGAAAGAGGAAATACTGAGCGGTTGGAAAAAGTGTTGAAAAGCATGTGTTGAAATACCCTCTGGCAACAAATTAGCATCAACAATACATTTCAATGAGTCACCATGAAGACTGAACAAAGAAATGCAACAGATATGACGTGTGGGCTCATCTTGAATAGGGGACACAAATATCAATGTTTAATATAGTAACAGATTTTTTTTTTTTAATGAATCATTTTATTAATTTCAGAACCTACAGAAGATTTTGTGGTTTATTGTTTTATGCATAGTAATACCACACAATGAAAATTCCTATTCTGTTCACTTCCCCAAGCAGACTACAAAAAAGAAAAAAAAAAAAATCGCTATGCTCTGAGAAAATTGCAAGTGACCTATTAACCAGAGCAAGGGTTCTTAAACCCTTTTGGGAAGAAAATTTTTCAAGGAACCCTATTGCAATCGTTTGATGAAACAAAATAAAACAAAACAAAAGACAAAATAATTCAAGCCAAACCTAAGTGCCCTTTTCACCATCAGATTCAGTTTGACAAGTATATTTGTTACTTTTCAACTATAATGAAGTTTAGAAAAAAATCATGCCTCTTTCAAACACCCCCCCCCCCAAAAAAAAAAGGCTACTGCCAATCATTTGGTTAAAACAAAAACGAAAATAAAATTAAATGCCACTTTAGCTTTGCTGGGTTCATCGCCTCGTTAAAAATATATTAAACTGGTTGAGTTGACTGATTGAAGAGTCAATGATACTTTCACAATTTAATTTAATATTATATTAACACAAATTCATAATTTTATTAATAAACCTAATTATTTCACGTACCCCATGCAGTTACTGCTTTACTAGGTCAAAGGTTGAGTCAAAAATAATCAAAATATAGACCAAAAAAAAAAAAAAGTCGACATAATATTTGGGTCAATTTGACCCAATTTTCTGAGTTGTTTTGTGCAAATTAACCCAATTTGAGAGGTTTTCTGTCACAAAATGACCCATTTTTTGTGCAAAACCACACAAAAAGAGTTACATTGACCCAAATTAGGTCAGAAGATTATCAAAACACTCGATCCATCTAGTCCTGGCTTGGCCCTTTTGTCAAATTTCAGAACCTTTGCAGCCCTCAAACATTGAAATGAACTAGAGGACTGTTGGCCAAATCTGCTCCTCGAGAGCCACAATCCAGGCCGTTTTCACTTTCCGCTCAACCAACACACCTGATTCAAATGAATCAATGTATTTATCAGGACTCCGCAAGGCATACTGAGAGGCTAATAATTTGAATCAGGTGTGCTTGTTAAATGTGACCTTAAATGGAGGTTGCATGCCAATGTGTTTTTAGGCCACACTGAAACTTCCTCTTATGACCAACTTGCTTTGTCATATTTTAGACAAGCAAGTGGAAATCAATAACTTTAACGCACTGGTGAAGAGTGCTGCAACAGCAACTCTGACATACGTCTCAATAAGGATTTGTGTAGGTTTTCAATCATTGTGAAGTTGCTCGATCAGCGTTTGTAAAGTATTTCAAATGCTCTTCTCACTTCGGTCTTAGGTGACAATTCAGTTGAGCATTGAGCTTCTTACCTTGATCATCTCTCCGTCGATGTCAAGGATTCTCTCTCGGAAGTCCACGCCAATCGTGGTCTCCACAGAGCTGGGGAATTGACCTGCGCAGAGTCGGTGCGTGAGGCAAGTTTTGCCCACCGCGGAGTCCCCGATCACGAGAACTTTGAAGGTCCTGCAGCCGCTCAGTATCGAGGACACGCTGCCCAAAGAGTTCGACAGTTCCAGGGAAGACTCCATACCTCTCGCTCTCACCGGAGTGGTCTTGTCCCACGTCTTCCTTGCATATTGTGCAGGGAGTGTGGCGCAGAAGCCCCGCCCACAAGAATACTTGAGCAGAGTGCGCTTCACGCACCTCAAGGTCACGCCCATCCGAGTAGGGATACAGTACGTGAGTTGCTCAAGTCGTCATATTAGTGACACGGAGTCAGAGAGCCGTCTGAATCTTGTGACGTCAAACCTATTAAAAATTCACTTGATTGAACACACGCAATTTTACTTTTCGAAAGTATGGGTTGCCCAAACCCAAATATCACCTCAACCATCCAGACAGCGCGCTCTCTACTGGAAACATGGCAGTACTGCACCCCATCCCCGTTATTTTAGTGAAATTTCTCCAGATTCCCCCCGAAAGAGAGAGAAAACATTTCGCGCCCCCCCTTACTTGCCACGCCCACCATATAGAAGATTATTATCGATAAAAATGGTATAAGTATACCCAAAACTGTATCCTTTTTAACACTGACACAAGGAAAAAGCAATACAAAAAACATAATTTCTTTTAGTACAGTGTTTGTATAGGTTAAAAGCATTTTCAAATGATGTCACTAAATTCAAACTTCAAAATGCACAACTGTGAACTGAGGGCAGTAAAGTGACTGAGAAAATACCAAAGATATTTGGGTCAGAAAATTCCAAATGATCAAACATTCATTTTTCATGAACAATTTTCTTTCTTTCTAATTTGTACGCGACTATGAAGTGTTGTATGTTTTGGGAAAAAATGTATGTTTTTCGTAGGCTGGAGACTGGGGCGTTTCCAAACTTTTGACTGGCACTTTATATAAAAAATGTCAACTACCACAGTGAGGAAGACACAAACCCCAGGCCTTGTTCGCTTTCACTACTCATTTAGTTTAATTGTGTCAATTACCAAAGCTTCTTGTCATTAGTTCAAAATGTCCTTTCAACTGTATTTTTTTCATGAATCCCTTTTCTATTCACATATCGTCACTATTGTCATTGTCATGTTCCTGGCTTATGTTCTGATTGTAGAGCTGGAGTAACTCACCTGACGGGAGGGCGGAGTCCCCGGCCGCACACCCGACTAGGATCAGTCATCTGAGGTCTTCTTAAGTGTGGTTACAGCAGGCGAATGATGCTGGATTTTCCTAGTGGTCTTCTTGAGCCTGTGCGTAATAGCAGTTTTTGGTTGTACTATATGAGCTGAGATTTTTCCTCATCCATTTTCAGTTGCTGGTTTGGTCCTATTCGACGCTGTCCTGCGGACTCCACTGTATTACGCTTTTGTTTGTTTTGTGTTGTTCAAGAGCTGACAATTTTTTGGGTCGCGCTTTAGTTTCTAATTTTTTTTGTGTACTTTTTGCTTCGACTGCTTTTGTGTCACTCCCTTGGTTAAACAGCCTTTTGTACTGAAAATTTTGGTTGAAGTTTTCCTCAGTGTTTTGTATTATCTTTTCCCATGCTGGGTGTATGCTTTTTGTATTAAATCTTGGTTGAACTCTAAAATTCCAGCCCGCTTGGGGTCTTTTGTCCATTTGCCTTCCGAGGTTAATTCGTGTTAGTGACTGATTACACAGAGAATATCCCAGCTGGCTTTTGATTTAATTATTCAAAATTCAAAACTGAGTTCGAAGAGCAAATAATTGACTCGCTGAAAAGTGATAGTTGTCCTTGTAGATTTCTATGACTTTGACAAACTAAGACCCGTAAATATTTCAGTAGCATTTCAAATGTTTACAAGCATGTTAAAACAGTGTTTGCGTTTATAAGGAAAACGAATATCAGTGGCAACAACAATGGTTATGTGGCATGAGTCTCATCAATGAGGCCCCAACCCTCCTGCAGAGACCTGCATTGTTGAGAAACTCTTGCTTTATCTGCAATTGGGGCTGCATAAAAGTCAGTGCTACAATTGCTGGACAATAATGTTTACATGGCCAAAAATGCTGGATCATTTTGTGCACACCAAAAAAAGCAGTTGTTTATAACTTTGAGTAAGCTGCAAGCGCTTTGGAAAACCCATGCAAAAGATTACAGACAATTCTGTTGTATAATTTATCTGTTTATGTCAGATGATCTAAATGTATGAGAATGTTCTCTGATGAATTGTCAAACTGTTGACAGCATTTTAACATTTCTTTGGAGTCTTTATATGAAAAATGGTGGAACAAGTTATGCATTTTTTTGTTTTTTTTGGTGTATTTCTATCAGGCTTTTCCCCCCCAGGTTAATCTTTTTCTAACAAAGGGAAATGTGTTATTGCATCAAATAACTATTTGTCCAGTTTTCTGAGATGATTATATTGACATTTTGAATTCAGTTTTTCATACTTTAGATTTTTATAATCACTGCACAATGACATAACTTGTCAACAAATGAGCCTAAAAGAATGTGACTCTTGTCCAATCAATCTTCTGTGACTCCTGACCGATCTTCCACAAACAGTTTTGGGGGTGCGAAACATCCTTCACCCTTCAGTCAGGGAGCCCTCCACACACACGCACACACACACACACAAACACACACACAGACACACACACACACACGCACACATACACACACACACACACACACACACACACACACACACACACGGTGTATATGGTGCTGATGGCGAGCAAGCGGTCGGTTAGGCTGGCTGTCGCAGCTTCTATCAACTGACTAGATGAGGATGATGGTCGATACTTACCCTCGGTCACCTCTTGGAGTTTCTCGGCCTTGCTCTGAAATTGGTCCCAGACAAAGTAGAAAAATGGCTAGTAGGGAGAATGGAAAGCCTTGGCTTATCTTCTCACGCAATGTAAAATAAACAAGAATGCAGTGGTTCCAAGATAAAATTTAATTTAGCCAGAGCACACATTTTACATGAGAACATTTTCAGATCTCGCAAAAAGTTAACGTTTTGAATTGTTCATTTTTTCTCAATTCAGCAAATGAACTGTGAAATCGGTTTAATTGCGAGCAAGGCTACGTTGTTGAATTGATGGCATATTTCTGCCATCTAGTGGAAGAGAATTTGTAATTTCACTTTTTTTTTTAACGCCACAGAAAATTCTCACTGCTGGGAAACATGGAAATACAGTGGGTAGGGAAAATATTCAGACCCCTTTATAATTTTCACTATCAATGCAGGCATTTGCCAAAAATCAGAAAATGATTTACTTTTATTTCTCATTAATGTGCACTTGGCACCCAACCTTGACATTGAAAAAACATGTACAAACGATTGCAAATGTAAGGAAAGAAAAAGTGAACATATCATAATTTTCACTATCAATGCAGGCATTTGCCAACAATCAGAAAATGATTTACTTTTATTTCTCATTAATGTGCACTTGACACCCAACCTTGACAGGGAAAAAACATGTACAAACGATTGCAAATGTATGAAAGAAAAAGTGAAAATATCACATGGCCATCATATTCAGACCCTACACTGTAAACCCAAATAAGTTGCCAGAACTAAAACAGTTAGGCAATCAATTGCTTAAAATTTTAAAGTTCATAAACTTGAAAATCCAATTTTCGAAAACTTAAAAGTTTTGATTGCCTGCCACTCGTAATAGCAGAACGCTTACGAGCTTTTGCATCATCTCTGGTCACACTATGATCTTATTAACAGGAGACACATGCAGTCATTTCGAGGCACTAGAGAGAAAAGTGGCCATATTAATTGATTTTACATACACAAATTCTATTTAAGTTTGTAGAACTTTTGTAAAATTTTGAGTTTACACTACTCAATCTATTTATTTATTTACTATTTATTATTCACATAATAAAGACAAATGCTAAAAACATGCTAAAAGCAAGTAAAATGATTGCATTGTATGCAAAAAAAAAACATGTAAAAAAAATCCCATGCTAAAAGCCAATGGAATAAATAGAAATGATTGCACACTATCTATGGCCTGAAGCAGCATTATTCAGTAGCTTGACGGAGACAGGGACAATTGAGTTTTTCAAACGGTTGAGTTTGCAGTTGGGGACCCTATATCGTCTACCAGACGGCAACAGTTGGTAGTCTGTGAAGAGGATGAGGGGTGGGTCGCTTATTATTCTTCGGCCTTGCCCGAGGACGGTCTGCTCATAGACAGACTGAGGAATCTGATAGTCATTCAACCCTATCACCTTCATGGCAGTGTGCACCAGACGAGTGTGTTTATTTCTTGTTGCCGTACCATCTGACCAGGCTCTCCAGCACCGCCTGGTAGAATAGCAACATGATGGCTTTGTCCACACCGTACAGTCTACGCAGAAAATACAGTCTCTGCTGTAGTCCAGAGCAAACACTATCAACACGGGTGTTCCAGCCCATTATTTAGAACATTCGGGTTTACATCCTGCGCTCAGTATTGATTAAGCGCTCCCTTTTCAGCTAGTAGCGCCATGAGTCTTCTCGGTAATAATGCCACAAGTTTTTCACGCCCGGATCTGGCAATTCCTTCTAGTTCTGTCAGATTGGATGGTGTTTGTTGGTTGACAGCAATATTCAAATCACCCAGAGATGCTCAATTGGGTTCAAGTCGGGGCTCTGGCCTGGCCGGTCATGAACACTCACAGATTTGTTGAGAATCCACTCCTTTGCTCTTTTCGTTGTGTGCTTAGGGTCATCGTCCCCTTGAAAGGTAAACCTCCGACCAACTCTGAGGTCCTGAGCTCTCCGGAATAGATTTTCTTCCGAGACAGTTCATTTTTCTGCATTTTGCTGATCCTCATTCGCAGACATGATTGTTTTTCTCTTTACTGTGAGACTAAAAGGAAAAACAATTCCGACATGTCCACTGCAGATGAGACCACACAGCCCTTTCTTTCTGAGAGCATACATACTTTAAGACTTGTAAATACTTGGGGCACCAAAGGTTTGGCCATTATTGCAATGGTATTTTGTCAATCGATGCTTTGTAGCTTGTAAACACTTTTAGTTTGTAAATAAACAGTAAACAACGGTTGTGTGTGTGTGTGTGTGTGTGTGTTTTTAATTCTCCATTCTTTGTTCTGAGCAAAAATAGTTTGCAGCTTGTAATTGGAGTTTTACCACTGGATTTTTTTGCAGCTTTAAATTGTCAATCAAAACTGACAGTAGGTATGTCGTGGGTTATAATTGTAAACTAGACCTACCAAGCTTACCAAGATATACAGTATGTACAGTTTGTGTTTTACATTTTTACTTGACTTTATTTATAATTTTCTATGTACCTGGGGCTAAAAAGCATACCACGGAATCTCTGAAGCTGTTATGCAAGAGCCTCTCAAAATATCCAGACTTCCTTCTTTATTACTGCGCCATTCCTCTGTGGCCAGCAGCTTCTTTCATGCCATATTTTTGTGGTTCTATAAAAGTAACATCTTGTATGTAGGCTATGAGTCGTACAAGCTTGATATATATTGATATATTGAGTGACTGATTGATACACACATACTGTACATGTAATGCCTATCTTCATTACATGGTGCATATAGACGGCCATTCACCCATTTAACTTACGATTGATGTTTTGTAATGCGTGAGGTAACCGGAGTAGCTGGCAAAAGCCCATGCAAGAAGGCTGAAGCCCAGATTCACACCCAAAGCTTTTCCGCTGTGAGGCAGATGTGATAATCGCTCTCATCGTTGCTGTATGCTTATCTCTATTCTGCATTATGCTATTCATTTTGAATGACGAATGAATGAAAACATTAGCTCCTCCAGCAAGCACATTTTTCCTGAATTTGATTCAGATTTTTTTTCCCTGTTCAAACTTGTTGTTGCAGGTCTCTCCCAATTCCCGTTATTTTTACACATTGTAATTACAGTGATTATAACATCTAAACATTCTGCAGCGCTGCAGAACAAGCTTTCTTGTCTAGAGGCTGCTTCGAGGAAATACTGTAGGATTCATGTGTTTCATGGAGAGGCAGTATCTCAGTCTGTAAGTACTTGCACTACTTCTACTAGTTCTTTGGAGTTGGGGGGTATGGGTAAAGTCCAACTAAGGGGACTAAAATATAGAAATGGTTTTGGGGGGGCAACCAACCTGATCATCGCATATGTTATTCCACAGCGTAAACGACACAGCGTCATTCTGCGTCTCTTAAAACACTTGAAAGATTTTCATTTCGGACAACAGTATGAGGGGGGACACGCCTTAATCTGTCTGAAAGGAAAGATAGTGGCATGGTCATTACATCATGACAGCGTAACAGATTTTGCCATTTTACTATTACAAGAAAGGCACAGAGACGAACAGAGCTCTCTACTGCTGTACTTTGAACATTGAAAATCTTGCCACAAACTAGAGTTGCTTCAACATTTCTAGTATGTGAGCTACTTTTCAAGTCATCAAATCCAAATAACCTACCCATTTTGTTTGTATTCATTTGTTTAAGATGTATTTATAACTCTTTATATAGGTGCAGAACTGCATGAACCGATATGAGGCATGCTTCTGACGTATGACTGACGTATGTCAATCAAGTGACAATTGTCGCAGACAATAGGCAGGCGTCTACTTGATTTTTGTTTGTTTGTGACCTCAATAAATCAATTCCATAAAACTGTGAGGGCTTGAGTTAATGACATGAGCATTACAGTCACTTCCTTTGTGAGCTACTGTTAGCTTACAATCTACCTTCTGAGCACCCTTGGTTTAACTATAAAATAGAATAGACACATATTTGAACTTGTAATATGTCCCCTCCTCAATATGATGTACTAAGCAATCTGATTGGACAGAAAAACAAGCAATCCTACAAATGTCTGGAAGCTGGGCAGCCAAGAGACGCGTTGTAAATGAAGATACATGTTGAAAATAAATGAATGCCATTTAATGAAAGTTGTAAACGTGGGTGAGTGTTTCTGATGGTGTTCAGGCCATCAGAGAAGGCCTCGCAGACCCCGACGTCACACCAACGGTTTTATCTATGTGGAGGAGGGAGGGAGGGAGGGAGGGAGGGACGAAGGAAAGCACCACCCTGGAAGTTCCTTGTCGTCCCCCCCATTCCACCGACTCATTTGCATGAGCAAATAACTTTCATCATTTGGATACGACCGGACAAAAGATTAGCTTCAAACTATCCTTTAAAAAAATCTTCCACTCTGACCATTATGGATGTCACCGACATCGATCGCGTAGGTGAACGTCCAGAGGCAATGAGACAAGACCCAGAGGCAAATGACGCCTCTTCTCAGCGCTCGTGTTCGGGACGCATTGGAGGCTTCATCCCATCCAGCTATCGCACTGAACTGATTCACCTTTTGAAGCTAGCAGGACCTGTGGTAAGATGCCACGCCATTAAGCAGATGAATTATGAATGACAAGACTTCATTTGGCTTTCACTGTGTGTTGCATGCTGTTTGTGCATAGGTTTCTGGACCAAAATGCTTGGGAGCAATATGGCAATTTCAGCATTGGATAGTCTATGATATTGACAGTTATCAAGTATGTTATCAAATATGTCAGAAAAAAATGTCCACTTATTAAGACAATCCAGTAGTAAAAACTCATTTTGTCTAGAATTAATCTGATGACAAAGTCAAAAAATCGGAAAAAAATCTGATGATAAAGACTCTAGTCACACAGCAAAGAGGCGTTCAAAAATCTCTTCATTCGTGAATGTCCCGTCAGTATCAGCGTGCTACAATGTATTTTCTGGAGGCCATGGACAGACCCTTGTATCTTTTTTGTAGTAACTGTACTGAATGTTCTTTCATGACACTTTGTTTTTAACTATTCCAGGTCCTTTCCCAGATGATGATCTATTTAATCAGTATCATCAGCATGGTGTTCTGTGGTCATCTGGGGAAAACGGAATTTGCAGCTGTATCATTGGCAATTGCAGTAAGGACTTGCTCCATTCCTACTTACAACACTTACATACAACACTGGGTAAATAGACTGTTGACCATGAGTTTAGAAAAATCTTAATTCTTTATCCCCATTTACAATAAATATACAGTGCTTTTCATTCATGTGGTTGGCTAAAGTTGAGCAGCCTCTGTGGTAGACGGAATGCATACAGAGAATGCATATCACGACGAGTCACCATTCACGACGGGCAACATGCTCCACCGTTTTCACGTCTTCCTTCCGCTCCTCAACTTGCCTTCCCACTCACAACAGGAGCCTATCAGGTCATGCCAAACACAATTCAACCAATCGGTGTCCATTTCAAGGTGTGACTGATCTTTGTTTTCCAACTCAAGCACAAGAAGCATATTAAGATAACACAAAGCATACATTGAGAGATTAAAATGAGAATGTGATTCAAAAACGTTTTAATTGTGACTGTGATAAATTGATCACAATTAATCTGTTAATCCGGCACCTCTAACTATAATAGGCCTTACTTCATTAACAATCCCTCTTTAATTTCAGGTGGTCAATGTGACTGGTATTGCCATTGGGACCGGCTTGTCACTGACTTGTGATACCCTCATTACTCAGGTATGCCTTCATCAGGATCTACTGGTTTTATATTTTTGAAGCAAAACCTCTAGCTGGGCTATTGGGTTGTCTGGGTCCAGTTACAAAGGGTTCAACAACGAATCGGTGTGTCAATTTCTCTCCCGTTTGCTGGTTCTGCTTTACGTAGACGATCGGAAGTGGAAACCGGAAGCGTGTGGGAGTGATCCTACAGAGAGGTGTTCTGATTCTCCTACTGGCTTGTTTCCCCTGCTGGGCTGTTCTCGTCAACACTGAACCTTTTCTACTCGCTGTTAAACAGAGCCCAAAGGTTGCCGGGTAAGTCACTATTTAATCCACCGATGATCTTCAGCGAGCAAGAAATGATGTTTGAGAAGGTGGCTACGGCTTCTTTAATGGGTCATGCACATGCAAGTTTAAGGACTGTGGGAGGAGACACCAGAGTTCACACGTGGCGCATCTCTGATCTGAACAGCCAAACCATCTGGCTGGAACGCCGACATGTGAACCACAAGCAACACCATTCACTTCAATGTCATTTCTGATTATGTGCATCCACAGGGGTCGCAACCATTAGGCAAATATGCAAATGATAATGAGGAAAAACCATTGAACTGTTTTTAGCTGCATTTAAAGCAAATCCCATAAAGGTGAATGAATAATCATTTGATCTTCATATGACTTGAGAAACAATATCAAAATCTCATGGTACGATATCGTCCAGGAATTAAAGCCACACGAAGGCCAGGTGCTTTCTCACCAACCTTAAAAAAGCCTGAAGGAAAAATGAAAGTGTAGAATATTTTACTGTCATTTTCACATTTGACAAAAGTTATGTATATCTCCATTATTGTAAACCTAATGCTGATCTGATCAGTGATTTGATGCAAAATTGGTGATTGGCTGAAGTTTCATAATTTGCTGAGCGATCAATGATGCCAATCGATCGGTTCCGCATATCCTATGAATGTTCAGAGGCAGAACATTACGTTTTTGTTTGCACTAGTGTGACTATTTATGAAACAAAAGTTATAGGAATAGGCGGTCCAGTGGAGCAGTTAGCACGTCCGCCTTACACCTCATATTTGTCCGCTTTTGCAATTGCAGGAGAGATCTGATCACAAAATAAATAATTCACTTGAGTATTAATAAATATTTATCCACAAAAAATAATCAATATAAAATGTCAGACCTGTTCTCAAAAAGAAATAATTAAATATATAGATTTGTCCATAGATTTGGGATCATCACTTCTTTGGGATCATAGTAGAAATGTGATCACAAAAACAAATCATTAACTTGACAGGTAACGAGAGGTGGCACGTGACGAATTGGGTGGAACCATTCTAGTATGGGGCAGAATGTGGTCTTTTAAAATAATGAAATTGAATAATCTACTGAACATAACATTTGTTTGATGAACTTATATTTTCCTGAAACGTTTCATTAAACAATTATTTTAAAGGGATATTTGCAGGTTTGTTTTATTTAAAATCTCCAGTACCCCCTGTAGTACCTTCAAGAACCCCCAGGGGTACCCGTACCCCCATTTGAGAACCACTGCAATTGAGCAGCGTACGTTTTACTGTCGACCTTTCCTAAAGTTGCATATCACAGCATTATGGTTACAATTTCGAAAATCGAGATACCTTCCAGATATCCTTACTTGACACTGTTATGTAACGAGGCTTGGGTTGTAATGAATGGATAATAATATGAATACTGATATGTACATGTTTCCATACCACAATCTCACATGGACGTTTGTGTGCTGCGTAGTCTGGCGCAACTCTATGTGAAGATCGTCATGCCGAGTCTGCCGGTGAGTTCACCTTTAATAATCCATATAGAGTACATCTATCGCTTCTATCATGTAAGATTCTGATTTCCTGCTTCAGGCTGCGTTTATGTACCAGCTGCTTGGACGGTATCTTCAGAACCAGGTGCTTTGTAACATACGCATTGTCACTGTTGTGATAAGAAACGTAAAATTACGTTGAATTATGATTTCATTAGAACGTGTGATGTTTTGTTTTTCTTTCCTGCAGGGAATTATTTGGCCACAGGTCATAACCGGTGTAATTGGAAACATCTTTAATGCACTTGTCAACTACGTCTTACTCCGTCTTCTGCATTTGGGAGTTGCGTAAGTTTCACAGAATTTTTTTTTTTAAAAATAATGGCCCGATATATATTGCCGGTTCTGCAAAGACAAACCAACAATTAGTCTGCTAACATTCAGTGGATACTGTTGAAATCCACATGTGTTTTGATTCTGAATACAAGGCACTCTTTTTGGAGGCATTTTGGTTTTGAGTTTCGGTTTTCATTGCCCCCTTGAAAAGAATGAATGGCTTTTTCTCCCATGACATTCCCAATTCAAGACTGTCTATCAAAAACTGAAGTTCACATCAAACAAATGTTCTTTTTATTTTTTATACTGTTATTATTATTGTTGTTATTGTTCTCATCAGTTATTTTTTGCAACGTTTAAAGCACTCGTTGTTTTTGTTTTAGTGGGTCGGCTGCAGCTAATGCAATCTCACAGGGTGTTTTGGCCATCGTCTTGTTGGTCTATATTCGCTGGAGGGGGTTGCACAAAGGCACGTGGGAAGGTCAGTTGCCCTCTCACTAACCCTAAACATTATGATAAAAGCATGCATTTTTCAAAGTCCCGTTCCATACCTTTCGCAGTATTCTTTTGTATTCGAATGTCATTTTGTCGTTTCAAATGTTCGACACACAGGATGGTCAACGGACAGTCTTCGAGAGTGGGGACTTTTTGTCAAGCTGGCCATGCCGAGCATGCTGATGTTTTGTATGGAGTGGTGGGCTTTCGAAGTGGGAGGATGCCTCGCTGGCATAATTAGTGAAGTTGAGCTGGGAGCCCAGTCTGTGATGTATCAGCTGACCGTCGTGGCTTTCATGGTAACTCAAATACATTTTATGGAAATCAGTTGTTGCCAAAGGTTGTGTAAAAGGAAGGTCATATGAAGATTTTGTGGTTTTAACTAAGATATTTGCTTGGATCCCTTGAATCAAGTTTTAATTTCACTTCATGTAGAAAAGAAATGGAAAAGTCCATTTTTCTCGGTAACTCCTTGAGTAAGCTCCAAAAAGCTGCATGCGTCTTATCAGCATTGCGTTGGCTACCCTGATCGATCCTGATCCTGATCTGGTTTAGATCATTGAAATCTGAATGACTCACATGCATTTCTAAACACGACTTTTTCAGTTCCCTATGGGAATGGCTGCTGGAGCTAGTGTTCAGGTTGGAAATGCCCTCGGTGCAGGAAACGTTGAGCAGGCCAAGCTGTCATGTAAAGTTGCAATCATCTGTACATGTACATGTTGTTAACTGTACTGATCACAAATTGGCAAGTTCAAAGTGGGGGAGTCGGATGTGGGTGATATTTGCAAGGTTCGCTTACATTGCTTACATTGTCGAGGGTGCTCACCTGTTTTCCACATGCTAGGCTCTGTTTCCACCAGTAAAAAGCAGCCGGGCGCCGCTGCAAACACTCAACGACAACCAAGAACGCTTAACGGCAAATTTGATAGCATAAATTGTTGTGGTATATGAACTGCCTTTTATGGAACTTAATGTGTTTCTTTTAGTTACTTTTTATTGACTCTTTGTGTCTACAGTAATCCCTCGTTTATCGCGAGGATTCGCGGGGGGAATAAGTAGCCAGCTTTATTTTATTATTTTACAATGCAATACTAAACTATGGAATAAAACCAAAAATCAAAACCTGTTTTAAAGCCCCAAATTTGTTTAAAACAATCATTTTATATAGTAGTACAAAGTTGGAAACTTTGTCACTCGCGTATTTCACAGTCCCAGCTATGCCTCTTCGTCCTGAACCAGCACATTGTTATGAGTAATTATTTAAACTCTTTTTTTCTTCGAGCAAGAAGATTTTTATAAACGGATATGCCCGGACATCGAATTCAAGTGAAGCCTCTTATATCATAACAATCCACTTGAAATTTCAATTTATTACAAAAGAAATCTAGGTAAAAGTCAGATTTCCAAAGCTGTGCATTTCTCCGTTGCTCTCGGTAGGCACACAGACGTGTGCGTTTCCTCTCGGCACGCCTACGATTCACGTGATTGGCTCACAGAGACCAAGCTGTCAATCAATGTGCTTACTAGCACGGTTGTAACGTGTGTGCTAAGCTGAGCGCACAAGGGCGGTTACAGGAGAGACACAGGCGAGATGAAAGCAAGCTTTTGAATCCTTTTGCCTTTTGTAATAGACAAGTGAAAAACTAATGCAGTACAGCATCAATATTTTATTTCTAGACAACAGTAAAGCCCCTGAGCAAATCAGGATTCAGAGCACAATGCGGCGTAAAAAAAAATCCACACTGTAAAAAATCCGTGAAGCAGCGAAGCCGTGAAAGATGAACGGCGATAGAGCGAGGGATCACTCTATTTCCCATTGCAGCTGCCGTGGCCTGTTTTATAGGCCTAAGCCTCACACTATCCAGAGATGTCGTTGGCTACATCTTCACCACTGAACCGTGAGTCATTACACTTTTATTTGATACATAAGTAACATCCTTGTCTTGTGGTTTAAGGATGACATGGTTAGATATACCCATCAGTTGCTCAATCCCCAGAGACAGTAACAGATTGCAGATCCGCTGAATAATCGCGACGGGCCGTGACTCTACACACCATCTGCGTGACTTAAGGCAACTTTCATGTTTATACAAGTATTTCAATGTTTTCTGCAATGTTTTCTGCTCTGTCCGCTTGAACCCTTATGCGGTATTTTGCCATACCGTCATGCACTATTCGCAAACAGTCCTGCAATTTGCAATTTTCTGTCTGAAATATCTCATTCATTTCTTGTTTGAACATACGTGCGCTCAACGTGTCACGGGCAGGATCCGTCGATGAGAGATGTCACCGTCTTTTTTTTCTCTTGTTAGAAACTCAGCACATTGTTTTTCTTTTTTTCAGAGACATTTTGAGAAGAACCTCTGACGTGATGGTTGTTTTCGGCCTGATGCATCTTGCTGATGCCATTGCGGTGAGAAAAATAATCACGACTGACATTTTAGCGTGCAAATAAATAAATAACCCGGCAATTGTCGGCACAGGGTGTGAGCGGAGGTGTTTTTCGAGGAGCGGGGAAGCAAAAGGTGGGCGCTATTTCCAACCTGGTTGGACATTATCTCATCGGCTTCCCCATTGGAGTGTCTTTATTGTTCAAGACAACATTGGGAGTCGTAGGTAAGAAGGAAATCCCCCAAAATGTTCTTATGCTGTATGTTCGGCAGCCATCGCGATGTGGCACGTGAGGTTGATTCTCTTGTTCCTTGAACAGGACTTTGGATAGGTCTCACCACCTGCGTGGTACTGCAGGCTATTTTCTTCGTCACTTATTTGTACAATCTTGATTGGAGAAAAGCTGCCGAAGAGGTGTGGAACGAAAACTCAAAGGTGACATGTAATCCAAATGATTTCCATTGTAACGCGTTTGATTTTCTCTGATCAGGCTCAAAGGAGAGTCGGGGTCACGGTCACTGTTCAAGACACTTCGGAGACGCCAGGCAAGTCCAGCTGCACAACAATGACATCACAATGTAGCAATTATTCGATACAGTCACATAAACATGTGTGAATAAACCAGATGAACCACAAAAACACGGTTCATGTTCCTCTGCATTTGACGGCAGACAGTGCACTGTTTAAAACGCACACGCACACACACACACACACACACACTAACACACACGAAGCCGCACATCTTCAGCGCTTGTCTTGGCGTAGTCTACACTAGTGATGTCAAAAAAAACAGCTTGCGGCCCCTAAAGAGGTTTAACCTTGCCCGCAAAATAGTTATCAAATCTTTCTAACTACTGAGACGTTTGCACTAGCAGCCAAATTCCAACAGACTTTGTAATCAGAGAAGCGGAGCTTTGTGTCGATACTACATAACATTTTGGTAGCGGTCACGTTTTCAAGTGGAGCGAGAGGCTGGACGCATCTTATTATGTGTTTTAATATATGTATTTTAAGAACGGACGGAAAAATGATAATAGAAATTTGAAAGATAAAAGTGAATAGCGAGATTTGGGTTGAAAGTCAAATTTGCCATCAAGTGCGCAACAGTATCGGTAGCTGACGCTTGCGTGTCAAGACTGCATTGCGAGATGATTCGGCCATCAACTGTTCAATCAACTCAAGTTTTGGTGCTTTCATTTCTAGACTCAAACACCAACCGGGCCGTGGTTCCTGGCCCTGCACTCACGTGTGAGAGTGCTGCAGCGGACCAACAGATTCCAAACCAGCACGAAAGTACAACCACCGTAGTCGGCCACGTTCTCACAGTAAAACAGCTGCTATTAAGACGTGGCTTGGTTTTACTTGCCACGGTTGCCGTCTTGGTGTTTGGAATCATTGCCAGTCACTTTTTTCTCAGACTACTGAAGTGAGTCTTGGGTTGTTTTCTAATTGACACTTAATAGCTGAACACTGGAAAGTGCGAGAACTAATTTCATTATGATACTATGAAATACTTGTGACAATCACATTGCTTGAGTAATTCATAGGTGTACTGAATTTGTTCTAGTATACATACTGTACATAGCAACAGCTCTGGATAACTTAGTGTTGATATATCTATTTACTAATAAAGCCACCTTTGTACTTCATTAATGATGATTACATGAACAGTGACTGAAAAGCCAAGGGAAACTATAGTTTGAAAGAGAAAATTGGATGCAGCGGATGGAGCAGCGGCATCAAAAAATTCCCAAAAGGTTCCCTAATAAAGATTGAGTTTTTTTTTCCCAGCTGACTTACACATGTGATGTTATCCCGGTCCGCCGTGATCAACGCAGTGAGCACCCCGCTGTTTGCATTTAAGAATGTATATTATGCACCTAATGAATAAAAAAATGAATTAAAAAGTGAGGAGAGACTGGAAAAGATGCCGCTTGCCATGCCAAGTTAACCTAGGAGGTAAGTTAAGTGCCATAATAAAGGTTTGAGTGTGTGTGTGTGTGTGTGTGTGTGTGGGGGGGGTATTAGCGATGAATTTAATTTCACATTAGTCTGCCTGAGACTGCATAAAGGTGTAAAATATTTTGAGCAGCAAAAAAAATCAAGGCAACGTCTGGATTCTATTTCATTACTGTGCTGTGCAAACACTTACCGGTTGGACAGTTGATGGGGAGCAGCAGGCACGGACTTGTTGATCAAGCCAGTGATGTTTGCGTGTGACATGAAGTTAATTAGACCTAAATTAAGCAATTTAGTCAATATTCTCAGACTGGCATCAAAAACACTCAATTATCAGTCTTTGGTACCTGATCAAAGGAGCAGCTTCCATCTTAGCCCAGCTGTCTCCCCATTGCAACGTGGCATTTTCTTCGTATGACAAATCAATCTTGCGAATTTTTCATCGCCGGATTCCCAATCGGATCACCTTTCTGGCTCAAATATATGTCCGCGTTGGCCCATTTCTTCTTCACTTCCGTCAGAAAATAAAGAATTTTTGCAACGACACTCGCAATCTGGAATATCACTCAGTGGGGTAAGGAATGATTCTGGCCAATCTGTTTCCAAAATGTCCCTCCTTTAAAACGAACTGGGGTGAACTTGGGCAAACTGTTTTGGCAAATACAGGACGAGAAAATAAATCAATTAAAAGTTAACTATCATACTCCAATCCAATTTGGGATCTCCAGAGGTACACTTTAACATGTTGAGTGATGGTGCAATGACTTCAACTGTCCAAGGAGCCCATTTGCATGGGCCAACCAACAGCTACACACAAACAGGGCAGAGACAGAATGGCCCGTTCAAAAGTTCGGATCAAATTTTCAATTGTACCAAATCTTGGCACGTTTTATTAGACGTCTTCGTTGAGAACGATTAGTGCTTGATCAGTGTGATCCTAGAATTAGGATACCATTGGTGTGCCTACAATTAACAGATGCAATTAATATCAAAACAGATGAAAAAAAAGACAATATTTTACATTTGTTTGGTTTTAATACAAAAATCCAGATATCTTACATTGCCATCTCAGATTTGATCTTTCACATTAGAACCCAAATTAGAAAGAGAAGGGCAAGAAATTAGGGTAGTGGGTTACCCCCCCCCCCAAAAAAAAAACAAAAAAAAAACCAGGGTGCTGAAATTTTTGCATTTTAATGTTAGACCCCAGAGAACAGGTTTGGATGACTAATTCTGACCTCCCGAAGAGTCATTTGGATTTCAATGGAAGACCCTTCTGCATGAGTAATAGTCTAGATGCAATATATATATATATATATATATATATATATATATATATATATATATCTATATATATCTATATATATATATATATATATATATATATATATGTGTGTGTGCGTGAATGTAAAATGAGACCACTTGACTCATGTAAAATCCCGACTGCTGCACGATGGACAGGAGGCGTCTATGATATTGCTTAGATCCGTCACTTTCTTCTTAGAGTGAACATGTCGAGTAGTAGTAGTAGCAGTGTATAGAACCAGACAAAACATAACCTCGCAGTTTTCATTCTATGCTACGAGCCGCTCCGTAGTAACAGACCATAAAACTAGAACGACGAGGGGAGCGAGAGCCTTCTTCCAGGTCCTGCGTCGCACGCCGGCCAGTCGAACGAATGCCCGCCCGCGCTCAGATGATCTAAACGAACAGATCTAAATTCACCCGCGCTCGAAGAACGTCCTCGGCATCTATTTGGAGCCCTCGTTAACTCTCTCTGCTCAGTTTGCCGCCGACCCGTTGGATCAGACTCACCGAGGACACGATGGCTCCCAAGTGACAGCCGCGTCTCGTTTTTTTCCCCCTCTTCTTTTTGAATTTTTTTTTTATATTAGCTTTGCTTGTAAAAGAAACAACCGAAGGGCTTGTAGAAGTGGCAGAGTCAAACTCCGGTGGTTGTCATCTCAGAGAAACCAGTCAGGTCAGTTTCACTTCAACATTTGCCAATGACCGCTGTTTTTCTTTCTCCCCAATTATTATTCAGTGTGGTCGGTTGCGCTATAAAAGAAAAAAAGTAAAATGGCCATTTTGTTATCTTCCTCCCCTTTATCACAAATAAACAAAACCGCACGCACGCTTCGAGACTCATTCATACCCATGACACACGCCCACGCAAACACACGCATACAGTCCTGATTTTCAGCATATGGGAAAGAGCCAAGCCATGCCGGGTCAGACCCAATTGAAGCTGAGCCAAAGAACGAAACATCTATTTCGCTTCCCGTGTGTCTGGCTCTATAAAATTACTGCCAGCCGTACCACAAGGCTCTGTGCAAGGCCCTATTCCTTTTCTCTTCCCCCTTTGTCTGGCCATGCTCACATCTCGTTGGCTAGCTCTTCTGTTTCTGTGGAAACGTCTCCATTAGCCATCTTGGTGTTCTCCTCATATCCGGGGGGCATGAAAGCTAATGTGTAGGGGTAAAGCTTGTGACACTCTGCGCGGTATGACTCGGCGCACTCCTTTGAGTCGCTCAGGTGGCCGCTCCGAAGATTCTCCAGGACCTCTGTGCAGACCTGGATAAACAAAACAAAAAACCAAGGCGCTGACGTCAAATTGCCGACAAGGCAAGGCTCCTAATATTTTCGTTTCTTTCAGACTACGCTGGCAAGGATTTCATCCTTCACGCAAGCAAAGACGAACCACCTAAAAGCATTTACAATAAGCAGAGAAAAATACTAATACATACATTGACAACATATAAACTTTGACAGACTTAAAAAAAGACATGAAGAAAACTAAAAATGAAAAATAGTTTTCAAAGGCGGATAAAAATACTAAAGATTGACTGAATAAATTCCTTAAACGACCTGAATGGGGGTGATTTTTAACCTGGATTTAAGAGCCATTAGTCTTGGCGCTGACCACTCTTGTCTGGAGTTGATTCTATAACTGCGCAGCTAAATGCGACTTCACCGTGTTTGCTGTGAAATTCGGGCTCCGCTAATGGACTTGAGTCTGTTCTTTCATATATTCGGGACTTCAAACATTCAATGATTTATCGAGCTGCAGAATTTAAAAGGCTATTCTCCAACTGTCTGGAAGCCGGTCTTCGAGCCAGCCTGGTTTGCTCTGATCTCTTTGTTCTACTCAGAACCTGAGCTGCAACAGTTTCATGCTCTTTTGTAGGATTCAAGTAAGAGGAACATTACAATCAAGTCGAATGGAGAGAAATGGAAATCGCATTTTGATGTGTTTTTCAGCTGATAAAAGGCTGTTTTGGTGATTGATTTGATATGATATCTTAATGTAAGTCAGAATCCATGAGATTTCGGATTCCATCTTTGGTGTTTAAAGACAGAGGAGCCCTAGTTTGATATTCAGGCGCAGGTCTGGGACAGAGTACAGTCTAAATGTGCGCCTGGGTCAGCGGTCAGCAACTTGTGGCTCCGGAGCCACATTAGGGTCGTTCATCCTTATGCTGCGGCTCTCCCTGGTTTGGATAAAATAAATAACTATGTGGACGGTGTATGGTTGCATTGAATAGCAGTCAATGCTGTTTGTGTGATATTGCCACATCTATAGGACGTGTTTAGTGCGGGTTTTGGTTCGGGAATGTCAAAACAGGAAAAAGAAATAAAGCATAGGCTTCCAGATTAAAAGCACAAACGTCAGATGTATAAGAAAACATGGTGGCTCCCAGTGTTGCCTTATCCATGAAAACTTTGAATGTTAAAGGTTGCCGACCCCCAGCCTAGGAGGAGTTCTCTCCCTTTTGCGCAAGAAGACTGGCGGGTCAGTGCATGACAAAATGCTTTATCCCCTTGTGGATGATGCCGTCTGCTTGCTTTGACTGCAGACCGCCTGCAATACCAACTTTGCAACCCCCCCAGAAAAGGTGGGTTGCACTAGTCACAGCATGCATTTGAAACATTTCATTTAGTTTAATTAAATGATTAATAGAGACTTTTTGTTGAAACTGATTGAGAGATTCACATAAATGTATACATTACAGTATGATTACCCGATCAGTTCAGAAGGATTGTTGTGTTTTTGACCACTTCGGCGGTCAGGGTGCTATTACAATATTTTTAAAATGATCCATCTATCTATCCCTTCTTATCATTCATTCAATTTATTTATTTTAAGAATAATTCAGAGGGATCGTGCCTCATTTACACCACCCCTCCAAAAACACCCAAAACAAAAAACAGCACAACACGCTACTAAAACATATCTGATAAAGATTAGAATGAATGGATTTGTTTAAAAAATTCAGGAAATTACTATCCCATGCAAGCTGTTGTCAAAAAACTGACCACCGCACCCCCCAACACATCCCCTGCCTTGCAATGGTGCTATCAAAATATTTTTAAAACGATCATTGTTATAATTCGGTTCCCATGCCACTGACACAGTTATGAATGAAATACAACGCCGTTCTCGTGCACACGTTGTGGAGCACAGAATATTTCCGCCTGGGCATACTTGTAATCCACCAAAACCGCATCAACAACACCCGCGGAAGTCAACACCACCAGCATAGCAAAAGAGACCAGCTTTGAGGGAGACTAATATCTAGTCCGCTTTTAGGAACCACATTAGCAGTTGCGTCGAGGAGCATAATGGATCTTTGGTATTGTTCAGGGGTCGGCGGACAAAATGTGGAGACGGCCCGCAGTTTAGCTGCTTTAGAATGTGGCGACATTGAGAAATACAGCTGCGTGTCATCTGTATAGTCACGACAAACGACATTTGTATTTTTTAAACATTTGACTTCTTCCAAACGTAACGTCACTCACATTCAAAACTTCCAATTGCATTATAAATGCACATTGGTAGTTTTGCATTTGAATGTGATTGAGGTGCACAATGCAAACTGCAACGTTAATACGCTCCGCAAACAAACATACCTGGATAGATCTGTTTTGGAGTGAGTCGTCGAGTGCAGTGGCCAGTTCAACTGCTTTTGACAGTGTTGACGAGTCCATGTACACCATCATCTTAGCAGCTGCAAGGAAACAATAATACTTTGTCAGGTGATATTGAGCATTCGTCAAATGCAGTGACATATTGGTTTTCTTTTCACAGTTGATATGTTTCAAAATCAACCCGATACTACTTTTTCTCTTCAGCCATTAGGAAAACACATGCAGGGACACATTTCTGAACATGATACACCTTATAACTTTTGAAATGTCAACTATATTTTAGATCAAGTCATAGATGAAAGAACAGATTGCAACAACGCCTGTGGCTATACCTACATACCACTTAGTTTCATGAAATGTAAGGAACCGTAGGCAGCAGTACTTAAATACGAATCGTATAGACCAATACATAATGTTATAAAATGAATTTGAGTAAGATTACAACAGTTTATGATGTAACAACTTTGCATTCGCATAAAGAGTAACACTTTATTTTGTTCTTTGATTCTATTTCATTAAAACAAAGCTGAATTGATCTTCTAAATATCTGACTGCTTGACAACTTTGCACGGCACACTGCTATAATCAGGATTTTGAACGAAGGACGCAACCGACTGCTTTTTGTTCAATGACAGCACGTCTACGTGCGGATTACAGTAACCATCAATCAAATTGCTCCCGTTGGGTTTAGAAAGTCAACTTTGATCAAATCGTAATCATGTTGCAAATGCAATTAATCATTTAGGCCAAATGGGGATATCATTGGCACAATACATGAAGTGAATCAAGATCCTTCTATTGTTTATATCACACCAGGCAAACTGTTTGCTGCAGTGTTAAAAAGTCAAGGTTTCACTTACCGCAAATACTGCCCATAACCGGTAATGATCGTGTTTCTTTTATGCTTAATCTAACAAAGGGGCCGTTTAAATGGAGTCGAATAAAAACTCCTTGAAGAGATGACTCAACAAGCTGCCTCTTTGAAAATAATTGGATGTTTTTAATCTTCTTGGCATGTACAGAGGACAAAGAGAAGGTCTTTGTCTTAACCCCTTAAGACCATGCATAATACTGGGGGACAAGATACGTTTGCGAGTCGAAACCAATAAGGAGGTGGAATTTTGATGAAGTCGCTATTTCTGGGAGATGACTGGACAGAGCTTTAGCAATCAAAATCATGTTATAATGCTCAGCACAGCCTTCACACCATTGTTTTGATCTCACAAGACGGTTCTCAAAACACCGCTTCATGAAAAAGGCATACATGTGTGATAATTTATCTTTCATCAAAAAGGCAAATTTATGCTCATACTAACCAAACAACCTTGCTTTGTGTATGATATATCACCATTAGCGTAGAGGATTTTTTTTTAATCTAGTGTGCCTCGCGGTGGAAATTCATGGAAGAAACGGAAAATTGACGCAACTCAGTTTTTTTTAACCTTCTTGGCATGCATGGAGGAGGTATTTGTCTTAAAAAATAGCTTTCCAGGGACTGTTTAAAATGTTTCTTTGTTTATTAGTGTCTGTACTAAATTTGGTGGTGCACATTTCCTAACGTACCAAATATTCATTATTTTGTTTATAAAGAAATTAGTGTTCAATGGGAAAAAATAGAGCTGCAATTGTAATACCGTGATATTTTTGTTCAAGAAAATTCTACTTTCTGAAACTGATATCGGCCCATGCCTAAGGAGCGTGACCCAAACAAAGACATACCAGCCAATCGATGTGGTATGGAGTTGGAGTGTTTGGAGAGGTAGGCCTGGTTGAAGCTCTTAGCATTGCTGTCGCCAAACAGCCGGGTGACTTCTTGTTTCAAGACTGTCCGAACCACGTCTGGCAGCTCTTTGCTCTCGGAGACTGAACGCAGGGAAAACGGCAGGGTGTAAGATGTGTGCGCAATTTGATAGGAAACCAGTAACACAAGTTTGGCAGAAAGGTTTGTCTCTCTCTCTCTTTTTTTCATCGCTTTTACCTCCTTTGAAGAAGCGTACTAGACACTGGTGTAGCCATGGGTGGTCTGGGTCGATGGCTAACGCCCTCTTCACTGATTGCAGCATCAAAAGATACTTTTCTGAAGGAGGTGATACACATAACCAATTATATTCTTAAGACTGCACGTAAGTGAAACATGTGTCAAGGGCAAACTAAATGATGGCAGAATCTAGAATAATTCCACAACAGTGCATTGTGTTGAAATCACAAACCTTTTCTGAAGTAGATTTCAAATGCCAGTAAGTGTGTGTCAATTTTATCTTTGACAAGGTGTTTGAGGGGCATCAGAAACTTGACTGCTTCTTCCAGTGGATTTTCTACCTGCATACATGAGGGCAACACAATGGTCAATATATCTGTCAAGATACCAAAAAAACATCTTAAGATGGAAAACAAAAACAAACCTTGACCAATTTGTCAGGAATGAGCTCCTCTTTAGGGCCCCCAATCTCTTCGTCGTCATCCTCTTTCTTCTTTTTCTGATTTTTCAGTTGCTTCTCCTTTTCTGCATTCTTCTTCTCCTCCTCCAGCTGGGCCTTCTTTTGGGCTCGCCGCTGTTTGTTCCTAAGCTTCTTCAGCTCTTTGTCCGAGAGGTTAGCTGGAGGAAATGAACAAGGTGCGTGGTAGGGGAGGGGGAAAAAAATCACAGTGAATTCCAACAATAAGCTGCAACTTCTAAGGTTTAGGATCTCTTTGGTTACAATAATACACTTTTCTTGTTATTATAATCTATACTGAGCTTTACAGTCTACTCCTCCTTTGATTGATATGAACCTGGAGAAAGATTCTGAACTTATTTTGGTTACTGCTATAACCTGTAACTGTTTTTTTGTGTATTATTTGGTGCCTGTTTTGACTCTGTATTGTTTTGCATGTGTCGTGCTACAGTGCCCCTTTCTCTCCTAAGTACAGGTATGGATTATTTTTTAAGTTGGTCTTCACAGCGGTGGTTGCTACCAACTAGCTTCACTAATCCTTGTGACTCCGTTTTTAGTGCAATAACGTCACACTTATACCATAATCAAGGAGTGACAATGTGCTGTCATTGTTTGATATGACAAGTCTCCGGCGTTAGCACTTGCCACGAACTAGGTGTGCATTCAAATAAAATTGAACTTTTTCAATGCAGACAGAGAAAAGATCCATCTATGCATTGACTTTTAATAAATGGAAATTTCTCAACAATGTAGGATTTCTATCAATCAAAAAAAACAGCCATATCAAGAAGAATGATGGGGTGAAATTACTTTGATGTTTTATTTCATTACAATCAATAAATACTTACAATACATAATCAAATAAAGTTTTCCTTTCTTGTGGTTGGTGTGCCAATGATTCAAAATAATCAATCGAGAAGCAGTTATGGTCCACTTAAATAAAAAAATGACACCTCAATAAATTGAATCACGAGACAGTCAAAGGTTCCCGCTCTGAGCATGTATGCATGTGAACGCGTGTGTTGTCCTGATTGAGTGAATAAGGTGTAGCTGAGCAAGTCCCTAAGCTGAGTTTGTTAACATGATAGATCAGCGGGATGATCCATTGACCTTTTTGAACAGCTCGCATAGGCTCATATTAATATTTTCTTTGTTGGACTTCCCACTCCCTGAAGAGAACAAAATCGCTCATTAATACACTTATGTCATTGGCCTTTCTGGGAGCGGGGAGACTGGGAGAGCACCTACGTACGCATTGATATGCCTAAGACTTCCCTAGAATGGGACATAACTGCCTATTTCATACAGTAAGGGGGCAGTTTTTGTTCTCTCATATTTGTACGCGTAATGAGCTTATGAAGTACTGCTTCTGTGGAACTCTCAGACTTCTTAAAACATTCATCCGGTTTACCGTATATACCGGTGTGCTCAAGTTACAGAATGATACTGTACGTATGCTTATTGCATGGTAATAGACATTTAAAAAAACAAAAAAACAAAAACCCAACAAGCTTTCTTTACCAGTGTCGGCCTGCAACTCCTTGCTGTCATCAGTCAGGGGATTGTCATGAAGGCTCAGGTATATCTGAATGGCAGTGACGGCAGCCTTGTAGTAAAAGGGGTGCATCCGAAGCACGTCCTCAAGTTTCAGCAGATCCACGTACGAGCGCAGCGTCATCTTTCTCATGCAGTAAGTGTGGAAATCAAACTGGTCGTCCGTGATCTCCACAAAATGCTTAATGGGCACAGGGGAATCAAAAGTGAAATTAAGAAAAATTGCAGATTAGACGCAACTGTAAGGCAAACACTGTTTGTTAAGACCTACCCTTTCAATTTCATGGCACTTCTTGAGAGCCTCTCCATACTTGCCCATGGCCTTGTAGGCAAGTGCGCACTCTGTCTGGAACCACATACATTGCATCTCATTCAGGTTCTCCACTGCTGATGCTCCCTCCTGGACAAATAGCAAGCACGGGCATGAATGACACCACGTGACCATGTCCAAGTCACACCAAACAAGCAAGACACACTGCGCTGACAATTGTGAAACTTTACAGGATATCAATGTTGACATTGTACAGTATATTTTGACACTTCCAAACATAAAACAAATTCTCTAAAAACACAGAATCGCGTGATTAAAAATGAAGGTATCGCGTGTTTGGTTTATATCACTATACACATAGGTTTATTGAAAGTTACAATAATTATTTAATCGCAGTGAAAGCCTCAAAAGGCTGCAAAACAAAATATTAAGTTAAGGGTACCACCACTTTAGTCAAGGCCTATTTTGTGAGTTTGTTTGTTTTTTTAAACAACAATTCTCTTAAAGCACAATTCAATTGCTATGTTTGCTATTCAGTTGTTTTTTTTTTTCCTTCAATAAAAAATGATTGATTACTTTTGACAGATTGATATTTTTTTCTGTGACCAGTATAGCTTTTGTTATTACTAAGCGGGGTACCAACAATTTTGTCTGCGGCTTTCAGCATGTACTTGTGAATGCCTTCTCACCCGTGTGAATTTGGAGCACATCTCCTCCGCCTCTTTGATCATGCCAGCCTTCAGCATGTACTTGGCACACTTTGAGTTGATGAATCTGTCAGCAGTGTCCAAAGCCTGCGCCTCATCCATCCACTGGGCTGCTTCTCGGATGTTACCAGCATGCTACCAGGGAATAAACATGCAACACCGCAATGATATGCAATGCTAAACTTACAAATGCTGGAAGCAAAAATGTGCTGTAGCAAAGGTTACCTTGTAAATCTTGGCTTTGATTAGGAAGAGCTCAATGAGGGTTGGAGTACTCTCAATGGCTGTGTTGATATACTCCAGAGCAAGTGTCTGTTGGCCAACCATGTCGTAGTGCTGAGCCAGGAAGTACTGCACCCAAAGCAATGTAGTTGGTGGCTCCTCTTTACCATCATCTAAGAAAGGCCAAGAAGACTGTTACTTTATAGATAACATCAACAACAAATGCCAATTCGACTTTATTCTTGGATGAAACGTGCGCTTCAAAAATAGCCCCTCTTGTATACATATGGTTTGCAGGCTGTTGGGCCTCAACCTGAATCCCCTGCTAAAACGATGACGCAATTAAATTAATTCATTAAAAAACGCAGTACTTTTTTTTAAGCAGTAAAAATATTTGCAGCTCATATTTTGTCTAAAATTTAAAAAAAAAAATAAAAAATTGAGAATTTTTGCCACGTGCTGTTAACCGAAAATAGCATCACATGTTCTCAGGGCTAATGTAACAACCAATCAGGACTCACTTGTTTTATGGGCTTGGTCAATTGAGAAGCTGAACCATGATTGGTTGTTGCCAGAGCCCTGAGTGTAAAGGTGGAAGGGGCCCAGGCAACAGAGAAAATTCAGAACCAACGTGGAACCAGCAACATTTCTATTCAACAGCTAATTTTACAACCCGTTTTGGATTTTTAATTGGTTGTACAATAAAAAAAAACAATAAAGAACTTAAAGACAAACACAAATGACATTTTGTGCTATAGAAACGCACCCATCACAAATACGTGTCATGCTAGCAAGAAAGCACCCATGACTATTCTACAGTTGGCTTGTTTACAGTGCATTTTGCATGCATGTTCATGTTTGTGAGTGGCATGACTACCAGACTCAAGGGGAAAGAAAAGTAGTGAGGATACTTTCAAATCTTGCAAGCCGTTTTAAAGCAACACTCATGAATATCTGAAACTTCGAAAAATATTTTCGTAACTTCTGATGAAACATTGATTTACAATTATTTGAATGATACTTGTCATGGTGTGAGCTGTCTGGAATGCTTTTTACTGGCAATAAAGAACTTTGAGATGGGTGGCAGGAAAAGTGCTACACAAAAAAAAAAAACTACAAACCTGATGGACTGAAAAATAGCACACGTCCATTCCTCCTTTCCCTACTGGGTAGCAAAGAAAGCAGTCGATTTGAACGTTAATGCGCGATTACTGCTATTATGGTAAAAACTTCAAAAACAACCAGATAAATGGCAAGTTTTGCTGAGGAGACCCCAAAAAAAAAAGGGGGGGGGGGGGGGGGCTACCGGAACGGTCACTGGCTCGGCTTTCCTTCATGGGGTGATTAAAGACAAGGAGGGCTTTCCAACCTATGCTACCTTGGTTGTGTTCCTGGTGGACTAGGGAGTAGCTGTCAATGCTCTAATCAAAATGATAGCACTAATGTTGATTTGTTCATCTCAAATTTGAGTGTAGGCAACAGATGGTCATTGCTTAATAGTTTGCAGTTCTACACTGACACAACCAGCCTCCAGCCAGGTACCTTTTGTATGATATTCACTGGTACTGGATATACACTGGTTCTTAACCTTGTTGAAAGTACTGAAAGCCACCAGTTTCATTAGGGTTTCACCGGACCCACTTCTTTTTTTTATGAAAAATCAAATGATTTATTTTTCTTTCAAAATGAAGACACACAGTATGTATGTTTACCAGTACCTGAACTGGGTATGCAAACCAGCAGATAGGAGGCTGATTCCCATCACTTTCAATGATGTGAATCCCTGCTGTATTTATTCGCCCACCACTTTATTTTATTGCTCTATATAGTTTGAATGAAAAATATTAAAAGGAATCACACGACGCACTACCACATCAAACACACATTGCCAACTGAGTGCAGTAAATTCCCGGCAGGACTGACCGGCAAAACAACATAACGTGATTATCTGCACTTGACGAGACAGGTGTGTCTTGACCTCTGGAGCAAATGCGAACCCCTGGGAACAACTCACCGAACCCTTAGGGTTTGATCGAACCGTGGTTAAAAACCACTCGTTTAGGCACAATTGTATATTGGACACTCGAAACACTATTCATCTGTCACGCCACCACTGGAAGCAGAAATGTAATTCAGTCTGAATGCAGGCAACCAAGAGCTCAGGCTTTCACAAGGAACGATTTGGTCCTCACAGCAAATGTGAGTCTTGCACTACGCAAAACGCTACCGCTCTTGTCGCCGCCATAATTAACAAAATCTGAAAGTGTTGCTGTAATAGTGCAAACTATATGAGAGTGCTTGAGGTTTATCACGCGGAAAGATGCACAAATGGTAAATGGTCTTTCACTTATATAGCGCTTTTCTACCTTGGGTACTCAAAGCGCTTTAAACTAACTAGTCATTTACCTACTGATGACACAGCATCAGGAGCAATTGGGGGTTCAGTGTCTTGCTCAAGGACACTTCGACACGGTCTTACTGGTCGGGGGATCGAATCCACAGCCTCTCAGCTGGGAGACAACCACTCTACCACCGAGCCATGCCGCCCCACGATTATTTGGTATGCATCTTATGTGTGTGCCCTTACCATTTTGGCTGAACAGTCTTGAGCTTTTTAATGAAGTCTCAAAGCCCACGACCAATTTTTCTATAATAGACACCTGCAATTAAAAATAAGGAAGACTTGTAAGGGGATATACTAAATAAAACAGATGAACTATTAGCTTTGGTACCTTTAGTGTAAGATGTACACTACCAGTCAAAAAAGGTTAGCACACGCCTTCTCAACGCAAGTCAAAAAGCTCTAATTTGGTAGACTGGCACAGGCGTGGTTGGTGTAAATCCCATCTTCAACTTCGTGCATACGTAAGTCTAGTTTTCCCGGTTTGGGAATTTGGTAGTCCACATTCAGCACACAGAGAGAATGGTTGCGCAGCGCAATTGACATTTTGGTGATAAAGGGAGGACTGCATGATGAGCAAAATGTGGCGTATCCAAAACTTCATGAGAGTTCAGGTCCATCCTGTCGTGTTTGGGATTTAGCAGACACTGATTCGCCTCAAAATGCTTTCCGGCTCAAGTGCCCATGGCGCATCTTGCAATTTCATGACCAAAAGTAGACAAAACTTTAGACTAGCTAAAAGCTGGTCTATTTTGTGGTGCGGAAGGTTTAACGCAAATTTGGTAGAATTGACAGGAGGGGCACAAAGATTCAACTCCAGGGACATGTGTGGTGTACTTTATAATAATGAACAATTGGCATGTGCCATTACCTCTGAATAATAATCAATTGCTAGTCATCTGAAAAATATTTTTTTAAGAACCCCTCTCTTTTTGGGTGAAATTGGGTGTCCTCCCATTCTCTGCCATATCTGGACTTTCTGTGAAAGTCACGTGCAACAAATTTAGAAATATAGCGAGGGGCCGCTCTGACTGCAAGATATTTGACCGGTAGTGTACTGTATATTTTATGCAGTGACGAGGGGAAGACATTTTCTATTTAAATATCTGTTATCACTGAATCATCAAAGTCACCTTTTCTTTGTCGTTGTAAAGAGATTTGAGGGTGGTGAAGACAGGCGGACATCCTTTACTGAAATTCATCCTCAGGTATCTGTCAAGACACTCTCTGAACTTCTCACCTATGTGATAAAGATGGTGTGTGTGATGACAATTGTTAAAGGGGGGAACATAACATGTATAATGCATTCAAATCTTCTTGATTCTTCTTATCCATCTACTCATGTTATAAGTGGAGTTATGATTAGTCTGCTTGGAGAAGAGTGATTATTGGCCACACCGGTAAGAAAGTTGAGAGGGAGTCGACGAGGAACGAGGCCTTTTGGAAACTTCTCCCAGGCATCCTCATAGATCTTAAATCTCTCCTCCACACTGCCTAAAAAAAGAAGCAAAAAAGAAATTCAAATCGAACACAATGACTATGCAGTTTTAAATAGTTTCGAATTGAAAAATATTCATTTTTGGTTGGTGATTGCATCAGGAAAAATAAGGTCTTACTTGGTTTTAATGCATTCTCCAGACCGTGATAATATGACCAATTCTCCGGGTTCCTCTCCTGCATGCGATGGTAAACATCTGTAGCCTCATCCAGACGCTCCAACTTTAATAGTAACTCTCCTAAGAAAAAAAAAAAAACACATACAAATGAGCCCGGAACTGAAATGATTGCAACTGAAGCATTTGTGAAATAAAATAGTACGACAAACCACACCCACCACAGCCACTAATTACGCGGCCCGTACCAAGCGGTATAAACATTTAGTCCCATGTACTACAGCAAAAATGTTGAAATTCCAATGATGGAAATTCAGACGGGCAGGGGGATTGTCTAATGTGGAGTCAGTGCTTTGTTGAGAGACTTGACTCACCCCTTGTCTCTTCCACTGCTAGCTTGTCACAAATCTGCTTTTCATAGTTTGACAGATGTTCCAAAGCCTCCTTGTAAAGACCCGCTTCTCTCAGCACCTGGTTCTGGTAAAGTAGCAGCTCACTATACTCGTAGTCCACTTTGTCAGGAGAAGTCTACGCATAACAAACATAATTTGACAAAAGAAGAGAAAAGACACTGCTAAATAAGGTGTGCAGGTCATGCTGAGTGGGTGAGGGTAGTATTAAAAAAAGAACTAGCATTGAACTTAACATTTGCATTTCAGAAGCTTTTTATTCCTGATTTGTGAAACTTAAAAAGATTCTGAGCAGTAAATTGGAGTGATTTTGGTTTATGAAACTCAATCAACAAATTAATAAAGACCAGCCAGAATGCTAAATCAAACAAACACATAGGTTCCAAAATCAGTTGAGTCAAAAATAACGCAATTATAGGTCAAAATCGGATTGACCTAATATTTGGGTCAATTAGACTCAACATTCTGGCTTGATTTACGCAAAAAAAAAAAAAAAAAAATCCAATTTTTGATGTCTCGTTTCAAACCAGTTTTATACAAAACAACCCAATTGGTTGGGACATTTTGACCCAAATATTGGGTCGGTCATTTTATAAGCATTAGTGTGTTGTTTTTGAAGTAGAAATCCCAGTTGAATGAAATGTACGCACTGCAACACAGACAAAACGATGAAATGTGAATAATCGAAAGACACAGCAAATAACTAATTTGAGGATTAAATGAGCTATGCAATACCTATATTAACGGATCAGATCAGGCCTATGAAGTGCGTCAAAGCTTACCAGTATTGCAAATCGCCGCCCTCTTAGCTTCCTTTTCCATTAAAAAGGAGCAGGCAAAAAAAACTGCAGTGCTTCAACTGCCAAATGTATGTGTAAATATAATGTGAGAGATACTGGGTGGCCCAAGATAACATTGCCTAGTACTACTTTTACACAAAATCGACTTGTTTTAACAAAATTCAAATTAGATTCTACCATTTCAGAGCCCATTCCTCTGTACACAACATACAAAGGAGAGGCCTTGTTGTTACTCAGCACAAAAGAGTTACATACAGTAGTACATAAGTGCAAGTACTGCTCAAAAAATTGGAATATCAAGTGGTGAGAGGTTTGCATGTCCCAGTGATTCTAGGAGCTAAGTTGTCTGGGGCTTTATGCCCCTTATGCGTCTGCTATTGTTCAACTCTAGACTCGAATTTGTCATTTGATTGAAACTATTGAGTTTTTTGTTGTTGTTTTTTTTTTTAAATCTGTTGTGCCACTAGTAGATTTTTTTTCCCCAAATGGCATACCAGCACTGGCTGAACGGGACAATTATTAGCAGCAATGTCGCCATGGCAGACATTTGAGGGGTTTACGTAATCCGGGAAGAATACTTAAATTACTTTTAACATAAATTAGGTTTGTCTTCATAAATTACGACCGCTACATTCTAAGCACTCAGAGCTTCAGAGGAAGGTGTGTAAGTGACAGAAGAGAAAAATGAGATGATCCCTGCAACAGTACCGTAGTAAGCTTAAAAAAAGAACACAATGCTCGTAGCACTGCACCAAATTTGCTCTTTGCTGAAATGTTATCAAGTAACTAAACCGCTTTATAGTTTATGCATCCATTGCACTCGAAGGATGTGGTCTTAAAGAAAACTGCGCAAGGTGTAGTGCAATTGCTCAGTAGTCACCTGACGTTTTTATCAAACATCGTAGTATCCCTCAATTTTTGGGTGGTTTAAGCGCTCAATTTTCTCCGATCAATCCCTTTTCTGCTGTTGCTAATAAAACAGTCAAGTTATTTGAAACTAATTTGCTAATCAATGGCAAGATGATAGAGAGAAGTGACAGACCAGGCGCACGTAGTTTATATCCCTCATTGTGCCATCACGGATGCAGAGTAAATGCTTAAAGAAAACAAGTGGCACACTGTGCTGGGTACTGCCGACATTTGAAAATGTATGTCCAACCTGTTGTGTTTTCCTGAACTCCTCAATGATCTTTGCTGCCATCTCATAGTCTTCCAGGAGATGATAGGCAATGGCATAGCCGATCCAGGAAGCTCGCTGAGCAGGGCGGAGCTGCAACAGCTGGTACCGAGTCTCCTACATGAAAAATGAGGTGCGCACATTTAATTTTCACAGCAGAATTGAAGAAACTTAGGTAACTTAACTGTATATTGTAGGAATTGCTACTGAAGCTCTGTGTTACTTACCCTATAGCCTTCGAGATCTCTCATCTGAATCTGCAGCAAGGACAGATCTCGAAGGATCTGGAGGTTGTCTTTGTCCCATTTTAGTGCGTTTCGGTAACATTTAATGGCCTCGTCATATTTTTTATCGGAGCGCTGTAATAAACCGTATACGTGCCAGCCTGAGGGGCACACAGTTAAGGAACATAGAAAACAAAAATGTATATCGTAACAGTTTCCCCAGGGTCAGGGACCTTAACTCAATTGGTGCCAAACAGTAAATATTTTAATCCAAGCGTTTAGTGTCAAGAACATGTTTTCAGATTTTTTTCCCCAAGTTTTTTTCACTAGAAGCGTTGAAGGAGTGTCTGATGCTGCTCTGTCGTTAACTCCAAACTTGAGAAGAGTGGTAATCAAACAAAACCACGAGGGGGTGGCAGTGATGGCTGATTTTGAATTACAGATATCCTGACTGTACTGTATACAACAGGTTTATGAAGATACATTGTACAGTTCCTGAAACTTAAACAATTTGAAAAATAAATTTGAACAGTTAATGTATATGCATAGAATTTGCAGTTATATATATATATATATATATACACATTCCATACATACATATATATATATATATATATATATATATATATATATATATATATATATATATATATATACATATATATAATGTACATTCCGCAAATGACTTATATATATATATATATATATATATATATATATATATATATATATATATATATATATATATATATAACTGCAAATTCTATGCATATACATTAACTGTTCAAATGAGATATACATATACACACACACACACATACATACATACACCATGATGATATACCTTTAATCAAATGCTAATTTAAAATATGTATTTAAGGATACAGACGTGACTCTTAAGGTCATTGCGCAGGCCTCTTCTGACGAGGTCATAAGCATCTTCCTTCTTCCCCAGACAGTTCAGGGTCAAGCCCTTCATAGCCAGGGTTTCTGGAAAGAACAACCGGATGCTGAGCAATTAGCTTCCACCCATTATGAAGGACCATTTATGTGTATGCATCCTTATACCCAAACAAGCACTTTGGCTACTGACCTCCATGTTCTGCAAACTTGGGGTTGGAAAGGATTTGTTTGCAGAACTTGAGTCCATTTCTGTACTGCTTGTGCTCGTAACATCGCTGTAAAAGAGGTGAGAAAAACAAGACATTGAGATCACATAAACACGTAAAACTCTGGAAGGGGAAGATGGCCACTGCTTTTTTACAAGGTACTACAATATTGTCGAGAGAATGAAGACTAGAGTAAATCCCAGTCAACTTCACTCCAGCTTGACGGACTCTCTCTCAGTCTCTCACACACAGAACAGAAAAGTGCATGGGGGCGGGGGCTAGACAGCATCAATATAATAAATGAAAAGCTCATCATTTGCACTGATCACTCTAAACATCAGTATGCCCCGCTTTGATGATAACGCACCCACGGAATCCTATTATTGTTTATTATTACCGGTAATTATGTTTAGCGATATGACTGTTGAGTAATGACCCAGGTAGGATACACACATTTACCGGGCAATAACTAGGGCCCCACACACCAAGCTGACAGGTTTTGCTATTTTGTCCTTCATATATATCTTGTAAACATATTTACAACATGGCCTCTTGGATGAAGGAAAATGAAGAGGGCTTCATCAGCATGTTCTTCTCTGCTTCATAAATGCTTTGTGTATGCGTTGTGTATGGTAGTACGACTGTTAATACTGTAATTAAAAAAGCATGACCTTGTGGTTACAGTGATACAAATGTCTTTATTTAAACTTTTGTTTACACTTGTATCAAGAAGCAGGTTCTCTCACAAACTTATGAGCAAAATTGATTCTAAATTGGCCATTTGTATTAAATATTTAAAATATAAAAGATATTTTGAAAAGGTATTTTGTGCTCTTGGACACAGCACACTGTAGTCAGAAAAAAGAGCATTTTATTCAAAGTAAAATGCATAGAGAATATGTTCTCGTAAATTATTGATTGAGTTCCAGCTAGATGGCAAAACTGAAAACATAAATGCAGCGCTCTTCCATCAGCAACACAGTCCCACTTTTCCAAAGTCTCTGAGATGTTAAAATTGAAAAAAAATAAAATAAATAAAAATAATTCGAAAAAGCGAAACTCAAGAAAGATAAATCAAATGTTATTTTGTGTTTGAAGGAAAGAAGGAACAAAGGTGCAAGTATTATGTACCGAATAAAAGTGTGTTAAAGAGAGCAAAAAAAAAAAAAAAGCCACTTAGCATTTGCAAAATAAAGTGTGGGTAAACCTCATTCACACTGGCTTACTTCCCAAAGCAAGTGAGAAGTCAACAAAAGCTCCAAAGAGGGGGAAGAGTCTTCCAGGCTGAAGAATAGTAACTACTGCCGCTCCATGGGACGAAGTACTACTATAAACATATGATTACACATTTGGATTACAAGCCAAATCAAGCACTTTATCATCCTACCAACAGGGGGAAATGTGTCCCACATGTTTGCATGACAAAAGCCTCAGCTTTTCTCACCTTATTATATTATTTACCAGTGTATAACAGCATTGGGTTTCTCACCTGCTTCCTAATATATACAGTGCTAGCTGTCAATTGAGATCCACTTTTAAAAATCCGATTGGCAGAAAATGTGATTACATTTGTTCTGAAATTACCGAAAATTACATTTTGATTGCTAATTGATTAAAATGTGCTTAAGAGTAAATAATGTGCTTGGTTCTATGAAGGCTACATTTTTTTAATTGATTTGGACTCAGCAAAAAGTTAGCTGTCTTGCACTGTGTGCCAAGTTTTTGCCATGTTTTGCGGGGTGAATTTGTGGTAATTGTATTTCACTATATTTATGTATTTAAGTTCATTATTATTATTATTATTATTATTATTCATACGTATCAAGCTTTGAAGCCTTATTTATATACTGCCCAAACATTATGAATAATCGTGATTATTATCTTGGCCATAATCATGCAGTCCTAGGATAAAGTCAGAAAAATCTTTGTAGGGGGCATAAATATTTGGACAGAGACACAATTTTCAGCTTTCCAGCTATGTATAACCCTACAATGGATTTAAAATGAAACAATACTGCACAAAATAGCAGCCAGAGGGTGACAATTTACAGTAACGTGTGACATCATCAGGCATAGAGGCCATCAAAGGACCCCTGATACAATCTTGTCGTCTGATCACTCAGAATGGAGCACTTTAAGCCATGTATTCTCTGTATATTACGGAGCCACCACAATTTGTCTCAAGGTGGCTCGATACGATACAAAGAAACACCCGATGTCATCGGAAGACCTACAGGCCACCAAAAGACCCTTATTTCTTGTAGCCTGATCACTGACACTGGAGTACTTAAAAGCCATATATTAACTGTATATACAGACACTACAATTTGTCTCAAGGTGGCTCGATGGGACCTGTTCTCCTCTGTTCTTGTCTTCATCTGACATACCTATCATTTTCTTGTTTTCTTTTCACTTTCTTGTTTTCCTATGAATCACGCCACTCTTAAATAACTCCAGAAATACAAAAAAAACCCAACAACAACAAAAAAACCCCAATAAGAATCGACAATCACTGATTAGGAGTTGCGATAAGTAGATGAGTTTAGTGATTGTGAGTACTGTGTGTGTGTGTGTGTGGGGGGGGGGGGGGGGTATCAGGTTGTAGCTTCACGCATTACAATATGAATCATCAGACAGACAAGTATGTTGCTGTAGACCATAACGATGGTAAGAGGAAACCTCATGAACGGCATGAATTAAAAAAAAAAAAATCATATAACTAGTGCTCTTGGTTTGAAGATGTAGTGGAAATTCAATACATTTCCACTGCACTAGCCTTAATCTTTAAACCAATAACACCATCTAGTGGAGTAAGAAAAAAAAATCACAAATGGTTAATGATGTTTCATTTTCCCATGAATAGTAGACTATACAATGTTATTAGATAATGCCACTGTGAACACACGAGCCTCTGTGCACACAGTATGGCATGCGAGAAGAACACTGCTGAAAGCAGCTCCAAAAATCTACTACAGAAGTCATAATTTGACACCTTTGTCCAAAAAGCTTTTGCTTACCCTAAGAGTCAGAGTGTGGTCACAGATACACTTAACTAGGACGCTACTGATTCTTCGGATACACTCATAGATCAATTGGGCAGTTTTTCAGATTGGTTTCCCTTTATGTTACACTAGTAACATTGTACTGTACAATGTAAACAGATAATTGCAAGCTTAAAAATTAACACGTAGAAAATGTATCAAAACTTTGATTACAACAATATGCATGATATGTCAATCAATAGATGGGTCTGTCGAGCAAAAACTCATTCATTTTGATTTTTATAAGCAATGCTCACTTGGAGAAATTGACCAGAACCTCACTTTTATATCTTAAGCCATGGGGCACAGGAATACATGTGAAAATAAATAAGACGATCATTTCAAGAAACACTGCCAACTCAACATACAAATGACAATGATTTGCACTTTTATAACTTCAATAATTCAATGCATTGCGCCACACAATTCATTCTGGGATCCAAGTGAATACTACTAAGTAACAGAGTTGTGAGTAAGCGCCACAACAGTTTTACTATTCGTTTTAATGAGGGGAAAAGCCACAAAAATATACCTATTACAATTTAAAACAAAATTACAAAATGACCATGTGCTTAAAACAATTCAGTGCTTAGGTTTTGAGAAATAACTTCATCCCAGCCAAATAACTGCGGTTGCCCTTACTTTAAATAGAATATAAGGTGACTGGGGTCGATACTCGATGAGAGTGAACTTAGAGAAAGAGCAGGCTCTTTTTGTGGCAGCGGCATGCAGTGTGGCGACTGTGTGGCAGCTGCCACCGAGAGCCACGGGTAGCCACACTTGATGCCACCAGTAGCCACTCTTTCCGAGGCATTTCCATGTTCGTCTGTGGCTGCTGCCACCGGTAGCCACACTTGATGCCACCAGTAGCCACTCTTTCCGAGGCATTTCCATGTTCGTCTGTGGCTGCTGCCACCGGTAGCCACACTTGATGCCACCAGTAGCCACTCTTTCCGAGGCATTTCCATGTTCGTCTGTGGCTGCTGCAACCGGTAGCCACACTTGTTGCCTCTCTTTCTGAGGCATTTCCTTGTTCCCTCTGTGGCTTGGCTTCACCTCCACGTTATTCTTTTTCGTGTTTGACTTGCAATGTATTGTTGTTGGTTTGTATAGTTGATTTTATTTCACCCATTATTGTGTGGATTCCTCTTTCGTCGTCGCTGCCGTTGCATTTTCCTCGGTCTTTTTTTTTTATAAATATGTTTCTCTTATTTTCATTTCATGTATGTTTTTTAGATGTACTGGTATTGTATCTTATTTAGTGTGGACTGTGTTTTCATTTATTCACATTTGTATTATGTTCTATCACGCAATGACCGGAAGAGGCGTCTCCAGAGTTACCACCAAACGAGTAGTCACGGTCGATGCAAATGAGTAGTCACGGTCGATGCAAATGAGTAGTCACGGTCGATGCAAATGAGTAGTCACGGTCGATGCAAATGAGTAGTCACGATCAATGCAAATGAGAAGCCACGAGCTATCCAATGAGCTGCAAGCAATGGCCGACATTTCACCGGCTATCCAATGCGCGGCAGGTAATGGCTGACTGGGCGTCGCTATGTTGTAATACGGGGACTCCCGTCGCCCAGCTGTCCAGTGAGCTGCAAGCAATGGCGGACGGGGCGTCTCCCGACGTGTCCTGAGCATGCAAATTAGTAGGCTGTTACCAGTATGTTGCTCAGTTTTTAAGTTTTTGGTTGTGTCCCCCTAGCGTATTGTGTTCTTTTATATTAATAATAATAATTAATTGCGAATGCGTGTTGCTAAACGTCTTAGTTTCAATTAATATGACATTTTGCTATGTCGGCCATTGCTTGCAGCTCATTGGATAGCTCGTGGCGTCTCATTTGCATCGATCGTGACTACTCATTTGCATCGACCGTGACTACTCATTTGCATCGATCGTGACTACTCGTTTGCATCCATCGCGACTCCTTTTTTTTTATTATTATTATTAATATAAAAGAATGCAATACAATGCAAAAATTAACAAAAAAAACAACAACGCTAGGGGGACACAACCAAAAACTTAAAAACGGAGCAACATACTGGTAACAGCCTACTAATTTGCATGCTCAGGACACGTCGGGAGACGCCTCGTCCGCCATTGCTTGCAGCTCACTGGACAGCTGGGCGACGGGGAGTCCCCGTATTACAGTATAGCGACGCCCAGTCAGCCATTACCTGCCGCGCATTGGATAGCCGGTGAAATGTCGGCCATTGCTTGCAGCTCATTGGATAGCTCGTGGCTTCTCATTTGCATCGATCGTGACTACTCATTTGCATCGACCGTGACTACTCATTTGCATCGACCGTGACTACTCATTTGCATCGACCGTGACTACTCGTTTGCATCGCTCGTAGTAACTCTGGAGACGCCTCTTCCGGTCATTGCGTGATAGAACATAATACAAATGTGAATAAATGAAAACACAGTCCACACTAAATAAGATACAATACCAGTACATCTAAAAAACATACATGAAATGAAAATAAGAGAAACATATTTATAAAAAAAAAAGACCGAGGAAAATGCAACGGCAGCGACGACGAAAGAGGAATCCACACAATAATGGGTGAAATAAAATCAACTATACAAACCAACAACAATACATTGCAAGTCAAACACGAAAAAGAATAACGTGGAGGTGAAGCCAAGCCACAGAGGGAACAAGGAAATGCCTCAGAAAGAGAGGCAACAAGTGTGGCTACCGGTTGCAGCAGCCACAGACGAACATGGAAATGCCTCGGAAAGAGTGGCTACTGGTGGCATCAAGTGTGGCTACCGGTGGCAGCAGCCACAGACGAACATGGAAATGCCTCGGAAAGAGTGGCTACTGGTGGCATCAAGTGTGGCTACCGGTGGCAGCAGCCACAGACGAACATGGAAATGCCTCGGAAAGAGTGGCTACTGGTGGCATCAAGTGTGGCTACCCGTGGCTCTCGGTGGCAGCTGCCACACAGTCGCCACACTGCATGCCGCTGCCACAAAAAGAGCCTGCTCTTACTGTGAACTTAAGTGTGAGATGACGTCAAACTGGAACGTGCGGACAGTTCAAGCCCAAACAGCATGCTTCCACTCTCTAGACATGTTGTTCGCCAACGTTCGACACACTTATCAGTCAGCGAGTGTTGTGTGTACGCATGCCGCAAAGATCGACAACTCTTTTTAACGCCCAAACGACAGAGCGACGCTGTGTACATTCCGCAAATGACTTAGGAACAACAAAACATGGGCAGGGGGGCGAGAGCACGGGTGGTAGCTTGCTAGCTGCCAAAGTACAGCAGGCAGGCCCGAAGGTGCTACAGAATTGCTGACACAATCATGCAGGAGATAACTTACTCGCAACTTTCCCCTCGGCTCACACTTGAACCGAAAACTCGACTACGCCAAACTCACGATACTACCTTTAAGCCACAAAGGGAAAGCATAGCATTGCCCAAAGATTGAGAGCGATAAACGACCAAATTGTTGCGATAAGGTACATAGCTAGTATGCTAGCCCGAACATGGGAGCGAACGTCACGTTTCTTTAGCGGTTAATATGTTTCAAGTTAAGTTACACCACCACGAAGCAAACCATGAAAACATCTTCTATGCCACTACAGCACATCAAACGAAGAAGTCGCAAAATACTACCGTTAATTTCCTTGCATTTGTTGTACCACGAGACAAACTCGTAGCTTTCATTAGCTCGTAAGCCACTATTGGGACCGTGCGTTTATTCCTAACCGGTGATGTTTGACACACACTACGTTGCTTGGAGCTCGTTCTTGCATGTAGATAGTTTTGCCGAAATGATTTCTAGTTGGGGGCCAGGATCACAACAAAGCAGCGGCCAACCATTTTGGTTACGTTCAAGTGACAGCGATGTTCAGGGCCGGTTTAGCTAACCCATTCAACGATTCCATTTTGCTAGCTCATGTTGCTAACAGCCCGAGTGCCAACGACCGGGTGGATGTGTAAATTCGCCAGCATCCCCGCTCATTGTAATGCCACTTCTGAGAGGTCAACTCACCAAAATCCTCTTAAAGAGAGCGTTCTCTTTTGGTGGTAAAGTAACTGTCGGCATTGTAGCGAGCAGATGAGATCAGTTCCCCTCGACCTCAGCACATGTAACGTTAGCTAATGCTAGCGCAAACAGGCAAGACGAGTAGAGCCGAGTGACGGACGGGCCCGGCTGCTTGCCCGAGGCGCCCCAGTTCGATTACTCGGCTTTCTGCCTCGTCCCCTGACTCACTGACGGAACCCTAACGCCTTCAAAATGGCGGCGACGCTGCCTGGTGCATTGAAGACGGGCGTGGACGTTGTATTTTGGACCACCAATTTGGCGGGCAGGTGGCGGTGCTGAATTGACAGCTAAAATGGACGTGGACATGTTTTGTTCTTCACGCCTTTCCAAAAATGGATTTGTGATAGCATCACATTACGCGATGGAAAATTTGCCGTGTTTTATTTTTTTTACGTATTTACATTCGATTTAATATTATTGTATTTCAAATAAATTCATGTTATATTTTCAGCATTTTAACTCATAGATTGATAAATAACACGTTCACAGAAACAGTTAAGTTTGTAGTTGTCTTACTTTTATCCTTGTTTTCCCCCAGAGCTATATAAACGAGCGAGACGGAGACAAGCGAGAATAAAAGAAAACTCCAATGCAATAATGTAGCACGTTCATTTTAACGGAACAGACCTAAACTGAAATTGCACAGTTCCACCCTGCGTCCTCCAGATGGCGTCATCTCGACAAAAAAAAAAAGCTGAAACCACCGAGCCGCACACAATGTCAGCAAGTCGTTAGTGCATTGCCGTTTGACTTGTATGAGGGGATGTAAGTATATGTAGATTATGGAAATACATTTAAAAACGGCGATTGGGTTAAAACGGGGATCTTATCTGACACTCAGAAACATGATTATCAAGTAATGAAACGGAACGATAAAGGCATCCAGTTGTAATAAGACAAGTATAAACAGATGATTCTAGGAGAGGAAGATTAAAAAGAGAGTGTTGTTTTATTCACGGTCGTAGACAGCTTGGGCCTTGCTCTGCAGTTATCTGGTGGCCTCTTACTCCTACACCACAACAATGGCTCCTGCTACCACATTCATCACCTTGACACCACGCACGCCCGCCCTCACACACGCGTGCACGCGCGCGGCGCACTCCCCTCCCCCAGCCTACAGGCGTGTGCGGTTTCACTCTGGTCCACCCACAGTACATTTCCTCACCCTATTAGCCTGTGAAAGGGAGAGAGAGAGAATGATCTTTCTCTCTTTGCTACACATCATTTATCGTGCTGTATGGAAGTCATAACAGTAACTCTGGAGTGGGGGCTGAGCTGATAGCCTGTGTTAGAAACGTTTGCCTACAGGAAAATATGAGCTATTAGTTTGGACCCACAACCGCCTCCACGTCTGCGCTGCTGATGGTCCACTAAACTGCCAGCTGCAGATCCTTCACCCCCCAGCACTTGACTGAAATTCTTTGCTGAAATGACTGTCTCTTATCATATCTTATGTGCTCAAACTACCCAACAAAAACGCATAGACCAGCGTGGTTTTGTTGTGTTGTTGTCCTCGTGTCACCAACATGAGCAAAAACAAGCCTAACCCGTAATGACAGTGGAACTGTCACTTAGCATCCTTAATCAGTGATTCAGTATGGTTAGTTAACCCCTGGGTGAAATTTTGACCCAACTTGGGCTTTTAGATATTTTTGATGCATGGAAAAGTATATAATAAAAACACTAGGAGGCTAAAATATTGCAAAGTTTGTCAAAACATATCGACTTGACATGCCACCCTGCTGTCCCTTCTAAATGCTTGCAAACGGGAGGTTGAGAGTTACACCCTGCAAACGTCAAATTTAGCTCAGTCAAGGCTCATTGACTGCCATTAAAAATTGGAAATATTGTCAATTTTGGACATATTGAAATCCTGATTTTTTTTCATGCATTTCCCCCGTTTTATGCATTAATCCTTTCAACGGCAACACACGAACAAGGTACAATAGAAAGTTTTGTGTTGAGACCCCAAAACCACCGGAGGCTGCTAGCCGAGGACATTTGCAAACCTTTCAATGACTTCATTAAGTGGCTTAGCCTGACTGCCGTAATGCAAAGTTTTTGCTATGCTTTGTCGGACTTGTAGCTTTACAAAAGTCTTTGATCCAAGAACCAAATGTTGCAGGAATTTTTTTTACTTTGCTGCAGGGAAACGTTTTATTTCATGCAATGTATAACAATATACGTATTTGCATATTCCCATCTGTGAAATCTGCAGCATTGAGTAGCTATTAGTCTCTTTTTTTTCCTCATAAAATGAACATTCTTCTAAGCGAACCAGCCTTGGAATATACTGTATATATGTAAACGTACGTATGGATAAGGCGGATTCCACTGAACATTTTAATGGCTTGAAAGTAAAACTATACTGTATTTATATTTGACAATGTCATGAGCCTTTCAAAGTCAGCACAAGTTGGGTGACAATAAAGCCAGATTAGTGAAAAATCCTCAGACACCCAGGGGTGAAAGGCGATGTGCTGATATTTGGAACTATGTAAAGGAGGAGCGAGGATGACTAACTGGAACACTGCTCCGAGAAAAAAACTTAAGAAATAACTGCTTAAGGTCAATGCGTTGCCGTTTATGTATTATATGTTGTGTTTATTTTGAAGTTATCTTACGAAACATGTTGGTGGCGTGTTAAGTGTCTCGGATTGAATCGAGCAAAACCTGGTACTCTTCAATGCAAATGAACTGTTGTTGAATGGGTGACCATTAGCGGGCGCTTGATTGTCAGTGATTGCATATGTTTATACGAGGCGCAAATTCCCAAATTTATATCGCAAAGAGCGATTTGAAACCGCTTATTTCTACCCTTGTAATTAGAAGACGCATGAGTGTTTTATTGAATTTGCATATTTTCATTGTACAGTATAATGCACATAAGATGCATAGTACTTTACGTAAGGTCAAATGTCGTAATATGTAAACCCTTATTATGCACTTGAAGGCAGTTACATGACTAATGCACTGAAACATATTTTAATACCCTAATAGTCTGAAATACCTTCATAGGTATAAATATTAAATGTAAGCAATTGTCTTTATAGATGTCAATATGATATTAAAAAATTACTAATGCATTAGTTTGTTAAATCACATGAAACATCTTATTTTGCATATGTATAAATAAATAAAAAGTTGTGTTCTTTTGGCATGAAGGGGGTCATAATTGGTCAATTGGTGTTGTGACGTGTACTTGCTTAGTTGTTGCATTTGTATTCACCCAAAATCTGTATGTGTCTGTGCATTCCTCTTTGCACTTGCCTGCTTACACCATTGTTGGGAGTAATGCGTTACAAAAGTAATGTAATTACTATCATGCATTACGTTTTGCAGTAACTCGGTAGTGTGATGCACAAAACACACACACAAAAAATAGTAATATTTTACTTGGTACAAATAAGATGGACATACGGCCATTCTTTTTTGTTCGTCAGAGATAAAGACAAGAAGAATATAATAGGTGCACGTTGTGCACGATACCTAAAGAGCGGTCCGCTTCACCGAATAGCACCAGTAATCTAATACCATTATGACCAGGGCCGTAGTAATGTGAAGTTAGCAAAAAGAAAACACGAGGAGGATAATGAGCGTAATGAGCTACATTTAGAATGGCAAATCCATATTTCCAGTTATGTTGGTGAGAGTAACATAAAAGGAATGCAATAGTAGTGTAATGCATAACATTTCAAATACAGTGATAATATAATGAAACAAATTACTTTGAAATGACAGTAATGAGTAATAAATAATGCATTGTAGTTTTGAAGTAACTTGCCCAACAATGGCATACGTCCAAATGCTTTTGTGAGTATGGGGTATACCACCCTCCTGATCAGTTATGATAACGCACAGGTTGCGCCCCAGTGGGCAGTGTGAGGGCACCCCCGTTGTCTCCAATGTGGACGTCACAGTTGAAAAAAAATCAACTTGTTGTCTTTGATATCTTCACATGTGAATTTGATGTCGTTGTCCACCTGAGTTGTTCTTGATGAAGGCTTGCACTCATTGGCTTGGATTTTAATCCATGTGTCATCATCATTCATATCTGTACCAATGACAGGGTGCTCCTTTAAAACAGTCCAGAGTCCCGCTAGCACTACATCGATCACTCTAATGACACCACACCAGCTAGTAAAAATGAAATTCAAACAAAATGACTACAACTGTGTAAAAAATGCTAGAACTATGCTGATCTGTGCTAACTTATGAGCACAACTGGGTACTCAACGCTCTTTACACTGATTATTCATTTACTTACGGATGACATGCAGCATCAGGAGCTAACGGGGGCTCAAGGACATTTTGACATGGTCACAGTGGTCGGGGGATTAAATTCAAAACCTGTCAGTTGGTAGACAAGCACTCAACCACTGATCTACGCCTCGACCCCCTTGACCGCGGATTGGCAGCAGTGTAAATCCTAGGGTTATGTAGGGGATCATTGCTGTTTGTTAACAGCACTTTTGCTAACCTCATTTGATTTGCGTGGTAATTGATGAGTTTCAATCTTTCGCCCGTTTTGTTTTACTCGCCCTCCCATGCAGCAGTAATAACCACCTCTTGATTGTCTAAGGATTCCAAAGCCTGCTTTCAGCTGCAGAAATGCAATAAACACCTCCACAGACAGACCCCCCGCTTGCCAACTCCCGTCTCCCTGCCGTCCTTCAGCATCCCACTTCATCTCGTTTTTCTCTGTCCAAGATGGTGTCGCTATTGAGCATGAGTAATGCTGTTGTCACCCCTGCGAGTCTCCATTCATCAATGTCAGACGGGAGAACGGAGAGCGTATGGTGGATTACAGGGGAAAGAAGAGGCGAAGGTGTGAGAAGAAGAGATGAAGCAGAAATTTGAGGTGAGGTAGAGAAAGTCGGTTGCAGAGAGGAAGCTGACGTAGAGCTAGGAGAGCTGAGTTTGGAAAAGCGCCGCTGAGAGGTTCTGGCCTTGCAGCTGTGTGGTCTGTTAAATTCACCCGTCTGCGGTCCAATAGTGCCGGCGGTCACATCATGCGCCCGACAAATTCTGCATTTGGCGGCGGCGGCCTACAAATCTGCAAATACAACTAATGCAATGCTACGCTATTATATTTTGCCAAGGCCCCCCACCAGGAGAGAGTAAACTTTTTGCCCCCCCCACTCGACGAGCTGACTATAAATAAGATTATTATCTAGAAAAATTGTGTAAGTATACCTAAAAGCTGTATGCTTTTTAAAATTAACAAAATATAAAAGACATGTAAAACAACAAGCGTTCATTATTTTTTTACAACATTTATACAGGTTTCAGCTTAGTCTAAAACTGAAAAAAAAAGTGCCTCGAAATGAAAATGATGAAAATTCTTATTTTATTGCAATTACACTTTACATGACAAAAACAAAGTATTTTTCTTGGGGTCATCTGCCCCCCTGGCATCGCCTCGCCTCAATGTAGTTCAAGCCAGACTATGATGAAATATGTATTATGCACCTGGTCTAGATCAGATCACGTTTTATGTCCAATTTAAGCAGTTATGCACGGATATCGTTTCGTGAGAATTGGGTAATATTGAAGTAATATATATTTAAGTATATATTTAAGTAATATTGACTCGTTAGATGTTTTGATCAATCCATTCTCACAGACAGCAAGGCAGACATAAATGAAGATATACACAACAAACCACCGATTATGATCAGCAAAAACATTCTCTTTATTGTTTATGTTTGAAAAACAAAACGTTTTTGTAATTCTTTTTTGTTACAGTTTCGGAGTTCAGTACATAATCAAAGAAATAATAATAAGCACTGCTTAAAATAGTCAATTCTCAAACTAGATAAACAAAAGAAATGTAGGTTTATCATAGAAATTAGTAGTAAGACATTGTCTGAAGTGCAATGGCGTAGCTCAGATGGGTTAAACATAAACAAAACATTCTAAATAAAAATACTTCTATATTCTTCTCAACAAACAGTAATTCTTTACAGAGACTGTATTATCTGATGTATTTAAACCTGTAAAAACATATTTACAAATAGCCATTATCTTTTATATATATTTATATATATTTTTTCTCATTATCACATACTGTATGTCAGCACCAGTAAAAAACAAAACAAAAACAAAGAACATAAAACAATAAACATTTACAATAGTTTGTTTCATTATGTTAAACTGTTGTCTACTGACTTGGTCCCAGAACACAGTATTTGCAGGACGTTTGCCTTCCTGAAGAGATTAAACAATGTGGATGAACCTTCACTTTAAAGAAGACAAGACTAACCCCTAACACTGACGCAGGAGTCTTTCGCCACCTCGCAAACTCCAACCTACTTTTACAGCTCTGACAGTGTTCATTTCGTTTTTATCGGAGCCAACTTGGGAGTGCTCTGCAAAAGTTTTGGACACCAACACTGGAGTTTGACTGCGTTGCACAAGAAAGGCTCAAATAAAGGCTTTTGTTCTAATGTCTTCATAAAACTGCTACAAAATCAAAGAATGTAAAACTCCATACAAACAAATGGAGGACTTCACACCCCCCCAATCATAAAAAAAGAAAAGAAAACAAAACAAACCAGAAACTTATTGGTGGGTCGTAAAAAAGTCACCAGCTTTTCTTAAGGTGGTGCAGACGTTGGTACTTAAAGGGTTGGATTACAGGTACAATACCAACAACCATTGAAACAAATGAATTGACAGCATGGAGTAGCTCTACGGGTAAGAAGGCGTTTTGGTTTGTTAACTACAGTGTCGTCCTCCAAACGTTCACACACAGCAGACCATTGAACAAAAGATACGGAAATGGGAGGGAGGAGATGCTATCCCAAAAAGCACTGACGCATTTTGACACGTTTGAGTCAAAGGTTATTGATTTTCCGAGATAGAAAGTTGAAGCTTTTCACCTGTTAAGCCACAGGCGTCGACCTCCAGTCCCGGAGGGCCGGTGTCCTGCATGTTTTCCGGTTTTCTCTCCTCAACGCACCTGATTCAAATGACTAGCTCGTTAGTAAGCTCTACAGGAGCTTGAAAATGATCCCAATCATTTGGATCCGGCGTGTTTGAGAAAACACGCAGGATACCGGCCCTCCAGGATTGCAGTTGGACACCTGTGTGTTAAGCTGTACGACGGTCTTTACAGTATGGCAGAACAAACAATCACAGCGTCTGTTGAATAAATCCCAAAAGGCTTTGCAGTGGTTTCTTTTCTTAGTCAAGCGCCAGACAGAGGGACAAGTTGTATTTCTTCACAGTAGGTTTACAGTATAACACCATTAGGTTTTAGTCAGTCCGAGAACATTTGTTTGATTGCCGCGAGGTAGCAAGCGGATGGGAAGAGAAGGCTACGCTGCAAAACAAAGACAGGAACATTTCCCAAAGACAACTAATAAAAGTCAAAGAAGGCTAATTGCAACTTTTTTTGTTTTTGTTTTGTTTGTTTTAAATGAAACGAAAGAAACAGCCGGCGCCATTTTGAGAGGTCGCACACTGCAACTAAGAAAACAAGCAGAGGGGGCTTAATGAGAGTACTTTTATTCATTTCAATGAAAGAAGTCACTTGTGGTGCTCGGATACATTCATTGGCCAGTCATCGTTTGACCTTCAGTCAGCCTTACGCATGTCATGTGCTTTGCGCCACACGGGCAGAGCGACCTCTCACACAATGACCGGTCTGTTGACCAACTTGTCATTGATATAGCGGGGATGTGCGCGCGCTTGCTTTAGCTGCCCGTTCTCTCCCTCATTCCATGTGTCTTCTTCTACTGTACACGGAGGCTTGTCATCCCAGGCACGCGCAAACACAAGACCGACCACCCGCTGACTGCCCGAGCAAAAGCGGGCAACGGCCGCCACGCTGACTTGTGTCATGAACGAAATGAACATCATTTGTTTTGCTGTGAGGTTCACAATTTCAACATCAGGAGGAGTGTGGGAGCAAAGGATGATTCTCTGGCCAAAAGATGGGAATGATGGGGGGAGGGGAAAAGATGAAAAAATTGATCACAGAGAGAGGGTGAGCGTGAGATGGGGGGAGAAATATTTGCGTGCGTCGGGGTATGAATTTTGAAGATAGGAAATGGGAGAAGTGAGTGGGATTTGGACTCCCTCTCAGCTCCTCCCGCAGTGGAGAGATGCTACTGAGCTGGATGGCACAAACACAAAACCAACTGCTGTCTTGAGGGCAACGTTTTCTTCCCCTCCGTCATTCTGCTGGATTCAGTCAAGCAAGCCCCCATAATGCTGCGGCTCTAAACATTGTGTAAACCACGCTCGGTTTAAAACAACTGTGGGGAAAAAAAGAAAAGGAAAAAAAAATCTTTCCCTTGGGGTGGGGTATCTTACCAAAAACACATTTCTTAATCTCTATATGAGTTTTCATTAATATGCACAAGACAAAATGATTTTCTGAGTGTTCATCATATACATGGAGAACACAAGAACTCACAAACATGCCATCCACCTGTTAACATTCCGCACAAGGCGAACCAAAGCATCTGGATTTTTCTCGGTTGTTGAAGATGTTTTAACTTTGAAGTGCTTCTTCTGTTCTGGATCTTAGCTGCAGAATACCCATATTTGTTGCTGTCTGCGAACTGTCTGAGGTGCAGTGTCGTCAAAAATCTCGTGACCTGATTTGGCTACACAAACGTATGGCACAACATGGGAAAGCTGCCTCTTTGCGTCCAGGCTTTGCAGTTCTGAAAGGACTTTACTTTGAAAATGATCATTTCAAAATGTATGTCAAAACAGAAAGGCCCTCTCAAAAGAGCGGGGTCTCATTTTAACACTTTCGTAACATCTCCCACCCGTGGTTCGCATTGGTCACCACTGAGACATTTAACAGCGGGCGGGAGAATGACTTGTTGCTAGGCAAAATAGTACTATGAAAGTTATAGACGGGAATACCAACGATTGCGTGTACAGCGGACACCGATAGTTTGAGGCCCCTCGGTACAAATGTGGATTAAAGTGCACAAAGAAGCCAAGGGAAGACGGAAAAGTATCCAAAAGGCGTCAAGTTACAGGGAAGATATCTTTATAATAAGTCTGAAAAAGTTTGAGTTTATTTCCATTGTTTACACTTTCAAAATAAAAGACAACTAAATTATGGCATCTGCAAAAGCTGGGCGCCAGAGTTTATATGCCCAATATGGCACGTATCACAGCATGTAAACAATTTTTTGTAGCTAGCCAAGACTCTTTCATTTTTTGTATGAGGCGTCTGTGGCCATTCTGTCTTACAATGGCCTTCCAGTTTCTTTTTTTTGGACTGTGTGTTATAGGAATCTCTTTTAGCGTCTCGCTATAGCATTTCAATTATATTGAGGGGATTGTGAAGGCAATGACAAATCCTCCATCTTACACCTCTTGATGTAATCCACGCTGGACTGTGAGGTGTGTTTAGGATCATGATGCATTTGTAGAGGCCGTACTCTGTCGAAGATGGTATCAAGCTAGCGTATCACATTTTTGGAAAAATTATTTAATACAATTTTGGGGGGGTTATTTTGAAAGTATGAATGATGGTCTAGAATCTATTCTTTAGGGCATACTATAAAAAATGTCTCACTTGTAATTCGATAGCTTTAGAAAATGTTTCCACCTTTCCTTGGCTTTTTTATGTACAAAATTGCTTTTTTTATATTTTAAACCTGGGGACGAATTCAAAGGGACACAACCACCAGACCTACGTAAATATGGAAAATTCTGCACTTAAGATTCATAACTGATGATGCCTACTGGAAAATAAATGTCCGACAACTAAAAAGATTCACCTTGAACAATCTTCATTCTGTCTATAGTTTCAAATCCGTTGTTGATTTCTTCTTTATCAGACGGTGACTCGGCTTAAAAAAAATTCAAAATCTTTAAAATCTTAAAAATTTCGTAGAGGTTTTACCTGACATATTTCGGCATTATCTTTCTCCATCTTCAGTGTCACCCGATGGTCCCGTGACTCGTCTTTTTGTTAGCTGATGTATTCGAGGAGGCCTCCCTGATCCAGCGCTGATGTTTATTTTCCTCAGTGCCGATGACTCTGCCCTTTTCCCAATCCATTATGTGATTTTCCTTTTTGCAATGGTCTGTGATGGCTGACCTGTGATGTTCCTGTTGTGCCGACAACAGGAACATCTTGTTCGTCTTGTTGCTGTCTCCTTCTCACGTTCCTTTTTGTGTTTTTTCTTTCGTGTATTGAAACATCTCCCCGTCTCCCCGATTTATGTTTTGTTGCACGATTGGCAAGGTATTTCATATATGGTATTGCATTTATTTTCCGGATGTATTCTATCCTTGGGGTGAACCGGTATTTTTCGGAGGAAAATAAACATCAGCGCTGGATCAGGGAGGCAATCGAGATCAGGTAGCAGGGCCCCAGGACCATCAACAGGGATGAGGGAGCTTACATGCTCTCCACTACCTGGAGTAGCATCTTGCAGGAGGCGATCTGACAGCGGTAGGCTGACCCTCCTGTCAAAAATCTGACAGGTGAGTCACGCCTCCACGAAAACATCAGATGGCATGAAGACGAGTCACGAGACCATCAGGTGACACTCTGAAGAAGGCGAAAGATAACGCCGAAACATATCGGGTAAAACCTCTTGGACAATTTTAAGATTTTAAAGTTTTTTTACTTTCGAATTTGAAAGTATTTTTAACGCCTTGTCAAGGTCTGATAAAGAAGAAAACAACAACGGATTAAAAAGAGTCAAGTTGCCACAATTCCATTTGTGCTTGGTCGGGATGACTGATCATTTACAGAGGGCAGTTAACATTGGACTCCAATTATATCTTGAAATGTTTAGTGCATCCAGTAAAGACTCATCTTCAGTTTTCTTTAATGCTATTGGCTGGGGAAAAACTCCTCCATCCAACCGTCGCTCGAGTCCAGCTCCGCTCCAGAGCCGTCGGCTAATCTGAAGGCTCCTCCGCTGGAGGGCCCGCCTCCATATCCATAAGTTGACATGTCTTGATTGGCTGTCCTTTGGTAGCCCTGTGTCTGGCTACCCACCGCTACCCCGCCGGGTCCGTACGGTCCTGCCCCCCCGCCAGCTCCTAAGCCCGGTCCCCCAGGGCCCGGCCCGAACACCCCCATTCCAGTCACCCCCGGACCCATGACCCCCTGGTTTAATCCCTGGCCCACGACCACGGGCCGAGACTGGTTCGTCCTGGGCTGACCGCCCATGTGAGCTCCCAAGGGGCCACCCATACCGGCTGCCGGGTTGCCCACCCTGGGGTCCATCCCCTGGCCCGGCCCCTGAAAGTGTTGCTTGGACACGCGCGGGGGCTGCCCGGGCTGCATCCCGTAGGCCTGGGCGGAGCTGAAAGCGACCCTGTCCCCTCCTGCTCCCGTAGTCCTTACCCCGCCTGCCCCCATGCCTTGCAGACTCTGTCCTTGTTGCTGCGGCCAGCCCGCCCCGGCCATCGGTCCGCCGCCTCCGGCTCCCAGCATACTTTGCAGTCTTTGTGCTTGGGCTTTGGCATTAGTCGGGACTTTGAGCGATTGCTGGGCCATGGGATTCATTAGCATCCCTTGTCCCCCGTAACCTCCGACACCACTGGCTCCAGGCCCCCCGGGCATACCTCCAACCCCGGGACCTGCACCCGCTTGCCGGTTTTGCCCTCCGACCGGGGTGTGCTGCTGCGAAATCCCGAGGGAGGCTTGGACACTTTGGCTCTGGTGCTGTTGCTGGTGGATCATTTGACTCATGGAGGGGTTGAGCCCATAGAGGGAACCCTGGTTAGAACCTTGGGTGCTGTATGGAAGGCCCATCTCAGCTTGGGGTCCTACAGAGTTCCCCTGGCCCTGGACCGAGCTCATCTGGACCATTTGCTGCTGGTTCTGCTGCTGTTGTTGGAGAAGACGTGCGGCGCGAATGCTCTGGAGAGCTTGGCTCCTGGATGCCAGATCTTGAGGAGGACCTGTAAATCAGTCAACACTTGAGAACGCCACAGTGTAATAAACAAGTAAACATGCACACTTTGTAGAAGGATCAAAACTTCAATGCAAGACAAAACCACTGCAAATGATGTGTGAAGATCAACTGAGAGTGTAATCAGTTGAAAACATAGTGGTCGTAATTTAAACAAAAAATCATTAAAGACATAAAATCAGAAATTACAGAGTAAATACAGTATATATTGTTTGCAGTTTACAGACTGTATGATTATCAAAATGTATGCAGTTCCAGATCAGCAACTCTTTCAGTGCCAAGCGTTATCCGAAAAGGCAAGCCCGAGTGCCAGCTGATTTCGAGCATTTTGAGGCATCTTTCAAGGCCGAAAGAATATTGTATTGTATGGTTATGTAGACACTAGTGGTACCATATGAAAGATTGGATTCCATTCTTTACCTGAAAAAGAAAAAAGTTAGATTCTACCTTACTCTTTTCTTTAGTAATCAGTTTGAAAGTAGGTCATTTGAGTGACACCAAGCTATTTCAGATAAAAAGGAGAGAATGTGTTTTCTGCGCAACAGTGACTTTGACACAAATATTTTTTAGTAGCATCTGAACCATCAACAGTCCTTCCTCCTGATAACACATGAACAAAAACGGTGAAAGGTTGTTTTTGATTGCATATGTATACAACCACATTACAAGATGCTCGATTGGCATAATTTTCAGAGGAGCGCAGGCCATGAGTGTCATCTATCCTTTCATTACAAAAAACATAATTGATAAGAATTCTTGTCACTGGCATACAACCTAAGTATTTTACATGACAGCATTTCTCATCCTTGGCACTGAAAGAGTTAAGGTCAACCAAAAGGTGGAAAACATCCTCTAATTCAGTGTTTTCCATGACAAATGGAATGTCAATGAATTGTAATCAAATGAATTATAGATGAATAAAAAAGTCATCAACATTGTGAAGAAATATTTGGTACAAAAGAAATGCAAACGTTTACAGAATACCGCGTGTTTTATAAATTTCCTTCTTCAAAGTACCTCCTAATGTGTTTGAATGGAAAGGCGTTTCCAAACCTCGACTGGTACTGAAATTCCTCTTCAAAACACTCCAAATTAAATTCAAATCCTACCATGCTTGAAAGTGTTGGAGTTAATAACACTTTCCTTTCAAGAAGATGCTTAGTAGCGGCAAAACTGTCAAGGTCTTCTAGTGTGGAAATTGCTCTAAATCCTGTAATAAACCCACTTCTGACATCATTCCACTAATCCCTCACCTCACAGCTTGGCGTGCAACAGTAACAGCGCGAGAACAAAGAGGATCACACTCCACACTTGCGGGATTTGTGCCGTGAGTAGACTTACCGTTCTAATAATTGGAGACATACTAAAAGGGAGTATGACTGAAATTTTAGGATAGACATGAGACCAACTGGTTTGACTTGTTTTTGTAGATAAATGATAAGAGAAATACTTGTGTACTTTCAGTTATATGTTCTCCGCTGGGTACAAAAGCCTTTGAACTTGAATTTCCACCACCCTCACCGAAGGCTTCATCTCCCCATCATCCTCACACCCACTCTCTGTCACTTTCTGTCGTTCATCTCAGCCCCTCCAAGTTCCAGATCGTCTACCTATTCTTCTTGTCGCCACCCCCCCTCCATCCTCTCCTCTCTCCCACTTCACTCCTCTCATCCATCTCTCTGACTTCACCGGAACTCTGGGGGATCCAGGACAGACAAGTTGCCTTGGTAACAGGCAGAACAGGAAAAATCTCATTTTTAAAAGAGACACACGCACGCACACACACACACACGCACAAAGGGGAGCAAAAAAAAAAAAATCTAATCTAAATGCCGAAGGATATATTTGACACAAATCAAGGGAATGAGGTATGGATTTACTGTCGTAGTGTAATCGGAAAGTGAGGCATACTGTATCCTGCATCTTTTCCGCAAATCATGGATTTGATAATGAATTAGGTATTTTTGTAACTATAAAGTTGAGATCATTTCTGCCTAGTTATGAACCTTCTTATAGTGAAAATACATGTGTAGTTAAATACAGTACCAGTCACAAATGTGAAAACACCTTTAAATTCAGATGGTTTCACACTCATTAGGAAGTCAAAAAATTCAAGCTATCACCTTTTAAAATGCACAGCTGTGAACTGTAGAGATCATAAACATCATCTACATCATGTTGACTGAGAAAAGACATACTCTGTCCCATAAGCATTCCTTCATCATGTCATTAACTTGATCTACAATTCGGGAATTTTTCAAATAATAACTAAAAAAAAAAAAAAAAAAAAAGAAAGCCCCATAGAATCACATGGTGTTTCCAAAACCTTTGACTAGTACCATTAAAACGGAACAATATATTGTTTTGGGATCCAAACGTGATTTTCAGTTTATCTATGCTGTGTGTTTCTTTTGATTTTATTTATTTATTTTTTTTATATGGGTTCCTGTCCCCCAAACTTACTAATAATGAGTGACAGGCTATACAAATTAGCACAGAACTGGTTAAGCAGCATGTAGGCTAACACCCAGCTAGCTGCTAATACTCGACGCAATCACCTGCATTTTCACTTAAAAAAACATTCTTTCTTCTTTCTTTCAACACTAATTGAACACTCTGATAGAGGTTGAGTAAGGGTAGGTTCCCACAGACGGGCTAAATGCTCAATTCCGATGTTCTCTTTTTTTTTTTTTTTTTGGTGAAATATGATTTTTTTTGTGAGGTTATTTACATTTCCAAATAACATCGACCGGTATGTGACCTATGTTTGAATGCAAAATAGGTCAAATCCGTCCCGCATGAAGTGCCAGCAACGTCTCCCTTGCTTGCGCAGTGCGAGCGGCTCACTTGCTCCGAACGCTCACGAAGCAAGAGCGAGAGAACGAGACAGAGAAAAAAAAATACACCTCACTCTCCCTTCACTGAGTTGTCTTTGCCTCGTCCGCTGTTGTTTTGGGGTTTTTCCAATCGGCTCAAACCTTTTTGAGCGCAGACTTGTGTCATTTGTCACTTGTTTGTTATGTGTGACTTGGATGAACGCAACCTGGCCGTTCAGACTGAAGTCGCATGTCAAAAGATTGGACAATATTGGACATACCCAAGTGGCCTGAGTCACATTTGAAAAAAATCTAATGTGCCATTCATATTGCCGTCAAAAGATCAGATATAGGTCGGATAGGAGCGAAAAAATTGGAATTGTGTCACTTCAGGCTGCAGTGTGAACCTAGCCCTAAACTAAGATAGTGTTTAGCGTTAGCTAATGTGGTTAAGCCGCAAGAGAAGTTTTCTTTGAGAAATCTCAAGCTTTTTAAATGAAGTTATGTGTTGGGCTTTGTATTATTTAAACATAAATTCCTTTTACTGCAAGAAATATTCCTTGATTCCTTGAAATGAATCCCAGCTTTAAATATCGGTTATCAGCCTCCTTGACGACCAATTATTGGTATCGACCCTGAAAAAAAGCATAACGATTATCTCTATACAGTGATCCCTCGTTTTTCGCGGTTAATTGGGACCGGAAGCCCCCCGCGATAAGTGACAACCGCGAAGAAGCCCTCCCCAGAACTAAAAAAATAACTTTTTTGTTGCATTTGATTATGTACAGATTTGACTTAAATTAGACTTACGGGCGCTGCTAATATGACCATGGCTGCCGCGAGACTTCAAAGGATGGAAAGGGATAACTGTGCAGTTACAGTATAAGGTTAAATAATTTAAGGTTGAAGTAAATATGTGTCCTGCGGTAGTTGCATGTCCGTGGCAAGTGCATTTTTCTGCTGTCTGGCATGCAGGAAAACGTCGCAGCACGTCTCTTCGTAATAACCCCCCCACAAAAAAAAAAAATCTGTAATAAACTGAGGGCGCGATGCAAGGTGCAAAGTAGCGAGGGATCACTGTACTTTACTTTGCCGTCGTGTTTTGATTGTTACCTAAAATGGTTCAGCCCCCAGGTACCGTAAGTGTATTTGTTCATTTATTGGTTATTCACCTTGATACTGACTGACTTGAGGGAAGGGATTCCTCTGGCCTTGGCCCATCTGTCTTGGGAGATGCTGCTGTTGGAGCTAAGCAAACACACAAAAATATCATAGAACATTGTACAAATATAATTCAAAAGACAAATTAGCAGAGCGGATTAAAAGCAGGTGGAGTGTCGGCATTATGAAATGGTTTCTGTGTTGAAGCCTGTGGGGTTACTTACAGTGTGTGTCTTTTGTCTGCATATGTGGGTTGTTTCTATGTCTGTTTAAATTTCCCCCAAATTAAACATAGGCATTAAGTCAGTTTTCGGCACTTGGCCTGCAGTGCAACCCAGGTTTAGACGTTCTCTATCGATCGATTTTGTCCAAATGATCTGTGCACGCCTAGGAAGCAGAAGTTGCAGCCCATTCCAATTGTGTGGGCACTGAGAGCGACTGTAATTCAGAAGAGACACTAAATCTCAGCGGGGAGTTCCTTCCTGACCGCAACTTAAGTACATCTGTGTATGTTTTTGCAGATCCATTTGAAAACCAACATGGTGGGTGGTGACTTCAGAGTCCAAGACTGTTTAACACTTGATTCACTCACAGAGCCAGAAGTAAAAAGAAAACAGCACATTATCACAGCAGGCGGCATGTGGCGAATAACATGAACATAAGCGTGCACACATGCTGGCGAGATGAAAAAGAAGTGGTGAAGAGGGTAATTAGACATGCAAGCGGACAACAGTAGGGAACATCAGGGGATGAGCGGCTCTAATTCATGAACCGAAATACACGACAGTATGCACTAAGGAACAAACAACGTAGGCCAAATTATGATCACACGTAATGGTGCCCACCGTATCCGTGGGCCTTGATGAAATGCTCACCTGCTCGGCCAGTAGTTGCTGTTGCTGCTGCTGTTGCCTCTGCTCTCTGAAGAGCTGCTGCTTCTGCTGCTCCATCATGTGCATTTGCACCCTCTTCTCCTGCTCCATCGCCATCATCTGTTTCATCATGGTGGCCTGCTGCTGATTGCCCACATAGCCTGAAGGTGGACCTGACCCCTGGTTAGGCCCCACTCCTGAGGCCACACCTCCGGCAGGGTGTGGAGCTGGGATGGCGCCGGGTGCTCGGGACATGCCCGCGACACCTTGCTCCTGGAGAGACATACGGTAAAGAAAAAGTGGCAGCTGTTACTTTGCCACGGCGCAAAACAGTCAATTGTGTTCAAAATCAAACGTGTGGCAAAGGTAAGGCAAATCGTAGCCCTGAGTTTTTGGAGCAGGCCAGATTTTGTTCATACGCTTACAAGAAAAGTTTCAATATTGCTTTTAATAAGACGTCACACAATTTAAAATATACAATGCAATATTTTCTTAATTTTACGACCACCATGTTATACATTTTAACGCTTGTTTCTTTTTGGCTTGAAATTTGGGGTTAATATTGCAGAAATAATTAGGTTGACAATTATATTGAAAATTTTGACCAGACACTTATGTCCGTTGCCCTTCTGGCTATGATATATTGCCTAATTCAGGCATGGACAAACAACGGAGGAGAATGATCATATTAATATCCTGAAAAATAGCTGAACTATCACTACTTTAAAATAGTAACTGTCAGCACTTAAAAAAAAAAAAGCTTAATTTTGTTCTTTTGATTTTCATTTGTTTTAAGAGTCATTTCATTTAATAACATATTTTGGGCTATAAGCTGCACTGGTATATGAGCAGCAACAGCAAAAAAATTGAGCGCTAAAAAGCGCAAAACAAAATTTTTTTGTCATGCATAAGGTGCACCACCACCAAGATGGTACCATGTTTTCCACACTATAAGGTGCACAGGATTATAAAGCAAGCCTTCAATGAACAGCCCGTTGTAAAACTGTTTTCATACAAAGGGCGCACTGCATTATATCGAGCATAGAATAGAAGCTATAGTAGTGGCCAAAGTTGCGTTGTTCTAGATGGAGCTGCATTTGTTTGATACTATTGTGCTTACTTTGACCAAATCCATGATTTTTGCGCATTGTCCCCTTATAACTGTGGCATTTTCCCGACAGAGAAGCATACTTTTCCCCACTTTGAACTAATTTAAACGTGTCCCCCTGCTGTGTCAATGATACTGCGTTGATGTTAACGCCACGCTTTCTGTCTGTTTGGTTCTATTTTATGTGTTGCCGTTTAGCTTTGATTACATTGGTTAGAAATATGGGATAGATTCAGTAAGTGCTGTCATGCTGTAGTGGCGCGGCAATACTCAAAAAGTATATATTTGAACGATGCCTATGTCTTAGCAAAGAAAAGCTTTGAAAAATATTATAACCCAAAATTGTTCACAATTGCAAGATATAATGGAAGGATCATGTATCAATCAGGTGAATGCTCAAATGAAAGTGCTTGTATTTGTATTTCGTCTGAAAGTGGAATTGGTGCACCCCCTTACATATTTAAGCACGCATCCATTTTTGTATCTTAAAAACAGAGATAGGGCCAAGTGAGATCACTAAAAGTGTCACAGCACATTATGAATCGAGCCGCTTTGTTGTATCAAAGCGTGCAAAGAGAGTTCAGGTATCTTTAGCCAAATCATCCAGAGCCTTCACAATGGAGATGTGGTTGGTCGACTCCTTCCTGCATATCTTATCTCCTTATTAGCATATAAAGAGCATTTTCTTCTCCACTTAGCCATATGCTAATCCGCAATCGGACGAAATAGGTTGGCGCACAGGGGGGGCATTTACTGTATGGATTTCTTAAAGCTTGACAGCTGAACTACAAGTGGATGTTGTTTAGACATACAAGTAAGAGAAGCAGTAGGGGTCTGTGAAAAAAGAGGGAGATGTGTGCACATCAAAATGCATCAGCACAGTCCCTTGCATGACTCAACCACAAAGCACAGGTGTGGAAAGTGTGCAGATGCAGGATTAGCCTTCATCGTTATGAATGGAATTGAAGGGTATGAAATCCCAAAACGCCAGCGGAGAAACCAGAACCGCCGTTTCCAGACTGTGCAATGGCCACCCCAGACAGATCGATGCTTTCAGCTAAGTGTCTCATCAACCGCTGCGATCTTCCTTCGTTTGATTCGCCACATTCACATAACGGAGATGGGGAGGGACAGGAGAAGTTTCAAGAGCTGACCAACAGGTGGCACTGATGACCTTTAAACAGCTGTGCGCCTGTGTGCGTAAGCGTGTGTCATTGGTGTCTTAGCAGATGGCTCAATCATGACTGCTCTGATCTACGATTCTGCCGCCCCCCCTACACACTACCCTTTTTTCCACATCTTTCCAACGCTTCCCCGTTAAAAACGCTCTCCACTCCTCTTGAACCTTCGTGAGTTCACGAGGTATATGTAAGGAACACATACTTTAGGAAAACACACCACAAACATGAGGTGAATCGCATGTTAAAAAGGTCACAGAATGATGGGAGGAAGATAACATTTGAGAAGAAATGAGATGACGAGGAGCTGCATTCGTGCAAGCACGAGTGAGGGAGAAGACTAAATGTTTGCCTTGGGAAGAAGAAAGCAACAGTTGCTGCGGCGGCAAGGACCAGATGGCTCTTGGATCAGAAACTACGGTTGCCGAGCCTGGTCGCCCTTCACAACACTTGGCAGACACTCACAATTCTACACCTAATCTGTTAGATGTAAATATTCTGCTTGGGATTCCTGTAACACGTTTGTCTCTGAAGGAACAACTGCATCCAAACTCACAAATGTGAATATTGTCAAACGGGGAATTAGTGTAACTATTTCTTCACTTGTGGTGGTCTTGTCCCCACAGAGACTACATTCTGGCACACTTGTGCACCATTCAGCGGAAATGGGTCAGTGCCTATCGAGGGTGCCAAATACACAAGTCAAGTTGCCCGTTTGTTGCAGAAAAGTGGAGAAAAAAGATGCTTTACGGGTTGCCTGTGCAGGATGTCTGTGTGTGTGCATGCACGCTCGTTTAAGGAGGCGTGTGTTTGTGTGGTGGAGGCTGTCAATTTTATTGGGTTATGAGGCATACAGAGCACAGTCAATTACATTAGATGTGAAGCAAGCTGAGCTGTAGTGTGTGTGAATGCACTGCATGTCTGTGTGTGGTGAAGGTAGTTCATTTCATCAGTATAACACATTAATCATGGCATAGTTTAATTATAATTGTGTTTGATTTAATTCATACAATTATTTTGATTTTACAGTATTTAAAAAAGAATGGAAGTTACCAACAGCAGCATTTAACAACAATTTGGATTATGCATGGAATTTTCATAAAACGTGTTACACATGGTTACAAACTATTTTGTATATATAAACAAATTTGGCATGAGCAGATGGATATATGTGGGGCTTGTTGTGCTGCTGACAGGCACCGCTGGTTTTGTCTAAAGGAGGAAAGATGTGCAGAGTTCCTGCATATGCTCACTTTGTTTAGCAGACAAAAAAAAACAAAAAAAACCCCAAAAAACAAAGCATTAACCAACCTCCGTCGCACTGAGGGACAAATGTTGGCGGGATGTCATAATAGTTGCGTTTGTGATCGACAAGGTGAATGAAGTCTGACAATTATTTATCGTAAAAAGTCATATTTACAGTAAGTTATATATTGAAATGTAACATCTATTCACTTTAAATACCAAATGGTTAATGTTGGTGCAATCACTGTCCAAAATAGAATTCCCATTGTCATTGTCACCGTTGAATGCTTCAGCATATACGACATACCAAGACATTTTGAAAAATGTCATGCTCCCAAGTTTTTTGGAACAGTTTGGAGCTGGCCTCTTCCCCTTCCAACACAAGACGTCATCGGCGCACAAAGCAAGGCCCATAGAGTTATGGATGACAGAGTCTTGTGTGGATACCCGACAAAACACCTTTGCTATGAATGACGGGACTAAGAGACTAAGAATCTCGTCTCGTCCAACATCGGTGTGCGACCTCATAAATACGCTTCCATCATCAGCCTAAAGCTCGTGGACGGTTTCAGAGAAGTATCCACATTGTTGTGGGTGCAAAAGGTGGGGTGACGCCATATTGAATCCTATAGATTAGGAATTGAAAGTCACTAAAGTTCAATATGTGACTTAAGGTAGGATGAAGATTTACCCTAGGGGCGACTGGAAGAGTGGTTAGCACACAGTTTTTTATATATATATATATATATATATATATATATATATATATATATATATATATATATATATATATATATATATATATATATATATATATATATCACTGTCCCAAGTTCAATTCCACGGCCTTCCTGTGTGGAGTTTAATGTTCTCCCCAAACCTGCGTAGGTTCTCTCTGGGACCCCACGTGGGCTCAGGGAGAACAGGCAAACTCCACACAGGAAGGCCAGAGCAAGGTGGATTTGAACTCGGGTCCCGTTAAGTGGGTGGCGGATGTGCTATTCACTGCGCCACAGAGCCACCAATACTGTGAGATTGGTCCTCAAGCTTGACAGGGTGATAGTTAAAATGGAGAAGCAAAAATGTTGCTGCTTTTTCATGGGAGTGACAGTTTGTACAACAATGCCTATTTTTTGTGGATCAGTTGCCTGTCAACAAAAGATGTAAGTATGCAGTAAGTATGAAAAAAACTCAACTACAAATACACTGCTTGTAAGACATACTGTATAAATACCAGAACATTGTTTGTTCATGCAAAGTTCATGCAAATATTGTTAATAGACCTTTCCACCCAAAAACCCAAAACATTTCCGTTATTTTATATCGTGCCCTAAAATTTGCGCTCCTGCATAACGCGCTGCAAAACACATGGCATACGATATAACCATGAACACTTGAACAGTGAGCAGATGGCTCAGTCAGACCTGACAATATTCAAATAGTCCTGCAACTCCTTGCGCAAATGCCACCACTTTGACCCACACACAAACATACAATAACAAGGACATGAAGGATGAATGCAGCCAGAGCCAGCGTTTCCTCATGTGAAGAACATATCCACCCACTGTCCCTAACACCACCTCCTCATACTCACATAGTCAGTTTCTCCCCGAAGAGAGTTATATTTAAACTGCTGGAAAGAAGCCTTGTTCCCCACAGTGGTCTGTTTAATCTATAACATCTCTGGGCTCTAAACCCGAATTGGCCTATTTCTGTACAAACACATATTTGTGTAGGAAAACAACACATTTATTGGGCAGTTTGTAAGCGCCTAAACACACACTCAAAGATTAGAGAAAAGTAAATGGGGTTAAATCTTTTGACGACGAGAAATCTCAAAATAGACCTTTTTTCATAAAGGTTTGTTTGTCAAATTGACACCCACAGTGGTAAGAGGGTGATATTGCAAAACGCGAAACTCATGTCATGAAAATCAGTGAACGCTGACCTCGATACGCCCATAAACCATTGTGATTAATCATGACGCTCATTAATGAAAATTTAGGAAAAAAAAAATCTTCGACCAGTAGCCGGAGCGAAGTGCTTTAGTTTTCCTTCCACCCATTCTATTCAGGACTTGGGAGGTGGAGGATGCCTCACCCCCGATACATCCCTAGTAAACAACCGGGGACGAGGGCCTCCTAAGCCTCATGTTTGAGCCGAAGCATATCAACGCAGCATCTAATATTGTGAAGAGTCGATGGTCAATGCAATGTGCACATCACGTCGTTATTGCCGCTACTAGCTGTCTTCTTCAGCAGTGCACAATAATCTTAACACTTCCAGGTGTTCCAGGTATCTGCTGGACCATTCGATCGATCTTGGGAGTTAACTGCCCCCAGTGATCTGATCGCTACTGATACCACTGTTTGTCTTTGCCCTCCACATTTTCTCTCGTCCTTCATTCAGCCCTTGGTACTTCTTCAGCTTTTCGTGTTCTTTTTTTCAAATGTTACTATCACTTGGGATTATTGTTAGTTAATGTTAGTCTGGATCGGGAAGTTCCATAGGATCTCGTCCTGGTTGTTCTCACAACCTTTGGAGGTTTTCTTGATTCTGGAAGTTGGTAGACAATTAAAAAAAATATATAAAGAAAATTTAAAAGTTTCATATTACCACCCATATTTGACACAGACGTTCTGGTACACTATGTTGCTTCATGTATCTTACAGCCTGCTGTGATGTGCTGTACCGTTTCTGAGGCTTCTTTGCAGAGCCTACACTTGGGATCCTGTTTGATGCGCTGGACTCGGGCCTCTGTTGATCATGTGTTTAGGGTTTGTTCTTGTGCTGCCGCGATTAGCGCCTTTCTGCTGTCTTTCATTCCAACTTTTTCCAACCACTGGTATGTTTTGATGTCAGTCATGCCTTCAATTTGATGGTGGTACATGCCATGCAGGGGCTTGTCCTTCCATGAATTTCCATCTGGCTTCTTCTCCTTTCTGGGCTTCTGTGCTCTGAGGCATTCACAGAGCATGTTGTCTTTGGGGGGCATCATTTAGATGTATTCTTGGAGGGCTGTTTCTTCTTGGATAGTGCCTTGGACATTAGCAGTCACAATTGTAATATTTGATTTAAGATGTTTTTGAAGACGGTCACTAAGTTTTCTATTTGTTTGACATTTATGATGAACATGTTCCTAGTGAAAAAAAACAGTTCACTGCTTCTGTATAATGTAAATTTAAGAAATAAAACTGCTAATTATATAAACAAGTTGACATTAGCAGTCACAATTGTAATATTTGATTCAAGATGTTTTTGAAGATGGTAACTAAGTTTTCTATTTGTTTGACATTTATGATGAAAATGTTCCTAGTGGAAAAAAAACAGTTCGCTACTTCTGTATAATGTAAATATAAGAAATAAAACTGCTAATTATATAAACAAGTTGTTTGTTATAAAGTGAACGTTATTGTGTAAAAAATATTCAGAAAACCAAACACACATATCATTGGACAAAATTATGAACTACCATTGATAAATTAAACAGGGATCAAAGAATCATTTACCAGTACCAGTACCGATAGGCAGAGAAAGTGCTTTCTTCTTAAGATGCAGATTATTCAGGGCAATAAGGAGTTACAGAAGGTACATTGTAAAAAGACTAAAGCAATTCCTGCCGAAGATACAGATACAGAAGAAACAAGAAGGGTGTGAATGGATGATCCCATTGGTGACCAGCAAGTGCTTGTGGCGAGCGAACGATTGTACCACCCTAAGAGGGACCAGGTGCGACAGTAAATCACCTTGGAAACAGTCACCATGGAAACCTTAAACACCCAGAGATTCTGAGGGTGCGTTTAAACAAGCGTACTGTATTTTAGCTCTACTCATTATGTGTGTAGCGGAGAAAGCGAATGAGAGATTGATGTGTTTGTTGGTAATCTAATTGTGGTGGCTGAGAAAAGTACATCTGAGCTCCATCTCAGAGCCGCAGCAGGTGGACTGCTCTTCTTTTTTCTCTCTCCTCTCTTTTTCCTATCTTTGTACTGCACGTGCCACTCTTTAGTGAAGAGGCTTTAGATAATCACCCGCTTTATTGCACATGCAGGGATGCATATATGTGCACTGTAGGAAATTCATGTACCTATAGACATATACTGTACATGTACATCAACTAGGCGCGAGCTTACAACTACGCATATCAATAACCTGAAGGGAAGAAGATATCAATGACAGTGTGTATGTGTAATGTGTGTGTGCTCTTAAAGCACGGCACGTGTTTGAGATAATTCCGGAGAGAATAGCGGCATCAGTGTCATTACACGGCTGGTAGTGGAGGTAGACAAATACGCATGAGTCTCTGTCCTCACATCTCTGTTTACCTCCCGTCCTCTGTCTTGTTAGAACAGGATACGACTCCTCGTTTCAATTTCCTCCTTCACTTTCTCACTAAACGTTGTGTGCCGGGTTTCCTTTGTTTTTTTTCCCCCTCGTCCAACACTTTTCTCCTATTATCATTCTCTTTCTTTGCCTATCTTGCTATCATCCATCTCCATTTTGAGAAAATGAAGCGCCTCCGTTTTCAACCATTTTCCTCAGATCCATCTGTCTGGCTGCGTCTTTGCCCTACACCCTTCCTCCTGTATTTGCCTGCCACCTTTCCCCTCCTGCTTTTGTTAACCCCAAGGCTCTTGTCAACACCCTCATCGCAGAATCACTTTTAAATCACCCTTTTAATTTTCCTGGTTTGTTTGCTTTTTTCACATTGAATATCATCTCACGTTACACTATTTTGTTTGGTCGTGCAAGGCTCTTTGTCCATCCCTCCATTTCTTCCTGTCTAAGTGTGTCTCAGCCTCTGTCATAGACCCCTCATTACACCTTCTCCTCCCTACCTCTCGTCTACACCCCCCCCCCCCTCTCTAGAGAAGCCATTAGGTGCTTCTGTGAGGCTATCACTCTTTTGCTCTCTCTCTTTTTCATTCTAGCTGTGGTCTCAGGGCAATAGGCTCTACTCCTTGCTGCATTCCCCCTCAGCTTCTCCATCTTTTGCTTCCTGTCTTTCTTCAGGCACTCCTTTTCTCTACCTCCTTCTCGATCGTGTCTTCACATCACTGTTTGCTCTTCCGCATCTATCCTCTGCCTCCTTCCATCTTGATTCCTCCTCCCCTTGTCTACCCCCACCTTTCTCTGCATTCTGCCGTAATCCAATGAGATAGACCTTTCTATACGCTGTGCATGTAAATGAAAAAGAATACAAACTGAGAGTGACATTTGCATTCAAATGTATGTGTACTGTGCCTATAATTGTTTTAATTATTAGAATATCAATAGTTCAGTAGTTGATATAGAATTTCTTTTTATGACAAGTCATACTCCTTTTACTTCACATCTTATATTTAGAGTCAATGTTGAATGAGCATACATGTGTCAACTCAGAGTTATAGTTTAGATGTGTGGTACACATCCAGAAAAAATACAATGTGGGCCAAGTGATGGGAGATGACTAAATCCTATTTTCTTTTTTATTAAAAACCAGAAAAACTCTCCCAACAACCCACCGGTACTCCACCTCCTGAAAAACATCTACTGACCACTCTCTTTAGTTCCTTTTGTCTTCCAGGATGAGCTGTTTTTTTTCCCCCGACAAGCTGCACCTTCAGCTATCTGCATCGCCCCTGACTCTGCCCATCTATGTATGCCATTAATCTTCACTGCTCCTTACCCTCCCTCTCTTGCATGAGGAAGTGAGACAGAGAGAGAGAGGGAGAGAGAGAGAGGGAGAAAGAAAGAGAGAGACGTATAATGGGAGAATGACCATTAACTCCAAGCCAGCATCTCCAATAATTCCACAGCAGCCTATTATCCACAAAGAGCTAAACCGGCCTTCGGTAATATGATGAAATCTTCTGTAAAAAGTAGAAATGCGACTAAAAGCATGCGAGTGTAGAAATACTTCCACTCTTGAGCAGCATTATCACATTATTGTAGCCTACTCCTCTAACTCTGTCTCCCTACTGCCCAGATTTTGCACATTTCAAAATATTTTTTAAATGTTTGTTACATATTCTCTACCTTTGATTTTGTTTCCTCCTTCTTGAATGCTTTTCAATGACATTTTAGTCCTGCATTAAACATCATACTCTTTTTCTAGAATATTTTTTCTTCTCTTCACCGGTGTCGCTGGGCTGCAAAAAAGGATGGGGAAGGCTAATATTTCATACAACGGGGTAGCTGTGTGAGCCCATAATCCAACCAAAAATGCACTTTCAAGGACTTGAGTGAGCATACGATGTGAGCAAAAGAGATGCCAAATTGGAACCACAAATTGGGCCTGAGAACCCAATTTGCTGTCATTGCTAACAGCTTCTGGTGGTGGTAAGGGTGTATGTGTTTTATAGACAGTGAGCGCATCGAGGTACGGAAAGAAGGCACTGCTGTTCGCCCTCCTCCATCTTGTTGTTCTAAAGGAGGCACAGAGGTGATGTATGGACCCTTGTGATCACCCGACTCAGCAGAACAGATGGACAGAGAAACAGAGGTGTGCAGTGGTGGACAAAACAAAATGCTTCAGCATTAAGATAAATGGGAAGTCATCATACTGGTGTGCCTGATGTTGTCCTGCACAGGTAAAACTGTATCACTCGTTAGTTTGTCAGGTCACATCTGGTTCAGTTCAGTACCGTGCTCATTATCTTGTGCTTTTACTGAAAAAAACTCTCAAAATAACGGGCACGAACCGTACCCACCTTCCCACTCAAGAGGCTGCTCTTTGGGGAGCTGCTCAGAGTGGTATACTACTTGTAAAGGGTGGAGTTAATATTCATCCAACATTTGAATGTGTCTCAAAAATACATTTGGCAAATTATGTTCTTAGCCTGCTTAGAGTTGCTGGGAGCTGGAGCCTATCCCATCTAATTTTGCTCAAAAGACAGCCAGTACTACGGAAGGTTGCCAGTCAACCACAGGGAATACACCTATACCTGACCTATACAGTATAGCAACACGATTATACACAATGCTAAATGGTAACTTGAACCATGCAGCCTACATGGAATTCTGGCCAATGAACCACTACACCACAATGACATCGGTACACCGAAAAATAACTTTATTTGACCAGAAAATATCAAATTTAGATAAATATAATTCCTAAGTTATTAGGAAGACTTAGAGAATAGTGGTGGTTGTGGGGAGTTCAATGATTGTATTGCTTGAAATGTTGGCCATTACTAATCCTGACAAAGTCAAATCAAGAAGATGTAATTTAAGCAGGATGGGATCCTCTGCTTAATATACCTGAAACTGCCTTTTGTTTGAAATGTTTATTTAGCCATTGTACCAATTAGGTATGCACTGATCGGTGCTGATTTCCTGAATTTTGGGGTATTGTGATCTTGTCAATCTCATCTCCCTCAAAAGGCATGAAAAAGCCCATCCATCCATCCATCCATCCATCCATCCATCCATCCATCCATCCATCCATCCATCCATCCATCCATCCATCCATCCATCGTTTTATCTGGAGTTGGGTCATGAGGAGACTTCTCTCCCTGGGCACTTCATCCAGCTCCTCCAGGAGGATCCCGAGGCATTCCCACGCCAGCCAAGGAACACAGTCTCGGTTGTGCCTAGAGCCTCCCCTGGTGGAACATGCACGGAACACCTCACAAGGGAGGCACCCAGGAGAGATCCTAACCAGGTACAGGAGCCACCTCAGCGGGCTCCTATGAATGTGGAAGAGCTGTGCCTCCCACATGACTAAGCTTGTCACCTTATCTCTGAGGGAGAACCCGGACACCCTGTAAAGGAAACTAGTTTCGGCCGCTTGTATCCGGGTTCTCGATCTTTCTGTCAGGATCCTGACAGGAGAGGGCAGGAATGTAGATTGACCGGGAAATAGAGATCTTTGCCTTTCGCTCAGCTCCTTTTTACCACAACAGACAGACAGAGTCCGCAAGACCCCAAGATACTTGAACTTCTTCATTTGGGCAGGACCTCATCCCAACCTGGAGAAAGCACTCCACCCTTTTCCGAATGTTGACCATGGTCTCAGATTTGGAGATCAAGACCTTTCAGACCCAAAGAAGCCAACAGCACCACTTCATCAGCTGAAACAGAGATGCAATGCCTGAGACCCCCTAACTGGACCTCCCTTTATGCTTTGGTGGCATCTAGAAATTCTGCCTATGAAGGTATTGAACAGAATCTGTGACAAAGGACAGCCTTGGCAGTGTCAAGCCTTCATTGGAAATGAATTCGACTTAGAGCGGGCAATGCGGACTAGACTCTGGCATCGATGGTACAGGGACAAACCAGCCTGTATAAGGGGCTTTGGCACACCACAATTGAATACCTTCTCTAAGTCCACAAAAACATCTTGATGATTGGCCAAACTCTCAAGCACCCTTGAGGAACATGGCAATGGTGGAACTGGTCCACTCTTCCATAGCCAGGACAATAACTACACTTGTCTTCCTGAATCCTAGGTTTCCCTAGGATCCTCTCAAGCACCCCTGTATAGCCCCAGCCCAGGGAGGCTGACAAGTGTGTTCTCTCTATAATTGGAACACACCCTCTGGACCCCCTCCTTAAAAAGAGGGAAGAACACCCATTCTGCCAATCCAGAGGCAATGTCCCAGATGTCCAAGTGATGTTGTAGAGGTGTGTCAACCAGGACAGCCCCACAAGATCTAGAGCCTTTAAGAACTCCGGGCAGATCTCATCCACACACCGAGGAGCTTTTTGATCACTTTGGTGACTTCAACCCCAGAAATAGAAGAGGCCACCTCAGAGTTTCCACATTCTATTTCCTCACAGGAAGACGTGTGGCACAAATTTAGGAGGTCTTTGGAAGTTTTCTGGCACCATCTCCACTATACAGTGTTGTTGGTGCACTGCCACTCCCTCCTGAGATACCAAATGGTTGACCGGAGTTTCCTCAAAACCAACTGCAAGACATTTTACATGGCCTCTCCAAACTCCCACTACACACAAGTCTTTGCCTCAGTGACTGCCGAAGCCGCATTCTATTTGGCCAACTGGTACCCGTCAGCTGCCTCTGGAGTCCCGCAGGCCAATAAGGCCTAAAAGGACTCCTTCTTCACTTTGACGGCATCCTTTGAAGACTTCCGCCAGGACAGGCACTGACTACCTTAGGGCCACAAATTCAAACAGATGCCTCAACAACGGAACATGGTCCTCTTGGACTCAATGTGCCCCATCTCCCCCGGGATGTGAGACAAATTCTGCAGGAGATCTTTCTGACGGGATTCTGCCAGTCCCCAGTAGACTCTGACCGTTCAGACTGGCATCCTCCCCCACCTTTGGCACAACACACCACCAGGCATTGATCGGTTGAAAGTTCTGCCACTGTGTTCACACAAGTGTCTCCTCCGAGAGCCGTCACCTTACCGTGGTTTAAGGGGTTAGTGTGTTCCTAGGAGCTAAATTGTCTAGATGCTTTACGCCCCTGGCAGAGACATCCATGTCAAATAGGTCCTAGGTGAAGTTTCAGACTACGTACAGCTATAAGAGCCCGTATAATGAGTATGATAAATGGAGTCAGGTTTCCCTTGCCCGAACACGGGTCACTGGGACCACCCTCTTGGAAATCTGGATGTATGGTCACCATGGTAGCCAATCTGAGTGTAATTGGTGAACTACACTATAACCATCCGATAATATAATACTATAATACTCCATCACTTCACCTTTACGATACCATTTCAAAACAACAATGCATTTGAAAGACTGAAGAACAAGTGAAGGCTGGGTGTAGGAATGATGCAGAAAGGATGGAGGCAAAGCTGTTGATATAAAAAAAAACATCCTAAATGGAAAAAAGGAAGCAAAATGGGTGGCAAAGGAAAGAGAAATGTAATGGTGGAATGGTTTTTGAATGAGAGAACAAAAATCGACGTGTAAAAAAAATACATACAATCGAGGTGGAGGTAGCGGGGTAGGCATGGGGACGGAGTGGAAGGAAGGCAAAGAAATAGAGAAAACTGAGAGGAGACAAAGTATATGTAGAGAGTGAATAGGCTCTATAATATGGAAAAATGATTTTTGAGGAACGAGAAAAAAATCCAATGAACATATGACATGTTAACTGGTGACAGAATAGAATTTAAGTTGTGGTGAACAGGAAGAGAATGGGGTAAGAGAAATAAAAAAAAAATAAGACTAATGAACTACTGTATTATTTGCCTAATTAGCTCTGGTTTGACTGACAAGCTTAGCAAGGGAGCAGGCATTTTCTTAAGAACTGACACTAACTCGCCATGGTCTGGGTAAGAGAGGCTGGAAATGGTGGTTGGGGGAGCAATGGAAGGCAGAGAAGGAGGGATTGGGGTAATGCACAAGAAGACAAATGGATGGCGATAGAAAGGAAGAGTGGGGGAGGAGGTGACTGTAGCGGTCTGAAGTTATCTGAAAGCACTCCATCAAGCCAAAGACAAAGAGAAAGGGACTCCAGGGCACAAGGTTGTGACGTCTGTTTTGTCCATATATTGAACAGCCACATGTGTATCTACGTGTCTTATTGCAACAGTTAACAGACACGCCAGGATTAAGGCATATTTACAAGTGCGATTCTATTATTATACCTCTATGCAGGTGATGTAAATCAATGATCAGACTTATCATGATTTTGACTTTTTTTTTTTTTACTTGCAAAATTCTGTGGTGCTTGGGCTGTGCGTCATGATTCAATTGTTGGCCAAGAAAGTCTAAAAAAACCCCCAACAACAAACAAACAAATAAAAAAAAGAAATAACTTCATTTGCAGTTGTTCACTAGCAGTGAGGTATGCCACGCGTCAGGAACGTGGCTCTTGACAAAACATTACTTTCCTCATTGCATACACATGCCGCGGTTAATGGTTACTGTTGGATTCAAGCACAAGCGAAGAGGGCGAAATGAAAGAGAGGGGTTAAGTCGTTGAGTATGAAGGGATTTAGACCTCAGAGGAAGAGAGAGAACGAAAGTGGAGCAGTAAATGACTCAGTGAGCGTGTAAGTGTTTAACTGTGCCATACTGGTGTTAGTGAGTGATAAGAAAATCTAGAGGGGCCACAGTGAAGCTAATGCTACCAGTGCTCCACCACTTTCTTGATTTTGTTCTTGCTTTTATTGGTTGCTGCTGAGTCTCAACAGATGTGGGAAGCAATGAGCAATTTCTGGAATGTAAAAGAAACATGCTTAACACACGTCATTTGTCCGTTTGCTACTCAAAATATGAGTTAATCAAAATGAATGACCCGTGATATTGGCAAATTCCTGTGAGCTCATGCACATGTGCACGTATGTGTATATTTGTCCTGTGAGACTAATGTTATGCCTGTAGGTTGTGCTGCAAAGAAATCAATGACAAGAAAACCTTTTCAACTGAAAAAAAAACAATGACTACGGGTTAAGAAACACTCATGGAAGTATGTGTCTGTGTGTTAAACACTTAGCGGAGGTACAGGCATAGCTTTGCACATCATCTTTATCCCCAAAATGGAGAGGTATAATAAAGCAGTTTGATAAACCAGGCATACCTATCTACTATTTCCACCGTCGTCTTTCAAACCCGGAGGTAATCATTAAGGACGGCTAATGGCAACTGAGGTGGGCTAATGCTTCAGGTCCTCTCAGAGAACAGAGTGGGCCATTTGTGATGTGGCTACTGAGATTGATTGGAGGTGGGCGCGAGCAGCATATCCGAGCATTGTTAGCCTTGCTCATTGACCAAATGGAGATCAATACTCAGATCGGCCTGAGGACAGTCCAACACATGCACACACACATGTGCATGGGCAAACACGCACACAGCGTAAATGTTATGGTGTACATAGACATGGCTCTGTGGACAAACACGGAAGAAAAGAAATCAACGCACATACATCCGCCAACAGCCAGTGGTCTAAATAACGTTAATGATTTGACCATTAGGAGGGAGGCATGAATCAGTGGTAATGGCTACCAGGGAGGGACTTTATTGGTACAATGTAACACATGCACAAGAAAACACACACAAATAAACTGGCATGTCAAAAAAATACAATTAGAGCGACAGGACGACAAAGAACCTGAACGTGTCTAAGATGTTGCTATTCGCCGACCAAATGATGGTGAAAACAAAACCATGTTTTTACATCACGCCAATTATGCTGACAAGCAACTCGAATCACTTCATGTCTGACAACAACTGCATGAAAAAACTTGACGATACCGAGAATATCCTTATTGGTGTGATACTACTGTAGAATACGAAGTTCACAAATGATTATAATGCTGTGAGACAAATGTCAACCAGTTCTTTTCCTACTTTGGCAGCATAATCAGATTTTGTCAAAACGTGCCATTGTCTATGACTAACAGACTGCACACTAACAATTTCAGGTTATGCATGCAAATCCGTCAAATAGGAAAGTGTAAATACTGCAGTTACAGATTGTCTTTTTGTCACACATGATGATGTTTTTCTCATGCCACTGTGCAAAGTAGAATAGGGCTGTCACCAAGGACCATTTTAATAGTTGATTATTCATCGTTACTTTTTAAAATATTTTTAAGTTTTTTTTTTTTTTTTTTTTAAATAATAACTGATTTTATATTATTGCTTTAAATATTATTGCTCCCCCAATTGACATAAAATTCCACTTTTTAGAGCCGTTTATCCTCACAAGGGTCGCAGGCTTACTGGTTCCTATCCCAGCTGGCTTCAGGTAGTATGCTTTAAAATTGCCAATTTTGAATTATTGACACAGACAATAAATACAATCATTGATCTTTACATACAGTGTATGTGTGTGATCTAGGAATCGGATGATCATTGGCTAGGCTGATTATCAGGATCGACATTCGCCATATTGGTGCATATCGGTCTTGGCTTACGGCTGATAAACCCTGTTATTATGTTTCTGTTTCAAAATTTAAGCTTCAAGATTTTTTTTTTGTCATGAGCATATAGTACAACACAATGAAATTCTGTTCACTTCCTCGAGCAGACTACATTCAACAATATGTAGCCTTTTCTGTGTGTGTCTTTGCAACTGTTCCGACCATAGCAGCATCTGATTTGTTAGCCTTGGAAAAGCCACTGTCAATCCGAAGTGGAAGCCATATATGAGTTTTCCACAGTGATCCCGCACATGCAGCCAGACTCCGAGTGGCTTAGTTGCGTCTGTGCACAACGGAGAGGTTACACGTTTAGAAGTTGGAATGGAAGCTTAAAGAGAGGAAGAGACTCTACCAAAGTTTTAACCATGAAAACCACATTTTGTGTAAAGGTGCCAAAGTTGCATTGCCTTGCCTTGAATCCCTGCTAACCTTTAGTAGTGTAGGCTAACCCACACTACTAAACAGTGGGGACCTAAGCAGCATGCAGCCTAACACCCAGCTAGCTGGTAATTTGCAATGTCATCCCCTGTATCCCCCTTCAAAACATTCTGTCTTTCAATACCGATTGATCACTGACAAAGCTTGAGTAAAATTAAATTAGTAAGCACGCACATGTGTGTCTGTTGACAGAGAAGCTGCAGAAACAGACAGCAGTCCATCACAATGTCTGTTTAAGCAAGTTATTACTATTATAACAAAGTTATTTTTATCAGTTATTTTACTCTGCCTTTTTCTGTGATGAGAGATCCCAAGCAGCAGAAAATAATTTGATAAGAAGTGTATCATGAAGCCATCTTGACAGTTTCTTGTAGAGGAAACACATCACAAACACAAGTTACAGAGCGCCAGAGCATGGCGGTCGGCCGCTGACTCTCCTCACTGCCACAAGCAGTGTACTCTTAAGTTTATAGGCAGTGACTCCTCGATGATGCACAAAATATCTCCGGTTTTGGTTCAAATTGATACAATAGCGACATCCAACTCAAATTATAATTAATTTTCTAATTTGGAATTAGTATTAAATCTCTCCATTTTTCCTCAACCTACTTGGTGAAACTGATCAGTAGTATAACTTATACCTATTGTTAAGACTACTGGGTAACCACGGGGAGTGATTTGATAGGAGGAGCACGTGTTAGTGAGAATTAGTTAGTGTATTGAAGCTGTTTTGCATTTTAGTATCAGTAAAAGGTCTGTTTTTGGCTCTGTTGTTCACTCTGTTGGAATAGTCTCCATCATTCGCGACATTTGTAAGGCTAAGCAGTCAAGAAAATGGATGGATGCATTTTCGTGGCCGGCCGGCATTCAACAACGTCAAGAAATGGGCAAGGCAGCCACTGCGGCCTCTGCAAACAAGGCATTTTACTTCCTGTTTAGAAATATCTGTACCATAAAACTCATATTTAATAAGAAATTAAATTGCCAATGTGCCAAATGTAATTTATAAGCATATATTTACAATAAAAAGTGAAAACTACTTTCCCCCCTCCCCAGAGGAAGAATCAGATGTGGTTGGTGGGGTAAATCAAAGCGTTGATCTGGCAAGATAGCAACGGCACATGCGCAACGCGAGGCTAGGTGTCTCTTCAACTTGCAAGCTAGCAGTCATATTCCTGCTTATTTCAAGCCTGTTGATGCAGAACAGCTTGTCTTTTACATCATACACCCGTCAGGAGCTTTCAGACAACAATACAAGCATTTAATCAGCGATCTTCGCCTCATCCCTAAATTGTGGAGAACACCCGATTCTTTGCACCTAAACATGATTATACACTTCTGCACTGCTACCTATCTACAAATAGATTAGTTTGTTGTTTGACTCAAAATATGAACAAATTAATCAACCTTTATTTTGATAGGTACAATGCAGTCAGACGTAGTTACAGGCTTGCAGCTAATGTAATGCATGTTATAGCGAATGATAATTCTTAACTCTGGTCTGGTATGGTGAGTTTCTGGTCTTGCTGATGTAAATGTTCCACAGTACAAATACACAACTCATGGATATCCTAACTGATGTAGTCAGATAATAAGTAGGCAATCCAACTTTGGCTGTTGTTGGGGACCAATGATATAAACAATCATATGGTAGAATTGTTTTCCATAATTGCCATGCAGTATATTTTACAATATCAAACAGCAGTAATCAATAACTTAGTGAGTGTTATGAATTTATATGTTGTCTAAAAACAAACCATTTTTTTTTGCTCAGCCCTGATGGCACCAGACTTAAATGTGGATGGTAATGTTTTCACAATTAACATTTCATGTTTTGGGCTTGAATTCCAAGGTGTGCTTCAATCTGACGACCAAGGTCATTTTATCTGGAAAAACGAAAAAGCAACAAGGTAGGTGGAATGAGAAAGGAGCAGAAGGAAGTCTGAAAAAAAAAGGTACTATATTTAGCCTGATATGACATTCCAGGAAAGTATAACACTATTTTCCTGGAGAAGGACGGTAGGGGACCGACATTGGCTTGAACACATACACGTGATCATGATAATCCTATACCTTATACAGATCTGAAGTACATACAGTACAGTAGTATGTTTAAGTCACCCAATGAGTTTTCGGTGATCGAGTTTCTCATGGTTTGTCTCAAACAGAATGTTTTCAGTTTTATTATGTTCTAACTGGGTATCTCCAGTTTTTTCCCAAGGAAGAGGAGAAAGAACGTATTTTTTTTTTAATGAGAAATGTTGAAATAACGATTGACGTGTTAGTGGAAAAAAGAAGGTCGAAGGTTTGGAATGTAGGGTGGAGAGAGCAGTGGCGGTCGAAGAAACCAAAGAGTGGAAAAAGCAGAAGAACCTGGTTGTCAATAACTACTGTGTTGTACTGTGGACAAATGTGTTCAAGTAAGTGTACAATAAACTACATGAAACAATTGGATTTGATTTCAGTGACTGAAATCAATTACCATTTAATTTGTAATATAATCTCACTTCAGTTCCCTTAAAAAACAAAACAATCCAAGGAAACAAACTTGATGCCCAAAGAGTGAGTAATAATGCAGGAAATAGTTAAAGCGGAAATTGACACTAAAAAAACAGGGAAAAGCAGAGCAGAAATGTGGAATCGAGAACTTGCTGTTCTAGACAGGCTACACGGCAAGACTTGCGCTAATAAATGATTGTTGTCAGTGTTAGAACGTCACGTTCAAGCCATCGTGCCATGCAAATAATTAATTGGCTCACACATGGAGCCGTCTCAGAGACATTTTAGGGTGATGTAAGTCTGAAATAAAGTACATTCTGACAGGTTCCTTTTTAATGAATTGACCAGATTAACAGCATAACAAAAAAGAGAGCAGAAACTTAAAAACAATGAGTGCAACTTAAGTGGTGCTATGTGTGCAAATGGGCTTATTATCCAGATTTCACCATTCACTGTACTAATTTCGGGGGCATCCAAATAACGGCAATGATGTAGATCACCCAGCAAAACTTTATCAATACAATTAAACATAAAAAATACCACTGTCATTTTGGCCCTTTGTTCACAATGTCTTAAGGATGAAAACCTTTGAAGATAGTCTTATAGTGACAGTTATCAATTTTGTGTTAATGCTCAAAATGGAAGTCTGAAAAAAAAAACTGTGGACATGCATGCAGGGAGTATCAATGTTAGTCTAATTGTGATGATCACTACAGTAGCACTTTATTGGTGTACTTGAATGCTTTCTGAACAAATTGCTAATGTGCATCTCAGTGATTTCAATTATTTTATTGGGCTCTGTGTAGAAAAACAGTCCAGTGTTCTTTGGCAATGAATGTATTACATGTCAGAAGATAGGACTCTAGGTAATATATATGGCTGGCATCAGGTGTCGTATCTCCAAAATAATCACTTTTGGGGAGACCCAAAACATGTCAAAATTGTTTAACCATTTTCACCACTTTGAATTGGTCAATAATCTGTCAAAATAAAACTCACTTGTGGATAAACCAACTGTATACACTTTTCTAAAAATATGAAATTAACCAAAATGTGACATAAGATTTTCGCTCAGAGCCAGTGATATGTGCTGATCAAGCACCAAAAATTTTATTTACATATCGTACTAAAAGAGCAACGGATGAAGTTTGGCTGAGGGCATGAAAGAAGAAACTGCAAAAGAAGCTTGAAAGCCAGTAAGGAGATGGCCAATGGTACATAGACAAACAATCCAACCAATCCCCTTATGATAGCCTTTCCTTATGTTCCCTTGTCGGCAAAGTGTTAGCATGGCCTGCCCACAAAGAGGCCACAGAGATATTTACCTCCTCCACACAGCTTGTCAGAAGAAAGTGGGACAAAGTGAAGGATGGATGGAAGACAGGGGACATGAATGGAGTGTAAGGCTGTGATGGGCAAGGTCATGCAACTATGGAGATTTTATAGGGACATAGCGTCCAAGGTGACTGTTGTGACTACGAGTGACGCACACATCAAGGTCTGGAGTTTAGAGTGTAAAAGATGGGGCTAGAGGGCCGGACTGAAGAAATAAAAAGGGAGTGATGGATGGAAAAAGAGACAGCTTTGGTCTTTGCTCAAACCGCGGTGGAGAGCTCAGTGTGTGTGCTGCAGCAACCCCCACTGCCAGATTACAGAGTGACGTAGTGTTATCATTTCTCTGATAGGCGGTCTTCCACAGGAGGGAGACAGGGAGGAGGAGGAGGAGGAGGAGGAGGAGGAGGAGGAGGAGGAGGAGGAAAAGGTGGTGAGGGGAGGGGAGGGGGGAATGGGGATGGGTGACAAGTCTCATTGCTGGAAAAATTGTCTAATAGCAAAGAAAAGGGGAGGGAGAGAAGGAGGCAGGGGAAAGTGAGGCAGAGATAGAGACATACTGCCATACAAAGGAACAGAGCAGACACAAAGAGGAACGGGGGGCAAGGAAGGGGGAAAGATGGCTGAGACTTCTTTATATACGTACACGATCAGAGAGCACAAAAGCAGGGCAATAAGCTACATTTTACGAAAGGGATAGATGGCAGGGACAATGAAAGACAGGCGACACAGATGCAACACAACCCTGAGAAAAGATTGACTTGAAAATAACGAACATATTTAAAACAAAAACAGAAGTCCAAACGGGCGTTTCACACAGCGTGTGTGTTTGCGCCCACATGGCAGCATCAAGAAACATTTACAATGAGGCAGCTGTTCCATTAGCTACTGCCATTGTGTCTAATTACATCCTGGTGTCCTTAGACAAACACACACATACACACACGTGCACACGCATACACATTCACGCACGCTCGCCCTGCACGCAAACACACGATCGTTGTCTGTCCAGCCAACCAGATAATCCCAACCATGCATGCTAACAACGAAAGGAACTTGGAGCGGCAGACCCGAAATGTGTGTGTTAAGCACAGTGCACAGCCTTACACTCTTCTGAGCAACACACGGGAGAGAAATTACAGTTTACGCACACAGACACACACACAAAGACGCACGTGCTCACCTCCCCCAGCTTTTGAGGAGAGGATCTGAGGCATTGTGAAATACCAAACATACCAGAGAAGCCACATGAGAGAAAAAGGCAGCATTTGACAAGCCTCAAAAGACACACGCTCTGAGATGCACCGCTTGCAGTTTTACACGAACGAGGCTTTTCACACAAAAACATAAACACACACAAGCAAGAAAACACGATTCAAATCCCGATAGACAAATATGCATAGACGCCAACCCTGCACAAAGACACATAAACAAGCACACATTCGGTCATAGACTTCCCCCTTAATCAGCTCAGTGTTGTAGTATTTGAATAAGTGGCACTTAGACTACTTGACAATGGTGAGACAGGAGAGCTTACATTGTATTAAAACAGACAGACAATACACAGCTATCATTCAAAGTGTGCAATGTTGCTAACCCGCCAAGGCAATGATGTGCAAAAAGAACAAAACAAGGTTCGCATGAGGACTTCAATGCATGTGAAATTGTGAACACAGTGTTGTAGTATATCAGAATGTCACTTCACTGTTGGCTTAGAGTTGCATCTACCTTTTTTTACATGTCCTGTAAACAAAATGTTGAGCAAGATCAGCTAATTTTTGAACCGCGCCAAAATTATTTGGCGGTGTTTTACAAAAGATCAGTTGCAGGGAATGAGTCCAAGGGAATCTATTTAGCACTTGCATTATCAAGTTGCAGTGTTAAATACATCAACCATCAGCAGCGCAAGCAGAGGTTATCAAAGTGGGGTCCGCTGACCCCCTGGGGGTCTTTGGCCTGACTGCAGGGGGTCTGTGAAATAATTTGGGTGTTTTGGAATTGGTTCAGTTTATCTGTTGTGTATGTATCAAAATCCATGTCTTTGTAGTGTGAAATAGTAAAAAAAAATAAAAATAAAAATGTAAATACCTTTTTTTGATATTACAAATATCTAATATACTTTGGACCTGATAAGCACCTTGTCCTGCCTGATGTAAGTAAGCTGTCATCAGTTCATTTTCAGTTTACAGGCGTAGACATACTGTACTTCATTTTGTATTTTCATTTTATCCCTGGGTACTATAGCTGTATACACACCTGAACTGTTTGGTCCTCTTTACAAGGACCAGGCTTGATTTCTCACATTGGTCTGAACCTTTTCTGCAGTTGGAAATACAAACAAACAAATCTTGGTGCGGAAAACATTCCAATATGACAACAATCTTCCTGAATATTATAGATGTTACATTGTACAAATTGTAATCATTATCATCTTAATAAATATTGAATAATAATTGGGAGGGGTGGCACGGTCTTGGTTGCAAGGCTGTATCCTAATGCTAATGTCACATGTACTGCCAACTACGTACATCATCTACAAGAAGAGTTATTACAGTTTACCTATATAAACACGAGGCAACGTTATGCCGTGACATGCACTTTGATTGCAATGCAATTGAGTGACCATGCCGGTACTGGCTGAGACTCGGCTTGTTCCATCCCCCCTAATGGCGCACAACAGCGCAAACGCCCTGCTACACCCACTTTTTAATTGATTGATATACAGAGTATATAAATGTATTGGAAGATTTAAAAATATGACGAAAAGAAAAAAAGGAATAATTAGTGGACATGATAGTTCAGTTCAATTTTACCTTTGATGCCTAAAGACAAAAATCCCACTCATGCGCACAGTTAGATGACTTGCACGAAAACAAGGCCCATAGCGTTAAGTGTAAAGAGTATGAAGTTTGAAGCAAATTTGAGCAAATGTGTAGCCAAGTGGACTAAAACTCGCTATTCATTTCACAATCAAAAGTAGACCATCTGTGCCATCAATCCTAGAGAAGGCGCCCATTGCATTCTTAGTTTGAAAACAGGGAACCGGTACCATAGCCCAACAGATTCCAAATCGAACAGCATCGGTCACCAAAAGAACGACTAGGCTAGGCTCATTTAAGAATGATAATAGTTTATAAGCATTTACTATGTTCCATGGCCAAGGTTAGGACATTTACTGTATTGCTATCTACTGAATGAATTAGCTGGGACCTCAATAATCATGTTAATAATGTCGGAATTTCTAGTGCTACCCTGTCTTTTCTAATCGATTTACAGTGACTATTTAAATGCAAATCATGGCTAGCGTTGGGTCGCCTTTACAAGCAACTACAGATCACACAACAACATTTTGCACATTCAAACGAGAGCAGTAAAGAAGGCTTCCCATGCAAGGAAAAGAGAGAATCGATTCAGTTACACCATTAACCATTTACCCGCTCATTTGCTTTATTCTATTAAAACGGCTGTCTAATAGTGGTGCCATCGGAGTTTGTCTACGGACCTATGACATTATGGTGACTCGTCCAATCATCTGGAGTCTATTTTTTGGGTTGGTTGAAAATGTCTCATTCATGTATTCCTGTAAAAATACAGATGTTTTTTGATTTGTAGACCTGTGCACCAGATGAAAACATTTGGTCCCTCCTCGAAAAAATCATGGTTTGGAAAAAAATCATCCATGTTATGTGTATGCTTCAAAACTCCCACTGGTGGCCAATTTTGGAATCTCCTTTTAGAACTTCCAGATTCACTGGCCTAGGGGGTGGAGTATTTGGCTGCACACCTGCAAACAATTAGTCTACTATTTAAGTACAGCCGATACAAGATGACAACGTCGGTTTATACTTGCCACCTAGATTTTGGTGCCCCGAATTCATACATTTTTTTCGCCGTGCCTTACCGTGGCCGTAGGCTCGAGCAATTACCCTATGCTAGTTTTTGTGGTTGTGTGTCTTTGTTACTTTGTATTTTTTGTATCGTACAGCATCCTCTTGTTGAAATTCCCTCCTCCTTGGTTTTGGTTTAATGTACACCCAATCCTGTTAACAATGACCCTTTGTCAATGGCAATTTTAGTTGATACTTTGAAATTGTGCATCTTGTTTCCTCCTATTTTGGTTGGTACTTTGGTTCTCCTTTTTTGTATAGCATAGTTGTATGTGCTCTCTTCGTTATTAAATTTTGATTACACTCATTGTCTTTGTGTTCAGCCTGCTTTGGGGCGCTGTGAATTTATTACCAATACGGTCCGTAATAATCCAGAGATCATCTAACTGAGTTTGTCATCAGCAAACCGGACATAGTTCTCTCACACAGACGTGCATACAGCACAGGTTTCACTCATTTTACTTTCAGGATTAAGATGGGATGAGCCCTCCTTCTAATTGGCATTACCATTGCTCTGAGGACACGTTGTCCATTATACCTCATTGGTTTCCTAAATCACTATTCATTTCAATGAGGCACCCTGTAGCCTAATCCCACCGAGAGGGGCAGATGAGAGCGCATACAAAAGAGAAAATAAGAAAGCAGTCATGTTGCGGACACTACCTCAAGCCATCCAAATATCTGAAAGGATGTACTCCCGCTTAGAGCAGGTATGAGCTGTTATCGCTCTTTGGAGTGCTTTACCTCACATGCATGAAAACATGGTCGCACACACACATGCAGGCTTCATTCTCCATCCCCCATCTTGATTTATGAACTCAACCCGGGAGATTACGTTCCACAAGAGTGAAACATACACCAGCCTGCTTTCTGAAAATCCCATGATCACACACACCCGCACAAACACACCACACACAAACACACACACACCCACAGACACACACTCAAGGTTATAAAGCCATACCTGCTGTATATGTCAAGGAGAAATGGAGAAGAAAAACTTAACAGATTCCTCGTAAACCAGTGGCGAGCTGCTAGGTGCTGCAACACCTGACATACATACTTATTTCAAATGTAACACCCTTACCACAATGATGCTCAGTAAATATATACAGATTTGCAGTTCAGATGCAATTCAAGTAATAATGGTTAAGAAAATACAAAGGTGCTTTGAGATTTGCATGGGAATGCAATAAAAAAAATATGACAAACAATAATAGATCATTTCAAAACATCAGGGAACTATTTATTTTTGTTAACTTTATAAGATATGCTGCTGACTCTGGAATGACTCTTGTTTGCTGTGGAAAACAACAGTTCCCTGAATATTTTGTTACAATAGACAAAAAAAAAAAAGACTTGTACAAGATTCAAAATGAAACAAGCATTTGGCAAATCTGAAATGCTGTTCAATAAAATGCTGAAAAGACATTTCAACACAGTCAAGAGTTTCTATCTTCATCAGATCTAAAGCCAATATTTGGACTTTTGCTGAAAAAGAATATTTAACTTTGTTATTTGTCTCCTTTACTACAAAAAAATCATAATGACTCTGAAAAACAAAACAAAAGAAAAAAAACACATTGCTTTATCTTTATTTGTGATTTGCATAATCTGACAAACTACTAATTTTACAAGAGGTGGGCCAGCAAAATTTGAGATACAAGCACTATTTGGTGACAGTGATCACGACTCACTTGCCGCCATGCAGCAGTATGGCAGATGGTGAACAGTCCTTCAAAAAGGGGTTTCAATCTGTTTGCTGCCACCTCCAATTGAGTTTACTGTCAAACTTAACATAAAACAAAGAGAATTAAACATTGTTCATTTTCAACACCCACAGACCTTAGCCTTAGTAAAGATTCAATGTTAATGCTTATTAAAGTTTAATGCTAACAACAACAAAATAAAAACGTGGTAATGAATGGCATCGGTGTTGCAATGGTTTAACGTAATTTTTTAAGCAGCAGATATTTAAATATAAGCACATGTAGAAAAGATAATAAAACAATCCTGACATGCATTTATTCTTCTGCATAGAATCCAAAAAACAATAGGGAAGCTTACAGAGAAGCTATGACATGCACAGCCATATGTTTGTTTGATTGTACGTCTTTATTATATCAACCTCAAGTGGCCAAAGTGAGCACATGGTAACTCTTTAAGTGCCATGGATGAGAATTATCGTCTTTTAAAATAGTAATAAAAATAATGCATGATAAAACTCTTGTAAAAAACGTTTTTTTTTTTTTTTTTTAATTTTATGGAGGGTATCTGACACCCTTGTCGAGTGCTTATCTAATATTAAGCCAATTAAGCATTGTAGTAATAACTGTAACCATTGGATGACAGTGTTTTCATACATACAGCACATGTATTATACACTTGTGATTCTAAGTAATGAATGGAAATCAATCTCTCATATGATACCACCCATGTTTACATAGACATAGCACACAATATTCTGTCGGCCTTGAAAGATGAATGAAAATGATAAACTTACTAGGCACTCAGGAGATTGCCTTGTCCGATAACACTAGGTACTGAGAGAGTTAAGTAGCAACACAATGCCAATTGAACTGAAGCAAAAACTGGCAAAAAAGGGATTTTGATCTTTACATCCTCAGTATATAACTGAGTGCTATTTGTTTCTTATTAAAACGAAAGATTTTTTTTGCATTTAACTGAGTGCTATTTGTTTTTTATTAAAACAAACAATGTTTTTTTCGTGAGAGAAGTCTGGAACAGATTATTGATGTGTTATGACTTACCACCATGGTCAAGGACCGAATTAAACTTGTGTCTCAAGGCTGTATACAGGCATTTAACTGGTTGTTGTATTGTAAGCATTTCCTAGTAAATTCATATAATGCATTTCTTTCTGCTTTGGTACCTAACAGATTAATTTCAGTAACTGCTGTCATTCACCATCCAAAGGGTTTGACCGACAAGTAACTAATGTTATATAACATTATCTTGTAGGAGTGAGGCAAACAGATGATTGCTCATCTGTGGGGTTCTTCAGGATTTATCAGTATATGTTTAGCTTCATTGTTAAAATTATGTGAATTTGGGCAATGAAAAAAGTACATTATTTATCAATAATAGGAAAATGTGTTTTGAACTGTCCTTGCAAGTCAATGGTTCTCATATGTTGATTAATAGCTTTAGTTAAATGGCCCATTAAGTGTTACAGGAACAAATATAGTTAAGGTTTTATAGTGTATTAGGGCTGCTGGAGCGTGTGGACATTTCAGAGGATGACAAGTTAAATCATGTGAAATCACCTTGGAGGTATACTCATGTACCTCTGAGTGTGTTCAACATCTCACACCTGGTGAGAAGTTGCTCCTCATACATTTCTATTCTGGGCATTAACCTTCGGACCTTGTAATTTTCTGTGTGTGTGCGTCTGTGTGTATCTATTTTTGTCATGCAACTGTGCCCAAAACAGGTCAGGGGAGACCCAAATGCCCTTGTGTGTGACAAAAAACAGTTGTCAGCCAAGAGCCCTGGTGTCAAACGGTTACTAAAGACTGATGGTGGCTCATTTGTACATCTGTCTGCAAGGGTGTGACTCTGAAAAGAGAAACACCCTCAACTGGCTTGAAAGTGTCCTCTAAAGTATTTTCTTTACAGGTTCTGTAAGGTACGACATGAGGTACAATGCAAAATCTAATACGGATCCAATTAGTAAAACACACTCTCAATACGATGCGCTGCTCTTTTAAATTTACCACAGTCTAAATTTTAACAGAGACAACAATGAATACAGACACAATAAAATGGATCTTAACATAATAATGATTAAATAAATCCTTTTAATTTCAAGACAATGCTGAGTGCACAATGTTTTCAAATCTCCCTTTATGTTCAATACCTTGAGAAACTTGAGCACAACACACACACACAAATATGATCCTACACTAATTGCATTTTTGCCATCCAAATATACACCTGCTACCTGACCAGGTTACATTCCATGCAAGCAACTTCCAAACCTCAACTGCTCGGTTACACAACAAGGAATCAGAAAGTTAATCGTCATCTTCACAACATCCTTCCGCTTTTCCAGGGTCGAATCATGGGGGCGGCAGCCTAAGCAAAAGAATCCCTTACTTGCCATTTTGTTTAACTCTTTTCGGGGAGATCCTGAGGTGTTCCGGCTCAACAAGTATGCATAGATTCGTGGTTAACGGAGATCGGAACCATGAAGTAGGGTTTGACCCCTTACAGCAGGGGTGTCTAAACTTTTTGCAAAGTGGTCCAGATTTGGTGTGTTAAAAATGTAGGGGGGGCAACCTTGGCAGGCGTTCTTTACATATAACAGCAATTAATTTAAATACATTTCAGCGAGCCGTTCTGTGTTTAACATTTGCTTTTTTATTTTCATTTCAGCTATCTTTAGCATGTGTTTTTGTTCATTTGAAACATGCGTATCAAAAATGAATTGACATTGAATATTGAAATTGAATATTCACTGAACTTCACTTTTTTAACACTTTACTTAACTTTTTTGTCACAGTTGAACAGAAGTAATTGTACTCTTGGGTGCAGATTACATTTGAAACATAAAAAAATATCTCACCATGGCAGTTTAATATTTATAGAATTTTTAAACACAATAACAGAGAAATGAACAAATAATACTCATATCAACAAGTGCAACAGGAATTTAATCTGTAGTAAAATGGTACTCAATGAGAAAAATGAGTTCTTCAACACGTGTTTAAGAAAGGAGGACTGGAACTACACTGCACACAGGCTGGTCTCTAGATGGCTGCCGCCTGTAAATGACGACCTGTGTGTGATCGGCATTGATTGACATGTGCCAATCACTTTTCTGCTGCAAAACACCCGATCACTATCAGTGGCCGATTCATTGCAACAACACTAGTTAGTGTACTTATTGAACTGTATCTTATTCAAGTGAATGCCTTTTCAATTTCAATCTGTGTTGTGTTCCAAAAGAAAGTAATTTGGTACTGGTGAGGAGCTGTGGAAGTCTTTTTGTCATTGCACGCATGAGAAATAAGAATGTAAAACGTTTGGAGCAACAAAGAGGTACTGTATTATTTACTGTCCACAAATTGGTATATACAGTCAGACATACGCACAAACACAAAAAAATACACCATCAAAAACGATTGTATGTACACACTCATTCACTTGGATGCACACAAACAGTTTTGCTGTTGATGGTGCAAGTAAGGATGTGCTTTCCCAAGCAGTTTCAACTTTGTGTACGAGTAGCAAACATTCTGGTATGTATGGTAAGCAGATTTTCTGCCTTCTTGCACAAAAAACTATAATATAGAAGTGTGTGACAAGGAAAGAGAGGGCAAAGTATAAAAATAGTGAAAAGGGCCTCTATATATATATATATATATATATATATATATATATATATATATATATATATATATATATATATATATATATATATATAGGTATTTAATAATATGATAGCATTAATATAGTATTTAATAATAAAGGTATTTAATTGTTTGCATGTAGCACTTTCTATACTATTTAGATACCAATTTTTAATATGTATATACCATTTTCATGTTTTTACCTGGGTTTTTTTACACACATTAGCTAATTAACATAGGTTTGGATTGCCCGCCATACGGCGAATTAAATACAATACAATTAAATAAATAAAATAGTCTCTTTTGTTTTGAGCAGAGCAAACATGAAGTCATGCCTTAACTTGGATGTAAAGTTTGCTCTGCATCTTATCATAGCTATTGCTACTTGTCTATCAAGGTCCATTCCACCCTTTTTTGAGGGACAATTTGTGAAAAGTCAAATGTAAGTCTTTTGAATAAACTTTGTCAGTTTTTTCTCTATTCTGTCATTTTTGCCAGTCAGACACTGAATTAGGGCCATCAAGGCTAGATTAGCTGTTTCAAGCGTATTTGCATTAAATTGTGTCCATCTTTACACTCTACCAGCACCGCCACCTCCTTGCACATCTCCTGTATTATACATCATTCCCATGAGCATAGTATTGGTGCTCGTGGCAGTTGAGAGGGAGGGCTGCTATGGGAATGCAGAGACCATGTTACCGAGACACAGGTGGGTGAGCACTCTAATTTTACTGTCTCCTCCTATGCGTGTGCACATTATGTGCTAGACTAACCAGTCGGATGCACGTGTGTGTTTGTTAGCATCTGAGTGAGCAGATGGGGAGGATGGGGTGAAACTAAAGGACAAGGGTAGTGTCACATCTGCACATCGATTATGTATGTCTTTGTGCATGTGTGGTGCCCACATTTGGAGCCATCAACAAAAACAATGTGTTTGCTGATTGGTGAGGCACACGATTACATACACATAACATGCCTGTCATTCGGGTTAGGGTTCAGTCATTAGTTTTTTGTCTTTTTTTTTCTGTAGAATTTGCTTTCAACCTTTCTAGGTTTGATCACATCACCACCAAAATCTAATTTGTAAAACACTGCTAGTATTTGCGACAGCATCACTACTTTTATAGCTCTCAAGTGTTCAAAGACTGGAGCATTTAAACAGAGAAAAGCTGTCGCGTGTATACACACACACACACACACACACATTAGAAACCCCTGTCTATCCTCATCTTGAAGCTGCCATTGATTTAGGCTGGAAGGTGCCTTGGGCAATGGGTTTCCACAGCAACCGGCAGCCGAGGAAAGGAGCCAAAGTTTGTTGGCGTGAGGGAAGTGTCTGAATGTTGTTTGTGTATGCGGGCTATTTGTGAGTATGTACACGAGCAACCAAACATGAATATTTTTTGGAGTGTGTACGTGTGTGTGTGAGGTGTTTGGCAGGGTGGCAGCACTCTATTTAGTATTCAGCCTTTTGACTGCATCTTTTCCTACCTCTCTCTAGCTCACACCTGACATCTATCTATCTATCTATCTATCTATCTATCTATCTATCTATCTATCTATCTATCTATCTATCTATCTATCTATCTATCTATCTATCTATCTATCTATCTGTGTGTGTGTCTGTCTGCCTGTCTGTGCATTCACATAAATGCAGGTGTTTACTGTATTTTAATACACATGCAAACATGCACACACATATGCACTGATTTCCTAAGTGAATTGTCTTGTGGAGTGTTACTCAAGTACTGTAGACAGCCACACTACATCATTCTGTACATATCGTGGATGCGTATACTACTTTATGCAGAAAATTCCGATATAGGTATTCTACATTTACTCTTTCCCAACGCAACACAACCAATGGGCCTCTATTCTCAGAAATAAACCCACTGTTGCAGTTATAGTCCATCCTGCCTCATTAAATCATACATTTTTCAAAACATGCAAAATGCAACAACACTAGCACAAACATACTATTGATTCACAGGGATGTAGCTCAGTACCAATAGTTTCCTCAAAGCAGAAGAGAGGAAGGAAGAGTGTTTAGGGAGAGGGAAGGGTGGAGGAAGAATGATGAGATAGAAAGAAAAAAGCAGAGCAAAAGCACAGAGAAAGCCGTTTGTCATGTTTCTCTTCACCGGAAGCATCTCAGAAGAGTGCAGGAGAGCAAATACACACTAGAATACAGCCCCCGCCTCCCCTTTCCACAAGTACACCCCTCCACGACCCATCCCCCTCAGAGCCTCTCACAAGGATCTGAGAGCAGCTCAGCCCAAGCCCTGACACGTGTGCCTGAGAGAGGGGAGGAGTTAGAAAGTGAGCAGTATTCAATATATCTGTGTGCTCACACTGAGGTGTGTGCGTGTGAGTGTGTCCGAGTGTGCAAAGGATCTATGAACAGGGGAGAGTGCAATATCGCGCTTTCACCGCTTGGATAAAGTGTTTGTCTTTCTCACTCTTTCTCTTTTTTCTATCTGACACCATTGACTTCTAAATTCCACACTATTTCACTATACAACACAACGTCTAATTAACTCTTTCAGTGCCAAGCATTATCTTAAAAGGCAACCCTAGAGTGCCAGCCAATTTTGAGCATTTTGACACATATTTCAAGGCCGACAGAACGTTGTACTGTATGACTATGTAGACAATGGTGGCACCATATGGATTCCATTTTTCTCAAAAAAAGTAATATTTTATCTTTATTCCCCTCTTTAATAATAACTGTTTGAAAATAGGTCATTTGAGTGACCAATCTATTTTGGACAAAAGATGAAAATGTGCTTTTTTGTGAGAAGATGTATTTTCTCCACAACAGTGACTTTGACACAAATATTTTTTAGTAGCATTTAAAACACCTCAACAGTCCTTCCCTTCAGTAAAACATGAACAAAAGCAGAGAAAATGTGTTTTTGATGGCAAAATTACAATAGTGCTCGATTGGCATAATATTAACGAGAACACTAGCCACGAGTGTCATCTTTCGATTCGTTAAAAAAAAAAAAAAAAAAAAAATATATATATATATATATATATATATATATATATATATATATATATATATATATATATATATATATATATATATATATATATATATATATATATATACACACACGTATAGGTGACAAGAATTCTAGTATTGACATTTCCGTGACCATGGCACCAATATAGTGACCGATATTTACATCATGGCACTGAAAGCATTAATAAAATGAAAGTTGAAACATGAGATTTTCCTTCGGCAACAGCATATTATATAAAATGTAAATGTAAATGGTACTTCAATTATATAGCACTTTTCTACCTAATAAGGCACAGAGCAGATTTCTAACAATTTCATTTGTCAAATAAAAAAGACGATTTGGATGCACTTTTTTCTTTTTCCTTAAACCATTTCCGTCATCAAATCAGAACTGACTTCGGTGAAAAAAAAAAAAAAAAACGTTTGGGAAATCCCTAATTTGACAGTTGGCACATGACAATAGTCCTAATGCAAATTAATTTTATGACAGAATGCCAAAAATAAGGAGTACTCATACTATGGAGCAAAGTTGAAACATAAATGGACTGCTTGAACTTTATATTTGAGTCATTGTGACTCTGCGCAACTGTACAAAATCACAGAAATGTGCACTTTACATGCACAACCACATCAGTACCTAGATTGGTAATCAAACAGTCTAGTGGAGGTGGCTGGCAATTCACCTTTCATTCACCTTATTTATTTGGGTTTATTTTGAATGAGCCCAATGATTTTTTCCCTGCAAACAGTGGACAGGCGTGTGACATGGGGAAACAAAAAAGTAGCTATTAATTTTGTCTGCTAAACAGTTCAAATTGATCTTGAATTGTAAAGTTGAAAATGAATCAAATATACATTTTGGGCTGTGTTGTGTCTATCCTTGTCATTCTATGAGAAATCTGTCAGATAGACAGAGATACTGTAGATGCAACTGCTTGTTAGAAATGGCTTCAAAAGGCTATTATTCTGGCTATCTTAAGTATAGGGCTAGTGACTAGCCCCATACTTATGTTCCTGATGTTATGATAAAATCATATCAACCCATGTATACAGTGGGCTCGGGCTTGACATTTGAGTCACCCTGTGGGAAACGGTAGCTGTGTGCTCCTGCTACCCTTGAGAGCTTGTTGCACATCAGGCTTTTCAGCACAACTCAAAGGAAATGATATGAAAAAGAGGGCAAAGACAATGATCAGAGTGGAATTACCTGAGGAAAGCAAGAGAGGTGGAGCAAGTACGCAGCAGGAAAGACATCAACCGTGCATGCATGCATGTAGGCGTTTTCACAGCCTGTTTATTGTTGATAGTGCGTCTATGTGTGGGGGTTGGTGTCGTGACGCACAAGGTTATAAAGTAACGGCACAAGCTTCTTCATTATAGTCGGTATGTGACACACTGTGGTAAGGTTACGCTTTACTTTGGTAATGCCAGAGTTCTGCTAAATGTTTTTATACTCCAATATTACACTAAAGATATAGATCTTGCCGTAAACCTAACAATTTGTCAGAATCATACACACAGGCATGGAGCAGTATCAACTCGGGCGGTGATTGTTAACAACACGGCTGCTACCCACAGTTGGGCCATGAGCTCCAGCTAGCGTGTGCCTACCTGTGGGCTGTGAGGACCACAAGATGATGCTAATCGTAAAAATAAATGAATAAATAAAAAATGTAAAAAACCTTGACGATTAGAAATGTCACCTTTGTCATGATATTAAATGTTCCCGATGGTTGTGACCTTGTTTCATTGTAAATTAATGACCCTTTCTGGTTAAAATAAGCAGCAGCTTGCTTTTGAAGTGCATCACTTGCGGGTTATTTTTATGCGGTCAAGCAGAAGCTTGTATTCACAATACAGATACCTGATTGGCTGAATAACCTATGCGACAATGTGATGCGTTAGAAAAAATGACACTGATGATCGCTTGACTGGCACACGAGAATGTGTAAATTCATCTTCCGATTAAAAAATGACTGTTCTTCTGTCACAGTACATTGTCAGAATCCATTATCCTACTGATTATTAGTGTAATGCCCCCTCCACCAAAACTAACAAAACAAAAAACAACCATCAACATTGATTTCATTTTTATTTATTTTACTAAGGTTGAATGTGTGTTGACGTGATTGGATATAAGTATTCATTCTTTGTTTGTCATTGTGAGTGGATATAATTTCTCATCATTATCTATCAGCATTGTAAGGTCCAGAAGGTGCTATAAAAATCCGATCCCAACATTTATATCCAGAAAGCATTCACAGCACTTCACTTTTCCAACAATCTGTCATCTTACAATCGCACTCCAAATTGGACTACATTAATCTCTTATCTTGAAATTCTACACACAATAACTCATTATGACAATGATACTTTTTAATTTTTTAAAAATAGAAAATGAAGAACCTCAAAAATGAGCCCAGGCCCATTCAGTTTCCACTGCTCATCCTCGAGGAGTTTTTTTTATAGCTTATTGGGGTCCACCTGCATTAAATTCAGTTGACTGGACATGATTTGGAAAGGCACACACCTGTTGACCATGCATATTAGAGCACAAATGAAGTCAAAGGAAGTGTCTGTAGACTTGTGAGACAGGATTTTTTTGAGGCACAAATCTAGCGTTGTAACAATGAGCCTAACGAGCACAATGGCCTCCATTATTCATAAATGCTAAACTTAGAGCTCGAAGGAGAAAGGCCTTTGTCAGGAAAGTGACCAAGAACATAATGGTCACTCTGCCAGAGCTCCAGCATTCCTCTGTGTAGAGAGGAGAGCCTTCCAGAAGGACAACCGTCTCTGCAGCAATCCATCAATCAGGCCTGTATTGGTAGAGGTGGCTGGATAAAAGCCACTCCTTAGTAAAAGAAACATGGCCGCCCATCTGGAATTTGCCAAATGACTCAGACACTACGAGAAACAAAAATCTCTGCTCTGATGAGACAAACATTCAACTCTCCTAAAAATGCCAGGCGTCATGTTTGGATGAAAACCAGGCACCCCTCGTCACTAGGCCAATACCATCCCCACGGTGAAGCACGGTGATAGCAACGTCATGCTCAGGAGATTTTTCTTTTTTAGCAGAAGGAACAGGCAGATTAGTCAGGATAGAAGGAAAAATGAATGCAGAGCGCTCTTGACCTCAGACTGGGGGAAGGTTTTATTATTCAGTAGGACAACGACCCAAAGCACACAGCCAAGATCTCAAAGGATTGGGTTCAGAACCACTCTGTGCATGTCCTGGAGCGGCCCAGCCAGAGCATGGACTTGAATCCGATTGAAAATCTCTGGAGAGACCCGAAAATCGCTGTGCACAGATGTTACCCATTCAACCTGATGGGCCTTGAGAATTACTGCACAGAAGAATGTGCAGAACTGGCCAAAGGTGGGTGTGCTAAGCTTGTGGCATCATATTCAAAAAGAGTTGAATATGTAATTTTTGCCAGCGGTGGATCAACTAAGAACCATGCAAAGGCTGTGAATGCTCAGGTAAATGTGATTACTTAGATGTCTATTTTTAATAAATCAAAAAAAATTTAAAAATGACATTGTCATACTGGTGTATTGTATGTAGAATTTTGAGCTATGGGATTAATTTAATACAGTTAGGAATGAGGCTGTAAAATGACAAAATGTGTAAAAAGTGAAGTACTGTGAATACGTTCCAAAATCACTGTATATATCAATTGCCTGCACAAAGCAATCGGATAATTGGTTTTGTTGCATACCTGTGAATAATGTCAATAAAGATATTATATTCTATTTTTGTCTCTTTTTTTTTAATTGGAAAGGGTTAGGGTTATTTTTTTGAGGGTGGGTTGTCTTTCTTGTCATTGTAAGTCTATCTGCAAGAAATGGTCATACAGGTAATGGTGGTGCAAACATGGTTAGGGCAAATATTTTCAGTCGACCTATTTTTAAAGTTGACTTAGCCGACTTACCGGTATATTCACAGCCCCACTCTCGATATGTTCCACAGAGACAGTAAGAGGGGGCCGTGACTTTCTGTGGTTTTGTTGGCCTTAGTATAAACACACCTAGCGTATGACATCATCGACCCAATCACAACCAACCAAGCCAACACCTACCACAGAACACATTGTGAATTCTTTGCCGAGACATCTACCATTGCGGCAATGGTAACCTCAGCTATATCTATAATAAATACAGCACTACTTTATGTGAGGTCAACCAATTAAAGCTCAACGAATAAGCCTTTGAGAAGCACAGCTGACATTTCCCTGAGCGGCTACGAACAGAATTAGCTTGTGTGTAGAAAAAAGTTTGACAGCGATGCTTGAGCGAAACAAAATCAAGACAGTTTGTGTTAACTGTTTTAAGACAGAAAGCATCCAAACCATGTGCAAAATGCCAAACCTAATACAGACGTGACTGAGCTTCTAACACACAGTAGTCAAAAAGATATACAGTCACTTACGATAGCATTAAACTGGATGACCTGCCCACTAAGTAGCACACTGTGAAGACAAGGAGTAATTTTGGAGGCAACGAGGAAACGAGCAATACTTTGTTCTACTTGTTGTTTGGTTTGATTGTAAAGCGTAACTTGAAAATGGCTTTCGCCAAACCTCCTTTATATCACCAGCAATTAAAACCTCTTGGCAATTTAGACCACATAGGATGGATGAATGTCAACAGCCCTGAATCTCCCTCTTGTGGCTCGTTTTAGCAAAGCCGTAAATCACACCCAACAGATGTATGCCTGCTGCACTGCTAAAGTGTCATATTAAATGGTTAAATTATTGTCAAATAGTTGATGCCAATCTGGAATAATACCAAACTGCTCTGACTGCACAGACACCTGCAGACAGATCCAGGATAAGTATGAATGTTGCACGACGTAATTTGATCAATTGCAATTGAGTTTTGAGGTACTTTGAGACTACTAATTACACACAATAGGAAGTGCCTGCATCTAAGATATTCTGGCCTTGTTTTGTCAAATGCAAAAAGAAGCAAGCCGACATGGTCCACGAAGTCAACATAACCCCATTAACTGCTTGAAGAATGTAGATATTTTGTATCCATGAAGCTTCACTCTGCATTGCTCACTTATTTTTCCCTTTGGTGGTGGTTGCTCCTTTTTCATATTCACTGTATTCACGCAACAATAAATCTCTTGCTTCCTGTGCTTGCTTCCCTGCACATTTCTCTCTTCTTGTGCTTTTCCAGTCTCCAGTTCTCCACTGCTCACTCAAATAAATCTCTCCAACTCCGCCCCGCCACCCATCGAAATGTACAAAACACACACGAACACATGCACGCATACGCACGTGGGCAAACACACAACCCTCTAAGCAACAGCCACAATGGCCCCATATTAATAAATCTGCTCCTTTATTGGTGCTGAGTGTCTCTGGCAGGAGGGTAAAGGGGGTGGGAGTGGGTGACATGGAAGAGGAGGAGGACAAAAAGGAGGAGGAGACTCCGAGATCAGCAGAGAGGGCTGACTGACGAAAGTCATATCAAAACATAACAGCCGCAGCTAAGAAGGGTTTGTGTAAGAAAGAAATACAAAAAGGAAAAGGGCATCTACAGTCATGCATGGCAACACATGCTCACATACTATTTAGAATACAAGAGCACTGACATGATTTAGCATTTAACACTATGAAAAGAACCACTTGGGCCTTCATCTGGTGGACAGTAGGTGTTTGTTAAGAAGCATGCTTTTCCCACAGTTCCTTACTATGTCTTCTTCAATGGATTATTCAAGACACCTGACATCTGGCTGAACCAGTGAAGCATTCACAGTATGGTCATGTTGGTCACCAGGCTCGAGAAGCCAACTGCCTGAGGTGGGCTTGTGGTAATCATCGGCAAGCTTAGCTTAGTGGTCCAATCTCAGCCATCAGTCAGCTGTGACAGATTGGGGATATGAGCTAAGGAGCTGTTTGGCTTGCTGTTTGTGTGTGAGTGTTTTGGTTCGTCTGGGTGTGTGTGAGTGCATGTGTTTGTGTGTCTAGGGGGTGGAGGCAAGGAGGCTATCAGTCGTGTTCGCCTTGCAGAGGCATCAATACACTCTGGACAGGCCATTTTCCTATTCCCCAGCTCCGGCTTGTTGCTGGGGTAACTACAGCCATTTTACCTTCACTGGCTTCATCACTAAAGGACTTCAAAACAATTGGAACGCTGCCTACTTTATTGACCTTTACCTCCAGAGCATCATCTGTATTTGTCAAGAAGGAGTTTTTAAATCCAAAATTTGGTTGACACCTCCATCATGAACATGTCAACAGAAACAACTCAAATGGAAGAAAGAAACATTCCAAGCAAGACACACTGTGGCCGTATTGCTGAAAAGACACTAGGACTAATTCAATATCAACTCCTCTCCAGCACGAATGGTCGTGGAGAGCATTACACAATTACCGTACCTGTCCGTGAGGCTGCATGTTGCTGTAGGAGATGTTCTGGTTTAACACTTTCTGCTTCAACAGCAACATTCGCTTCTGCTCCTCACTCAGATGGGCTGTTTGGCCTGGAATTGGCCCTTGGGTTTGTCCTGGCCCAGCTCCTTGGCCTCCACCTGCCATGTAAGGAGGCATCATGGGGTTCTTCACCTGGCTGCTCCCACCCAAGGGCGGAGTCATCCTGTGATCAACGCCATTGCCGCTGAAGTGACTCAGTGGCTTTGTGTTGTTATATGACAAAATGGCTGCCGTTTGCTGCTGCTGTTTGGTCAGGGTGTTCTGGCCGATACTGTTCTGCTGTTGCTGGCCCATCAAACTCATGTGATTGTGAGGGAGGTAGGCATTCATGGGAGCTTTGGACCCGTTGTTGGGGGCCATCCCAGTCACTAGAGGGGCCTGTGTTGTGTTGAAGGCTTGCGGTGGATACATCATAGGGCTGTTGGGTTTATCTTGGTTAAAGGGACCAGCATTATAAGGACTGGTTGGAGGACCGGCTGGCGACCAGTTTGCTGTTTGTTGTTGCTGTTGTTTCTGCTGCAACAGTTTAGCACGTTGCTGGGCAGCCATTGCTTTTAGTTGCTCTGCATGAGAAAGCTCAGGTGTCACTGGTCCTACTGGCTGACCGGGAGCACCCCCAGAGCCTGCTTGTCCAGGGCCTGCCTGACTAACACCTGGGCCTGGGTTCATCATGTATCCATTGCCAGGTCGTGATACTGCTTGCATCTGAGCCTGGGTCGGAGTCTGAGGCGAACGAGCCACGCAGTTGTGTAATGGGGACCCTGACGCCATAGCAACGGCGGGGGACTGCTGCAAAGGTTGCTGAGGAGGTGTTCCATTGGCAGTGGTCGCAAACTGAGGGCCTGATGATGATGGTCGGACCTGAGAAGAGGTCACAAAAGAAATTAACAATAGATGCAGGTTGTGAACAATGGAGGGTTTGAATATGTTGAACATGTAATTCAAAATGGTAGTTGCCGATGTAAGGAAGGACACATTTTGGTCTGAAATGATTTTTTGAGTAATTTGAGTACCTTGGTTAAAAAAACAAATGTTTGAGGCATTTTTTTCTTGCCTTAGATACCCGCTTCATAGTGTAAGTCAAGCCAATTGCAGTGACAATTGATAATGGTCTGCATGAAAGTAAAACACACCAGAAATACGGTGAGAAGGCCCACTTCTAAATAAACCTCAGTTTATCAATTAATATATTGGCACAAATGCCTTGATACACTTTTATTTTGAAATTGTTTCTGTCAGAATGTCCCACTGTAAAAGCTTGACTAGTCTCTCTACTGCAACTGTTGCTCCCGACTCCTGATAAACACAACAAATGTTCTGAAATCCAATCACCAATTCAAGGCTATACAAAACAACTTAATTATATGCTGGCATTGACATTGACATATGGCACCTGTGTAAACACCTGTCAGAGGCTCGGGCTTCGTTTTGCCCGTGTCTAGCATAACTGGGCAGCTAGCTAGAAGCGCTCAAGTGCTTTGTGGGCGACAGACAAAATGTTTTTGGGCAGCAAAAAGTATTGCAAGGAACTTATGGTGAAAACATTGCACCTGTGACGGCCATTTTAAGTGATGCTGTAGGTTGCCATCAGTCTTGCTATGCAAGCTTCCCAGTGAGGAGCAGCACTTTTTGCTGATTCAAAAACAAATTGGCAACAGCACTGAACTGCTTGCAAGGATTATCGGTAGTACAGGCATATTTTGTGTAGGGTTTCTTTTCCCCCGTTTATTTTATTTCAATATTTTTATTTATATATAGACTGAATAATTCTTGTTAGAATCCTACCCAGTAATGGAAATAATCAGGTGTAATCAAAGTACTAATTAGATTTCATAATACTGTACATTATGTGTCCCTTACTTCATGATGTGTGCGGTCTGTAGGTTTTCTGACTTAAGAACATGCACTATAGCAGTAGCCGGGCACCCGTCTGTCATTTTCTGTACATCATTATTTAAAGCCGAGCAAATCCTTCATTATCGGGCCTTTACTTCGTTACAGCTATTTCAACCACGCTTCCCTCACCGCAAAATTATAGTTTATAAGACCATCAATTCGTCATCTTCTTTTTCTTCTGCGGTGTTGCATGCATTTCACAGCACAAGCAGACCTACTGTCTTAAATGTTTTGAGTGACTGAGTGGAAGTCCAAGCCCATGTGTATGAACTACATATATGTACTATGAAAACAAAAAAACAAAAAAACACGACAGCTTAAAAAAGCAGGCTTTTTTTTTTTTTCTTTAATCGATTGTTACGCTTGGACACTGTACAGCTTTGAGATGACAAATTACGACTGGTTTTGATTTTGGTATTGTGCATTGCAGTTTGAGTGGATGTACAATCTTTTTACACCTAAGATTTTGTAAAACACGGTGTAGTCTAAGGTCCTTGAATATAAACACGGTCATTCGATTCAATTTGTTTTAAGTAGCAATTCAGAGGATCTGCTGAATCGACGTTGAAGCATTGGGGCAGGTTGATGAACCGATATTGAAATGCAAGAAATATTGCAACACACCGATGAAAAGGTACTTTTAATTTTGGGACATGCGTTAAAGCCGAGCTTTGTTTGATTTCATTCTCTACAAGTGTGTGGCAATAGGGTAATCTTAGGTAACACCTGATCAAACAAGCACCCATGATCACAGTCCTCTGAAATGACCCGCCTCTAAGTCAGCCATTAGATCACAGGTGTCAAGCTCTGGTCCTCAAGGGCCCGAGTCCTTGTGTGTTTACTGGGCTCCTCTCCCCAGAACACCTCATTCAAATGATTAGCTCATCAGCGAGGTCTGCAAGAGCTTGAGAATTATCCAAATCATTTGAACCAGGTGTGTTTGGGAGAGAGGCATCGGAAACGTGCAGGATACTGGCCCTTGTGGACTAAGTGGTGAGATCAGACGTGCCCAAACTCGGTTCTATTCAGCATGTTTTTGTGGTTTCTGTCCTCCCAATACACTTGATTCAAATGATCAGCTCATCAGTAAGCTCAGCGGAAGCTTGATAACGATTCTTATCATTTGAATCAGATGTATTGGACGACAAAAAATCAAAAACATGCAAGACCGGATTTGGACATGCCTGCCGTAGACCAATCAGAAGCTCAGAAGTTGGATTGCTGTATGACAATATGTTGGGATAATTTTTATTGGCATTTAAGACATTTTTCCATGAGCGGAAATGTTTTCCCCACTGCCTGTCATTTTTTGGAGCATTGTTTTTATTGGTTTGTGCCTCGATTTGTCTGCCTTTCGCATCTGTCTTTAAAAGCTCAAAATTGCCGGCACAATTTGTCTCCAGTTTGATAAAATCATTTTGCTTGTGTTAAACCCATATTTGAATTAAAAAAAACCCCAAAAAGAACCAAAATGTATAAAATGAAGAATGACAGCAACCTGGTTGCCCCAGTTGGTCAGTTTGCTTCCACGTCTGTTTGCAACCAAGTTTCTGCCAGTTAATGCAGATCCAAACAACCTCTGATCAACTGCAAATGAAGTGTAGGCTTCCCTAACATGAAGGGCTTCATTCATTGTTGGCTCACACTGGTTGAACTTAAATACTATTGTAGAAACATTGACGATGGACACACTTTCAAAGTGAGATGTATAATGTCAGTGGTACTGACCTGTGGTGAGCCCATGGGCACCTGTGGACCACCCTGCGGAGGCTGAGCTGGGGGAGGAAGGGATGTCGGTGGCACAGCTCCCCCTACAGGCGCTGTCGTATTTCCAACTGCTTCCTGTGGGCCTGGAGTTTGATTGTTTGCTGGCCTACCAAAGTCTGCCTCTTTTTTGTCTTCAAAGTCCTCATTGAAAAGATCGTGCATGTCATCCTCTGGAACAGTGTTGGCCAACTCATCGATCAGCTCCTGCCACTCTTGATCATTGAGGTTAATGTCAGAGAATAGCTTATTCTGATTGGACAGAGATTGGGGATCCGAAGACTCTATTCCACCCCCATCATCTAGCGGTTCCTGTTTCAGGTCTTTAAGGAGGCTGAAGCTGTCCTCCAAATCCAGTGAGCCATTCATCTTCATGTCTGAAAGATGACTGCCGCCATTCTTGCCCAACTCATCTGTTGGCCGCCCTACATGATTACCATTGCTGTTTGTGCTGTTTCCAGTGGAAGTGTTGGGACCGTTGAGTAGGGGCTTTATGTCCATTTGGTGGTGCAGTGGAGAAATGGGTGGCAGGTTGTTGTTGTTGTTAGGAAGACCTGTTAGTGAGTCTAAACCACCAGAGGCCTCCTTCCGTAATCGCTTGTTAGTCGGTGAGTAGCTGCCCCCATCACAGATGCCATTCTGGTCTCCATTGAGGGGCGATCTTGCACTGTCCAGTTTTCTTTTTACCGTCTCCTGGAGCTGAAAAAGGAAGAAAATATGATAAGCAACATGGAAAGCAGGCGAACAGCCATTCTGAATCACATTCACACCTAAGGAAATTTTAAGCTAAAATGCCCACACAAACAGGTAAATACTCAGACAAAAAAGAAACACCACATAGACAAGTCAAACTTCAGACTGTCAGGCAGATGTGCGAAGCACTTATCTACCAAGTTGCCAACAAAATTTAGATTTTTTTGTCAGTAGTGAATATTTGAATGTACTTGTATTTAGCACCCTTTATGAAGGTCTCAGTCACAATTAGTTCTTTCTTATTTATCAAGAGGCGACTTGAGTTTGAAGATGGGGCTAAGAGGGTTGTGTGGTTCTTTCTCAACTGGCAGTCAATCTAACTCAAGTATTTAAATCGTCTTCATATGTACAATAGTATCTCATGCCAGAAAGTATGTTAGCCTTGATCTGTATGCGTCACATGTAGAGGAAAATTTCAGGTAAACACATCTGCCGGCGATCAGCAAGGAAAATCCTCTCACAGGTCTCAAACTCCAGTCCTCAATGGCTGCAATCTTGCATGTTTTCGATGTTTCTGTCTTAAACACAACTGATTCAAATTATTAGCTCGTCAGCAAGCTTTGCAGGAGCTTGAAGATGATCCTAATTATTTAAATAAGGTGCGTTTAAGAGAGCCGCATTGAAAACATGCAGGATTGCGGCCCTCGAGGACTGGAATTTGAGACCTATGGTTTATATAATTTAAGTCTTCACCACATGGGCTTTGATTTTGGGAGCAAATATAAATGTGTGGGTGTGTGTGAACAGATGTACGTATGTGTGAGGGGTGTGTTACAAGAGTTCCTTAAATGCCTGTGACTGATGTTGATAATAACAGACTTGATTTTCAAAGCCCACCTATAAAAACTCGCTTAATTATTCCATTGGTGAGAGTGACGGCACCCACCCACACAGAAAAATGCAATCAAGCATGGATGTACACATAGGGTTTCTACATATGCACCCACCTACAAAAAATAAATACAGAGGACTAAACTTTAGTTCTGCTTTGTACTTTTCAAACCACAGGCCATGCCAGCACAAATGTGACACGAAATTTGCTAACATATTAAATGTGAAGCATTTAGTTTGCCCATATTCCTTAGTTCAGAATATGATGTAAATTTTTGATAAAATATTTCTCCAAAGACACACACAGACTTCAAATCCAGGGTGTCAAACATTAGGCCGGAAAGGACCAAACCTATTAGTCTTCTGTAATGCCCTTGTGCGTGTTCAAGGATTCACTTAGTCGTGGTCGTGCTTTTATTGAAAGAAAAATAACAGAAAAAAAAAAAAAAAAAAACTTTCACAAGTACGTCGACCGAAGCAGCTGACAACCGCAACTCATTTTGCGCTCGATAACAACTGACTCAGTCCTCATCCGCAGGTTTCCTTGTGCTTAGCAACGGGCATAACGATACGGAAACATTCCCCTTTTACAACCAATGCAAAGATGAGCACTGAAACTTTCAAGCTGAAGTGACCAGTTGCCCTGCTTGTGCCAAATAGCTTGCTCATCGCTTTACTAACATAAAGTGGAACACTAGCCATAGCATTTAGCTTCATCGTGCAACTGTTCAGCGTAGGCAAGAGATTCACTCTTAGTCCCTTTTGTATTGGAAACAATCAGTCTTATATTCATTTTACATTTACATTATTTACAGCTCGGCTATTAGCACATACCACTAATGTACTTGAAATGATGTTATTACTTCTTCATTTATGTATTTATTTTTTTTAACGTATATCTTAACTGGGTGACACCCAGTGTCCAGAATAAGACACTACGACACCATTTTGTTCTGTTCAAGTCTTTGCAGTTCACAACCACAACCACATATTTTGATTGGGGCATTTTCTTTCCTCTAGATATTTGTTTTTTCATAGTATTTAGTTGATTTATCATTATTAACCTTTTAGGGTTTTTTTTTAGTTTCGCGCCAATATATTTGAAATGACATTACTTATTTTTTTACTTCATTTTTTATTTTATTTTATTTTTTTTACGTATATCATTATGCGGGTGACACACCGTGTCCACAATGAGATACTACAGCACATTTTGATTCTGTTCAAGTCTTTGCAGTTTACTCCATTCATTGCAAAGAAGTTGTTTATCTTTCATTGTATTCAATTGCTAATTTATTATGTTAGATGCAAAATATGTACTTACATACACAGCAACGAGGATTCTCATCAACTACGTTATTATTATTATTTTTTAAATATATGGATGGATGATACACATGGCCTGCACTACTCTTAATATTAAGCAAATTGAGCACTGTAATGATAAACTCAGACTATTTCATAGCAGTGTTGCATCTCAGTGGATAAGGAAAAGTGAACGACAGAGAAAGGTAAAATGCAAACAATCAAGATTAAATCACAAACAGGCAACATATATCTCATGGTAGGCCAAATAATGAAAACAAAGCTGAATGATTGGATTTTGATGAAGTAGTGGACAAATACGCAACAGATGTATGCATCTACGGCTTTGAAGCTGGGGCAAAGTTTGCGCTGTAATTTAAAAGATTCCAGGTCATCTGACGAAGAATGTCATGGCAAATTCAGTGAAGCCGAGCCGGATTTGTCAAATGAGTCAATTTCAATTCAGATCCACTGATATCAACAGAGATCCACCCTCAAAACCTTCTGGAAAACGCAAAGGTAAGTGCTAGCTTGCTAGCTGGGGCATAGTGTCTTTGTAAATCAAGCCAAACGCAAACTGATTTCCACAAAGCCCACCTTTTTTTTGTGTAAATTTTGCATTCAGGAAAATGTGCCATACATTACCACACAAAAATCAAGCATTGGGTGAAAAAACATTAATGTACAGAAAAAAAAAGTTACAAAAAGGTCATTTTCTCCTTTTGTCCAAAATAGCTTGGTGTCACTCAAATGACCTATTTTCAAATAGTGATTACCAAAGAACGGAATATGGTAGAACCATACTTTCTTTTTCTAGTTAAATATGGAAACCATTTTTATTTGGTACCACTCATACTCATGTTTACATAGACGTAGCACACAATAGTCAGTCAACATTGAACGATGAGTGAAAATGCTCGAAATCAGCAAGCACTCTAGGGCTTGCCTTTTCGGATAACGCTTGGCACTGGAAGAGTTAAGCACAATTATAGGCCTGGTTTCATTTGTAAATTACAGTAATACACTTTTCATGAACAGCAATCAAAGCAGACGGTATCAGAAGTTTTACAGTCAAGACGGATCCGTATATATTTTTTCTGGAGTAGATGAGAAAAAAAAGCAGGAGAGAAAAAAGGGAGCAGTGTGCTGCTTGTTGTCCCTCCTGTGTCTCTTCCTTTGACATAATCATCTGGTGACTCGTATGCCTGTTGCCAGAGAGAGAATGACAAGACTCGGAGACAAAAGTGTACATGTAGATGTACATACACAAGGAAGAAGGGATTTATTAGTCAGGCTGATGGTCTTCATCCTTCAAGTGGACATGCTAAAAGAATACCAAGATGAGGGAAAAGAGAGGGTAGGGGAGAAAGAAACAGCAAGCCAGATGACAGCAGGGAGCAGACGATGAGAGGGTGATCACAGACTGAGAGAGGAGAGACAGTAAGGTGCTGTTGTTATAGCAACTGCTGCTGCCGCTGCTGCTCTGCCGCCTTTGTGTACGACATCCTACTGCTTCCTCCTATTGCCACCCGGCCTCTTTCTTCTTCATCTACCGCTCCATCCGTTCCACTACCTTGCTTCTTCTTTCCACATATTACAATCACGGTATTTGTCCGGTGTAAAAATATAAAACATTCCATTGATACTGTGATTACCGTCACTTCATTCTTAAGACTACAGATGACAGTCCCAATGGTATTTGTACAGTATGGTACATAGTCGAGTGTTGTGCGGAACAGCTAAAGAGTGGAAAATGTATAGCAGGGATAGCAAAGAGTGGTCACCTGCATACTTGCCCTTCAGTATTTTTTTTTCATCAATATAGACATGGGGGGGACCAACTTTGTGTTTTCATGAAATATGCTTAAATATATGTAAATTATACATGGATATGAATTTTGTGATAGTGCCTTGAAATAAATAAATAAATCCAGTCAGAAAACAAATGTTTTAAAATGTTTTACTCATATCACATTTCGGCTCCATTTTGCTATCCCAGTGTTATTTGACTCATCCAATAACTGCTTCACTATGCCAGTCAGCCACTCCCGACTCATTATGGCACACGGGTACTTCAGATCAGCAATCAAGCAAGCAACTATTATGCTGTTGTTCACATGCTCATGCAAGATTCTCCAGGACTCATTTTGGAATTACGCACTCCAACCTGGCCTGTTTCTGACTTTCCTGCCTTATCATTCACACCTCAGGTTTCTGTTCCTGGCCATGAGTTTTGCCTTAACAATTCTGTCTTTTCTGTCCATTTGGGTGTTTGGTGTGCAGCGCAAGTTTCACTGTCTTGCTGCTTGTGGATTCTCAAGCTTTGAGACTTTATTTGAACTCTGAATCCAGACCTATCAAAGCGGATACTGAAAGTTCTATATATACTTAGTCTAGTTAGAAAGGTCCCCAGCCGTCGGTCTGTGGTCCGTGGATCAACTGGTAGCAGCACCTGAAATAATGAACTATTTTCATCTTATACTACATTATCCACGTCTGAAAGATATTTTAGTTCATTTTAGGAAAATCTTTTATTTTGAAATTTGACTGGATCCTCTTGGATTCGTTTTGGTCGCTTGAGCTCCAAAATTTCACTCACAAAGAAGTTAAATGAGTAAGACATCTTTGAAAAAGGCCGAATTAAGAGACAGGTAACGAGCCTACAACCTCGAAAAAAAAGAAAACTATTAGCAGGCAATACCAGGAGTCGTACTTGAAATAGTGATTTCTCGTGGTAAATGCCAGAAGGACTCACAAACCGACAAGGAATGACTTCTCGACCAAACCAGATGAGCTCACAAATTATTAAAAGTATGTTTGAGATTCCTGACATTGCATCTGTGAGAAGAGAGAAACAAGCTGGGGGCTTCCATTAGTTTGTCATTAATGGTGAGCTCATATTTTATGTGCACATTATATTCGCCAATCTCTCTCCGGTTGACGAAAAAATTGTTAAGCATTGACCATTCCACCTATTTGTTAACAAACTATGTAGAAAGAGAAACAAGCTGAGGGCTACCATTAGTTTGGTGCACTTTATATTTCACCCCATGCACCTCCTTTTCTCATGACAGTATGTTAACAGTGATCATAGCAAATGTGTGACTGCACACAAAAACAAAAACAATGGTGTGCAAGAATTACTTTACTCGGTGCTTGGTTTGTGGCTCTTTTAGAATATTGCATGAACCAAGGGTCAATATTGACTTCAAGTCCATTAAACAAAGGTTGGAGAAGTGAAAGCGTTTTCATTCTTTTTCCCTCTCTTCGTCGTGAATGATGCCCTCTCATAACAATCAAGAGCCTCTAAAGTATTTACGTAATATTTAAGGACAGCACAATTTTTTTTTTTTTTTTGGAACCACAAAATAGTAGATACCAGAAAAAGTAAGTCAACGAGATCCAGATACATTTCTCAGTGGAAACTGGGCCTTCGTTGAGACGAGTAGAGTAGATAACGAAATAGGGCTACAGTACTGTATGAAAATTGGGGACAATGATTCTGGATTGGCAGACCGGGATAGGGGTTTCCGCATTCATGAGACAAAGTTTTTAGGTGCGACCTGAAGTATGGAAGGTGTCAGTTTTGGAGACCTATTATGTCTCTGCCTTTGGCAGATTATGTGGTTCTGTTGGCTTCATCAAGGATTTTTTTTTTTTTTTTTTTTTAATAAACACAAAGGTAGTATAATATGTGCCTTGGAGGTTGTGCATAAAGGATTTAGGCTGGTCTGCCATCTCCACATTCCCTACCACGGACTCCGGTAGTTGTAATGGATGTCAATATGAGATGCATTGGCCTACTTTGATTAAAATTCCTTCAATAATACATGACTATTTGTGAACCCTCTTTTAGTGTCCTAAAAGGTCCAAAAAAAAAAATTAAACCTGCAATAAGGTCAGGGTTGCATTTAAATCACTCAAACTTGTCTGTGTGCATCTTTGTACTCAAGTGTCTTTGTTTAGTTTATCTTCATGTGAAAAACGCATTCAAACTCAACTATTAATTAAACTAAATCGATTTCAAGACTATTTTAATGAGACGTGCTGTGTATATGAGTGAATCAGGGAAGGAAAAAGGGAGGATTTCAAACTGTCCTTCTACACAAGGACAGTGGTTCAAGCACACATCAGCAAACATCCACTCTGTTGCAGTGTCCTTGAGCAAGTGAAACCCTTTCTTGCCTTGTGAGTGAAAGCCCCTGACATTATGAAGCTGGTCGTATTAAAAAAAAAAAAAAAAAAAAAAAAAAAAGAAGAAATGTTTTGTTGGAGTCTTCTAGAGATTCCAAGACTGACTCCAGAGCAGGAGGCAGTCCAGACTGCAAATTAATTACGCCTGTGCAAAGCCACCAATTGCTAAAGGCCAAACATATGCCCTCATTTCCCAAAGAGTTGACTGCATTTTCCCTTGTGTAGGCAGCACATCAGAAACAACGTGTTCTGCACTGCTGTTTAAGACAAACCATGAACACTGAACATTGGAGGAAGCACTGAAGCAGAAGAATGTGTTCTACGTACAACCAAGGATTATAGGGAAACACCTTCATGTTGGACTGAAAAAGCAAGTAGGGGAAATTCACCTACACAGACTGGCATGGGTTCCAAAACAGGCTCTTGTCCTTCATATCGCAGCCATGTATTTAATGTGTGTGTGCGTGTGTGTATGGCAAATAAAGAATGAGAGAAACCCTAGTAAACCAGCTGACCTGACATAAAAACCTGGGGGAAGAAGAATACCATCATTTTTTTTCATCCATCTCATTTCTCCCCATCCATCCACAACTCCTCGCGCAATAAATAACGGTGCGCCAGAAAAGGTGCAGCTGCGATTATTTCAAAGAAACAATGAGACACGGATGGTAATGTTAATGCTTTCAAGCGTTCATATCAGAGGATAAAGAGAGTAAATATGTAGGAACGCAGTAAAACGAGGGAATGACAGAGGGGAAATAGTGTTTGCGTATGTGTGTGGTTCCTGGCTGAGCACTTCTCTATTTATAGAGCTGCAGCTCCTTCCTGTTTCTGGAGCTGTACCATCAAGTCCAGAGAGAGTGGGGGTGTTGGGTTAGGAGGGAGGGGTTGGAATACAGTAAGGAAAGGAGATGAGGAGGGGCGGGAGGGTGGGAGGGAAGACTCTCCGAGCCTGTGGTAAATCAACAGATCCACCTTCTCTTTTTTCCCGATCACTTTCTTCTCTAGCCCCATCCCTTCTTCCACCCGCCTCCTTAACTCAACTGAATGATTAGCTGAAGCAGCTGCTACAGAAACACACAGGAAAGGGAGTTGTGCAAAAAAAAAACAATTTGTTCATGTGAAAGTAAATAAGACATCTGACGATAGATTTTTTTTTAAACAACATAATAGACAGTGTACAAGTACTAACCTAGCTGCACATTCAAATAACCACCAATAGCCAGCACCAGGAAAAACTTGAATTGGCGATCTGTACGGCTTTTGCAAACAATTACCACACATTCCTTTCTAGGACAATATCTGACCTCCATTTTGCCACTGTTTCACAAGGAAAGGAGAAAATATATATGTAATTCATTCATTCCATAACTTCTCAATAACTTTTCAGTGACTTTTTAAAAGCCTCCTATTGTGCAAATTCAACATCCCTGAAGCTTTAAACCAGTGGTTCTCAAATGAGGGTGCGGGTACCCCAGGGGGTACTTGAAGGCACTCCAGGGGGTACTCGAGATTTGAAGTCAAACAAACATGCAAAAATCCTTAAAAAATAATTATTGAATTAATTAAATGTTGAAGGAAAATGTAAATTCATCAAACAAATGTTATGTGAAGTAGGTTATTCAATTTCATTATTTTAAAAATGGTTCAACCCAACTTGTCACATGCCACTTCTCGATTCCAGTTAAATTAATGATTACTTTTTGTATACAGCTCTCTCTTGAAACAAGTCCTGGATTAATTTGAGTACCCTGCTTAAAGAAATAGTTCACACATTGTTTTTTGCCTTAGTTAGTGTACAAGTCAGGAAAAATGCAACAACGATCGTTACTGCTCTGCATGACTAACCGCCAATTGCAGTGAGAAAGCCCACTTATAAAAAACCTTACATTACCTCATAATATATGGACACAGATATCATGGTTTGGCATGTACCTCAATTTTGGGGTCATGGTTCAACACAAGTTTGGTATAGGAGGAAAAAGACACAAAATAATCAGACAAAATTCTCTGTCTTTTCATTTATTTTTAGCAGCCAAGCGTTATTCTATTTTGAAGTTCCTCACAAATTAAATAAAAAAATATATTGCGAGTTAGCTTTCAGTGCCATGGGACATTCGTTGCATAATTTTGTTTAACATAACACATTCACCAAGATGCCAACTAACAACTTACTTCATTCACTAACAATTTATCTTAATTTTCCTATTTTTAAAATTCTGTCAGGACCATTACAGCTTGACTGCACGAGTGTTTTTCCTGTAGATATTAATGCTTCCAAAAAAAAAAAAATTTTTCGTCCAATCTTTAAGGTATTTTCCCCGCTTTGCAACAAAAACAACTGTCATGACCAAGCAGGCATTTTTAGGTAAATACACTTTTCTGTTGCCGTCACTGCCTCCCTGCCACGTGTCACTACAATGTTGGTCTGCCAATGGTCGGCGTCTCTTCACGACGATGCTGGTCTGCTATTGGTCAGCCCCATTTGTTTCAAAATGGCGGAATGGTAAAGCTTTGTTCTATCGCGAGTGGTTACAAATTCGCATTTATAGTGCATTTTACTGCTTAATTTAAACTTGAATGGGTTAGCCATGGGTCCCAATATTGCTAGTGATGTTAAAGAGAGAAGTAAAAGATGATTTATGTGGAAATGAAGCTGGAGATAATTAAGAAATACAAAGATAGTCTAGCCTAGGCTACCCTTACAAGGGAATATGGGCATAACAAGCGCCACTCAAAGGTAAATAAACACTTTCTATATTTTTTATTCATAATGTTTTCTGACTGTATGCATGTGTATTATATATACGTAGCACTTAATACACTATTTTAGTACAACATAAACTAACATAGGCTTGGATTGCCCATCATACGGCCAATTCACCTTACGACCCCAACCGCGGAATGGATTAATCCGTAACTAGGGGGCCCACGGTATATATATGTAGAACTTACTATAATATTTTGATACAATTTTTTAATATGTACTGTATATACCATTTTGATGGTTGTACATGCATTAGCGAATTAACATAGGTTTAAACTGCCCACCATACGGTGAATACGCCTTACGAGCCCAACCGCAGAACAGATTAATCTCGTAACACGGAGGCCCACTGTATTTCAAATATTCTATTATTTGATAGAATGTCTATCTGAATACCAAAAAACGTGATAGCTGCATCTCGAATATCCATCCATTTTTTTTTTATTTATTTATTTTTTTGCAGCAAGCAATAAGAGCATTTAAGATACATACTATACAGTATATCTTTTTTATGCATGCACACTCAAAGCTTGTTTGCCATACAAGTGCTTCTCTATCTCTCCAGTGTCACAGTCTCCCATTAAGGTAAGCAGCAAATTCTATTTTATACATTATGTAGCTGGTTTAATTTTCATTTTTGTTCATGTAAGGGTCACTTATGAACATGCAAATTGACTTGGCATCCATGTTTTTTGTATGCAAGTGCATGCATGTGTGAAAATATGTGTGTATGCATATAAGTGTGTGGGCAGTAAGCACATGTGAGCAGAGAGTGATGTGATTTTTGGTGATTGTATGACAATCAAACTATTGTCGTGCAGTTAGTTACTGGAGGAAGGTGAGTGGGTATGCGGTGTTGACAGAGGTTAGCTGCTTGGGAGAAAAAAAAAAAAAATATATATATATATATATATATATATATATATATATATATATATATATATATATATATATATATATATACACATACATATATATATATACAGTGGGCCCCCGTGTTACAAACTTAATTCATTCAGCGGCTACGCTCGCAACTCGAATTGCTCGTATGATGGGCAATCCAAACCTATGTTAATTAGTGAATGTGTGCAACGCGTGCAAAAACCTTAGGTAAAAACATCACGACTTTCTACACATATTAAAAATTAGTAACATAATCTACTGTACAGTTAAATTAAATAACATAAATATGCAAAGGAAAAATGACATTTAAAATGACATTTGGGGCGACGTGAGTTGAGCTGGGTGGAGGCGGAGGGGAGCAGAGACTAACACGCAGAATTTATTTATTTATTTTCTTAAACGAGAACATATCACCGGCAATTTCCTTCTCTTTAATTCATAATCCATAATAATCCATAATAGAAGAAGCCTCTCCATTTTGTTGTCGACCGAGGTCCGTCCCCTGGCAAGGAAAGTCTTGCCCTTAGAAGATTGCCGAGCGGTTATGGCCATACTCACGAGCAAGGTTAACTACGCGTGCGCCTCCTTCGTATTTTTTTATTATCTCCTGTTTGGTTTCTATTGTCATCATCCTCTTACTTCTTCCTTTACCGCCACTAGCAATTTTAGAAGCCATGTTTAACAGATAAAGTTTGCAAAGTCTTCACAACATTCCTTCCTACCGTTTTTGACTGATTTTCTCTCCTTCCTTCCATCCCGACCAGCTGTGCCATCAAGCTAGATGAAGGCGTTCGGCCAATAGCATATCGGCATTTCTGTGATTGACGTGACGCCGACCAATAGCATATCCGCATCCCCGTGACTGAGACCGGGACTGTGACCTTAATCGACCAATAGCATATCGGCATCTTCGTGACTGACACCGTGACTGAGACAGTGACTGTGACATTGTAAGAGCAATAGAATATCGCCGTTACCGTGACATTCGTGAACAATTGATTTCGCTGATCCAGCAAAGCGAAAAAAAAAAAACGCCCCTGTCCACGTTTGTAAGATGAAAAATTCGTAAAAGAAGGAGTTCGTAAACCGGGATATATATATATATATATATATATATATATATATATATATATATATATATATATATATATATATATATATATATATATATATATATATATAGTGACTTTAAACAAAATTTTGCTTCAGTCCCATTGGATAAAAAAAAAAAGAAATGCTCCTCAAAATTTGTAAATTACTCCTCAAACGAAGTCATTGACTAGCAAAACTGTTCCTGTTTTGACCTTTGTATTATACTTTTCTCATATTAGTCATCTCTTAACCTTGCTTGTTGAATCTAGTCCTGTACAAAGGAGAAATAACAAATCAAGCACAGAATTAACCATTTGATTCTTGAATTGATTTGATTTTTGATGTTAATCGCTCACATGTTTACATTTAGAGTCAATGTACAAGCATATTTTTCCTGAGATTTCGGTTAAATGTTGAAATGTGCTACCTTCAAGGAGAACTTCTGAGTCTCTGCTCTATAGTCATTCCCTGAATGGGACATACAGTAGTACTATTGTACATATTGTACACACCATGAACTGCTGCCTCCATTAGTTGAAATGTTTTTATTGTTTTTACAGAAACATGGTTGTTTTGTGTTCTTTCATATGCTGGGCTCTGCTTTCGCAAGTAGAAGCAAACAGCCTGTCAGAGTGCATGATTAGGACTAGCGTCAGCCCACTGAGCAATGCAGAAAGCAGATGGCCAAAATGCACACTCACTGGCGACATCGAGCACATTTTACACTCACATTTGCCGACGAGAACGGTTGTTACGGTCACATGATGGTGATTCAGTACAGCACGCAAAATCTCTCTGATCTCAAAGCTCAGGCTTTGCTAGTTGTCAAAGTAACGAAACCAGACTATTAGGTTCAGGAGTATATGGGTCAGGATGGGCATGTGCCCACTTACATGAGACATAGCTAATTTCATCAAGCCAAGTGAATTCATCCATCAATCCATCCATTTTCTAGAGCATTTTTAAGGCCTGAACTGACTGGTTGCCATATAATTAAAAATTAATATAATTATTATTATAATGAGGATGACGATTATAAATGATGATGTGGGTGGGTTATCATTATTATTATTATTATTATTATTATTATTATTATTATTATGTTTTGATCCAATCAGATTTCAACTTCTGTATGTTGGTATAGAGTACTAGCAAAAAAGTACAGTGATTCCTCCTACTTCGCGGTCTCAGATATCGCGGTCTCAGTACTTTTTCCACGGGTTTTTCCAGGAAAAATTAAAAATATTTCAAAATAAAAAATAATTTAAAAAATGCGCAAAAATGGAAAAAAAAATGAAAAAGCAAAAAAGTACATTATACAGTACTGCATTCATCAAATAACTAAGTAATATTAGTTAATAACTATGTTAAGAATTCTTCAAGCATTAGAGTTTGTGACGTTTTTATCTTATTTTGAAATGCATGCTTTTAATTTGTCGGTCGCGTTGCATTTCCGTTTGCTGTTTTACGTTCTCTGCGCGTCATTCGGCTTGTTGCGGTGAAATAGTGAACGACATTGTAAGCTCACATTTATAGTTTATTATCATTTCTGTTGATAACGCATGCTACTGGCTATGTTTAGTAAGTGATGAATGTTTATTCTGTTTATTTGTTTGTTTGTGTAGAGGTTGCACTTTTATAGTTAGTAGTTGTTGTTAGTTGTTGCTAACCCGCTAATGTCAGCTAAAAATACAGTAAATTCATTAAGTGTTTATATGTTAGTTGACTGACTTTAACATTGTTGTTGATTTATTAATCAACGGATACTACATGATACACCATACATGAGCCAAAATAAATGTGAAGTTCAACGTGACTCTTTCACTGGAGTCTTGGTGCAGATAACCAGTCCTGAGAACAAATTCTCAACAAACTAAGTAATATTAGTTATTTAATGAATATACAATAATGTTAATAATGTTAATAAGGATAATGTAATGTTAAATAATAGGAGAAAGAAAATAAAATAGGCAAACAATACAAAAAAAAAGGATTGTTTATGGTTACTGTGGCTATATTGGGGCGTACATAGAAATCTAGGAACTGATACCCTACTTCGCAGGTTTCACACTTCGCCCCCATTAACCGCAAAGTAGGGGGGATCACTGTACTGCCATTCACTCACTGACTTTATTTGGTTGAACTAAATTTCTACTGATTCATGAACATGATCGAAGGAGGTTGGTTTGGTCTCAGTGAAGGTCTACATGTATGTCTCAAAAGCACGGTCCACCACTGTTATTATCTTTATCAGTTATGTGAACAGCAATATTTGTATTTTTCTATTAATTTCAAAGCATGAATATATAGTATTTATTTCAAAACGTGACTAAAGTGTTTCCAATTTCACAAAGGTAATTTTTATCACCAAACAATGTCATTAAGGTTGATTCAAATGACAAGGAACTCTTTAAGTGAGACGTAAAAACTGTTTAACAACAACCTGATTCAAAGCGCTGAATAAATGCATTTTAATGGCAGTCGGTATTACAAACAACATGGAACCTGGGCTGCTGGTGATTTTCTTCGATAGTTACTGTCAAATTCAAGAAATGTGTGATTTAAGATAACCACAAACAAAAAGAGGGAGACAGAGTGAAAAGGTAACTCTGGCTTCATGAGCATATGGTCAGCAGGAAGAGCCAAAACAGCTGTATGTGAGAGTGAGAGAGAGAAAGACGAGAGAGAGCAAGCAAGAGACAGAGAGAGAGTGAGAGAAGGAAGGTGAGAGAGAAAGAGAGAGGGAGGGAGGGAGATAGAGAGAGTTTGTGCATGTGCAGTCGTGCATGAGTGTGAGTGTGCGTGTAGACTGTCCAACACCTGTCATCCTAAGACAGAGCAACAGAAGAAAGAAAAAGCGGTTTGGTTGGAATTAAGTCTCAAATAGTGGGCTGACCCCCCTGGCGGGTCATGGCACAGGTGCTGCAACGGCACGTTGTGAACCAGGGAAATATGCTTTTACTTAATTTTTCAATTGTTTGTTTGTTTGTTTTTGCTGTACATGAATACAGAAGTGTAACAAAAAAAAAATATATATATATATATATATATATATATATATATATATATATATATATATATATATATATATATATATATATATATATATATTATATAAAATTTTCTTAATGAATGGATAGATGATGACACTCGTGGCTCGTGTTCCCGTTAATATTATGAGCACTTTTGTAATTTTGCCATCAAAAACACATTTTCTCTGCTTTTGTTCATGTTTTATTGAAGGGAAGGTGTTTGGTTGAGGTGTTTCAAATGCTACTAAAAAATATTTGTGTCAAAGTCACTGTTGTATGTATGTATGTATGTATGTATGTATGTATGTAGATTTTGTATACTTATACTTATTATATAAGCTTGTTCCTTGTCATGGATGGGTATTCTGATCATGTAAAATACGGATGTTGTTTGCCAGCCACAAGAATTCTCGTCAATTACATTTTTTTTTTTTAATGAATGGATGGCTGACACTTGCGGCGAGCACTCCTCTTAATATTAAGCCAATTGAGCACTGTAGTGATTGACTGTGACCATTTAATGGCAGAAATGCTCTCGTTGGTTAAGAAAAATGCCAAGAAGAACTGAAGGGGGTAGGACAAAAGAGTAAGAGCAAGTAGGGCAAAACAAGCGATCTGTTTAAATCAGCTCACAATCAGGAAAAGTATGTCTCGGGGTAGGTAAAATGATGAATACTAAGATAGAGTTGATTCTGGGGAAGTTGTAGTGAATATGCGACAGACGTGTGCATCTATGTCATCGAAAGCCAACTCCGACTCCAGCGTATACGAGGCATGGTTTGTGCCATAGTCTAAAAGATTGGAAGACCTGGTGAATAATCTGATGCGGCATTCAGCAAAGACAAACCGGATTGGTCAAATCAGCTGATTCTGATATGGGTCCAATGATATCAACAGAGATCAAAGCGCTATTTTTCTGGCTAGCAAGTGTATGTAGCATAGTGGTTCTGTCAATCGAATGATCAACAATTCGATGAGTTTATTACGACAGTAATGAATCCCCTGGAAATGAAACGACTTGGGCGGATGAGAATACTCAATTATGTTCCCGTAAAAAGTACAGAGCCAAAAACTCTACTTATGAATGTCTCTAGTAACGAAAAGTTTAGATACAAAATGCCTCTTCGGAAAAAGATTGTTTCTTGTTATGAAAAGAAGATTCAAGATACGAAAGGCAAAATTGTTGGCGTATAATATGAGACACGAGACACCAGAACTTGCTCAAAAAAAGACTGTAATATGTCATTAAAACGGTGACGTCTACACTTTTTGATGCATTTTTATAATTGGCTTGTCCAGAAACAAGACACTAGTTCTTTGCACCTTGACACGCTTCATCCACACATTCCACCAACACTTCGCACCACAGAACTAACAAACATTAAAATGACATAAGATATAGCTAACATTGTGCATATTCACATAAAAACACATACATAGCACTTTGGCTGTCACGCCAGATGTTAGCATTAATTTAAAGAGTTTAGGAATTTTTAAAAAATGTTTTATTATTATTATTATTATTCTTTACATTATGTACTTCAATTCCATAATTATTATGCACTAATGCAATTCTATTATGTATTTGTTGCAGTTTTTAATGCATTCTTATGATGTATTTTTATTATTAATTCAAAAGGCTATGGAGCATTTTTCGGGGCTTGGAATGGGTTTTTAGGTGTAAAAAGTTGCTCTACTCACAAACAATTCACGTTACGAAATGACTTTCGGCACGAAATAAGTAGAAGTACCACTGTCTATAATTTTTGAATTTCATTCACAAGGTGGTGAAGAATTGTTATTTTGGCATCAAAAACACATTTTTGTTGTTTTTCGTTGTTTTACAGAAGGGAAGGACTATTGGGATGTTTCAGATTCCACTAAGCTAGAAAAAAAAAAATGATGTCAAAGTTAATGTGCAGAAAACACATCTTTCCACATCTTTTTGTCCAAAATAGCTTGGTATTACTCAAAGTACTTATTTTCAAAAGGTTATAACTAAAAAAATAAGAACAAAAAGGTAGAATCATACTTTTGAACTTACTTTCTAATCAAAAGTATGGAATCCAATCTTTCATATGGTAACAACTGTGTTCACATAATATTCTGTTGGCCTTGAAAGATGAGTAATAGTGATCAAAATCATCGGCACTGTGTTGCTTTTTCTGGAAAAGTCACTCAATATATAATTATTAGAATAAATATTCCAGGCACATTGGTGCACTTAAAACCTTTTCTGTAGCAGACTAAAAAACTAAGTGAAGAAAGAAATCCATTGATGTAAGTTGAAAATGTGTTTTTTGTTTGTGTTATGCAAAGGTGTACTTATAACAGGGGAGCCTTACAGGAAATAATGGAGAAGCACTGGGTTAAACGAAACATGTACAGTACATCTTGTAGTAAGTAACAGAAGGATGGGCACAGTAACATCAAGGCAAAAAAAGAAGTCATAAAATAATGAATAGCTAAAAAGTGGGAGTTGTTTCCCCACATAGAAGTGATTTTACTATGATACAAATGCTGGGGTCAACCTCAGCAACAAAGTATCCGTGTGGTGTGTGTGTGTGCATGTGTGCATGTATGTGTGCGTGTGTCAGGCTGTTTGTGCGTGCAGTTCATGCTGGTTTCACTCATTGGCTGAGTCCAGCAAAGTGCCAAAGAAGGCAAGCATGCGATTGGCTCCATGAAACCCAGTTGGTGTCTGCCTCTGTGGAGGCCTGTTGTGGGGGCAGAACAGTACACATACACACGCGCACACACATAGCTTCCTAGACACTCTGTAGTCTCCCTCCTTTTCCAACAGTTCTCCCCTCTTTGCACTGTTGCCCCTAAGCAGCGTGAGCAAGAGAACAAGAGAAACAGCGAGGGAGAGAGGCTGCTATGGTAACGGAGGGAGGGGGGGTCTACTTGGCAGGAACACCAGATTCTCCCAGGCAGCACACACGGGCCAGTGTGAATGAGTGTGCTGATCTGAAGACTAGCTAAATGACAAAGAGTGCTGCTCTAAAAATCAAGTTGAGTTGACTTGACTTGATTGTCTGAGCATCTGTGTTCTTGTGCTCAAGAGGACTTTAGTTCGGTATATTGATGGCCACACAACTCATATCAATAACACAAATCTCATTATTCCTTTTTCTGTCCCTTGTACTTTCCAGCAGCACCAATCTTGTATGGCAGGGGTGTCAAACGTTCGGCCCGTGAAGAGGTTTAATCCAGCAAGCAAGATGATTCCGTAAACTATTCAAAAACCAAGATCAAAACCAAAGCCATTAGTCCGCTGTCCATAATACTGTAATACCCTTGGGTGTGTTCTGATCACTTCTTTTAATGAAAGGAAATTTTGAAAAACGGTCAACAAGAAGATCGTCCCAAGCCACTATCAGCCGCAACTCACCTATTGCTCGATAAGAACTGACTCAGTTTTCCTTCGCAGGCTTCCTCGTGCAGAGTAATGAATGTTACAATACACACAAAAAATCTTTCTATTGCACGCAATGCGAAGATCAGCACTGCAACTTATAAACCGACCTGATCAGTTGCCATGCTTGCACCTAGAAGCTTGCTGATCGCAATGAAACATTCAAGTTAGCATTAGAATCTCCCTTCATCGTGCTACTGCTCAGTGCAGTTAAAATCCAGCATTTTCTGTCCACTGGTTATTTGTCTTTCATTGTATTTAATTGTTTCTTTATTGTATGCTATATACAAAATATGTTTTTCTGAACAAATGTAAAAAGGCTCTCAGAAAATTTCAATTCGTTTCATGCAACTCAAGGAAAAATGCTATATTGTGATACATAGGAGATCCAAAAGAAAGTATTTTATCTTTGTTTTTTTTATATACTTTTCGACTAAATATTTACAGTTAACCCCTGCTATTTGGGGGCTAGTTTGGACCAGGCCAGTGTGCAGAGCAAAAATCTACATATAATTAACAATAATTGTTTTTCAGATGTGCAGTATAGCGTGATTTTACCTCTCCGGCCCGCTTGAGGATAGATCCTCCATGCGGCTCCTGACCCACACCTGTTGTAAGGCTAAGTCACCTGATGACACAACCGACTTAGTTGAGAAACTAGAATATGAACACAAAAATGTTCTCCTAATTTTTCTGTGTATAAAACAAAGCCATCCAATAGCACTTTAGATTGTGGCCAGCCACCTTGCCACCGTGCGCGTCTTTGAACGTGTGTGGATGTGTTTACACAGCTAAAACACATAGTTCAAAGAAGCAAAGAACAAAGTCCACAGCAATAGATGTGTGTTTTAGAGACAAAGGCAAGCTTCAACTTGTCTACACAGTCTACACTTTGCACTGAAAACAAATACACACACACATTTATATATATATATATATATATATATATATATATATATATATATATATATATATATATATATATATATATATATATATATATATATATAGATATACATCCTCTTGCCCCCCCCCAAAAAAAAAAAACACACTTTCAATACAGCAATACAGCTGTACAAGTACTGTAGTTGGTTATTTTGCCTAATGTTCCCAGATGCAAATAATCAATGAAGCGATTCATCTGATCAGCCATAATTTGAACCAATGAATCTCACAAGCATTTCAGTCCTGAAACTGAATTGGTGCTAGAAAGAGCTAATGAAATTCTATAGATAAGAATACACAAATGCTAGGTGATCCACATGACTGTACATTGCAACTTTCTTTTCTTCTTTTTCTTCTACTGACGCAACTATAACATACTATACACTCAGATGTGGATTTAACATGCATTTGTGTGATAAGAAAGGTCCCAGTTGGACACCCCAGCAAGGCCGTATGTATGCATTCATCAAATACTGAGTGGACTAATTTCTGTACTGAAACGCAAACAAGTTCACAGAGATACTGTATGTGTTCAGATCACACGTCAAACCAGCAGTGGGGGGCACGCGGGCTAATGCTCCATCAGATCCAGCAGCTTCGTGCCCTGCCTACATCCACCCTGTCCTGTGCTGGTGCACAAGGCCCCCTGTATCTCATCTCTGCAGAGCAGGCAGACCCATTATTACCCCAGCACGCAAGTATTGATCCACTGCCCTGATGTGTATGTGTTATTTCAAGATCCTCAGACCTTTAATCAGCATGTTAATGATAGTTATCACCGAAGAAATAGCCTTGTACGGTTATTCAGGGATCACAGGATACCGCCGAAGAGGCTGACGGTCTGAGACTCTAACACACATACACATGGATATGCAGACAAGGGTGGCTCGATGGTGGATTGTATTCTAATTAGAGGGAGTACTCATTTCGGGTACGTGTCTACTGAGCTAAGATGTTCCTTGCTGCTGAAACACATATGTGACCCATTCTGGCGCAAGATTGTAAGGGTTGATTTGGAGTCTTGGCAAACAATAGATCAGATGGTTATTGGTGGTTGGATGGTTATTGGATGGTATTTCTGATTTTGAGATTTTGGATTAACAAAAGACTCTTTAAGGTCTCTATTGTGATTTCCCCGCAGCCCCCCAACTAAGTGATAACTAATCATTGTGCATCATGAATTGCGTTTTTATAGTGATCACGACTTGGAGGACTTGCAAACTTGAGTTCAAAATTAGTCTTGTAACACGGGGACCCACATTGGGCCCCCGGTTTACGCGATTAATCTGTTCCGAGGTTGGGCTCGTAAGGCGAATTCACCGTATGACAGGCAATCCAAACCTATGTTAAAAAGCTAATGTGTTTAGATCCCCAGGTAAAAACATCAAAATTGTACATATGTATTAAAAATTGGTACCAAAATAGTATAGTAAGTCCTACGTATACATAATATACATGTATACAATCAGAAAACATCATTAATAAAAAATACAGAAAGGATTTATTTACCTTTGAATGGCGTTTTTATGCCCATATTCCCTAGTAAGGGTTATCTTCAGCATTGTTGCCATATAAATCATCTTACCTCTCTTTAACATCACTAGCAATCTTGGGACCCATGGCTAACCCATTCAATTTTGAATTAGGCAGTAAAATGCACTATAAATACGGTTTTGTAACCACTCACGATAGAACAAACCTTTACCATTCCACCATTTTGAAATGAGTGAGACCGACCTATAGCGGACCAGCATCTACGTGAGGGGATGCCGACCAATAGCAAACCAGCATTGTAGTGGCACGTTGCATGGAGGCATTGACGGCAACAGAAAATAAGTGCAATTACCTAAAAATGCCTGCCGATGGAGACATTTTTGTTACAATACAGATTTAAACTAAATGTGTTTACGTAATACTGAACATATGTTCTAAAAATTGAGTTGTTTGTCTTGTTTACCAGAACCAATGAAACATGGCTTGGGCAATTATGCCATGTGGCTAACCCATCACTTTTTTTTGGTTTCGTTTTGTCAACTCAAGGTTATTTCTATAGCCCTTTATCACAACAGAGTCTCAATTGGCTTCACAAGTGAATGAATCACAGAGAACATCACAAGTTCACTACTGCATCCCATGAACCAAGCTCCCAGAAGGGCAAGGAAAACTTAAAGCACCATCTGTGGGAAATAAGGAATCTTGAGAAGGAAGCGCAGCTTGGATGAGTACCCCTTTCCTGGCTCAACAGGCTACAAAACATGCCAAGTCCTGAGATAACACATTGTGCTATATTAAACAATAAATGTCTATATATGATATGCTACATCAGATATGATGTACGGTAAATAATGATATGATGATACCACACAAGCATAGATGTCAAAACTGCACACTATAGGTATCTGTATACCATTGAAAGTCATAGATTTGTCTGAGAGGTATGCTTCTCTGGGTTGTGAGAGAGAGTAAAGTATTTCAGAATGGCCAAAGCTTGTATATGAAGGGTTTCTTTCAAATTCCTTCAAATGTAGGTCACTGTTTGCATTACAATATTACAACAAACTACAACTTTCCCGATTCTTAAGAATAAGATTAGCTAATTGCACTTCACTTACACACAGTCGCATACATACACTTGATCCTGATATATTTCTTGCAACGCACAGGTACCTAACTCAAACACACACTTTCATCACTTTGCAAGTGTGGATAGTGTGGCTGTATTTGGCACTGCCGAAGAAGACACATTTCAGAGGGAAATGACATCATTACCATATAAATGACTTCCAGCCAAACACATCTGCTAATGTAGCCACATGCTCTTACATACATGCGCACATGCATACGATTGCACGTGCACAGACACACTCACGCACAGACAAAACTCTGTGGCCAGCATACTTTTTTTTTTGCAGCAGCAGCAGAGACATTGTGTGTCCACTCACCACAAAAGCTCAAGATTTATTTGCACCTATCATTTTTGTCTGTTTATTTTGTTTTAATCAGTGGACACAGTGTCCACAAATGCTGTAGGGCTTGGAGACATACAGTACAACTCAATGTTGGAGGACTGAGAAGATATTTTTTGTAACAACTACAGTATATGTCCGTTTTTGATAAGTTGTTGAACTGATGTAAAATGGCTAAGTATACAATTATCTTAAAATGGCTTGGAGCTCCTTAAACATTTGACGACTTTGAATGAGATTTACAGTACTGTATATTTGAACCCAAAATCTATTTATTTAAAAAGAACCGTTTAAGTGTTGGAAAGGGGTCAATCTCTTCCCCGCTGCAGTGCTGATCATTGAACAAAGTTGACAATTTTGGGGTCGTCTGAAAAGTGATGACAAACAGGGTGAATCCCAAGCCCGACGTCACCAATATTCTGTTTTGAATATGCATGCACACTCACACGTGCACTCACATAGGTACAAAAACACAAATGTTACAAGTTGAAGGAGAAGAGGGAGAATCAGTCAAAAGTGATGTGACCCTATGATATTGCTTTTTTATTTTTGACCTGACCAGTCCAAACATTTTACATTTTCCAGAAAAGCTTAGGCGTCCCCCCAATATGTTAGTTTTGTGCAATAAGTTAGCTTTGCATTAAGATGGATAAAACTGCAGCAACACTCACTCTTAAATTGGTCTAATAAGGTCACATCTTTGCTGAGAAAAACTTGGAACGAAACATGTGATCACATTGTGTTACATAATTGCCACTAATGGGGAACAGAAAAACTGTTGAGGTACATATACGTGTTTGAAAATTACAGGTGTTAGAACACCTCATGAGATGAGTGCAAAAGGGATGAAAAGGTGCTTAAGCACACTGCAATTGGTAAATGTTGAGCAAGTATAGAATCACTTGCTTGTGATACAAAGACGAGGAAGCATGGCTGTCTGTACATCAAAGTTATGATGGCCATTATTGTCCTCAAGACCAGAATGTTTTTTTTTTATCTGTACTCTAGGCTTCCTATATAGTGTTGGTGGTAATGCTGGTTGGTGGGGGTTGGGGTTAAAATGAGTGAGCACACAGACAGCCTGCGGCTGGCTTTCAACATCTCACTCTTTATCCCTGTTCTCCTTTTTGGTCCTCCCTTCCCTGTCTCTGGTCCTCCTATCCTCTCTCCCCTCGTGCCCCCAGGCCATAAGCAGCCGCATGTCACACACATGGCATGAAACACAATGAGCATGCAGTCACACCCGCTGCAGCAGACGCACATGTATAGAGACACCACCAAGGCGGAAGACACCAGCAGTAGCCTTTGTTCTAAGGCATTGGGTCTGGGGTCCTTAGGAAGCATTCATGCAAAAAATAAATATATGTGTGTGTGTGTGTGTGTGTGTGTGTGTGTGTGTGTGTGTGTGTGTTTGTGTGTGTGTCTGTGCTTGGCAAATGTGCAAATGTGTGTGCGTGCATGTGTGTAGTTGCGTGTGTGCATACATATGTGTATAAACCCCCTACTGCCTGAACCCCATCCCATCCAGACTGTCGCTTCTTAACACCATCACTTATTCATGTGAGTGAACATTAGAACAGCACTCTTTTTTCCCATCTCACGACAGCGTATGTCTTCCTCAGATGGATGTTAAGATGGTGGGTGGTACCTACACTATATGCCAAATATATCTATACTGGAGATGGACAATTGATGGCTGGCGGGTACTCGTGTGGTCCTTGATCATTTTTTGCCAATGGAAATGTTTACTGTACAGGATTAGTTATAACAGTTTTTACCACTAGATGGCAGACATTACTCAACAGCATCTCCAATCCAAAGACTGTAGTTCTGCATTTGAGAAGAAGAGAACACGTCCTGGCCAGAAGTCAGACGCAAATTAGGTAAAGAAAATGGTGTCTTTCAGGCGGGAAGATGTTTATATTCTCACCAAATTTAACCAAACACCACTGGGATGTTTACTGAGAGACATAATAAGCCGTGAAATATTTCAACCACCAACAACACTAACATACACATCTTAAAAGTATAAATTAATTTACCTGCGAGTCTAATAGCAGTCTAATGGCAACATTGAGCCAACAAGCGTAATTGGAACTAAAACAGTGAGTCCACACACAAATGCATATACGCCAGCTACAGAGGCGGGCAGTCTGTCAGTACTGACTGTTCGTCAGTCGGCCGCTTTGCGTATGGACCGACGAATGACAGGAATGCTAAAAAAAAACGATGAATTAAGAATGCCGGAAGTATATTTTTCATTCTTCAGGATAGACATTCATCATCATTTCACTTTTGTTGATAGGAATACAAGCCAGCTGGCTTGCATGTTTGTTTGCAGTGTTGCTGCATCTTTAGATGATAAACGCTGCATAGTCAATGTGACTATTTATAGTCAATGTGATTGTAGACAATTTACTGTCAAAGCAAGCAGTGGAGAATCGTGTCCAGTTGAGTGAATAAACTGCGTTGGTTCAATTCACTATTTGGCGTAGCTACCATTACTGGGGATGTCTTTGTTGGTGCTGCCTTTGAGTCATACTTTAATTAACCAAAGAAACACTGATGACATGATTTACATAAATAAATTGTTTGCTAATAGCTTAGCAAAGCATTCTTGTTCAAGCAACCAATGGGTACGCAGCAAAGAAACAAGCTATTTCTGAGTTGACGACGGAAGTTGGCGACGGCCGGCTATTACAATTTTCATTGTGAATACACATACATATATATATATATATATATATATATATATATATATATATAATACATGTGAGACCCCTTATTTCAAGGGTGGATCTTTTGAATACAAACATGAAGTTGAGCTATAAACTATGTTAAAGTAAAAGTACTCATCTGTACATTGGTTCGATAACAATTAGACAAATGCACATAAAGTATGATTTGAAATGGTATTTTTGTCATGCATCTCTTTTACAAATGCTTAGTTCTATGCAAAAAATGGTGGTCCCGCCATCATTTAGGTTAACCCTCTCTGACCTGCACCCTTTCATCATTTACTCTTCCAATAGCAAACATGCAAACATTTGCATATGCATAATATCTACACAAGATCAAAAGAAGAGAAGGTAAAGAATTGCAAAAAAAGAGGTAGAGGAAGTTATTAATTATTTTAGCTGCTATTAGGAGGAAGCTGTCAAGTCGATAACCCTGCAGCCATCTCATGAATGCCATTTCTTGTTCTCTATGTGTCATACTCCTTTCTTCTCCTCTACTGACTTGTCTATGTCTTTCCTGCTTTTCTTTCTCCACAATCCTTAACCACAACCTTTACATTCATTCATTACGTCTCACATCAGTACTGCACCCCTTTGCACCCTATTTAGCTCATCGGATTCACATCCCAAGAAGATATAGGACTTGCTATCACACGCTTCCATCCATTTCAATCCGCATCATCCTACTGGTCACAACCATGTCCAATGGACTGTCACATTTGTGGCTATCTTGATATCATGAAAAAACTCAAAGGATACCCCGGTTTTGTATCCTCTATGCCCCCCTTTAAAAAGTTATAGGATGACAGAGGGAAATCGTGCTCACATTACATTAGACATTTACACACAGGAAACATAATCCATCCGTGCATCATCTTCTTTATGAATATTGAAATTTGCTAATGAAACAAAAAACAAATATAGTACCATATTTACTGTATAGCTATGATAAAAACAAAGCCTTTTAATGCATTGAAGATTAGCTGGTTTTATTATGTTGTGTATTGTAACCAACAAATATATAAAGGCATGAAACATGCTGTATATTTTATGAGAAACTTTATATTTGTCTTCAATTTTCTTTTCCAAATAATATTGAGTGATAAAATATTGACAGTTTTTATTATCATTTCAGTTAGGATTTATTCAATTTGATCTTGCACCTAAATCGATGATGTCGTGAAACTTCACAGAATTACATTGTACAACAAATATAAGGTTGTATTAGGCCTGGACGATATATTGATTTTCCCGATTAATTTGATATTTGTTGTCACAAATTATTAAAAAAATAATATGATTGATATTTTACATTCCCCTTTGCTGGGTTGCGGGTTTGTCCCTTATAAGCTTCAGTAGTTTCCTTCTTCCTCTTGTTTACTTTGCACACCAAACGGAAGGCTAGCACAACATGGCTACGGCTAAATACAGCAAACAGTTTGGTTTTAAAAGACATGAGTTGTACCGTCAGTGGTTTGGAAGTTGTTTGAGAGTGCAGATGGGGAGCGATTACAGCTGCAACATTTGTTCACAAAGAATTTTTTCTTTGGCAACTAAATCAGAGGCACCTGACCAAGTACGTAACATGTCAAGCTTTAGGAGGGGAACAAGACTGTGTCATTCAGCAACCTGCTGCTAAAAATCAGTTCGTCAAAGAAGCACGTATAATGGCCACGAGGGAGAGTGATCACGGAAGCGGGAATGTTGCATGTCGCACATCACACCCACGTATATACAGTGGAAAAGACTGGAGGGGGTTGTCACATGCAGCAGACCATGCCACAAGGCAGAGGCAGAAACAGGATGCTCATCCTTTCCAAAAACGTATTTAAAAAACAGAGGATGTAAAAAGCACACACCTTAGGTTTTGCATAGAATAAAATAGGATGACTATAGTATACAGGCATGCACATGGTACGCAGGTCCGCATGCGAGACGGAAATCATTGATTCATAACGTCGTGTGCTTCACTTTGCGGATTTGCGTACCCTCCCTTTTATTTGACAAGCATGAAAAGACCAATGAATGTAGAGTAACTTGTGGCTAATAACCAAACTAATCGAGAAGCAATAGCTAATCACTCTCTTGCTGGGAGGCAGACAAAGTGCAGGAACAACGCAGTAGATTCCACTTGCCCAGCAGATTCCACAAACTGCATTCCCACCCTCGCCCACTGCATGCATCGCCGCTCCCGCCGCTACACGGAGTCCTTGGAACGTCAAACTGCGCTTGCGCGGGGACTACCAACTCGCGCGATTAATTAATGTTTTTTGAACTTCTGTAAACAAACCCAAACTCCATCTGTGTAAAGTTTACGTGGATAACACTTCATTGCATGCTTCATTTACAATGGGTGAGTACATACAGTATTCATTTTAACTTTTAAGTGAATTGATGGAATCCTGACCCAAACAGTCATATATATTTGCAGACAAGTTACAGTGCCTATTTACAGGAAAAGCGTTTGCTCTTTTGTTTTTGATGACAATGGCACAGAGACAGAGAACCAATAGTTTTTGGGCTCATTCAATCAATCAGCAAGGAAGAAATCTTATCCTTGTGAGGTGTGCCTTTTTGGAACCACTTTCATTTATTAACATGGTTGCGTAGTGCTGCGCAGCGGGGATGAACACGTTATGTTGTATCCACGGTTATAGTTTCGTTCCCCGCCTTTCATAAAGCTAAAGCATGCATATCCCATGTCTTCCTAGTCTGAGGATATTTGTTTACTGAAGCAACGCGCACCCGCTGGCAGTTATAAAGAAAAAGGATGTACTTGCACCTATTTTTGCTCTTGCCACTATATCAAAGAATTAAAAACATACAAACAAAAACAATTGAAAAACAAAAATAAATAGATAAAACCCATACAAAAAACAAACAAAAAAAAAAGAGATTATTGTTTTTCCTGATAGCTTCTGGGAAGGTAGACTCTCCAGAAAATTGTGTTATCGTGAGAGGATAATGAGTAAGGCACGTAAAGAGTATTGTGTCAAAAAAGTCAGCAGGGATAAAGTAAAGACAGGAAGCTCTTTGACCTTGGAATCTGTTAAACGTCACCCGTCTCAAATACAACAAGGCAATTATTATGTGTGTACTACACATATTTGTCAACTTGAGATCCACGAGCTGGGGCACCCAAACAGAGTATAAAACAACATCAATGTGATTATATGAGAATGCGTACAAAGACATACACACACAGACACACACAATCCTTCATTGTCTCCCTAACAAAGATGGGAGTACATGCGTCCCCGTGCCCCTTGGGGAGACCTGATTCTGCACCCACCTCTTAAAACCAACATGAATGTGCAGACACAGACAGATATTAACCCACCCCCATTCTTGACAGCCTCTTTTTAAAGTAACAAACATGCTTGCAGAATGGAGTGGGGGTGGGACAAGGGGTCCCACTATGGTAACAAGGGCATTATAAGCCAATTAGGAGTGCCGCCTGAGTGACTGACACAGAGGGTGGAGAGAGCGACACCCTCACAGTCTGATGGTTGTATCTGTCTCAAATTGCAATCCTTTCCTTGCTTAAGGGCCATTACGTGCACATAAACAAACGGACAAAGCGCACGCATACACATCTATCTACATGGCAGACAGCCAAAAGATCCCCTTCTTTGAGGTCCACCTCCTACATGCAAAGGCATTCAAAAGATGTCTTTGTCTGTAGCAAGCTTGAAAGATAGAGGAGAAATACAAGAGAAACACAAGCAGGAGAGGGAAAACGACAAGAGAGGGGGAAATGGCAACAAAAGGGAAATGTTTTGTAGGAAGCGAAGAGACCAAAGGGGGTGGGGGACCGGGAGCATGGGGAGAAAACAGAGAGCGGGAGAGAGCGCGTGCAAGAGAGGGAGGGAGACGAACGGGAGGGGGAGTGCAATGGAAGACTAGGAGGGAGCAAGCTAAAGGATGAAAGTGAGGAGAGAGCAAGAGACAGCCGGGCTCCACCGCTGCTCTGAACTCGTTTGATCCAGTTCGTCTCGCCAGGCGTTCCTCGAGATACATTCCTGTGGCTGGCCGGTTGCAAAGTGAGCATGAGTGATAATGAGAGCAAGAAAGCGATACTGATGGTGAGACCATGAGAGCTTGAGAAATGGGATAGAAGTGAAACGCTTCAAGGAAATTTAGGAGATTAGTGGAAGTCAAAAGATGTAAAAATTGGTGGTGTGACTTGGCTCAAAGAGCAACCAAAGGAAATCAAGAAACCATACTTTCACAATGGAAAATTCCTCATTCTTCACTCCATCCTGCATTTTCCTCACAAATTACTGTAATAAAATACATAATGCATGGTACATATTGTACTTAAGAGGAAAGATTTAAAAACTCATAGGAGAAATAAACAAATACATTGAGTAGACGGAAACAGAAGAAACCCTTGGAAAGCATATACACGGCTAGCAGTGTACATGTGACAAAAGGGTCCTCGTGTGTACAAAATTATTATTATTATTATTATTATTATTATTATTATTATCTATTCATATATTTTAATATTATCCTTAATTCCATTTAAAATTATATATAATACATGGTGGTACCTCAGAAACTGGCGAAAATACAGAAATTTGAATGTTGCTAAACTGAAATCCCTAAAATGTTTTAAGATTGAGCACATACATCTATTGATAAAGCATTAGATACTAGTTTCCAATAGAAAGGAAGCACAACTTTTCATATTTTAAGCCTTTAACAGCTGAGGAGGTTTGACCTCGCAACAAAGGAACTGGAACGAAAATCGAGATTTGGCCTCAACACCAAAACAACTTAGAAGATCCCATTAAGTGTGTGTGTCGACGTAATACAAAAAGAACACCTTAAGTCACTTCAACTATGCAATGCTTGCAGTATGCGGTGACTGTAGGACCAATCACATTAATCTTCTCATCTTTCCATCTTCAAGGTTAACAGTGTGCATATTAGAAGTAATTTTCATCCACTTAAAACAACAAAATAGTGGAGTGTCACTCTGCCAGATGGTTCATTTATCACTGACGTACGTGGTTCAAAAATTTGGCATGAATTGACTACACTGAGGAGTAAACAAAACATGACATTATTTACATTAGATATTTATATTGCATTGACATATAAGTTGAATGACCTGACTTGGTCAACTTATTTCACCCATTTCTGCATTATACTATGACATAATTACATGCAAGGCATTTCAAAACCTTTCCACTAAATAGAAGAATTTACTGTCGGTTTCTTTTGGTGGGAGGTTCTCTCCTCATGTAAACACAACAGAGGAATGTTGCCCTCGTGTTTGTGAGATAATGCAATATGATTAAAGCAAGTTAAGAGTATAAATAGACTCATGAAAGAAAGAAATGAGGGAACTGACAATAAAATGTATTTCATAAGGAAAAAATTTGGGAATTTTTCTGGAATTGGAGACCACTTTGCAACATGACTGTGCACACTACAACAGTGTGACCACCCACAACACCTCGCCCACCCCGTTGCTCCTCCGCATTGAAAGGAGCCAGTTGAGGTGGTTCAGGCACGTGGTTAGGATGCCTCCTGGACACATCCCTGGTGAGATGTTCTGGGCATGTCCCACTAGGAGGAGGCACTAGGGTCGACTCAGGACACGTTGGAGAAACTACATCTCTCGGCTGGCCTGGGAACACCTGGGGATTCTCATGAAGGTATTGGATGAAGCAGGAGAGGGAAGTCTGGGCTTTCCAGCTCAAGATGCTGACCCAACCCCGGAGAGAGTGTTACCTAATGGATTTATTGATGGAAGGGGACTCTACTCTTTTATCAAATTGTAGACCGCATGCGTAATCTCCCCACCCTGTTATTTAAACTGTTGTCACATTTGTTTGACAATGAATTAATGTAATGATGTCATCCATGTACACACAGACACACACACACACACACACACACACACACACACCGGAGCACACACACAATCTGACCACCTGCATCTCCGTCTAATCCACCAAAATCATGTCTCAACCATGTGCACCGCAAAATAGACTACCTTTTAGGTAATCTAGAATCTACTCAAATTTTTTGGGAACCAAATTAGCAGTTGTGCTAGAGGAACACTCACTGATGCATAGCCGGTCAAGCAAATTCATAACTAAACACTCAACTTTGACTTGCAGTGGCAAGAAAATTAAGAAATGCCCATTTTTCGGACAAGTGTAGTCTAATTTTCTGTGACCAAATTATCGGAGGCGGGTACCATACGTAAGCCCATCGGTAAACCCAAATTGGCGCAACATTGCCTTAAAGATGGTACGCAAGACCTGTGCTGGCCCCAAAATGAGGCGGCACACATTGTTTTCACCAAATGCACAGGTGCCCATCTACCAAAATACTAGGACCCCTTGTTGTCACTAGTGGGCTATTCTAATCGCACTTTGTTCAGCACTGTTGGCTCTATTTTTGCAAAAGGCTGCATCACTGATTCACCATGTTGATTTTGCATTACAGCAACACCTCTCATCATACCATGTCTTATGTTCATGTTGAGCTTCTGCACTCAGTTCAAAAACACTTCTAGCATGTGACATTGAAGCGGTAGCCCTTTCATAAACTTGAAAAACAGGTAGTAACACATTTGCTGAGTTTATGGTGTTATATGAATGTTGTGCAACTTTAGTGTGACATGAATCTGTCCTAACCTATTAGTCCAAATTATTCATGCTGACAATCCAAGACTCAAAAATAATTTACAAAAGGTGTTAAACAAATGCAAAGACTTTTTGAGTTTATGTGAAGTGTGTGATGACATCCAGTAAATCATGCAAATATAAGTGATGAAGCAATGCAGTACACGTTGAACTATCCACAGAAGGTGGCAGAAATGTTTTTATCCATGATTGCTCCCTTAAATAATGTCCACACGAATGGGTTCATGAAATTTAATTTCGCTTCATTAAAAAGCCGTGACTTCCCAGTTGTATAGGTGTGTGTGTGCGCGTGTGTGTTGTTTCCAGTCCAAGCCCACTTGAGATGGATACCACTTGTAATATGACAGTTAAATAAGAGCCTTGAACACACAACTATACTTGTGCTTTCATATCTCAATAACAATTTCATAATTGATTGAATGTGTGAGTGTCCAAAAAGAAGGGATTGAACACAAAGAGATTGACAATACATAAATGTGTGTGAACACAAGGCTAGGGAGGGTTTTTACTATCATTACTTCCTGCCTTGAGACCCTATTTAACACATCCATAAAATGGCTGAGCTGCTTCAAGGCTACACTCAATGCTTATACTTGGCCTTTCTTGCCAGATTTGTGAATCTCTTCCCCTCACCCACTGAAAACTTTAATCCACCCAAGCTTAATTTAGTTCCTTCCCAACCAACGTTTATGGAAAAAAAACAGCCCAAAATATAAGATCATCTCTTAAAACTACAATGCAGTATTTTATTTTTTTTCATCTCGAGAAGGATGCGTAAAAAAAAGTTATACACTCATAGATTAAAAAATGTTATTGTACACAAGAGCAGGAGTAAACATGTACACACTCCCAAATATAGTTGAAATAAAATAGACATCAAGAAAACGCAGTAGCAGTAGTAGTAGTAGGATGTGTCACAGTTAATTCATAAACCAATTAGTCTAGTGTTAAATATTACTCAGTACACATCTAGCACATTCTTTTTAGCTTATAAATATGTGACCTTTCTTTACTATGCTGTCTCCCACAAACATATTTCATTGTAATTACTGTCTTCTCTTGTATTGAGGAATGTTGTATTCAAGAAAAACAAAACTTTATTTAGGGTTAATCAACAACATTTAAAATGATAGCCAATGTGTCCTGAAACCCATTTACCATGGGTTTAATGTGATTGGTTAGCTCTGAACACAGCCATGTTGACCTTATGCAAGGCCTGGCACTGTGACCTTTGTGTGTGTTGTCTTTGGATCACGCACTCACAAGATCGCGAATAATGACGCCGGCCTTACTGAACGGCGACGAGAATGTTGTACACTAGCGAGCAGTACTGTACAGCACAGCCAATAGGAGTGCAGAACAATGAATGTGAAGGATTCTGACCAATGGGAGAGCAGGATACTGGTGCAATGGTATGCCGCGTTTAACGCGTGCGGGAATTTCAAGTTTTTCTCTTGGAGTTGTGAGTTATCGCTTGTATATTGAATTTTTTTCTTGTATTAAGAGACAAAAATTTGGCTGAATTGTTACTCGTTAAGTGAATATTTTGTGGACAGAAGCGTTTGTATCTAGGAGTTTCATTGCATATTCACAAATCAGACCTTGTTTTCTATAGTAGAACGCAATGGAAAACATTGCTTCTGAATGAAAATAGCTTGAATCATATGGAACTATATGGAGTTACTATTTAAGCTTTATAAATAATTTATTTATATATCTTAAAAGATCAAATATATTTTTAATAGTAGCTGTCAGGTATCATTCCAATAGGGGAATGTACTGTAGGTTGCAACCCGTTGCCTCCACAACACAAGCACTCAAAATGGTTGTCAAAAATCCTTTTTTATTTGCTCAGGATAGGTCTACTAAAAGATGAACTGGTGGGCAGCAAATAGCCCCTGGGCTGTGGCTTGCACACCATTGCTTTAGTGGTATGATGCATTAAGAAGAACAAAAAAAATCAATCACACAACAGAATAATTTTTTTTCATGACTTTATGCTGAATTTGTTTTGAAAAAATGAGTTTACCCTTTATACAATTCAGCAAAAACAGCAATTATGCAAAAGCAATTGGGATGGCAATATGATCGTCTTGACCATTATTGATAGCATCATTTACAGTTAACCGACTTAGCATATATGCAAGTGACCAGTGATTTTTCAAAGCCAAAAATATCACTATCACATACTTTCTTCAAATCCAATGAAGTCCACAGTTACATAACATCGATCACGATACTTTGTGTGTGCCTATTTCCTTCTGCATGACGTGTCTGTTTGCACCCAGACAAATGACTAAGATTGTATGTGTGTTACACTTTGTTTTATGAAGAAGCACTGTGTGTGTGTCTGTATGTGCGGCTGTGGACCAGTGTCTTTAGTAGACTTGTGGTAATCCTCTTAGCGTATGCTGCTTGAAGCTCAGAGCATATTATGTAACCCCTCTAATCCAACATTGCATCAAGCCAGACGGCAAAAGACCACAACCCATGCTCTCTTACAAACACGCACGTATGCACGTGCGTGCACATACACTAGCACAACAAACACCCAGAACCCCAAAGAGATGTCAATGTACATGAAATCTTGAGAAAAACAAACAACAGTTCTTAAAATGACTTATCCCCTACATACATAAAAGGACATGGTTTTAGTGGTTGTGGGTTTTGACACTAATCGTTTCTCTCTCTGCCTTCACATATTCTCTACATCTATTTAATAACCTGGACAGTCAACTAAAAACACTCACCAAATACCTTCTTCACCTCGGCTCTTTGGTTTATTCCCAAGGCAACAAAGACCATCTCGCCATGCCCCATCATTGGTCTTAACCAAATAGCAACCAAATGAAAAGAAGGCCATACACACGTAAAGTATGTACTGTATAAAACGGAAGTCAAAGGAGACAGAATGAGAAGAGTTGTAGTTTAACTATTTCACACAAATCACACAATAGTATACCGTAGCAAAAAACAGACAAAAGCCAAAGAAACGGACGTAAGAAAGAGAGGCTGATATAAGAAAGAGAACCTGACGTGATAGGTGCGAAGGTATAAGAACCATTTCTTCGGTCAGCTTCCCGGGATGTTGATTAACTCACGGGTTTGCTAGTCCATGCGCAGAATAAAAATCACGCAAGAACATATTTGTTGCTGCGCTGCTACAACAGAAATCAAAAGGAGAATTTGAGAAGAACATAAATTCTTTTGTTTTGAGTTCAAACAGTTGTTCCTGGGGCAGATACTTGACTTTTCAACCAATGAAGGAAATAATGAAAATATTCATACAAGATACCTTATTAGCATTAACAATCACGTGACTAAAATTATTGATTGACTGTAACCAGAAAACAATAAGGAGACATTTAGACTATTGTGTCATGTAATCATGTTACCCTAAGTAGTATTGTAATCTTAAAAAATAAAGGTCAAATAAAGTATATAATAGCTACTTTCCTTACTGAGGGGTTGGCAACACTGTTCTGTTCGAATGTGTTCATTCATATTTAGCCACCAGATGTCGCTGTGGGACATGTTGCGAACATACAAAAATGATTCACATTCTGAATCAGTCGTTTCAAATAATTTGATCATTTCATTCTTGCATTTCTGCCATCCCTACTCAAATATGCATGGTAGGTTGCATTGGAGACTGTATATTGTACTTAGGTGTGTTTGTGAGTGTGATTGGTTGTTTGTCTTTATGTACCCTGCCTGGTAACCAGTTCAGGGTGTATCTCGGTTATTGCCCAAAGACAGATGGGATAGGCTCCAGCACACCTGCAACCCCCATGAGAATAAACGGTAAAGATAATTGATGGATGAAAAGTTACAGTAGGAAAATAATCGACTTTGTCATTTCTTCCTGATTTCCTCAAGGAGGTTTGAATTGTAATTTAGATTTGAGTCACTGCAGTAAATAGAAATAAGAAGCATTAAATAAGTACCGTATTTTCCGCACTGTAAGGCGCACCGGATTAGAAAAAAATGTCATATATATATATATATATATATATATATATATATATATATATATATATATATATATATATATATAAGGCACACCGGATTATTAAGCGCACATAGAGTTGAAACCATAGTACTGGCTGGGGTTGCATTATGCATCCACTAGATAGAGTTGCGTTATGCAGCCACTAGATGGTGCTTCACTAAAGGGAATGTATTAAAAACAATCAGCAAAGTCATCAACCTTTATTAATGGAATATAAACTTTATTCATACAACATAAGCGTTGTATAGATATTATACTAAGAAATATTTGTTAATAAAAAGAAAATCAGATAAAACAGAATGCGTTATTGGTAATTGCTATTTAACTACTAAACAGCAGCCGCAGAGCGCAGAATAGATCCAGATCAACCCATGCACTCGTGAACGCGCGGCACCGCAATCCTTTTGATTTTCCCCTCGGTATGCATTATATATTTTTGACCATCTATTTAGATATGGAGCACAAAGAAGTTATGAATAAACGAATGTCAGGGAAATTTAAAAGACAAACATGCAACGGTATGAGTGAGGAGCCAAGCACAGGTGAATGTGTGGCGCCGCCGTCTTTTTAATTTTTTCCTCGGCATGCGTGATATATTTTAACCCGCTATTTCGTTATGAAGCACAAAGAAGTTACGAATAAACGAAAGTCAGGGAGATTTAAACGACAAACATGCAACGGTATGAGGAGCCAAGTGCGGGTGAAGACGTGGTACCGCCGTCTTTTTCATTTTTTCCTCTGCATGCATTATATATTTTTGACCCGCTATTTCGATATAGTGCACAAAGAAGTTATGAATAAACGAAAGTCAGGGAAATTTAAACGACAAACATGAGTGTGGTGCCACACACTCAAGTCCTCAAAAAAAAACAAAAAAAAAAACAATCGGGTTGGGCCTGCAAATCAAGTTAATTAATCGCGGTGGGCCGAGTCGGCTTTAATACCCTTGGGCCAGATTGGTTTGAACTGGATTTTTTTTTTAGGCATAAACTATAGTTTATGCAGTCAGCACATGATATGATCCATATAGAAGGCGCACTTGATTATAAAGCACCCCGTCAGCTTTAAAAAAAAACAAAAAAAAAACAGGCTTTTGGGTGCACCTTATAGCAGTGGTCCTCAACCTTTTGATCACCACGGACCGGTCAACGCCTTAGATTTATATTGCGGAGTGCTGGCTGCTCTAAAAACCACATCATCCTTCTCACTATGTATGTAATATCAACAGCGGCCAGAGGCAGCGACAAAAAAACAAAGATCAAGCACAAACGTATGAACTGTTAAACTAAATAACCTCCAAAACATTATTTCGGGTGCAGCCCACGCGGCCCGGTACCAGTTGATCCACGGACCGGTTGGGGACCACTGCCTTATAGTACGGAAAATAGGGTATTTATCATGAAACCGACAAAGATGTAGTATGATGTTGAAGGCAAGGTAACTGCAAAGAAAATTCGCACTGCAAAATCAATTTGAAGTGAAATTAGCGCTTGTTTTTTTCCAAGGATTAAATTGCATGAACTTCCAATGAAAAAAATGCAAATGGACGTTTCTTTCTTTCTAGCCTACGTGGGTATAAATTGGGCATAAGTTAGAATTTTAAATGCTCAATAAGTTAGAAATTGAGTCGCGCGGTTTTTGAGTCATTCAGGTGAATTGGTATACAATGATCCCTCCTACTTCGCGGTCTCAGATATCGCGGTCTCAGTACTTTGTGTTTTTTTTCCAGGAAAAATAAAAAATATTTCAAAGTAAAAAATAATTTGAAAAATCCGCAAAAATGGAAAAAAAATGAAAAAACCAATGAAGTACATTATACAGTACTGTATTCATCAAATAACTAAGTAATATTAGTTAATAACTATGTTAAGAATTCTTCAAGCGTTAGAGTTCGTTACATTTGTTATCTTATTTTGAAATAATGCTTTTAATTTGTCGGGTCGCATTGCATTTCCGTTTCCTGTTTTAAGTTCTCTGCGCGTCATTCGGCTCGTTATGGTGACATAGTGAATGACAATGTAAGCTCATATTTATCGTTTATTATAATTTATGTTGATAACGCACGCTACTGCCTATGTTTAGTAAGCGATGAGTGTTTATTCTGTTTATGTGTTCGTTTGTGTAGAGGTTGCACTTTATAGTTAGTAGTTGTTGTTAGTTGTTGCTAACCCGCTAATGTCGGCTAAAAATACAGTAAATTCATAGATTAAGTGTTTATATGTTAGTTGACTGACTTTAACATTGTTGTTGATTTATTATTCAACGGATACTACATGATACACCATACATGAGCCAAAATAAATGTGAAGTTCAACGTGACTCTTTCACCGGAGTCATGGTGCAGATAACCAGTCCTGAGAACAAATTCTCAACAAACTAAGTAATATTAGTTATTTAAATAACTAATAAATAATAACTTAGTTAAATAACTAATATTAGTTATTTAATGAATGTGACAATAATGTTAATAATCTTAATAAGGATAATGTAATGTTAAATAATAGGAGAAAGGAAATAAAATAGGCAAAAAATACAAAAAAAAAAGGATTGTTTATGGTTACTGCGGCTATATTGGGGCGTACATAGAAATCTAGGAACTGATACCCTACTTCGCAGGTTTCACACTTTGCCCCCATTAACCGCAAAGTAGGGGGGGATCGCTGTAATTTTTACTTCATTTATACATTTTTAAACTGAGATTTTAAACAGTTAATTGTCCAACATTTCAATATTTTTCACAAATGGAATTCATAACAGACATGATTCTTAGAAATATGGGTAGCTTTATAGGCATGCAAAGTCCACAGAGGAAGGCCGGAGTCAGGTGGATTTGATCTCCAGTCCCTGAACTGTGAGCCGGACATGCTAACCATTGGGCCACCGTGCAACCGTAAAATAAAAAAAGAGCTCTGCAAAAAACAAAATGCATGCTAAATCCAGTAAAAAAAAAAAAAGTTCAATTTCTTTCAATTTTTTTTATTTAATCCTAAAAAACATTACACTATACTTAATATATCTAAAATAAGAATTTGGTAATGACACTGCTCAAAATCTGGAGAAAGCGACTCTTTAAACACAACCAATCCAAAACATTTGCAATGTTTAACAATTTAAAATCAATAATCCATTTTTTATATCAATATTTTGTTTGTAGCTTGAAAACAGTTAGAGATACTACAAAGGCATTCTGTAAATTGTTGCCTAGGGCAATGTTACTACTTCGGCGCTTAATGAAGTAATATAAAAGAAAAGCTGTTCCTGAACCCAAAATAAATGACGGTGCTGGGTGCTGTTTCCAAATAAATTGAACCTTTGTTCCGGAAATCATTAACAAAATCCTGTGTGCAGAATCTCGCTCCGGCTACATGGCTGCTAAGTAAGTTACCAAGTTTAATCAACATTTTTTGGCAAAGAATATGATACATCATGTAGCTTTACGAATGACCTTTAACATTTTAAAATGTGACCCCTAAATAGATAACTGTGTAACGGCGCACTTGGGAATAGGGCAGCATTTATAGCCCAGAAGTGTCCAGTCAGTCACCATCTACAGGTAGACCAGGGACTGATCCAAAGTCAACTATGAGGGGTATTCTCATTCAAAGTCTGCTTGTTTGATCTGCAAGATAACAGTGGCATTGACACAGAAAGGGAATCAGAAACTGCACTTTAAAACTCTACACAGGAGTAGGAGGGATGTCCTTGCAGCTTGACACACTAAAAAGCGCAGGACTGGAAAACACACATTTTCTCTCAACTGAAGACATAAATTAAGGTTGCAACTATAAGTTCCTACCATGTCAGTCACTACACATAACAAGCCATAGAAAGATGGGGATGTTTTGGACGAAGTCTCAAGGCAGTGGATAGCCCTTTTGATGACTTGAGATTGTATAAGCCATTCAAAAAGTGAAACTTTCACAACAAGAGGTTGATTAGCGTGACAAGAGGGACAAGAGGGAATGGCTGTGGATGCGGAGGAGCAACAAAGGAATTGACACGAATAATTTTTTTCTTCCAAGTTCACTGAAGTGGTGGCTATAGTCGAATTATGTTTTCAATACTACAAGGAGAGGAAATGGTATTGTAGAAAACATATTCCAACAGGTGACGGGCAGTCATTTTTTTTTAGCGGACCAGTCTTGTTACACACAATTATTCAAATAATGCGGAGTATTCAATGAAAGGAAAAGTGGATTTTCAAGAAGATTTTACACTGGTCAATAGTCAATGTTCACACTTAGATCCTGTATAACAGGGGTGCACGAAAGACCTGTCCCAAGGCCTCCCACTCCCTGTCAAGCTCCAACGTCGACGCTGGACAAGCGTCGGGTCCTTCTCGTGAATCTCCCCCAGCGGACCGCCACAGCTGGCAATTAGCAGCTGACAGGGTGTGTACCAGGGAAATCCAACTTTAATACATACTGGCGCATCAGACAGCAGAGACAAACAAAGAAGAACCAGCAGGAAGTGTTTACGTGGTGCACATGAATTGTGATAATGGGGCAGATACTAGGCAGAGATTAAAAGTGAGGCTGAAATGGATTTGTTAAAGAAAAAAAAAAAACTCACCTGTTTTGTGCAAAATATTGTCATTAAATACGATCAAAGGAGGTTGTATTTAAATAAGATATTATACCCATCTTCAATATTCCTGTGCTTCTTTATACTCAAGAATTAAAGTTCTGATGTTCAATCTAAACATACTAGATATAAATAGCCCTATCAGTAACTCATAGTTCAAAATTGTCAAAATGTTCATGTGATTTTAGAAAATGAAAAATACCTGTTTTTCACACATTTTCTTTGCTGAAAACCGAAAATGGAATAGTCCAATTTCAAACGATGCCCAATCCTAAACATAATGAAACATGTTTACCTTATCAAGATCTACTTGATTCATTGAGTGCCTCAACTTAATTCTACAAATTCTTTCAAAAAATTCCATCAAGTACAATGCGAAACGAATACCTCTACATGTGTTGTCATTGAACACTTCTTTTAGCATGGCTGCACCTCTATTTTTAGCCATGTGTTTCAAAGATTAGGGACTTATTTATAGACCTCCTGATGTTGTCCAATCAGAGAACTCTGAAGTAGAATGGGAGCATCACAAAAGTTCATACACTGCCCACTTGGCACTTGGCCCAAACTCACTTTCCCTCACTCTCATCATGTCCTCCCACTCAAGTCCTCCCTGAGCCCACCCAAAATGGGCGGCTGCTAGCATCAAGCCGTGAGGGACAGTGAAGCCTTAGCCAACAGGTAAGATGTGGGTTTCAAAAAAGACTGAAAAGATCTGGTAAATCCATGCTTTATACATGAACATCACAAAAGATAATTGCTCAAACAAAGACCCCTCTGCCCTCTTAATATAACAAAATGCAGACATGCATAGATTTTTGTTCTTTCCTTTTTGAAAAATAAGAGGACATTACATAATTCACCACTCTGGAATTTTATCTCACATATACACCTACACCGGCACACACACCTACACACACACTTGACATACTCAACCAGACATGCAAACTGTTTGGGTTGTCTGCATCACAGTCACTATGACAACAGTAGGAGAACAATCCACAAAACAGCCACTCAAGAGGGGGCAGCCTGAGGTTGGGGGGATTGGAGAGAGAGAGAGCGAGAGAGAGAGAGAGAGAGAGAGAGAGAGAGAGAGAGAGAGAGAGAGAGAGAGAGAGAGAGAGAGACTGTACCAATGTGCACAAAGACTGAAAAAAACTCTCACAAATATAAGCTTGTTATTACCCTAAAAACCAAAATAATACATTCAGGTGTTCTGAACATAACTCGAGTACAGACATTGTATTCTTCCTAATCCAGTAATCCAGTTTCTGCACAAAATTAAAGCAAAGTAACTTAAAAAACAAATTCTAGAACAATTTTTCTGTGTTGAACTGCTCCTGTTGAACTGGGGTAGTGGATGGATGGATGGATGGATGGATGGATGGATGGATGGATGGATGGACGGATGGATGTTTTGATTAGTGTGAAAAGTTGGATCAGTGAAAGACTAGACTAGATGTCAAAGTATTCAGTACTCAAGTTCAAAATGCAGTTGTAGTAAAGAAATAAATTGTATATCATCAATAATAGTTATGATATAATTGTATCCAATGCTGTAAACATTTCAGTCAGATATTTTTGCATTTTTGTTAGTTTATGAAAACACAGTTACAGCTGTTTTTTTTTTTTAACTTAAATATTAATTACTTTCATTTTTTACCTTTTGCATGTACTGTATATCTGCTAGGATAAAACCTCACAATAGGAAAGGAGGGAAGAAATTGAGCTGTATTTTGAGAGGGGCAGCTGGTGTGTTTCCTTGGTTGTGATCATTCTTGCGGCTATTTTGGGACACACTCAGGAAGTGATGTACAGACAGGCTGCTGATGAAGAATGCAAAAGCAAACACAGCTCATCCAAAACAAGTGTGAATCTCCCAGGGTGCCCACTGGGTGGATGACAAACAAATAAAAGGAATTTTATGAAAATGACTCACCTCAGTGATACCTCCTCGATATATAAACAAAATAAAATTTATTTGATACTTAATGGCTATGCAGTTGACAGAGCCCAACCCTAAAAAGTGAATGTCTACAAGTTCAGTAATGTCCATAAATATTTGGACATTGACACAATTTTTAACACTCTAGCGGTGAACAACCATCAAGGTGTGCTTATATGCAGACTCAAAGATTTAATTTGATGGTATTCACTTCATCCAAATCAGGTGAACAATGTAGGAATGACAAAATATTTTATTGGGGATATTCTAATCCCTTTTTGCCTAAAAATTACATCTTTGATTCATTAAATATAAAAATAAAAAATAGATTGCCCTTTGTTCTGCTCTTTTTCCCCACTCTTATTTTTTTAAAGAAATATGTAAAAGTGATAAGAAAAATTAAAAAAAGAGTTTTGCTTTTTTTTTAATATAACATTTAACCTACAAATAATTCTTTTAGAATCAAAGTGCCAAACCTCTGCCTTGCATGGAATACTTTTGAAATGTACTGTAGGAGAACATTGTATTAGATTGATTAAGTACAAACTTAAATCTTTATTTCAACTTTGTTAAAGATAAACATTGCAACATTTGAAGCAGCCTGTCCACTGCTTCTGGCTGGAGGTATTATCTTGCTGCATGTGAATATTTAGCTCCAGTCTTTTACACCCTATATAGGTATGAGTGCTGTGCTGGAAGCATTTATATAGCCTCGAAGGCCCTCAAAAATCTTTATATAAACTATGTATAAATATAAGACCAGAATGCGAGTTGCCTGCACAGCCTACAGTTGTTTGTAGTTTATCACCTTTGGAAACACACTTAGTGATAAAAATGACATGTTCATCACTTATTTCAGCTGATTATAATTTATATAAATACAGTGGTATGAAAAGTTTGGGAACCCCTGATCATTTTCAAGATATCCTTTATAAATCATTGGTGGTTCGGATCAGCAATTTCAGTAAATTATATCATATAGCAGAAAATCACTGTGTTATTTGAGAAGTGAAATGACGTTCATAAGATTTACAGAAAGTGTGCAATAAATATTTAAACAAAAGTAGGAAGGTGCAAAAATTCGGGCATCCCAACCTGAAAATGACATCAATATTTAGTAGAGCCTGCTTTAGCATCAATAACATCCTCTAAACGCTTCCAGTGAGGGTCTGGTATTTTCTGGTATTCTGGGTCTGGTATTTTCTTCTTTACAAAACATCTCCAGTTCAGTCAGGTTTGATGGTTTCAGAGCATAGACTGCCCGCTTTAAATCACATCACAGATTTTCAGCAATATTCAGGTCTGGGGACTGAGATGGCCACTCCAGAACGTTGTACTTGTTCCTCTGCATGAATGCCTTTGTAGAATTTGACCAGTGTTTAGTGTTGTTGTTTTGTTGAAGTATGCAGCCCTGGCGCAAGTTCAACTTCAACTGGCCACACAGCCCCACAGCATGATGGAACCATCACAAAATTTTACTGTGGGCAGCAAGTGTTGGGAGCAAGCCCCTTGTTATGTCCAAATAACTAAATTTTAGTTCCATCAGTCCATAGCACCTTATTCCAAAATGAAGCTGGCTCATCCAAATGTGCTTTTGCGTACCTCAAGCAACTCTGTGCGCAAAAAAGGCTTCTGCCGCATTATTCTACCATACAGCATCTCCTTGCGCAAAATGCGCTGAATAGTTGAACGATGCACAGTGACATCTTCTGAAGCAAAATCCTGGTGTAGGTCGAGTGTGGGTTGAGTTTGATTGTTCTCACTATTTTTCACGTCTGCTTATCTGAGATTTTTCTTGGCCTGCCACTTCAAGCCTTAAAGGGATAGTGTGTAAGATTTAAACCATTTTTCATTATGGACAGCAGGTGGTGCTGCAGGTGCTGCATTTACCATTGTCCGTAGCTATTACAAACATGGCCGCCTCCGGAGAAGTGCCACCCCCACATTTAATAGAATTTAATGATAACTAGACCTATGACGATATATAAAACATACTGCTGGTCATTATCTATGACGATATATAAAACATACTGCTGGTCATTAAGAAAACATTAATTTGCAATTTTTTGAAATCATTTAATGTATTCCTTTTCAATGAAAAAGAGTATAAATCTTACACACTGCCCCTTTAACTCGAACTGAGCCTGGGGTCTTCCATTTCCTCAAGAGGTTCCTTAGCTTAGTCGAAAACATAATAAAAATTAGCCAAGTGCATCAAAGTGCCTGAAACAAACAAAGCAAAAAAATCTTATTTTATGCAATTATACTTCACATGACAAAAACAAAGTCTTTTCTCTGCTGTCATCAGTATCACCTTGCGCTTCCCCCAGGGGGGCCCGCCCCTCTATTTGAGAATAATCAATGAGCTTGCCAAATAATCCCCCCTCAATATTAGCGGTATTCAAATCAATAAAACAACAAGGGTGTCCAAATTTATGCACCTGCCTACTTGTGTTTAAGTAATCATTCCACACTTTGTGTAAATCCTATGAACTTCTTTTCAATTCTCAAATATCTGTGTTTTTTTTCTATATGATATATTTGACTGAAATTGATGATCCCAACCACCAATGATTTATAAAGGAAAATCTTGAAAATGATCAGGGGAGCCCAAAAATTTTCATACCACTGTATAAGTGTATGTATAGCCAATTGTAGGGCACACAGAGATAAACAACCATTCATGCACCCAATCACACCTAAGGACAATTTAGTATGTCCAATTTATTATGCCCAAACCCAACAATCAAACCAAAGTTTGAGACTTTCATGTGAATAGCATTTAGAGAGCATGATCTTTCTTTCAAATTTTGATATGAGGTGTAATTTGAGGTTGCAGTAGTAGAACAACAATGTTGCTGGCTGTTTTGACACACAGATACTCTCACAAACCACCCCTGTGTCCTCACTCCATGTTCTCCACTGTATTGCACTCTGCAGTATTATCAGATAATGTGTTTTCTTTCCCCCTGCACTGCAGCCACTGTGGCACAATTATCTGGCTACTGCACTAATGGCTATTGATGCAGCTGACACACACACACACGTACACACACACCTACACACACACTTGCAGATGCACATGCAACCGTTAAAAAATTCATGACGCCAGCTCAATAGGAAGGTGTGCTGGTTTGTGTGTGCGTGTCTACACACTGAGGTGGTTAGCCCTAGAACATACAACAAACGTAATTAATCAAAGGGGAGAAGAGGCAGTTATCTCTTAGCATATCACTCAGCATGACAAAAGACAACATTATAGAAGCAGCAACATTAGAGGAATAGGAGCTCTTAAAAGTTGCATGTGAATGCTTGTGTGTATCATGGTGTCCTATACTAAAGTCGAAGCCCATGTACAGCGTATGTGTCTGTGTCCATGCTGCTGAAGTCTATGCGGTAGGTAATTCCCTCTTAGTGAAGGATTTTTCTTTGCAATGAACCTGCGCTGAGAAAGCTTTAGGGCACTAAGCCTCCTGGCTGAGGCTGAACCTGGGATCAACTAAGACAAGAAGCAAGAGATGGAGGGAGGGATGAAGGGGGAACAGTAGGAGAGAAGCATGGGTGGGTCTGAATGATCAGTCAGATTACAGAGGAGGAAAATCAAAGGTCAAATGGAATGAAAAGATGATGAAGACAAGCTGAGGCAAGAAAGTAAAGAAGGAGAATTACAGCAGAGATTTTAAAGGGTTAACGAATTGAGATTCATAAAGGAGGTGCTCGTCCAACTGGGTGGTACAGATGACACCATCATGAGCAATTTTAACAATTGTGTGGTTTTGATTGCTGATCATGTGGTACTGTTGGCTCTTAACCCTTGTACAGAATTTTGACAGTTTTTGGGAAATGTCTTTCCACATCAATCTTGCAAAATATTTGCCAAGCAATGGCACACTCCTGATGGTTTGTTTCTCAAAGTCACCACAAATGATAGCCTCTAATGTGACAGTTCAAATAAATCTAAAGCCTTTTGGTTCAAGGTCAGTGAGCGCTTTGACAAGACTGTAAATATTAATTACAACAAAAGAATTCAGATTCAGTAAGTCCACAATCATGTCCATGTTTCAACAATGAAAAAGAAAGAAAGAAAGAAAGAAAGAAAGAAAGAAAGTCCAAAATACACTACACAACCAGAATTGAACACTTGTGAACTTTAACTCTGCAGAAGGCATTAAAAACTGGCATCAGATTATAAAGGATATAAGGACATAACTACATCCAATCTACATACAGTACAGATTTTTGAGCATCACATGCGGCCATCCGAGTAAAATCTTCTCGAGGATGATCCTGCTTACTAAAGAGAGTCAATGCCATGCCACATTCTACATGTTACAACATTCTGGCTTCATAACATAAGAGTGTGAGGACTAGACAGGCCTGCCTGAAATCTAAGCCTGTCTCTCACTAAAAATGCGGGGCACATTATGAAGCGCTAAGTATGACAAAGGGGACCCAGGACTGTTGAGCAACTGCAGTTGTACACCAAGCGAGAACTAAATTAACTATAGCCTTGACATGACAAAACATTCAATGTAACTAAGTAATGCCCGCAAATCTATATTGCAGTTAACCTGTTTAGCTAGGAGTCAACTAACTGACTGGGTTTTGCAGAGCAAAACTACCATTCTTATCCATGTTTTTCCATCACCGTTTGAGATGTGCAAAGTCACGCTCCTCTGAAATATCGACCATCTCTGAAATATGCTGTGCTGCAGCTCCCTGCGAGCAGGTTGTGGTGATGTATTTCTTGGAGCAAGTAGCTTGTGACAAGACCAACCTCACTTGCGAAACAAAAGTGTGTATTAATACTCAAGTCAAAGTAATGCGTCAGACCAAATGAAAAGAGAAAGAGACAAAGTATGGGAGTTTAGCCCTAAGCACCTCTGCACCTTCTCAATGAAGCTCAGTGTTTTCAAGCAGTTTGTGTTCCGATACATTTGTTCTCACATTTATTCATTTACTGCATTTAGACAGTGTCCAGCAAAAATTGATTAATTAAACACGTTAAAATGTTTAGTCACAGATACCCAAAGAAGGGTGTTTATAAGTGGTTCTTTACGAGCAGCAAACTGGCATGCAGAATTTTCAGTGTTTGATAACTGAACAACTAGTAAGAAAAAAAATAAATAATGAAAATAAATAAAAAGTAGTGCCTCACACCAATGAAACAGCAATGTCATTCTTAATTTATTGAATTCTCTACCAATGTGTGAGGAGGCCAACTTCAAATTAAACTTTACCAAACCAAATAATATAGGGACATAAATGTCTTAGTATACTTTTATTTTTAAGTTGTTCATGGCAGTGAGTTGCGCCGTCATGGCGGATTTGACTCATCTTCATGCAGTAAAAACTGTTGCTTTCAATACCTGACTCCTGATTTAGACAACACAACGTTGTTCTGAAATCACAATTAATCGCCAATTCGAGGCACCAAAAGCAACTGTTGCCGGTGTTTACCTTAGTGTCTAGCATAAATTAGCCACTAGCTAGCAGAACTCGAGTGGTGAGAGAAGTCAGATTACTTTTCAAAGGCAGTTTAGTATAGTAAAGTAAATGACTATAAAACCGACAGCTTGCCATTCCTACTGATGGCCTTTGATGGCCTTTGATCAAACCAGAATGGCTCAAGATTACTGCTGTTTCAAGACATCACACCTGTGGTTCTGACATCGCTTTTCATCGCATCTGATTTATTTAACTTGAGAGGAAAGTAGTGCGCTGCTATGATCACTTTAAATTTAGGTAAAAAAAAGAAAGAATTACAAAAGTTACAAATTCATAATTAATGTGAAATTATTAGTTATTCAGTTTTCTGTTTATAACCAGGCATCCACATAAGTGGCAAGCAGGTACGCATGCGCCACAGAAATCGCCCATGCGTAACATCACATGCCTCACTGTGCATATTTGCGTACCCTCCCCAATTTTCACCCAATTTAACCAAGCCTGAGCTGAACTTTTTTTTCACCCTGATTAGTGGCTCTAAGATGTGCCGTGGCTTGAAGCACACTTAAACGTTGTGCACTAATTTCTTCAACTAACGGACAAAACCGGTCCATTTGATACAGGGTCAAGTATGAATTGAGCACATAATGCAGCGCAACTTGAGGCGAAGAAACAAGCCAATCGAGAAGCAATAGCTAATCACCCTCTTACTAGGTGGTGAAAGAAACTGCAGGACAACGCAGTGGTTTCCATGTACTGTGTATTCCACATAATGCCTGTAGCCCCGCCACGCTGTGCCGTGCCATGCCGCGTCGCTGTAATAACACCCACGCGGCCGCACGTTCTTTTGCCAGTTTGGTGCTTTCTGAACTGAACGGCGGCATAGCAGGTCTTTCAATTTCTGCGTAAAGGTTGCGTACTTCCTATTAAGGATATTTGCTTGGTTACTGAAGCATCTTGGACTGGCTGTCGGGGCTTCGTATCATTCTCGTGAGGGTGTGAATGTGATTGTTTACATTGCCACTTTACAGGGACAGAGAATTTACTTCTGACTTCTTTGAACTAATTCCGAGCGAACCACGCATACCATAACTGATGGACTTTTCAAGGATGCGGGTTTGATTAATGCAAAGTCGCTGTGTGTACACAGACAGTGCGCTTAATAAGGGAGCGACAATGAGAATGACATTGCCAGCTAACACAGGTTTTGAGCATTTTGTAAAACTATTTAGTAATAAAATTAAGATCTCAGCAGCAGCATTTGAAAATCGAGGCGGCAACAAAAGTGATTCTCCTGCATGTTTACTTTTGCACTTTAGAGTAGAATTTTCATTTTCTTACAGTCTGCTCAATAAAGAGAAGGCACAATTTTATATGACAAATTTTGCTCATCTCATCTCATGGGATTTCAGCCTCATTCACCCCTAAAATAATGTGTTTTTATAGTGAGTATTTTAGTCATGAGCCCTAACTTCAGTCAAGAAGATGATTTTTCAGTTGTTTTTTTTTATTTGATGGACTGTAATTTGGGCTGTTGCCTTGTGCGACGCTGCAAAAACAATTGCTATGGTCCGCCACTCATGAATGAAAAGTTACGGTGAATGTGCAAGATGCAGTGCAAGCTTCTATCCTGCACAGTGTGCGTTGTAATGGAAAGGCATTAGAGGTCAGGCCGGGCCAAGCGAGGCCAGTGCGGTGAGGTCAGGGGCCATTCTGGAATTTACAATGTAAATGCAGCATTTGATAGTTACTGAGAATATGTTTACATTCAGTCAGTAACCCTTTTGAAACCGTAATGTTATCAATATTCCGCTTTTGGAAGGCCATGTACAGTAAACACATGCAAAAATCCAATTATGCTTATATTTCGGGGGTTTCAACCTACTGAAAACACACAAGCAGAATTACACAAACATGGCAAAACAACGATGCAAACAGAAGCACACTTTTGGAGCGGGAAGGGAACTGCCAACTTTTTTAAATGTGGTAAGTCACATGAATATAACGCTGTCTTTTGTTGACGGTACAAAGAGGAAATGACATCGGACGCGTCGTGGTTAGGATAGAGGTATGCCAACTGATCACAATTACACTGTAAAGCAGGAACTCTGTTTGCTTGCACATGTAACCAGGTTGCTCCGAATGTTTCAGAAACCATTTTTCTACAACATAAAATCAATTTTATTTTTAAACAAATGTATAATAAAGCATTTGTTACAATGACAAACAGTTACTGTGCTCGTTTAAAATAACTACCGTATTTTTTGGACTATAAGCCGCGACTTTTTCCTCATGATTTGAGCCCTGCAGCTTATAGTCAGTGCGGCTTATCTGATGTTTTTTCCCACCGGTCAAGCAAATGTGTGTATCTGCTCAAGGAATCAGTTTATGGAACAACTATGAAATAGAACTGAAAAGATGTGAATGTACCTGATCACTTTTCCAAGATGGCCGGCTCATGGGTAGGAAATGGGAATGACAATCTTCGGAGTACCTAATCAAATTATCAAGATTTGTATTCTTTGAATTGTATTATTGTTTAATAGTTTGTTTTTTTATTGTTAAATTTGTTTGAAGGTTTGTATTGTTGTATTGTTTTTGTTTTGTTTTGTTTTGTTCTGTTTAGTTGTGTTGTTTTTTTTCTCACAATCAACATTAGAAAAAAAAAACAATTCCATATATGCATCAGATAAATTTAATTCAGTACCACGCATAGAATAATAAACCGGATGGAGAGCATTATGGCAAGGCTTCGCTTTGCAAGCATCTCCATTATAAGTTATAACAACAGTATTTGTTTGTGCATTGTTTATGCATATACACACACACACACAATATATATATATATATATATATATATATATATATATATATATATATATATATATATATATATAAAATGACATTTTGACTCTAATTTATTCAGATTTGCTTAAAGTAAATAATGTGCTTGCTTATTGTGTAGGCTTCATTGGTTTGGTGTGTCAAGTTTACTTTATTTTTTTAGTTTATTATTATTATTTGTAAGTATCAGGCCTTGAAGCCTTGTTTATATACTGCTTGTTTAAAAAAAAGGGCAATAAAAAGACATACTGGACCAAACATGATGAATAATCATGATTAATAATCGTGATTGCAAAATTTATTATATATATATATATATATATATATATATATATATATATATATATAGTATATATATATAAATGTATATATATATATATATATATATATATATATATATATATATATATATATATATATACAGTCGGCCCCCGGCTTACGAGCACCCTGATTTACGAACAATTCGCCTTACGAGCGTGGATCAGGGAGATTTTTGTCCTCCGTTTACGAACAAACCTCTCGCCTTACGAGCAATTCCGAGCAATTCGACATGCCGGCCATTGAGTATGTAGAAATGTTCTCGTTAATTGCGTCAATAAAATCAACAGTAGCGACATCATCAATCATCAGTAGATACTTGCGGAAGTAACGTGAACGCTATTGGTCTTACAACGTCACACTGACTGTCTCACTCACGGTGTCTAAATATATTACCATTTAAGTGTAGTGTTTGTACAGCTAAAAGGAAAAACAGCTGACATGAAATTAAATGTGCCGATTGCAGGACAAAGAATTGTCATTGGTTTAAATGTGTGTTTTTTTTTAAATTAATTGTCAATACATTCCAACCGTTTAAAAAAAAAAGTGCGAATAATTATCAGTCAGTCACGGAGATGCGAATATGCTATTGGTCGATTAAGGTCACCCGGTCTCACTCACGGAGATGCTATTGGCCGGCGTCACACGTCAATCACAGAAATGCCGATATGCTATTGGCCGAACGCCTTTATCTAGCTTGATGGGACAGGATGGAAGGAAGGAGAGAAAATTAGTGAAAAACGGAATGTTGTGAAGACTTTGCAAACTTTATCTGTTAGACATAGCTTCTAAAATTACTAGCAGCGGTAAAGAAAGAAATAAGAGGATGATGTTTTAGTATCTGCGTGATTTGCACCCTGACTGAAAGAGTTACTGTAACACTGTAAGACCAATAGCATATCTATCGCCGTGTTAACTTTGAGCGTCGGACTCTGCCCCCCTCTGCTTACACCCAGCTCATGTCTCGTCGTTTCAAAGGTAAAAGCTATTTATCCATTGTATTTATTATATAATGCAAGAGTACAGCAGATTATGTCACTCAATTTTAATATATGTATACAGTGTGTCGTTTTTACCTAAGGCTTCGGCGCGCGTTGCATGCATTCACGAATTTACATGGATTTGGATTGCCCGCTATACGAGCAATTCGAGATACGAGCGTAGCCGCTGAACGGATTAAGTTCGTAACCCGGGGGCCCACTGTATATACATACATACACATTTCATATATATATATATATATATATATATATATATATATATATATATATATATATATATATATATATATATATGCACATAACTGGTACGCAGGTACACATACGCAGAAGAAATCACTGATGTGTAACGTTGTGTGCTTCACTTCCCTCATTTGCGTACATAACCTAACATTCACCCATGACAACAACTGAGCCTGAGCTGATGGATGAATGGATGGACGGATGGATGTTTCAAAATACCTCTTGTCATTTGGATTAACCCAAGAGGTTGAGCATGTAGACAGACAATAACATTACTCACAGACACATATTATTTATCCGCTAGATAAAATTACCTATATGTGTCTTACTTTGTAGTTGTAGTTGTAGTTGTAGTAGCAGTATTTGACTTCATTTCTATCTCCAGACTGTCTGCACATTTTTGCCTCCTGGTGGCCAAAGCAAGCACACTAGAAGTAGCAGCACAATAAATGTCACTCCTTCACATTTTCTACATAATTTTATGATGATATTATTATTAATAGATGATGAAATCCCTGAATGATTTGTATATGTCTAAATAGCGTTCTTAAACTGTTGAACTACTTGCTTACACAGACGCTCTCTCAGGCTCCGGCAATGAAGTACTTTATTATTGTGCCTAGTACAGTGGTGCTTTCAGATATTAGTGGCATGACTTCAGTTTCTTCAGATTTGAGCTATTATTGACCTGATTAGCTCATTTCATTGATGAGCACTAATTTCAGATACGAGTGCTGCATTGTGGTAGTGAAATTAAGTCCTCTCAAGTTGAAGGGCCCAGTGATATGGAATAGCAATTAAGAACAGTGATGCAAAGAATGCTGAGCCTACAATAATGAATAGTAAAGTAATAATGTCAGACAGAGATGACAATAGTTATGGCTTTAGACACAAGTGAAATTTGAACAAAACATGGTGCTGCAACACCTTAAGACAAATAACTAGAACAATATTCACAAGTATGAAATGCCGCATTAAATAATGATGTACGAACTGTTTTAATTATTCAACTCAATTTAATTTGGCAATTATATTCAATATTTTTATGAATTGTGTTATAGCATGCTCATTTTTGTCTGGAAAATATTTATTTTTTGCTTTTTAGCAAAGCTGGAATTGATTATTGGCACGTCCATTCTATTCAATGGGAATGAGATACTATTGTTTTGAGTTACAAAGGTCAGCAAACAAGGAACTAAACTTGTACTAAGGTACCACCACTGTATAATTATTTAATAAAAATACAAAGAATTTGAAATTGTTCTGTCATTTATGATTCGAGCAAAGTAAATAAGTCTGAATTTTTGTAACGTGACCAACTAGTTTGAAATGCTATTTACAGAATGTGTAAATAGACAGCAAAACAAAGGTACAACAACTAATACAGTACTTGTCAAGTGGAATGCAAACTTGTCTGAGATGAGAGAGTGACAAAATTACTGCACAAACTTACAAGGATTTACAACAAGAATTTTAAGTCACGTGTTCAAAGCTGTTTGTATAAATTCAGTCAAAACACAGAAATATGACTGCTGTATTGTTGTGGAAATGTATTTGTTATGGATTTCGTTCAGCAAAATTCAAAAGTGTTGTTTCAACCCTCGAATACAGGGATAACTGCAAAGGCCTGCACTGTATGTGTGTTCCTGTAGAACATGTGAACAAGCGTGGGAGGAGGGAATGTGGTTTGCAACCACCCTACATTCAAAACAACCAGTATGTGTGCACAGGAACTGAGGGGCAAAAGGGAACTGATGAAGACATAAGAAAGGCAAAATGTTACATAAAAAAGGCACGACCAAAAAAATAAGAAATAAAAACTAAGACTTGGATGAACAATCCAACTATCTTCAAAGAAAACTGTAAGGAACCGTGAGTGTTTACTAAGTCCACATGCCAATGAGGTCACAGTTGTAAGTCGACGTCACACACTGCGTGCATGCATGCTTGTGCATAGTGTTGAGTGCCAGCTCCATGCCAGCTCAGTAGTTTAAATATAGCACTCAGGCAACAGTCACAACTGACATTAGCAATGCTCTTGCCACCAGTTTTGCTTCATTCGTGCTTTACTAAAACTGAAACCAGAGAAGTGGTGAACCCAGGGGAAAGAGGGAGGCGAGAATGGGAGGGAAAGAGGAAGGACCAGAAGACCCAGATTCATGAATACTCAGCCGCCTACGCTCCGGCCTGGCCAGCCAGGAGTTGAGCCGGACAAAACTACATGAGGGTGCGCGTGCGTGCATGATAGAGAGACATTCCTTTGCGTGGAAGACTGAGTAGAACCAAAGACAGGCTGTCCTGAGCCACAGTATTTGGGGGGCTAACGCACCCCTCGCAGTGCATATCAGCCTCACAGCTGCACGGTAGCTGGTGATTAAGTAATGAGGTCTGATGGGAAGTCATGTTGAAAAAAAAAATAATAATAAATAAATACATGTAGCATTTCTGCTTGTAGGAAAACACTGTGGGATGTTGGTTGAAAAGCACATTTTTAAAGGTCAATTTTGATTTTTGTTTGTTATAAGGAGGTGTGCAATTTGCAATTTTTACAACTTCAGTATTGCTGAAAAGTCATAAATATACTTGTCAAATTGAATATGTTGCCGAATAAAAAGGGCACTAATGTTTGCCTTGAATTTTTTGTTTTTGTTTTGTTTCCGCAAACATAGTGGTCCCTGACTCCAAATGAGAACCCTTGCTCTAGTGGGAAAAGAACCAAAAGAGGGTTGCGAAAACATTTTGAATTTGTCGCGGACAATTCGAAGAAAAATACTTTTTTTTTCGATTATTCGGGAGCTATACAGAGGCGTACCAAGTTCCTCCATGCAATGTTTGTAACAAAAATTGTAGTAAACAAAAACCCTGCGGTTCTGGCTGAAGGATGTGCTATATGTTTTAGACCAGGGTTTACCAAGTATGCCCCTCAACGTTGCATGTCTTTGGTGCAACTCTGCTCTTGCGTTCCGGATTCAAAAGGATCAGGATCATTATCAGGCTTCAGCGGAGCATCCTGACCAGCTTGTCATATGAATCCGGTGTGTCGGTGATTACAAACATTGAAAACATGCTGCATGGGTGCCCTTAATGATCGGAGTTGGTGACCGCTGCTTTGCAGTCGCTGTTAACATGATGTCACTGGCGAGGTGTTGAGGAGTGAATAGCACGTCCGCCCCACAGTTAAGGAGACCTGGCTTCCTGTGTGGAGTATGCATGTTCTCCCCGAGTCCGCGTGGGTTCTCTCCGGGCACTCCGACTTCCTTCCACTCTCCAAAAACATGCATTGCAGGTGAATTGGTCATATTTAATTGTCCTTAGATGTGATTGGGTGCGTGAATGGTTGTTTGTCTCTGTGTGCCCTGCACTTGGCTGGCAACCAGTTTGGGGTACGTACCCTGCCCACTGCCTAAAGACAGCTGGGACAGGCACCAGCAAACCTGCGACCATTGTGAGGATAAGCAGCTATAGAAAATGGATGGATGGTTCTTCATTTCCTTGAGTAATAGTTGCAGCCACTTAGTATAACTGCGAAGGTTTCATTGTATTTCACAGTCAATAGCCATCTCTAAGTCACTTCAAACCAAAGACCTTCTAGATCAGTGGTTTTCAAAAGGATACAGTATATGAAGACACTTCAAGGGGTATGTGAAAATATAACGGTTTCTGCAGGTATCAGCAAATCCGATGCAATGCTTTTAAATTCTTTGAGAGGAATAGTACAGCTTTCTTTTCAAATTAAGAGCAAATTAACTGGAACATGAACAACTTATGGCTGAACTGTGACTTCTTGCAAAATGTTATATCCTTTTATTGTGTTAGGTTTGACACAAATGTGCATGGTAATTTGTGACACATTTTTGAAGAAGACAAGCAGGAAACAAAACAGATAATGTTACAAGATCTATTTTCTGGAGTAGCTGAGTAAATTGAACCTAGAGATATTGCAAGAAAGTTTAATAAATCAGACACGCATTGCACATCACTCTATCTGGAGTCTTTTTTTTTTCATCCAAAATTGTTTTGCACTGGTGAGGGGGTACTTGGTTCAAAATGAAATTCACGGGGTGGAGATCATTGAAGAAAGGTTGTGAGCCACTGTTCTAGACCATCACACACAAAGTTGCCCGTCACAAAGTGCACGTGTGTGGAGCACGCAATACACACTTAAAAAACACAGAAGCCCAGCAACGGGCTCCTGTAAGTCACTGAAAACTCCCACTTCATTATGTTTTGAAGTCTGGCAATGTACAGTAATTTCAAATTGTGTACCTAAAGTGCCTTAAGATTCAGGTATTTTTTGATTGGACCATTCAAACTGTACAATTAATGTTTGAAACACAAAAGTCATTCGTGCTCAAGTTTTTCAACCCAGGATCCCCCAGAATTATCAGTATCCTTGAGAAAGTTATTGAACACACAGCTGCTGCTTATGTTGAATCATTTACGTGAATTTGCTCACAGAGCAACCATAAGGGATTCAAGCTTGCCTTCCATAATTAGAGGCTTGCCCCTGCTTTGATATGGAGTTTCTGAGAACCCTGAAAGAGTGCAATGAACTCTCGTATCCACACAATACAGAATAATTGCACATGCATTAGCAACCACCCCCCCCCCCATCAAAATTGTCCGTAAATGTATTCAGTGCAGCAGCAAACCTTTTAAAGCGTATATATTAGCTGTCATTCAAAACAATTCAAAGTAGTATGTTGGTTAGTTTGAAGGATGTTTGACACTATTTACACCATTAATCCACTTCATTAGCTAGAAATGAAATTGTTGGATTGGCACTGTTCAACATGCTCTATTAACAGCTATACACTGTAACATACTGTCTTTGCTCTAACCTTTGATTCGAACATATTGTGTATGTAACACACCTTTGCCAAATTGTGTATTTTAAAGAACAGACTGTAACACAACCCTGCGGGCATTTGTGTCTGCACTCATACACAATGGGTTTAGCTGAAGCAACAGCAAGCTTGGCTTTCCTCGAATGCCTGCTTCTGCAGTGACTACATACAGCCATCTAGCTGCAGCTCTACTCTTCAGAGCAATTAAAATGCAAAAAGGCTAACACACGCTTCACTCATTTCCCTTCCTCTTTTTAACAGTTCGCGTCTTGACACTCCAAAACGCAATGTTGTTGTAAAACAGTGACAGAGAAGGCCATCCAATCACAGAGCTTTATAGCCCTAACGGACAATTCGGTTAAATGTCCACAAGGGCTACAGGAAGGTCCTGCATTGCAAGTACTAGTACTACGTTGGACGGTTCTGGCTAGGTTCCTTAACAACAACTAGCTCGGAAATTAAAGACAGTCTTAGTTTGCATCTCAAAAGAAGAGGACCTGGGCTCATTGCAGCAACTAAGGAAAAGACACTGTTGACATTCCAGACATGAGTCCTTTGGTCTTTTCTCAGGAAACCTGAGCCTGCCCACAGGAGATACAGTGCAAACAGGGATTCTACACGGTTTGTGTCTATTTTAGCCTTTGCTACCTCCACATGCAGTCACACGTCCGAGTCAAGATTTTTTTGAATGATTAAAACCACAGTGAGAATCACAGATGAACACAGCTCACAACTAATCACAATATCATCCACTGTCCCCAAACAGAAATCAGCATAGCCGTTCTGTCCGCTCCCATAAGATTCACATGCTCTTATTAGTAGTCATTTGTTTTGCAAGGGAAGTGCATCTAAAATATTGTCACTAATGTGGCAACAATCTAAGGTCTACTCATTTGTTCCCTTACTGAACACAACTGCCAAGCACTGTTTATAATGATATCGTCAAACCATGATGCTATTAAAAATATAAAATACTTACAGTAATATGCAGTGTTATGTTTACATAAAACAATATGCGTTCAGGAACAAAAACTTTACACTGTTAATAGATGCTCATTAGAGAACTCCCTATCTCTCATGAATGAGTTGTATCTAAACGAGAAGTGTTCGCATGCGTGTGTTTATATCTGTAGGTATCGATCTTATAATGTATCTGTATTATTAATTGGTTTTCTAACCGCCATTCAAACAGGACTCGATTGAATCACAATGCTCGCCTTTAAAGTACCCTTTAAAGAATTAATAAAAGCAATACTGTGTAATGTAAAGTCACTGGCAACGGGAGGGATTCTTGTCACAAATCTGGAGCCTAAACTGTCATCGCTGAGAGCAAGGAAGCGTTTGCAACAACACATCCAGATTATCACCTAATTAATCGGAGAAAGGAGAAGTATAGTGTTGTGAAGAAAAGTTAGGAGGGCTCATAGTATAGTATAATATTTACCACTTTTAACACGTCGTGCCCTGTCAAAGAATCAGCTGTGAAGCATTCTGCTACCCTTGCAAACAAACGCACTTAGTCGGCGTTCTTGTAAAAGTGAGGAAAGCAATTACTGCTGAGTGACCGCGTTGTCAACTCTTCCAACTGTGAGCGAACAAGTTAGTCGTGTAGTAAGTAGTCGTGTAGCTACTGCGAGTGCTTGTTTGCGATCCGTGGATGTTGACAAGAGTATCTACGGAAGTGTGCGAGTGAGAGAGGGGTCTCCGGCTGTCACTGGGAGCGCGTCCTTACCGCTATTAGCGTGTTATTCCTCTGCTCCGCGGAGGAGGCCGAGTCCGGGTCGGGCTGTTTGATCTGCGGCTGTTTCGTGCCGCCGCCGCCGCCGCCGCCGCCGCTCCCGCTGGCCGACTTCTTGGCCCTTTGCTCCAGACTGCGTTGGTACAGACTGACCGTCTCCCTGCGTTCGATCTCCAGCTGCTCGGCGTGGGCTTGCTGGTACCTGTTCTCGCAGTTGACGTGGTGTCTCCTGCAGCCCTCGATCCGCTGCCTCAGCCTCTCCACGACCGTGCTGTGCTTAGGTATGCCCACAGCCCCGGCGGGCACCACGTTCCCGGCGGCCGGGTTCATGCTGTTGTTGATGCAGATACTGCCGTTGGGTCCGGCAGCGGGGGAGGCAAAGTCCCCCATCACAGGGCCGGGTGGCTGCTATTTTGAAGCAACTTTTCTCCAACGTCCAGCTTGTCTTCGCCGCCGCCCCCTCCTCCACCTCCGCTGCCTACCGTCTCCCTCTTTCTGTCCTCCGCGGCGAAGGCTCCCGAGGAGCCGGCCAGCTGAGGATGGAGTCCGGAGGTCGGACCGGCAACAGCCGCTGAATTGAGCGACAACTGGGGGCTTTAAAGGGCGGCGAGCATTGCGCTCGTACGGCTGGGAGCTCGCGAGTGACCTCGTCTTATTTCCTACTGAACACAGTTCCTAAACAAACTGCTCCCGAGAACACGAGGAAGAGCCGACATGAGAGGCTTTGACAATGGAGCTCCTCTCCGCTACTCACAACAAGTCCGGCGGAGAGCCAACAACACCGCGGCGGTGTAAGCGCGGGCACCCAGCGGTCAAACAGACGCCAAGAGTCCCGCCGAGCAGCAACAGTCCACTCGCCGCTTTACGGTGTGCTCCTTACAGAAAAAGTTTTGCTGCTGGGACCTAACGGGTTCCGGAGTTTTCAAGTCAACTTGCATGTCATATGCTTATTGGTTTGAAAGGAATCCTGGTAAGGATGTCTCTTAGTTCTGTTGTGAGGCATCAAGGGTCCAGACGGCGCAATACGTGAATATGGGAAGCGGTGGCGGAAGTGTGTAGTCACTGGCTGACGCCTGCCACCATCACAATAATCAAGTCAGCTTCTCCACCATGCCAGCGGAGTGATATCAGGACAGCAGTTGAGTAAAACCAGCTCGAGGCTGTGAGAAGCCCGCCGAAGGAAATTCGGAAAACCCGGTGCGGCATTTACGGCGGAACCCCTGGAGAACCTTCCTTTTAATCCCGCCTGGACCGCCCTCGATACGCATTTATACAATGCGACTAACGTTGATGGAAATGTAAAATAAAACAATAATAAATGGTTGAAAGATACGTATTTGTTTTGTTCTGCACGTGTTACAGAGACCTCTAACTCCACTTGAGCGGAAATATAACATGTTTGTATATGTAAAATCAGAATAATAAATGGTGGAAAAATACACGTTTGTTTTGTTGTCCATTTATGTGACAGACCTTTTCTCCACTTGAGCCCCAATAGCTATCGTGATCGTATTAATCTAGGATATTATTTGCAGTGATGGAGTTTGATACGTGTCCTTTTGTCCTTTTTATGTGGATACCTACCACACAGCCATGGAACACTTGAAGCCACCACCATGTTTTCTTCATTTTTTTTTGTTTTGTTCATTTTATATTATCAAGATATCACTAAAACCATAATCTTACGACCCCCATCGCGCACAAACACATATGCACAAGGATTTGAGCGTTGATATCTTGAATATCACAGCTATTAAAGATTGTAGTGACTTTGGTCAAAAGCATGGAAAGTAGCTCTCAATTTGAACATTATGAACTATATGTGTTGTCATTTTTAGCACCATTACAGAATTGGAAGACATTTTACACGTTTTTGTGTTAATTTACTTGCCCTCTGACCAAATTTAAAAAACTGAGAAAAAAATGCCAGTTGACAAATTGAAACGTGAAAGATGTTATTGAGAGCAACATAAGTTATGCAATGTAGTCTTCAAAATAAACAACTTTTCACAAAGATGATAGCTTTGCACATCATCTGTTTTCTCAGCTGGCTTTATGATGATCTGTTATAATTTAACAATTTAACTAGCCTTTATTTTGCAATTATAATGTTGAGTTTACATTGAGGGAAATAGCTCTGAATAATGTGGCGGCAGATGGATGATTGGTTTGGCTTTAATCTCATTCATTTGCTTTAGAAGACAGTTGCATAAAAATATATTTTATGATGTTTATATATTTTATATGTAGTGTTATTCTTACTTTAGATGACTAAAGGGATTTGTGGCTCACAATTTTGTTTTTTGTTCCTGTGAGACACAGTCAAAATGGCTGAGTACTGTAGGTTGCCGACTTAGGCTTGCGTCAAAAAATGCATTTCAAAACCAAATTAGAAATAACAACTTTTCCCCTTTAACAAGGGGCGGATGGTCAACCAGAATATTTACATAGAGATCCTGGAGTATTATTATTATTATTATTATTATTATTATTATTATTATTATTATTATTATTATTATTATTATTATGAAGTAACATTGGATGCATTTGTTTTGTGCATTTTACGCATGTTACTTTAAACTTGTGTTAGCTGGTGTACAAAGCCATGTCTTACTTCATTTTCAGGTTTTCAGCTTGCTGTCTCTGGCAAATTTCTTTTTAGAAAGTAATGTTTTTCTAGAGCCAAGTTGACAACAGCTGGATCAGGATCTAGGGTGTGGTCATGGTCCATTGTGGTTTTGGCGATGGTATGTGCTGGTTTTTGTCTCTTCATTGGGAGGAAGTCTTGTCTCCCAAACATTTGCACGATGTTGGCTCACCTATGTTCACTTTTATTAAAATGGCAGGTGTGAGGTGTACTGCTAGAGTTACCATTTTTGATGACAATGATTTATTGACATTAAATCTCATCATCTGTGGGAAATAAATAAAACATATTGACATCAGACATAAAGGCACACTGTGTTGCTTGGCAGTAGTGCCTTCTGTATGATAAAATGTGAACTTTTTCATTTTTCCTTAAGGGGTTTGGCATTATCTAGTAGATAGTTTGACCAAAAAATCTCAATGCCAACAAGATGACAAGAAATATTTATAATAGCTAGGATTTTATATATTCACTACGCAGTTGACTGTTTATAATAGCTAGGATTTTATATATTCACTACGCAGTTGACTGTTGACAGGTAGTCAGCTGCCTTGATAATGTCATTTCTACCTGTAGTTATATCATATAGCTCATTAAAAATACATCTTTCTCTGTGTATAGATGGCTTAAAGGGGTTTCAGGTAACAGGGTAACAGGTTGTGTGTATATTGAAGGACACAATTTTGTAGCTCAACTACCAACATTTTAATCATGTCTGTGATAAAATAAATCTTTTAATAATTATGATATGTGCATCAACAGTAAAAGTAGTTCTAAAAAAAACACACACGTTTTATCTGTTCTATTTAAAATGTAAGTTGGTCACCAAGAGGGTGGAACAAGAAGATGTATACTTTATTTTAGACTATTGCAAAAACAGAAAAATATATACACATTATTTAAAATTTACAGTATAAAAAAATAGTATGATTAACTTTAAATGTAAGTGCCCAATTTTCTGGCTTGAGCACTTGCTTACAAAAATTTCCATTCTGGTGCTTGACTTTAACTACAGTTACAGTAAATAAAGATCTATCGAATTGTGTTTGACTGGATGGACAGATGGATGGATGGATTTTTTTTTTTTTTACTTCTATAACAATAATTTTAAGCAAATCAGTTTGTTATGCTGCTTTGATGGTGAAGGTCAGTTGCACATTTTTATTGACATGGTTATGAATCAATTGACAATTACTTATTATAGACTCAATTTCTGTATTGTATACTCTCATTGCAATCTATGAAATGAGAGTGACTAAATGTGACACAGGCTACAGAAGGAGGAAGAATTTAAAGAAGGTCCTAAATCTTGGTAGGCACTTTTCAGAAACCCAAACCCACATCACAAAGAGAGGCTGCTGTCACGGACAGTTTTATTGTGGCAGAAAAGATCGTTAAATCAGCTCGGGCATTTACAGATGGGAATTTTATCAAAAACTCTATGCTTCGTGTTTGTGACGCAGTTTGCCCAGACAAAAGGCAATTCTGAGCTTGAGCAGAAACGCCGTTTCGGAGCCTGTCCATCAATCTAAAAGAGCATCACTGTGATAAAAGGAATAGATTTCACATATTCCCAGGCTATGGATGACACCACGACACTTCTGACATTACCCAGTTGTCAATTTTCATCTGCAGAGTGGACTCCAGCCAGAGCGTGACAGTGGACTTTTTAGCATTACTGTACTGCCAAACTAGAATGGTTCGACCAAACTCGTCACGAGCCACTTCTCGTTACCTGTTAAGTTAATGATTTATTTTAATTTTTTTATGTCAACTACGAGCTCAAACAAGGTCAATTTAAGTTGACAAATCTGGGGACAAATATATATTTTTAATGATTTCTTTTTGAGAACAGGTCTGACATTTTGTGTTGATTATTTTTGTCTGACAAATATTTATAATTAATTAAGTGACATCTTTTTGATAACAGATTTTTACTATGATCCAAAAGAGAACACTTTTTGTTGATTTTTTTTTTTTTTTTTTTACGAATGAAGTTTGAAGGGTTCTAAAGATTGAAACACTGATGGCCTGTTTTAAGACTTTTTTTTTTTTTCAAACCAAAAAATGGTTTGCATTGGTTAAGGGGTACATGGCTGAAACATATTTCACAGGAAATGTGCCATCAATGAAAAAAGGTTGAGAACCACTGCACTAGACCATGTGCATACTTGTTCTTTTGTTTTTAAACAATCAATTCATTCAATCAGTCCAGCCCTCGGCTTACAGTTAGTTTTTTGTTTGGCCCCCTGTCAATGTGTCTTTGAAAACAATGATTTTAGAGTGTCTAATATACTTAGCATGCATGCTTTTGGAATGTGGGAGGAAACCCTAGTACCCGAAGAGAACCCATGCAGACACAGGGAGAACATGCAAACTCCACACGGGAATGCCAGAGCTAGCTGGAACTGAACTCGGGACCTCAGAACAATGTTGTAGCTTGTAGCAATTGTGTAGCTTTTATAGTATAAAATAAGATTAAAAAAAAAAAGTGCGCCTGTATCACATGAAAGGTAGAAAAACATACATTCTCATTTCACAGGAAGTTGCACTACAAAAAATTATGTGAAAAAATGTTGCACAAATGAAAAATATTAATATTTTTCTGTTCATTTATGACAAACAAGATATGTAAATACACTTTGACACCGCCACTGAAAGTTCATTTTCAATATCCACCTTTGGCCTGGATTTGGTCCTTATTGAAGCAACTGTAGAAACCCATGTCTTCCACAAGGATGTGGCTAAAGGCAGCAGTGTGGCCATGGCTCTCATACTTAGCAGGGAGTAGCTCATTTCCACTGTAATCCAAAAGGCAGTCAGTTTTTTGGACTGAAACTGCAGCCTCAGAGCTGAATTTGAAGTGACACCAATAAACTCCTCCTCTTCTGCAGCCCTGAAGTCCGCAGCTGGTCTGGTAGTGAAGCTGGCTAGAATCCAGTCTTTTTTTTTGTTTTGTTTGTTTTTTTTTGCAGGATCATGCGCCTGGAGGTACTTCCGGAACTTTTTTTTATTTTGCTGAGCAGGGATATGATTTTGTCATTGCTGTGGTCACTGTGTTTTGTACCATTTAGTGTTCTTTAAGTTCTCTAGTGTGCTCCTACATCAATGGATTTCTAATAAATCATATGCATTTACCTGCTAGATGTTATAGGTGTGTGATGGTACCATGAATCTGCAGATTTATCAGATTTAGAATTATCAAGTTTTTGAAAGACCTCACTGAGGCATGCGAGTTTCATGACAAAGTTGTCGCTAAATTTGTGAGTAAGATCATTACCGTTCTCCTCCAAGAATACTTAGAAGTGCAGTTGAAACACCCGAGACAAAACTTTACCAAATGAAAGTCACAGAGACTTGATGTGAAACAAACTGTTGTGTGATCAGAGCTCGCTTTCACAAATTGAATCAAAATTCCAGACTTCAGTTCAGTTCTGTGCATAATGCAGTGAGTCCACTGTGCAACAAGAGCAACGAACTTGAAAAGAGCTTGCAGGCCTCCTCTTTCCCAGCCATTGACTAAGCCCCATCGGTGCAGATCCCCATACAGTCCTTCTAGTTCACATAAACCATTTTCAGGTATTTATCTGCAGTTTCAAACAACTTTTCATTTCTGTCAGAAATATGTTTGCATGTTTTTATCGGTCGTTTCATTCAACTGCAGAGCAAAACGTGCATCTGGTATTTTTTTTTCATTAAGCCGCTCTTCTATGTCTTTTGACATGTCATAAATGTGCCTTGCAATAGTGCTGTCAGACAGAGGAATTGCTGTCATCAATCATGTTGGAAACCATATCAAAAGCAAACGGAAATATTGGCGGTGTTTACGCCTAGCAACTATGTAAAACAATTTCTAGAAGGCATGTTGGGCTTTAGCTTACACTGCCGCTGCTTTGGTCAAGAAACTGCGGTGCTCGACAGTTACAATTGTTTTCTAAAGAAATTGGTGACTTTATCTTCTGTTTGAGACATGGAGTCTACAAATAATCTGTCAACATTTTCAGCTTTTTGCTGTCAGTGGCCAGTATTTTGAGACGTCAAAGACATTGTGGTCTCTCCTAATTACACATTGTTGTACAAGTGAAGACCATGAGCAATATGAATTGTTGGCAGTTTTTCTTTGGTCTGGTAACTTGTTGATTCATCATCTATGTTTAATTTAAGTCCTCTCAATCTTGTCCATGCTAGTGGTGAAAGATTGCTCCTGTATTGTTTATTTTTTTAACAGCACCCCTTTTGTGAGTTTTTTTTTATTTTTTAAATGACTGTGAGTAAAATTAGTGCCGCCAGCTCAGTGTAACCTAATGACAAAAAGTGTTCATGGTAGTTGTAATGTACCCCCATAGGGACACAAGTACATGAGTCCAAGTACATGAGAGAGAGGAGCAAGAAGTCCCTTCTCACTTCACTTACTTCATTTTAGTGCCAGCTCTCGTCCCTCTGCCGCACACCTCTGGGATGCATTTGACTTCATGTCGTTGGCGGAAGATTCTTGCGAGTGTAGCTCTTTGTGGTTTGTAGCTCCTTGTGGTTTGTAGCTCTTCGTGGTTTTTAGCTCCTCTCAGTTGTACCATTTTACACAAGCAGCAGAAGTCTAATAATGTATAGTGTAGGTATGTTCTTCTTACTGAAAATGAAATGGCTGTCGTAGTTATGGTGCAATATTTGCCGAAAATTCCCATCAAAGAATGTCATGGTCAAAAAGGTTGAAAACAGTTCACTGTGGTTTTATGCAACACAGACACACAAAACAAAAATGAATGACTCAAGAGAGGTTGGACTCTACTCTGGAGTTGTCCCATGGAGGAGATGCATTCAGGTTGGCCCCGATGGAACGGGAAGCTTCGCTCCTCCTCCTATCTCAGGGTTTGGGGCCATCATGGTGGTTAAACTGGGGTGACATGGCTCTGTGGTAGAGTGGTCCTCTCCCAACTGAGAGGCAGTGGGTTTAATCCCTCAACCATCTTGACGATGAACTGAACTCTAACATTTCTGGTGTTACATGTGAGGCAGTCAAAATGGCTTTTTTTAAGAATAAGGTTTTCCAGGTTGCTGACCACTGCATTATACTATGGAATAGTGTATAATAATACTTAGTTTGTAATTACATTTAAATTGCTCTGCATAATAAACTGGATTTTGAATAATTAAGCAGTTGTTTGTTTATTAAATTGACGATTCTCATTGAAGCTGATAACATTTTAATCGAGAATCACAATGTGTAAAACGTGCAAGAGAGGAATTCTGTCTAGCCAAAGCAAAACATTTTAGGGTGGACTGTGCATAGGTTTAGCTTTTGCCATGATGGCCAATGTTTCATTGGAGGCCCTTTTTTATTAAAATGCAGAAAGCAAACCCTGTTTTGCCCCAATGTTTTGCCCCATTCCTTTTAGCTAGTGTCATGAAGACACATTAAAAAAAATAGACTCAGCTGCATATTCATGTCTTTGTGGTTGTGTTGTGTCTGTTGTTAGTCAGGAGTTGTGCGACTACGCAGTATGGCAAGCTTAGCATTTAAAGAATGAATGGAATGTTATTTTACACACGTGTATGCACATACACACACTCTTACACACTTCTATTTCTCCTCCTTCCCCACAAACACAATTTGATTTGACTGGAGTTTTACACAGAGACCATGCGTTTAACATGTAATTCTCTCCGATGTTGACTTCAGGGGTTGTTATTGTCATCTAGGTATTTAAACCTGTGGTAATTTCTCTTTAATCCTTTTTTTTTTACATGGGTTCTGCATGTGATTAAAAAGACACAGCACTTTTAGTGCAACAGGCAACCCTGTTTAAAAAGTCGGTTGTTTTGAAAAGCTAAGTGCTTATCAATCAAAAGGTGTTCAAATTTGTTTTCACAAGATCTAGCTTTTAAGAGCACAACACGTTTGCTCATGAACCACGAAGAGATGCATTTGTTTTCTCTTCTCGCAGTCATGCCGGTTTTTCTACTCACTGCTCAAGGTGTGGAGGTAAAGGATACGTTGTACACATGCATGCTAGCGGTTTCAATGGTGGGAAAATAAACAGGGTAAATAATGATGTTAATGTGAAGCTCTTTTAAACCAAACTGGCGTCAGACATATTTGGAGTTTCCACACAAACGGATACCACAATATCTAGTCTGCTAATTCTTTTTCAGTCTCCTATTGCTGTCCATGCGACCTATCTGGGTCGCTCTCTGTTCGCCTCATTGATTTGCACGTCATTTTGACATTCGGACTGGATTGTTCACCCTTTGAAGACCCCGGACACATGCTCAGATACTCATTGAGAGAAAAGAGCTCTCCTTCACTTTGGACTTGGAGAGAGGGTGAGGCACCATATAATGCGTATTCTGCTCTTGCAAGGAGGTCTGACTAAATATTTTATGTGATCTGCCTTCAAGAAGGAATTGAAAAGAGGAGTGGGGCTGATATTTTGCAGAGGTTGTATGAGAAATGAAGGAATAAAAGGGGGATGGAAGGCATAGGTGACGGCATAGAAATAATCTTGCTTGAAGGGAGCGACGATTATTGTTATAGTGAAAGTAAAGGTTTATTTTGCCCTCACTGAGATGACTCCACTTGAGTCAAAGAAACAGATGCAAAATACAGATTTTGAGGAAACTCTATAATCATACTACATCCCAATCCCAGGAATGAAAATATAGCTGAGGTGACTGTGAATTTAGTCACTTTGGGGACTGCAGGGAACGATTTGACACAGGCTGAGAGACTAAACATTTTAGCATATAACAGGACTGACATAGAAACAGCCAACTAGCAATTGAGCAGGCAACTTGCCATTCAAGTATTGCCCAAGTGCGGTGGAAGTGCTGCTGTTGTATGCACCAGAAGTTGTACAATGAGGAATGTGACTGAAATTTTGTGGAAAAAATTGCAACCCTCTGTTCAAACAAGTCTAGCAGGTCAAACAAGTCTTGCATGATGTCGTGTGAAAAATTAGCATATATATCAACAGCTTGACCTAGAGGGAGAAGTCATTCAGCTTTGTAAAATGGTAAGAAATTAAAATTTTTAAAAATCTTTACAAATATATATTTTAAAAAACAGAGGTGGACATTCCAATGGGACTGACACATTGTCCCTCAATGACAATTACCCATGTTGCTGAAGAATGCCAAAAAAACCCCAAAAAAAGACGAACTGATAATGACGGACGGGTGACAAAGGTGATGACAAATGACAGACTGCAAATTTTTAAAAATTGCCCATCTCTGAAAAAAGACATTTACAGTATGATTTATTTAAATTACAATTGTAATTTTTGAATATATTTATGTTATATAATGACATGTATCATATCTCTATAGATAAAATAATAATGGATAACAAGTTCATTATTTGTGATGCTGTTTTTGGTAGAAAGTATGTTTTATGTGTTTTATTTTCCAGCACAAACTCGTGACATGAGACTATGCTCAAAATATTTGTATTTAATTGAGATGGCAATAAAATTTGAATGGAACTGCTGGCATGTTTTTAAAACTGAACTATCTTTTCTGACGTGGGTTCCCACCCATTAATGCTGATCTTCTGTAAAAAAAAACCTTTTTTGTTCAATATTTCCTGAGAAAAAGAGTACATCACTTACTGTAAATCAAATCAAATGTTTATTACAAAGAGGATAATCAAGTAATCAATCTCATAACAAGCCTTTCTTTAAACAAAGGTATTCAATGTGCCCACAAACACGATGTAATCGGTTAATTTGATGAATAATTTTGCGAATATTACGGTAATTATGAATAGTAAGTGTAATTTCCTAAATAGATAACATCAAGATAATAATCCTTAACCAAAGAACGTGGAGTATGTGATTTAAATCTTGCCTTGGGCCTTCCAATGTGAAGTCTACTTTACCCAAAAGATTATGGCTAATGATTGAAACAAACATACACACAAATGTCTCATGATCCAAATTTGCAAATGACACCTGTGCTTTCTGAGTACGGAAAAACATTATTGTACCTTCCAAAGCATGTTCAATTTAGATGTTAATTGAACACACACACATACACGCGCACGCACTTGCACGCACACATTTACACACACACACTTACACATACACACTCACACACAAACACACACACACTTCACTAATCATAATCATGCTTGGAGGTGCATGCCTTTACTATCAATATAAAAATATGTATTGCGTTTAAGAAAAATACATCCATCCATTTTCTGTAGTCGCTTATCCTCATGAGGGTCACAAGCTTGCTGGTGCCTATCCCAGCTGACTTCGGGTAGTTGGCAGGGGACACTCTGGGGACAATCTGGTTGCCAGCTAATGGTAGGGCACACAGATACAAACAACAATTCACGCACCCAATCACACCTTAGGACAAATAAGTATGTCCAATACACCTGCCATGCATGTTTGTGGAGTATGGGTGGAAGCTGGGGTGCCTGGAGAGAACTCACACAGGCTCGGCGAGAAGAAGCAAACTCTACCCAGCAAGGCTGGAACGAGGTGGATTTCAACTCGGGTCCCTTAACTGTGAGGCTGACGTGCTAACCACTGCACCACCGAGTCACCCAGAACAATACATAACCATATTTAATTTAATCTTGTCCTCAACGAACTGTCTTTTTTTTTTTTTTTTTTTTGCAATATTTCAAATCAAGCTGGGTTTGATCTCATTGTGTGATGTGTGGCGGGCCTTCCTTTCTTGGAAGGCTCCTGCACAAGGAACAAAGACAACTGTTCCAGTTGTCCAAAGCAAATAATTTTGCCTTGCACTTTGAAATGGGTAAAATGAATAAATTGCTTACTTTAATAATTATATAATGTATGACTTTAGAACTTCAGTTTTTTTTTTCTTATTTACGTTAATAAATAAATATGGTTATATATTAAAGTATACATTGAATTCAACGTTTTAAGTTTTAATGTTAAAAAAGTAACATTTATTACCACAAAAAAATATGTACAAAAGTTTCAAAAATTGGCATACATTTGTTGATTACTGGTATTGGTTTCCTGGTATTGGAAATTGGACCTGAACCTAGACAAATGTAGAAGCATCCCATCCTGAGCCGAATAGCCTGTGCAATGGCTCCTGCCGCTTTCAGTTTGTTGATCAGAATGAGACATCATCCCTCCGTAGGATTTTGATACGGACTGGGTTGGATACAGATGTGTTTTGTTTCTGTGGCCTTGGCTCAACCCGACCAAGTGCTTCCTTGAAAATATTTGGTTGGTCCATGAGTGTGCCTGTGCCTGTACGTGCGTGTGCGTGTGCGCGCGCGTGTTAAATAACTTTGCTTTGATCACAGCATCATCGTGTGGTCAAATTTTATATTGCACTATTTTGATCAACCTCTGTACCTGTGGTTCGCAACCTTTTTCCATTCATGTACACCCTGTGAAATACCTTTTCAGCCCAGTACCCTCTTAAACAGTACGAAGAGTTTTGGGATTAAAAAAAAAAAAAAAAAAAAAAAAAAGACTTATCTTTTCAGCCCAGTACCCTCTTAAACAGTACGAAGAGTTTTGGGATTAAAAAAAAAAAAAAAAAAAAAAAAAAAAGACTTAAAACTTGCCATCAGTGTCTGATTTATTAAACTTTAAACCCTTTCATACGTCATTTCTATTGGTCCACAATAAAATAATCAACTTAAACTGTGCTCTTTTGGATCAAAGAAGAAATCTGTTAAGAAGTAAATATATTGTTAATACATATTTTTCCACAATTTTTTTAAATTATGAATAATTAAAGAGCAGGCAAGCTTTAACAAGACTGCCTTAAATTATAAATCTCAGTTTAATATCAGAACACCATTTGATTTCTCTAAAACTAATTGAATATGAACAAATACAATTGCAAAAATATATTAAAAATGAAAAAATTAAAAAATCAAATGCTTAACTCACCAAAACAGCTGCCTCTCACTTATTTCAATACAAAATCCATTCTTCTGCCTTACCTCAGAAAGACTTCAATGACTTGTTTGTAGAGTTTGTCTGTGTGTTTCATTTCCAATAATAAATCATTTTCTATTGACATGGAGGCTAATGCTGAAAGTCGTGTTTGTCCAATCTACATTTTGCTCTTCTTCAGCCATTGTAGGTAAAAAACAAAAAAAACAAAAACAAAAAAAAGAGTAGATTTGATTTTTCTGCTAAATGTCTGCGGGTCTGACTTAGCTGTACGCTACACCTTTAATGCAGATCAGCCAAGCAAAACAGTTAGCTTGGTTGAGCAACATGTTTTGTTTTGTTTTGTTTTTTTTCAATTTTTTACCGTTAAACACGGTTGATCGACATAGCACCACCGCCTCTCTGAAGTGAGCATCCAATCACATCACGTTCAACGTGAGGCTTCTAGATGGCCACCTCATGACTCAATTGGCTATTGCAACTGTCTAATAACTATATGGGCCCTTGCACATATGTCTTTGCACACTGCACAGGATCTTACAACTTTACCTTGCAAATGCCCTCAAATGGGTCTGATTGCAGGCAGATTTCATACAGCCTGGTGACACAAATTAGCTGAATTCTAATTGGCTAAAAACTCCAAACTAAAACTACAACACTGGAAGAAGCGTTACCAAATGGATATAATATGACACGGAAAGAACAGAATTTGGAGAATAATGTTATATATAAAATATTTGTTTAATAAAAATACATTTCAAATGAAATTGACTTTTATTATAGTTAATACAATTATTAGAGTTGATTGTAGTTATGGTAATGATGTCAGGTTATCTTATGCCATGTTTTTATAGTATAAATAAAAAAATATAAATATGAATGAATATAAAGGCCATTCACAACCTTGCCCTTCCATACCTCGCTTACGTCCTTTTATTGCCCTCTGATTCTTTACTTTCATCCATCTTTCTGTCCCCTCTGCCCGCCTGACGACCGCTGAAAGTAGAGCCTTTATCCCAGGAGTGTCCAAACTCAGTCCTCGAGGGCCGCTGTCCTGCATGTTTTCCAGGTTTCTCTACCTGACACACCTGATTTAAATGATCAAGATCATGATTGGGCTTCTGCTGAGCTTGCTAGTTGATCATTTAAATCAATTGTGTCAAGGAAAGAAACCTGGAAAACATGCAGGATACCGGCGCTTGAGGACCGGGTTTGGACACCACTGCTTTGGCCGCTATGCTCCCCATCGGTCTTTAGCCGCTTTGCTCCCCAGTCCTCCTGATTTCTGAATTGTTGAGTCCATCTATCCCAATTTGCCTATTCCCTCTAACCAGTGCTCTTAATTATTTATTTTATTTTTACAATTAGCCACTTCCTCATTATTTAAAGTTTTGTAATGCAATTTAAATGCATTTAATTCTAAATTATTTCATTTTAATTTATTATTGGAAGATGATCTTGAGTTTCTTGAAAGGTCCCTCTATTTAAAATATATTATGATTATATATTAATTGCTCAGACACTTGTTAAGGCTTCTACTTTAACCATTTTCCAAAAACACATTGAACAGCAAGAGATAAGTGTTTGATCACAGGAAAAAAAAAGCCCAATAATTCTGAACTGGATATTATACATTATGTTCATTTTTTCAATTTCAAATGAAAACATAGGGTGGCTTGGTGGAGGAGTAATTAGCACATCCACCTCACAGTTCAGTGTCCCTGGTTCAAGTCCAGATCGCTCCGGCTTTATTAACTGTTGGTATATTTATTGATTTTAAAAAAAGCTTTTGATACTATTGATCATAATATATTGCTAAAAAAAAAAAAATTAAACAAGAGAGGCGGCTTGGTGGTGCAGTGAATAGCACTTCTGCCTCACAGTTAAGGGGACCCGAGTTCAAACCCATCTTGCTCCGGTCTCCTGTATGGAGCTTGCATGTTCTATTTGTGCCCACGTGGGTTCTCCCTGGGCACTCGGCCTCCTTCCCACATTCCAAAAGCATGCATGATAGGTGTACTGGACACTCCCAATTGCCCTTAGGTGTGAGTGTGAATGGTTGTTTGTCTCAGTGTGCCCAGCAATTGGCTGGCAACCAGTTCAGAGTGTCCCCTGTCTACTGTCTGTAGACAGATGAGGGTAACACCAGCAAGCCAGCGACCCTAGTGAGGGTAAGCTTCCTGCTATTAGTATCTACAACACCAGAGATGAGTGGGGCAGCAGCAGACGGACGACAGGTTGAAAATGGACTATATTTATACAAAATGGATATAGACCCATAACATTCAGTTTATCAGAAATAAAGACAAGAAGAATATAATCGTTAGGTGCACTTTGTGAGCGACACTTAAAGAGCTGTCCACTCCACGAAATTGCGCCAGTAACTTGATAAACCATTTAGAGCGGTGTCATATAATGTAAAGTTAGGGAAAAGAAAACACTCGAAAGCTTGAGACTTGGGTTAAAACATATTACTTTGACCTCAACAGGTTAGGAAACTCGTGGCGGAGTATGTCGTACCTAGAAGATATACTGCTTCTTTCCACTGTGGATTCACCAGCGTTTTGAAACCTTGTCAGCAAGATCCCTGTTGCAACAAGCAATAATGACAAGGTAAGCGAACAATAATTTTCACTGTACAATTGCTATTAATAATAACCTATTAATAGTTTTGGTCAATTTGTATCAAGATGAAGCATACAAAAAGTCATGTTAAACAGTACATTAAATTCAATAACGATGATGTAGTCTAGCTGCTAACATTAGCCCCACCGAAACCATCTATTTTTGAAACGTTTGTTCATAATCTAGCTGACTGAACTTGAATTTGAATATTAACATTGAAATTGTGGAATGCACTAACTGTTCCTGCCTAAAGCATAAATAATACATCACAATCTATCCATCTGTAGCCGCTTATTCTCACAAGAGGCGCATGCTTGCTGGTGCCTCTCCCAGCTGACTTTGGGCGGGGTTTATTCTGATCTGGTTACCAGTCAATTGCATGGCTCACAGAGACAAACAACCATTCACACACCCAATAACACCTAGGGACAACCTAGCATGTCCAACCCACCTGCCATGCATGTTTTTTGCAGTGTGGGAGCCCGAGTGCCTGGAGAAAACCCGCGTGGGCTCGGAGAGAACATGCAAACTCCACATATGAAGGCCGAAGCCAGCTAGATTCGAACCTAGGTCCCTTAACCATGTGGCGGATGTCCTAACCAGTGTACCACCAAACCACCCAAGCTAAGAAATAAAGGGATTAAAATACAAAAAAAGATTTTGTATCTTGTCATGTTCTTAAAGGTTTACAATACAATACATATTAAATGATTTGTACTGTTTTTAGGCTTAATCCAACCTTCCCCTGGATGTGTAATGTGCATAATGAGCTACATTTGGAATGGCAAATCCATATTTCAAGTTATGTTGGTGAGATTAATATAAAAGTTATGCAATAGTAGTGTAATGCCTTACATTTCAATTACAGTAACATTGTAATTTAGGTAATTACTTTGAAATGACAGTATAAGTAATAGATAATACATTACAGTTTTGAATTAAGTTGCCCAACACTGCTCGTCCATCAAGCCCTTTTGATTAGCCTTAACAACGACTCCGGCTGGAAACTTTTCTTTGGGCAGAGTCTTCATTTTAAAAAAATCAAGTTTTTGTTCATTAGCATGGCAACCAAGCACGCCAGCAAAAGCCAGCTTCTCATGGCCTGTTTTGCATATCACCCCTGTGCTGGTGGTCCCTTTCTTTTCTTGCAGCACATTGGGATATCGAAAGTGAGTGGCACCTTTTGCGTGTTGGTAATGTGGTTTGGCTGGATGTTTTCCTCAGCAATCTTTTTGCAGCAGTAGGAGTGAAAGATGGCCATTTTTTTTCTTATACTGCTCTGGAAGTTGTTGTTCCACGATAGTCCTTACTCGGATCGATAAATGGCGTCATTTCATAAATCGCACCTAGATTAGCCTCCACAAAAATGTACAATTTTCATGTACAGCGATCATTCGCTGCTTCGCCTCCCCTATCGCATGCGCAGTGCATCGCAGATTTAAAAAAGAAAAAAAAAAGATATGTATGTCTTCATAATCTACTCCCGCCCTAACTCCTACCCTCATTGGTTGATGGTTGCAACGTAAGCCAATTACGTGTCATGTAGGAGTGACCGTCTCCCTCATGAAACTGCAGGAAAGAGCAGCGCTGCACTGGAACGTTGTAAATCTCTTACCTAAATTTCTATTTCTACTGTAATAGATTGGAATTCATACACATGCATGAAAATTCTGTCGGGAGGGGGTGGGCTTATTTTTGTACTTATTGAGGGGGGGGGGTCCCGGTCCCCATTTACCGCAAAAAACGAGGCATTACTGTATTCTGTGAGCTTTACTACCCACAGTCACGTCTTAATACAGTTCTTCGTAGCCGATAGTTTGCAGTTTAATCTGTGCTTCATAAGCATGTCTCTTTGTAGGTGCCATTTTTGAAGGTACTACTCTTTAGCCAAAGTGAAGTAATGCCCAACACACACATCCGCACTACATACCGATACCTACTGGGGGTGTGCCTTAAACCTCCTCTATCACGCCCACCCTTATCCCTTTCAAGGTCTGTATCCTATTCTTTATTACATCCTCTTTTTTTTCATATAAGCAGCGTGTTGGCAGGTTATGTTTTCGGTTAGTCAAGTGGAGCGCTCATTTTTTTGGAACTCGGCATACACATACGACGAACGTCATAAGATGTCTCATCGGTTTTGCCGATAATTTAAGACTTTGAAATTCATCTTATGTCCACGAAAATTCTATATATTGATGTCAATATAGTGTATTTTGATGAGTGACAGTAGTACTGTGAATGGCCATTATAAATAAAAAATAAATGTTGAAAGGTCTAAGATACATTCCTTTCAATGCTTTTGAATGATAGTCTGCTGTGATGTCAGAATGTTTTGCTCTGGATGCCGGAGCAGGTCAAGCTGTCTCTGGAAGAGTCAAAAGTAATGATAATGAGGTTCAAGGAAAACAACTCTTTCATTTTGTTTTGTTTTGTTTTAAACACAGCAAAGCGTGTGCACCCCCCCCAGTAAACAGTGTGCGTAAGTGGGATGAGAGGAAGGAATAACAGAGAGAGCTTGATCGTAGAGAGGGGGAGAGAGGAGGAGGAAGAGGGGGCATGTGTGGTGAAGATCATAAACTAACAGTATAGCCCTTCCTGGTTGCCTGTAAAGCCTGGAATGTACTCATGCAGGAGCAGAACACACATCTCAGGACAAATGCAGAAACAAATGTGCTTTCACAATAAGCCTGATAAAGTAATTAGAAAAAATAATTAGCAAAATGTGACATTGTATGCAGTAGTTATAGTTTGACAGTCCTTAAAACAAATATCTAGTTTTACAGTGGTTGCCTGGCAGACATCACATATTTTCTACAAGTTCCAGACCAAGGCCATAAAGGCAAATTTAAGGGACCAAATTTCTACCGCTTAACTATTTCAGTGCCAAGTGTTATCCGAAAAGGGAACCTAGTCTTGATTGCCAGCCAGGTTCGAGCATTAATTTTGAACATTTATTTTGAACGAAATGAAAAAAATTGTTTTTTGCAAAAAGATTTTTGTTTTGTGCACAACAGTGATGTTGACTAAAATATTTTTCGGTTAAGTGGCATCTGAAACATCTCAACAGTCCTTCCTTCTATAAAACATCTCCGAAAAAACACAATGGATAGATGGATAAACAGCAACATACAGTATTTACACAGAAGCGCTAATGCTAGACAATAGCCTTTTCCTCCGCGGTTTCCTAGGAGATTCTGGAGAGGAATTGCGACTGATATCAGTGGACCTTGTTTGTGAGTGTGTGTTGTATTAATAAGGCACCACACTTATAGCTTGTTCGAGCATCCGTTTACTGTTCGGCTCAGCGTACAGTGAATCAACAACGGCGCCCACGCAATGCATGTCGGGAGGTTGCTCGACTGACATAACATGCAGTTATATCCAACATCCACTAGATGGTACTATAATACCACCCGTAACATCTCCCTTTTCTTTAAGTACCCCAAACTCCAAACTCTTTTATAATATCATTAACGAACCGGACAAGTAATAAACTTTTCATTGTAACAGTAGAACATCAACAGTATAATAACATTAACGAACCGGACAAGTAATAACTTTTCATTGTAACAGTAGAACATCAACAGTAGAACAGCTCCCCTTCCATCCCCCCCTCCACAACCAGAACGCCCCCCCCCAGCCGCCCTTGTAGGCCCTGTGAACCTACAGGTCCAGTCTGCTGGGAGGCCGTATCTGGCGGCCATAACGCGACAGAGCAGGGGACAGAGATGGTGCTGACGATGGAACAGATGACGTTTCCGAGACCCTAGGAGAATCTGGCGCACCCGAACTGCTGGGAAACCGGCCCTGAGCCACCTGAGGAGAAAACCTCCACTGATCCTCAGTCATTTCACTCGGTGCCTGAACCCCAATGCCTCCAGACGCAGACTCCTCCACACCAGTCACCGAGTGTTGCGAAGACACCGGCTCCGCCATCCGTAAGTCGACCCGATTGCGACGATAGAGAGCACCCTCGACCTCCACCAGGTAGGACCGTGGAGCGACTTTCCGCAGACACACCCCCCTGCGCCAAATGCCCGTCCTGTCACCCGGCAGCGGCTTCATTCGAACTGCCTCACCCACCGAGAGCTCAGGCAAGTCCTTTGCAGATCTGTCGTATATGAGCTTGGAGACTTGTTTCCTGTGGCGCAACTTGTCAACCACGCCCACAATAACCCGCGGTTCGAGCAGCGCGGAAGCCACCGGCAAAGCCGACTTCAGGCGCCGTGCCATCAGACGTTGTGCAGGACTGCTGTCCATCCCCTCTGTCGGGGTGTTTCTCCACTGTAATATCGCTTTCCAAGCATCTTTTCCTTCACGAAGGGCTTTCTTGCACAGATTCTTAGCGATCTTCACAGCCGCCTCCGCCTTCCCATTGGCCTTAGGATGTCTCGGCGAGGAGGTGACATGCTCGAACTCCCACTCCACTGAAAACCGTCGGAACTGAGAACAGGCAAACTGAGGCCCGTTATCAGTGATAACCCTGTCGGGTTGACCATACCGGGCAAACTGAGCCTTGCATCGCTTAATCGTCGTCTCCGCACTGAGGTCCGGCAGTACATCAATTTCCCAGTAATCTGAGTAATGATCAACCACCAGCAGGAATTCTTTCCCACCGTGCTGAAACAGATCCAGGCTCACAATCTGCCACGGGCGTGTAGGCAGTTCATGGCTCAGCATTGTCTCTTTATGTTGCTCTACAGCGTACTCATTGCATATTGTGCACTTACTGACATAGTCTTTAATGTCAAATTGCATGCCAGGCCAGTATAAAGTCTCCCGTGCCTGTCTGTAGCAAGCGTCGCCCCCAATGTGACTGCAGTGCACTCTGGCCAGCATTTCAGCTCGCAGTGATTTAGGGATCACAACTCTCTGCCCTCTGAATAACACACCATTTTGAACACTCAACTCCTCTTTGATGGGCCAGTATTCTCTCACCGCCATCTCAGCGTCGTCCTTAATCGTTGGCCAGCCGTTCAGAACGATAGCTTTCACAGCTTGCAGCTGTGCGTCCTTGTCTGTGTGCCTCTGTATCTGCACCAATCTTTTGTCCGTGACGTTGAGATAGTCAGCCATATTTATGTGCTCAATTGCACGCTGCTCATCCACCATACTGCATACTGTATGCTCCGTCCGCACCATCCTGGGGTGTGAGCTGGACACAACTGCCCTGCTCAGTGTGTCGCTCATAAACATGTCCGGCCCTGGCTTGTAAACCACTTGCAAGTTGTAGCCTTGGAGAGCAAGAAGCATGCTCTGCAAGCGCTTGGGGGCATTCAGAAGAGGCTTGCCGAAGATGGGTATAAGGGGCTTGTGATCCGTCTCCGCCGTGACCATATCTCGACCGTAAAGGTAATGATGAAAACGCTGGCAGGCGAACACTATGCTAAGGCACTCCTTCTCTATCTGCGCATAGTTCTGTTCCGTGGGCGTAAGCGCCCTTGACGCAAATGCGACGGGCTGACCCTCCTGCATCAGACAGCAACCCAGGCCATGTTGACTGGAGTCACTCTGCACTGTGACGGGTTTCGTGACATCGTAGTACCGCAACACCGGAGTCATAGTCACAAGTCTTTTTATTTCCTTGACAGCTGTCTCATGTTTTGACAACCAGTGCCACACTGCGTCCTTGTCAGTGAGTCTCCTCAGAGGCTCACAAACCTCTGATAGCTGTGGAAGAAACTTGGCCAGGTACGTAACAAATCCAATGAGTCTCTGCACACTCTTGACATCTGTTGGGGCTGGCATTTCCAAAACAGCCCTTACTTTCTCTGGGTCGACCTTGAGACCCACCGCTGACAATATGTGGCCGTGGAAACGCACTTCAGACACCTTGAATTGAAGCTTCCTGATACTAAGGCGTAACTTGACCTGACGGCAGCGGTCAAGAAGGGCTACTAGCTTCGCATCATGATCCCTGTCTGCTTCCTCATCGCTGTCACCGCAGCCCACCACCAGGATGTCATCCGCTATAGGCTCCACTCCTTGAAGCCCTGCCAACAGCTCGTGCTGCCTCCTCTGGTAGACCTCCGGAGCCACCGACACGCCAAACGGAAGTTTCAACCACCTCTTCCGCCCCCAAGGAGTCCAGAACGTGGTCATGAAGCTGCTGGCTTCATCCAGCTTACACTGCAGGAAGGCATCTCTTGCGTCAACCAGTGTGAAAACTCTGGCTTTAGGTAGCTTGTAAAGCACATCCTCCAACGTGGGCATGATATAATGCGATCGCTTGAGTGCGCGGTTGAGGTGATACGGCTGTAAGCATATACGCAATTTATCTGGTCTCCTGACAATGACCATGTTGCTGATCCAATCTGTCGGTTCACTGACAGACGTGATATGTCCTTCTGCTTCATATTTGTCCAACTGGGCCTTCACAGCGTCTTTCAAAGCCACAGGGACATTTCGTGGCGCGCACTGCACCGGCTGAATCGCTGGATCTAGATCAAAGTGAACTTCTCCGGGGAGTGCCTCCACCCTACCCGTGAAAACATCTTGATATGCTGTGATGACTGTCTCCTTGGCGAGAGGTTTGGCGAGACTGTGCATGACTGTGTTGAGCTCCTCCACTCTGAGCTCCTCTGGAATGGTGAAATGTATGAACCCCATCTTTTCTGACATAGAGCCTGACAGCAATGGCAGCTGCCGTGCATTCACAATCTCAAACTCCAATTTGTATGTGTGGCCCTGCACCTCACAGTCCATAGTAGAAACTCCTAATGATGGAAGTCCATGATCTGAATACAGCTTGAGGGTGGTGTTGCTCCGCTTTAGTTTTTCTTTTGGAGCCAGTCTCTTTTTATCTCTGAGACTCATGACGTTGCAAGTAGCTCCCGAATCAATCTGGCATTTCTGTAATGCTCCGTTCAGCCGAAGTTTGACAAACCATTTTTTGCCTCTTGTCCTCACAGCTCCAATGCTTTCCACAGCATACACATCATTTGTTTCCATCTCGGAACTATCTTTGTCCATGTTCAGTCCTTCAGCTATGTGTAGTTTTCCCTCCTTTCTTTTCGTTTTGTTGCAAACTCTTGCGAAATGATTCGCTGTTCCACAAGCATTACAATTCTTGCCATATGCTGGGCAATGTTCCTTTCCTCTCCCATGCAATGTGCCACAGTATTTGCATGCGGAAGGACTCACATCCTGTAATCTAGGATGAGCACTCGTTCTCTCCGCAGTGCTAGATTGTCTTTTGAAGGTATGTTTTCCTACGGCGTTGACATTGTCCAAGTGAGATCTTTCCTGCTCAATAGCTCTCAACTGCAGATCACTCAACTCAGCTGCTCGACATGCTTCGATAGCGCTGGCAAGCGTCAAGTCCTTTTCCCGTAGCAGCCGTCTACGTGTGCTCTCATTTGCAATGCCGATAACTATTTTGTCTCTGATCAACTCATCCCTCAAGGCGCCGTAATCACAGGCAGCAGCTCTCTCTCTGAGTCGAGTCACAAAACAGTCTATTGGCTCACCATCCTCCTGTTTACAGCAGCCAAACATGTAGCGCTCATAGATCACATTTTTTGCAGGTTTAAAGTACTGTTCCAGCGAATCCAGAATGACAGAGACGTCCGCCCGCTCCACGTCCGTCAGCGTCAGGTTGTGTTTGTAGACATGCCGGCATTCAGCTCCCATAATGCTCCTTAAGGTCGCCGCCTGGACCTCCCCGGGCTTGCTCACCAGCCCCGTTGCTAAAGCATAATCTTCATATTCCGCTCGGAAAATGTCCCAGTTCGCACTCAGATTGCCGCTGAGTGTCATCGGAGTTGGAGGGGGAATGTTAGCGGCCATGCCTATTTCCTGGTTCAGCACCAGAGTCTCAGAAATTCACTGTAAAGCACAATAAACTCACACGCTAGCGCCATGTAGCCGTCAGCGCCGATGTACGTCCACTTCTGACACCATGTTTGTGAGTGTGTGTTGTATTAATAAGGCACCACACTTATAGCTTGTTCGAGCATCCGTTTACTGTTCGGCTCAGCGTACAGTGAATCAACAACGGCGCCCACGCAATGCATGTCGGGAGGTTGCTCGACTGACATAACATGCAGTTATATCCAACATCCACTAGATGGTACTATAATACCACCCGTAACAGACCTGTATCAGGATCGACTCATCTGACGAATCCGCTCGGCTTTGTTGAATTCAACATCAGATTACGCTGATTTCTTTAAACTACAGCACAAACGATGCCCTTGGCGTTCAAAGCCGTAGACGCATGCATCCTCCACCACTTCCTTTAAATCCACTCTGTCAGCTTTGGCTCCATTATTTAGCCCACCATGAGCCATATTTTGCTGCAATGTGAGCAAATTTATAGCTGATTAATTGGGTTATGCTCTTCTATCTTATTTTCTCTTGTTCTCTTCTCGTGCTCTTTTGCCCCCCCCCTCCCCAACACACACACACACACACACACACGCACACACGCACACACACACACACACACACACACACACACACACACTCTTTCCAACTACACGGCGCTCCACTACTCGTCTTTGTAATCATTACAGTGCGCAGTTGGCTTAATATTAAGAGGAGCACTGTCCACAAGTGCAATCTCTTCATTCATTGAAAAAAAATGTAGTTGACAAGAATTCTCATCACTGGCACTCTACCTAAGGATTTTACACAACAAGAATTCTTCTTCATGGCACTGGAATAGTTAATGACACCATATTTTTAGTGGGTATGCCCCCCGGGTAGGTTGTGAATTGGAGGAGAAGGAGCATTTCTGGTTGATGATGATGAAGTGAGGCAGAGCATCCCTAGAAATGAAAGAATTTTTGCTGGTGCAGACTGCGATGCACATGTTGGTACAGGAAACAGATGTGATGAAGAGGTGATTGGCAGGTTTGGTATTCACCAAGAGGAATGCAGAAGGTCAGACGGTGGTTGACTTTGCAACAAAGGATGGAAATGGCTGTGGCAAATACGTTCTTCCAGAAGAGGAATGAACATAGGGTGACCTATAAGAGTGGAGGTAGGAGTATACAGATATACAACATCTTGTGCAGACAATCCCATTTTCACGAGATTGGAGATTGCAAAGTCATAGTAAGTGAATTTGGAGCCAGGCATCATAAGATGATGGTGTGTAGGATGACTGATGAAGACGGCAGACAAAAAAGAGTGTTGTATGACCTTTAGGAAGGAGTTGAGACAGGCTCTGGATGGCCAGGCGGTGCTTCCAATTGACTGGACGACTACAGCTATTGTGATCAGAGAAACAGGTAGGTGAGTACTTGGTGTGTGACATAAAAGGAAAATATATAAGGAGACTTGATGGTGAAATGAGGAGGTGCAGCAGTGTTATACAGAGAACGAGGTTAGCTAAGAAGAAGTGGAACACTGAGAGGACCGAAAACAGTAGACAGAAGTACATGGAGATGCAACGCAAGGCGAAAGTAGAGGTGGCAAAGGGCTTGCGATGACTTGTATGCTAGGTTGGACAGTAAGGACTTAGAGACTGGCCTATACAGGTTGGCAAGGCAGAAAGACAGGATAGAGATGGAAGTGTATTGACTGAATCCAGTAGTGTGATGGGAAGATGAAATAGTACTTTGAAACGTTGATGAATGACAAAAATACGAGAAACCAAAGAGAAGAAGATGTGACTGTGATGGAAGTAGCAAAGATTAGTAAAGATGAAGTGACGGGGACATTGAAGAGGATGAAGAGTGGGAAGGCACTCAGCCTTGATATACCTGTGAAGTGTCTTTGAGTGGTACGAGTATCTGACTGGGTTGTTTCAGTAGGATCTTAGATAGTGAGATGCCTGAAAAATGGAAAACCATGCTGGTGTCCATTTTTACGAACAAAGGAGCTGTGCGGTTGTGGTAACTACAGACGAATAAGTCTGATGAGTCATACAATGAAGTTATCGGAAAAAGTAGTAGTTAAAGTTAAACTAAGAGCAGAAGTGAGCATATGTGACCAGCATTTTGGTTTCGTGCCAAAAAAGAGCACTGCTGATGCAGCATTTGCTTTGACACTGTACAGACAGGTTGACAGACGAGGTTAGACGGGAATCTCCATGGACCATGATGATTGGAGATAACATTGTGATCTGTAGTGAGAGTAGGGAACAGGTGGAGAAGAAGCTAGAGTGGTAGAGGTTGGCCCTGGAAAATATAATGAAGGTTAACTGCAGCAGCAAAACAGAGTATATTTGTGAATGAGAGCGGTCCAAATGGAAGAGTGAAGATATAGGGAGAAGCAATTAAGAAGGTGGAGGATTTTAAGCATTTAGGGTTAACAGTGACCAATGAAGAGATGAAGAAGTATGTGGAGCCAGGCTGGAACAGGTGAAGAAGACTGTGTGATAGAAGAGTTTTAGCTAAAATGAAAGGATAGGTGTAAAAGAGTGTGATCAGATCTGTGGTCAGACCAGCAATGATGTTTGGCCTGGAAACAGTGCTAGAGAGGAAAAAAACAGGAGGCAGAGCTGGAGGTAGCAGAGATAAAGATGCTGAGGTTCTCTTTGGGAGTGACCAGGAAGGATAAGGGTCAGGAATGAAAACATCAGAAGAACAGCACATGTTAGAGGTTTTGGAGATAAAGCCAGAGAGGCCATACTTTCCAATGCTTTCTCCTCAGGCTGGATTGCTTCTTCTTTTTAAATTTTTTGTTTTTCTCTTCCTTGTTTTTCTTTTTTTTTTTTAATTTATGAGTGGCAAACACACCTTTGATTTCTTGACCCGGTTTCTACGGATAAGGCATTATGGGGAGCCACAAATGCTTTATTGCATCTGAAATGAAGATGTTAATATACAGTATGTATGTATGTATGTATGTATGTATGTATGTATGTATGTATGTATGTATGTATGTATGTATGTATGTATGTATGTATGTATAGATCGATAGATAGATAGATAGATAGATAGATAGATAGATAGATAGATAGATAGATAGATAGATAGATAGATAGATAGATAGATAGATAGATAGATAGATAGATAGATAGATAGATAGATAGATATTCAGTGTTCATTTTAACTCTGAAATCTGTATAATTCAGAACCTTCAAACCTGCTCGCAATGTAAAACAATCAGAATTTTTGATATTATATCTACATTGTATATAAGCTTTCTGTTTACTGCGTGACTACTTAAATTAAACGTTAAAAATGGAGCGACAACTAGCTGACAACACGTGCATCTCTTAATGGTGTACTGTAATCAATAATAATATTTCACACATTAAAACATGAAATAAAATTCTAAAGTTAGATGATGAAATTATGCTGGAAATCGGTGACAACTCTACCCTAAACAACCAGAGTCGAGGAGAATTCTGTCCATTCACTAAAAAAATATCAAAATACAGTATCAATGCTCATGTGCTTTGTGCGAAAGTGGGCCAAACATGTACAGATGGACTCGTGCTCTACTCTTTTGCAGTCTGTTATTCCAGTCACATCTATTTGTATGTGTAAGTAGCTTTGGAAAAATACCATGCACAAAGACGGAGCATGTCAGGGTGCCAAAACGGGCATCTGGTTTCTGGTTCGGTTCGTACAGGAGACAATGAACAGTGAAATTCCTCAATGTGCATTTTATTGCAATTTAGAATTAGGTCCCTGTTAAAATAAATAAATAAATAAATAAATAAATAAATAAATAAATAAATAAATAAATAAATAAATAAATAAATAAATAAATTGTGCTCCAGAAAGTGATGGTGATTTTTGCAGTATTCATTTTGAACCATCGGAGTGCAGTCTAACACCACAGATCCAAGTCGACCAGCTGTCTGCCTTCATCTTCATGCCTTCCCGAGATATAGTATTTTGGACGGAACAAGAAGTTCAAAACAGGTTTTAGGAACTAGTTCATCAAATAACATATTTCATGTTACACAGCATCGCCTTTGTTCGAGGATACGCACAGCTTGCTGATAAAATGTTAAAATGTGCCTCGCTGACAGTTCGGGTTAATATGTGACAAGAATGTGTGCATTATTTTGTGAGTGCATAAAGTGTTTGTGTGAGTGTCGCTATGTGTTTTTCACTGGTCCAAATACTTTGACCTGTTACGCTTTCCTCACAAGGAAAGTTTTTGTCACCTCAGCAGGTTTGTTGCCATGGTGATGTTTTCCCGTGACAACTCTTGTAACTGGAGTCGCCGTTCAGGTCGGGTAGGTAGCTGCATGACGTTGTAATTGAGTCAGGCCGCAGGTGAGTGTGGAGGAAGGGCCATTGTGAGCAGGAAAGTGAATGAACACAAACAGACAGTGAGATCACGATTGCTTTTCAAAGACAAACATCAAAACAACCTCGAAAGTTGAAGGAGGAAAAACAAAGGCGTACAATGGAGGCTGAATTGGAAGACGAAGATGAGACTTTTACGAACATCTCGCTTGCAGACGATCCAGGTAAAGCTTCATAAAGCCTTTCTTTGTACGTATGAACATTAAATTGGAGCTTTTAGCTTAACCTAACGTTATTGCTAAGTATTCACCCAAAAAACTAAAGAAATCATGTTTCTTACAGTCAAATGTTCAGAATCAATTATCACTTTGTGAAATTAAAGCAAGGGTAAGAAGGTCAACGGTGGCTAGGAATGTTTTTAAAGAGAGACAGAACTGTGGTATGTTATCATGAATATGCATTACAAAAAAATAAAAATAAACAACGATATTATCACTACCTTGAAAGGTAATATAGTTTGCAGTTTGACATTAACAAGAGGACACACTTACTATATCTGTGCATAATTTGTAAACCATTTCTAATCATACGCAAACTCTTGAGATGTTGAATGATAAACTGTATCCAACGTACATGACATTGACTGACACTAAGCAAATTTGTTCACCTTTGACCACAATTTAAATCAGATTTCGAGGTTGTGTAACTAGAATTCATAAAGACACTTTTGCATGTGGCAACTTATGGTTTGTCTTTCTCACCGTTTTGAGGTTAGGGTGTGGGTTGTGTGTGAAGTTTGCATTTCTGTGCTTTTGTGTATTTTCTCTAATTGCTCCGGCATTCCTTCACATTCATAACCACACTTTTTTTTTCTTTTTTTTTGTGAGTGTGAGTGTGGATGTGTCAGTCTCATTTTTTCCCACCCAAGCTATCCCACTCTCTTACTATAGAAATGTTATTATATTATGTTGTCTTTTCTCTCCCTTGTTCCAGTTCTGGGCTCACTGGGGCCTACTATAGTGTGTACCTCCCTCCCCATCTTCCTCTCTGTTTAATGTGAATACGAACACATCTTTGCCAATAACATAAGGCTTTAACAGAAAAATAGTTGACACACACAAAAATAACGAGAAATCGGCCATCAATTAGAAGTGGGCTCTGTTCACTGGGACACTTCAAGAGAAACACATTCCGCTCAATGACAAAAGTAATTAATAACATAAGAAAAAACTGGTATTTATACATAATGATTTGTAAGGATGTAGCAAAACATTTGCCATTAGTTAAAAAAAAAGAGAAACTGTTTTTGATGTGCTCAAGTGACAGAATGACTGTGCATATTCAACTACAGCACTGTAAATGTAATCAACTGTAACATGCTCGCTGTACCTCCACTCTTTTATTCTAATTAATATTGCGTTTGTGGAGTATGAATCAAGCAGATTCAGCCATCGCGAGGGGCATCCATTTTCGCCTCTACTGCCACCTACAGTCGACTAAAACTGACGTCACTGTGCGCAAGGGCTCGACCGCTGTTGACCCGTCGCAGCAGATCAGCAGTTGACGTGTCGATGTTAACTAGCACAATTTTGCGTTGTCACTACCAGTAGAACACAGTTGTCAATCCCACGCCTCCTAACTGGAAGGAAGATTATTTACAAATAGCTATTTTATTTAGTTGTTTATTTAAAGGGTGATAGTTGCGGCGCCCCCTGTCAGTCAGTGGAGTAACGTACCTGCAGCGGTGAGGAATCCTCATCAGATTCAGCCGCCGGCGTCATCGTCACTGACTGACTGTGTGTGATAGTTTGTCGCGTTTAAAACGATACTCCGTGTTTCGGAGACCACACAGTCTTGATTTTGGTGAGTGGTAACAATATGACTCGTTTTTGTAAGATGATAGTTTGCGTTGATGGACATGCATTCATTCACAACCTGCGGAAGTTAGCGTCCAATGTTAGCCGTATCTCAGTAGCTGCAATAAATGAAAACAAACAAACAAAAAACAATTATTGTTGCGCTCTGTGTAGAACAGTCAAACATGGCATCTGAATTAACGCGCTGTTAACGAAATGTTACACATTTGTAGTTTTATTTGTAAACGTTGTTGTTTAGGCAGACTGCAAACGCTAGTTAGCTAGCATAGCTAACCCAGAAGAGACGTGGTCGTATCTCGCCTGATTTTACAACAGCGTAATTGCTGAAATGATTTTCTCCGGGATGCTTGTTGACAAGCTATGCTTTTAATACTCATGTGTTAATTTGGCCTCTGTCGAATTGACCTTTGTTAATATTAAGCGGCGTAAATAACGGTCCGCAAGCTTCAATGATAGGATGGTTGTTGGTAGTGGTCGTCATTCAACACACTGCTTACCAAAAATGTGATTCAGAACTACAATATATATTTAAGATACACTCTATGTAACACTGGAGTTATGTTATAGTTTTAGTTATTGGAGTTGCTCGTGTCTTACAACGCTGCACCACGGGAACCAAACTATTTTTTGTTAAATAATGGTTTACTTGTCAATGATGAGTAAAGCGAGTTTAAAAATAACATCAGTAGTTTAGGTGCTTGCATAAGAACCAGACCAGAAAATTGTGAGGATCAGATGAAGCAAATAAAAGGGTGCGGCATCTGCTCCTCGGAAGCCGCCATCTATCACTTAACCGATAAACCCATGCAACTGTTAAGGATATTTCTGAACTGTGTTTGCATTCACGTAGGACTAAAATATCAAAGATAGGATTTACACCGCCAATTTAAGTGATCATTCCTGAATGAAAATAAGACTGAAATTATTTTTACCATTTATGGCACATGTGCAATAAATTCCAGCTATATCCGATTAATTTTTCATCACCACTGCATCACAACAGTTTCAAGCACTAATTTCTATTGCTTTCTAAACTATGAAGGCAAGTCAGTAAATCAAGTTGCACACCGTCAGTGTTGAACCTTGTTGCGCAGCAACGTGTCGGACAGCTCTGAGAGCTTTTGGAAGAGATTCACAACAACAACAAGGAGGATGCAATGGGCAAACCTGTTTCCCAGACCATGGCTTGTTGAAGGAGCAGTGATTTGATTCATCATTACTATAATAGTGTTGATAATTTATATTAGCCTGCCTTGTTATTTGTTTAGTAACAGTAAGCTATGGCCTTTTAGGTAGTTAAAATGTTTGGTTTTGTTTAACATTTTGGTGTACCCCACGATCCCTATTGAAGTATATCTGTCTTCCCTCTACAGTGGACAGCAGAGCTGCAGCCCTGTATACTAAGCCAGAGAACGATCTCTTCATCATGAATTGTGACATAGATGGTATGACTACTCCATAATAAAGTAATGTCTAAGAACAAAATATTTGTAGTGTGGAGTCAAAGCGATTGGATTCTTTTTCAGGGGACATGGAGAACCAAGTGGAGATGGAGGAAAAGACAAGGCTAATAAATCAGGTGTTGGAACTTCAGCATACTCTGGAAGGTAACATAATCGCCATTTCCCCCCTTTTAATCCTATAACCTTTATTAAATAACACTGGCGTTATACACTGTATAACAACTATACACTGGCAATCACTTTAACATCGATACTTTAAAAAAAAAAAAAGTTGACATAAATTTGATGAACGAGGGGTAGTGAACAATGTCACTTGTATCCGACACATCTTTTTTTCCTTGTCACAGAATTCAAGTAATGTCATCCAGTGTAACATAGAACATTAAACACAACACACTACTCTTAACATAGCATTCTGATTAATATTGTGTTTGTGGAATATGAATTAAGCAGCAAAAATATCTGTTTTTATCCCAGGAGGCTTCCATTTTGCTTCTCGCTGTCGACTGAAAATGGCATCGTAGTCACTTGCTTTTTGGTTTTGGTGATGTGTCGTTCTCGAGCTAAGACCTGAGCAACTGTCATTCTCAGTCGACAGCAAATGCCAAAATGGCAGCCTCCCAAAGGCACAAAACAAGGTGGATTTTTCTCCATATTCCACAAACGATTTTAGACACAACGCAATGTAAATAGTAGCGGCCGCCATTTATTGTACAGAAGATGTTGCATTGAACTTCCCCTCGCATACATTTTAACTTTTAAAAGTGAAAAATGAAATATATGTAAATTCTAGTGGCTCTGGATGTTGCATTCTAAATGGAAGGACAGCAGTAATCATGGGAAATTGCTTTCAGTTTCAAGTATACAGTAACAGGGACAAAGCTTTTTGAAGCTCGCCAAGATCAAGGTAGCAGGTTTCCCTCAGAGTCCAGACCTCAATCTTTATCCAGAATCTACTGAGGGAGCTCAAGGTTAGTTTCCTTATTCAGAGGCCAAGCAAATCAGAGAAGCTGGAATAATTTGCCATCTATGAATAGGCTAACATCAGCATTGACCAGTATTAATCCACAGTATGATACTATTTTGTTATTTCAATGAAACATCTTATGTGTTAAGTGTTTGGAATTTTACAGGCATCTCTTCTACAATGGACAATTAGTTGTTTTTCATTTATGTGAAAACACTGGTCATATTAAACATTCTTTACAATGATTAGGAAACAGAAATAAGCAAAGCTTTTCTAAAAAAATCTTTGACAATGTTCATGTTTTAAATTGATCAGTTTTAAGTTGATCACTTGTGAGCTATTGCGAACATACCTCCTGGGTCCTCATATAATACCTGGTTCCCACAGGCACAATAATGTTGACACTGTTCAAAGTTTTGTTTACCACTACCATTTTTCATGTGGCAATTCCTCATTACGCAGCAAACTTTTTTGTTTGCTACAGACCTGTCAGCGCGGGTGGATGCGGTCAAAGAGGAAAACTTGAAGCTGAAGTCGGAGAACCAGGTACTCGGTCAGTACATCGAGAACCTCATGTCTGCGTCCAGCGTCTTTCAGACCACCGACACCAAGAGCAAACGCAAGTGAGTTGAGATGAAGAGAGACATGGAGGCAGACTACGTTTTTACCCCTGACCTGGGCCCAAAGTTCAACGCTTTTGTCACCTGTTCAGCTTGCTCTGACAGCGCTGATTCACATTTAATTTTGTCATGTGGCACTTTTTCAGGGTTACAGTATAATTGCAGTGAAACTATTGACAGATGTGTGGAGTCCCAATTTGCGTGTGCATACACGTTAAAATACAGAGTTCTTTTTAAGAACGGGTGAAAATGTCTGCACGCAAGTGTAGTGCTTAAGTCAATTTTGGTCAACGTTCACTACATGAAAATTTTACAAATAACTCTTACCGGCAAATAGCCCAGCCACACAAATAAGACTATTGGCAGATGCTAAGTGCTTGCTGCCTACTACAGACGAGGGAGGTGTGCCACATGACTCGACTAACTTGCCATTCAAAGTCATGAGTCACTTTTTGCTTTACTGTAATGTCTTTAGGTCATAACCGTGCACCGTTGTTACCCACCTGGTTTCCTGTTTAAAGTCAGTGTGATCGCAGCTTCCCGTCTCAGCATTCAACATTGAAGTGGGCTGATGCAAATCAGGTTTCAATGAATATTGTGACTTCATAACGTACTTGTTTTTGTTATCAAGTCATCATGAGCAGACAAGACATTGCATGACTTTTTTCCACTGCCAAGCAGAACAGCGTTCCTGTAAAATGTATTAGCAAGGCATGTACACCTTTAGCCCCAGCCCTCATTGTGAGTTGAGTCCCTAAAATTGAAAATGAAATGTACTTGTATTTTGTTTAGTCAGTCATGACACTAAAAATATTTTATGATGCAGATTGTTTGAATAACAAGGTGTAGATCTGGATAGGTTGAAATGGGACTCGAGACATGAGCAGAAGACAGACGCTTTGTACTTAAAAGCAGTTGAGTGCATGTTAGTGCTATTGATCTGCTGTGGGAGACCAGGGCCGGAAATGTGATGCTGTTCTCCTTGTTGAACTGCAAAATGGAAGGGCATCGGTTTTCAAAAATAGCATTAGCAGCCAGATGTACTCTGAAATCTTCATTTGAAATTCATTTCCTGTTATAATTTATTACAATTATTTTGGTATGTTTAGGTTGTCTGAAAAGTATTCAGAGTAAGGTACATCCAGGATCCATTTTATGTGAAAATAATCCTGCACTGTTGTTAAGAAACTTTTTTTTAAAATAAAAGCCTAAGTTCTAAGATCACTTTGGATTTATTGTGTCCTCAGTACATCTTAATGACGACACAGAGACACTTTTATATTAAATATTTTATTTCCAAGAGCAATGCAGTTTGCAAACAAATGTAAACAGGGATTATGGTATTTGCCAATGTCTGACAGGGACTATACAGAAGTTTTTACAAAAACAAGTGATTGCCAAAACAATGAGTATATGCATGGAATGTCAAGTTTAGCTTGTTTCAATTAGTGATACTTGCATTTTAAAATTCTAGTTAATTTTTTTTTTTTTTAATTTCTCGATTACCGATTTCCTTATTGTGTTTTTCTGGCATTATCAAGACCTTGACAAAAGCTTAAAATATGCGTGGTGAACTAACATACAAGCTTTGCTTTTTTGAAACGTTGAAATAAAATGTTCATCATCAAGGCATTGGTGCCATAATCCCACACACATTACATGATTACGACTCTCAAGGATATTTTGCTGCTACGTGATGAAAGAAATGCATGTGCCTGATCTGTTAACGGTTGTTTCAGTGCATTGTCTTCATCCGTCTACTAGCATACACTGCTGAAACTCTAGATAGTGATTTCAAATTGTTAAATAGTTATATCATAGTTATAAAATCAAGTAAATGCTTAGATGAAATAATTTACAGAAACTTGTGCGGTCCCCTTCACACTGCGGAAACTTATACACAGCATGCTGTTGTAACCTCTTTGCCTGGAACTCATGTATAAGTATTAAAACTCTACTAGGAAGGAACTTTATGTCACACATGATCTTGAAAGCAAAAGACATGAGAGCTGACAGTTCGGAAGCTGTACAACGCCTTCATTACGAGCCAGATCAATGAACTAAGAGGGAGAAGAGAGCTGAGGTAACATGTTAGGCTGCCATACAATGCTTGAAGAGGGAAAACGATTTTGATGCCGTCGAAAAAACGACAGGGGAAAACAACGAATGCACAAAGTAGTGGAGGTGCATCTGAAAAGCCAAACGAAAAGGATGACTGGATGCAGTTTGTCGCAGAGGGATGAAATGCAAATGGGGCAGCCAGGGTCACTGAAGGAAAAAGCACGTTCTGTCCTGCTCACGGAGGAAACGCGGCGCTTTCACGTCGTCGTCCTCGTGAAGGAGATGGGGACGGCAGTTGTCGGGGTTAGCTCATTCTTTCCGTACCCGCCTCTTCCTCACGGCTTTGTTACTCTCAGCAGTGTCACTGCCTCCATTCAGCTGGGAGGAAAGGATACCGTGAGCAAAATCAGACAGTGGAAATGTATATATATATATGCCTTCATGTAAAGACAAATGTTCTCATTTGACTTTTTCACTTACCTCCTCTTCTGTTCTCTCGGGAGCATTGCTTTCTTCTTCCTCCTCTTCCTCCCCATCTTCTTCCTCCTCCTCCTTTTCTTGGTTTTCTCCACCATCCTCATTGTCACCGTTGTCAGGTTGTTCTCCTTTTAGGTTTGTGACATCCTTGTCCAGAGCCTCCGCTATAGCTTTATAGTTACAGTGTGTTAAACTAAATGGGAAAATTAAGAGTGTGTCTGTGTGTGTGTGAGTTGCTCTCTATCGAAGTCACCTGCATCTGATTCAGCGTGTGCAGCCTTGTCATCTTTGTCGTCCTTGTCTTCGTCAGCTGCTGCCTCTTCCTCCTCTTCCTCGTCATCCTCTTCTTCTATATTAGCCTGCGGCACATCTACTTTCTTGTACACATAGTCATCTGGTTTCTGTATCAAAAAATGATGTGATTGAGATCATGCGGATACCAGATTTACAGTAAGTAGCTCGACGGTACCTTTGGCCAGCAGAAGAGCACAACAAGTCCAACAGGCAGAGCGACTGTCAGGATGTAGACCACCCACAGCCATGGGCGCTCCTCTGCTGCAATCATCAACTGGGCAAAAATCCCCGGCTGACGGGAGAACCATTTTGACCATTGTTAATATGACTGAGCAAACCCATGCAGATTTGCTGTCTTTATGAGGCTAGCATAAACACTGACCTCATTAGCGCTGGCCACAAGCTTCTTTAAACCCCAGCTGTCCGAGGCCCAGCGATCAGCAACTTCCTTGTGAGAGGTGATGATGAAGTTGTCGAAATAGATGTCGGAAGTCATGGACCATAGTTCTAAGCCCACGGCTTTGAAAGGCGTCATTTTGAACGGTTGCAGATCCTCAAAATATTCTGGGTTATGGATTTTACGAGGTTTCCAGGGGCCCTTTGGAGAGAAAAAAAAAATCAACATGCACACAGCGGGCCTGATTTACTATGATCGTAAAAAGCTAAATTTCACATTGACATAACTGTTTACAGACACCAGTGATCAGTTATTAATACATGTACAATATGAACAACATGGTATTTTTGCCCATTTTGTAAAGACAATTCTGCACCTGTCTTGGATGTCTAATAAGTCAGCCCCACAGAAAACAAAACAGGTAACTGTAGTTACCTTAAAGTTGGGATTGTCTATCAGTGGGGCTTTCCACTTGCCCTTGTACTGAGGGTTGTTAATCAGGGGGCGCTTCCATGGCCCACACCCTGGAGCACTTTCACATGCTGGGTTGGGGATCTGCTGGGGTTCCCATTCTCCATCCAATTCCTTATCCCTAAATACAGGAGAGCTGTCAGGCTATAAACTCTTACTCCGCGGCATCAATGAAGAAAATCAGTATTGCAGCAGCTGCGCCCACCCCCAAAAGGGTTTGTAATTGTTTGTTGATGCCACAGGATGGCAGTAAATGACTGCCTTTGCTAAAAACGCCTGTTCTTGGCATTAAAGCACGACTTTTATGGCATTGGCCACAGCTCAAAGCAGCAAATGGGTTAGTTTTTCAGTGATAACCACAGAACAAAAGAGAAAAGCTCAATTTCAGAATGCCAACTGAAAGTGTGCTATCTTTTACTGTACTGTATGTGTTTGTTGTAATGCGTTTACTGTCTACTTGCCAGTCTTCTGGTTTCTCAGCATTGGGATCAGGTATGTATTCAGGTTCCTCATCCAACCAGCCTTCTGGCTGCACTGCATCTGGGTCTTCTATTTTCGCAGGTGCATTCTCATCCCTGCCACAAAAGTACTTATTTATTTAGCAGGAATCACAAGATTTCAACGTGACAATCTGGTGGCAAAGGTGCGCGCTTGTCGAATTACCAGTCATCGGGCTTGAGGGCGTCGGGGTCAGGAATCTTGGCCCTCTCATCCCAGTCCTCCGGCTTAGAATCGTTTGGATCGTCAACCTCTTTAGGCGGGTTGACTGGAGGCACCACGTCATTCAGCAGGTTTCCGCGGCTTACGCTGAACTGGTCTATGAACATCTCGTAGCTGTTGTCTGGCTTGAGGACTGGCAATGGCGAAACACAGCAACGTGCACCACTCAATAGTTGCGTTTGTTACCGCAACTGTTTAGATGTGCTTTCATGAGGGTTATTTGGTCTTTGTAGCGGTTAGCAGTGATGAGCTTTCAAAGCAAGTGCACAGAGAATATTGATCTCAGGGTACTGTAGTTGCAGCCTACAAATTAAGACATTTTAAAATCATCTGCTAATTATTTTCCCAAATAAATTCAGAACAGGGCAATGCCAATAACATTTCACACATAATGTACAGTAAGTAGTATTGTTCATCTCTGGGCTGTATAGTACTTATTTTAAGCTTGGTTGCAATCTGGAAAATATATTTCAGATTTTAAAGGATTTATTGGTTTGGCCACAATAAAAATGGGTGTTTTTTCAGCCAGTTGTTAACTCCTCTGCCCCAGAGTTCTAAGGTTCTGAGCTTGAATCTCAGCCTTAGCTTGTCAAGTTTGCGCGAGTTTTGTTTTTTTGCAACTGACTTCAAGGCTGAATTTTCCTGCCAAAACCCTAATCTCCATGTGACCATACCTAAAGTGTAGAGGTGCGTCTTCTTGTCAGTGTAGAACTTCTTGAGGTCCACATCAGCCCGCTTGGCATGCTTTTCCTCAAAATCTTTGTTCAAGGGATTCTGGTGGCGGAAGATGAAGTGGAGCTTGTAGTCCTCGCCACACTTGTCGGGTCCAAACATGATAGTGTAGGGTGTGCTGTCATTAAACTTCTCCTAAAAGCCAGAACATCAAATGTGTTTGATAAAAATTCAAATAGCTGTGAGAAACGTTTGCATTAAGAGGTATTCTGGTCACTGGCACGGCGTGGAAGCAGCCACCAATTAGCACACTGTCATTCTCATAATGAAGTCATGCTAAGGCATGACGATAAATACCCACCAGGTTGATATCACCAGTGTCTGAAAGCAGTTTAACATATGCGCCACCACAGTCAATGCCATCCTGGAAATTAACTTCATATCTGGGAAAAAACAGACAAAGTTGGTTCTCTACACACATTTTCTGTGACTCATACAAGGCAGAATATACACTGACGGCAGAACTTTCTCCCTCAAAACTTTAAGACTGTCATGTAGGTTTAAAAAAAAAGAAAAAAGTTGGAAAAGTGTTTTGACTGTTACTACATTTGGTTCATTAAATCAAGTGATTCCAAAGCGAATATTGCCATTGTGTGTACTGACTGTACGACAAGGGGCTCATCCTGGAAGACGAAAGGTTTGTCCAGCATGACGGCGATGGCATGATGCTTGGCACGAGACTTGAGCACCAGGCCTTGGTCTCCCGGAACCTTGTTCTCCTTCAGCTGCTCCACGGCCCACTTTCCTGCATTGGACATATAAAGGAAATCAGCGGGTCCTTTTTTGGAAAACACATTGCTGCATGCTTAAAAGTAATCCACAGAAGATATTTTTGTTTCCCGGATAGCACAAACATGCATCATGCTTTGTGGTTGAAGAGGTGAAGGGCACAAACCGTCATATTTTGCGATGTCATCATCAGCATCTTCCTTCACTGTTTTGGACAACTGCCATCTAAGGAGAACACACAATAATTCATGCCCATGTTGGTCTATTTGATGGCATGGTGGCCAACTGTCTAGCACATCAGTCTCAAAGTAAAGGGTTGATGGCTCAAATTTGGGATCTGGCCTTGCTTGGTAGAGGCACTAATCTGCCTCATCATCAGTCACTTTACCGCATGCACACACGCGCCTTACAAATCCTGCACTGCAGGAAAGCTGCTTAATTGCACTACATGATATTTTGCGCCATCATCCTCATATATATAGTTTCTTCCACTCCATTAACTCCATAATACTGTATGCTCAAGATGTATGTCTATTCATTTATTAGTGGTTCATTATTATTGTATTATTTGCTTGGCAAAAATTGTCGCGGTGTGCCGGTATGGTCCGCGTCCACTCGGTTTTGTGTTTTAACACGTTTTCCATATTGTCAGCTTGTCACTGCCTTTACACAAGCTGGAAGTTTGCATCATGCCAAAAGCCGAAGCGCTACGTGCTTTCACAGTAGAAATTACCTGCCAAGTGAGCCGTGATCAAAAGTCTCCGCAAAGTGGACGTCTCCAATGGGCACAGGAGTCTCATATGTTACCTATGAAGCCACATGAATCAAATAGTAAAATAGGTGGAAATGTCATATTTTCTTCTCGTCCTACTTGTCCTTTACTCACTTGGAAGGACACTTTGTCCTTGGCTGTGGTTTTCAGATCTGCTTGTGCCTTATTTTCCTCCATGTCCTCGTCACCCTCCTCCTCCTCCTCAGTGACGAAAGGCTCCATTTCCTCCTCGTCCAAGCCATTTTCTTTGTCAACATCTGATTGGTCAACTTCAGACTGCTTTTGGGCCATTACCACGGCTACAGTCAAGAAAACAAGGAACAGCACCCGCCACATCCAGCGCCTGTCCAGCTTCATCTTGAAAGACAAAAATTGTCACATGAGGTGGGCAACATCACTAATATTATAAGACCAAGTGCATGCAAGAATGGAGAGCTAGGAAAGGTGACAGAGAAAAGGGAAATGGCATCACATCAGCAAAGGGGACAACCCTCTGCTTGAATTAATCCCAAAAGGCCTTCCCGTCCCCTCTAATGCATCCTGCGTCTAATCTCAAATTGGTGTTCTTAACTCCCTCCCAATTGCAACACAGGGATTTGTGCATGTGAGGTCTACACATTGGCTTCTTATACCAGCTTCCTTCCAAATTCAAAACTATGCATGTTAGGTTGACTGACAGTGAACCAGCCCATGTATATTCCCCTAAGTGAGCCAGTACACAGTAGGCACCAGCACAGCCACGATCCGAAACAGCACAAGAAGTATAGAAGTAAATGCGTTTTTATTCTTAAAACAGTGACCTGATTTGCTAACCAGCATTGAGAATGGGCATTACAATATATTGCAAACGGCAAAGGCGTGGTTGATGCCTTTTTGAGCAGCACAGTCAAATGCAATTAAAAAACAGCAACAAAAGAGGTTTAAGGCCATGAAACAAGTCTCTCCAATTCTATTCAAAGTAAAAATGAATTTGTGCATTTGATGAACACCTGTAGGCTTTATAAAACACATGAGAGAACTTGTTTCCTCACAAAAATGTGCAAAGGTCTTGTATATCTACAGTGAAATGCCGCGGTGAGATGAACAGGCAAATTTCATACCTGAAATAGTGTAAGTTCTCCTTGCTCACTACACAGTGAATCATCAAAGCAAAGTAAGGTTTGTTTTTATGCTAGAAAAAGTATTGAAGTAAAAAAAAATGCAAAGGTCTAATTATATATAGAGTGAAACTCCATGGTGAGTTGATCAAACACATTTCTGACAATTGTGAATTGGGAACCAGTGTGTTGTCTCCTCGCACACTAAACAATGAATGATGAAAGGAGGGAAAGATTTGGGGGTTTTATGCTAGAAATTGGATTAAAGTATTTCTGTACAGAAAATGTTGATCCCTTACCAAATCTTTTGTGCAAAATAAGGATTTTTCTTTTTTAATATTTCATCGAAAGCATTCCCAATCATTATTTCATTAGGCTAACCTACAAACAATATACAAATACAAGTAGTATTTATCTTTATCATTTTTGATTATCCAGCAGCCATTTTTCTTTAGATTTGATTCACTCAACTCATCATTGTCTTGTGTAATTGAATATGAATTACATTTAGAAACACATTTCCACATAATTTAGTTTTTTCAGCTTACCGTATTTTCCGCACTATAAGGCACACCGGATTATAAGGCGCACCCTCAATTAATGACATATTTTAAAACTTTTTCCATATATAAGGCACACCGGATAATAAGGCACACCCTCAATTAAAGACATATTTTAAAACTTTTTCAATCACAATATAATAATACTCAAATAACAATAATAACTCAAATAATAACTCTAAACTCTCAAGAGCATAATAACTGTCAATATGACCAACCTTGTTAAACTGTAAACACACAAAAGATACAGGTAAAGCTTACTTTATCACTTCATTCCCCATCTACGAATCTCAATATTGATCCATATATAAGGCGCACCTGATAAGGCGCACCATCAGCTTTTTAAAAAAATATATAGCTTTTAGGTGCGCCTTATAGTGCAGAAAATACGGTACTTTTATTTAGCACACACATATCACTGCTTTCAGAGTGAAATTATACTTGGTTAAAACGTTGTAAAACATTTTTTTGATGTTGTTCGGCCTCTTAAGCACCACCTTGTTCTGGGGTGTTAATTAAATTTTGCGCAGTCCTGTGTTGCTTTGAAATTCATTTTAACTGTGAAAAAAAGATTATTAACTGGTTACTTCAAAAAAATTGAATTACGTATGTTGTTAATGATCATCAACATGTGTTATAAATTATGACAATCAAAACCTAACACTTTGTGGTGGCCTTGGGAAGCAATTCATTTGTAAGGCAACAGAAAATCAGACAGGTCTCATTAAGACACAAATGACTAGATGCTGTGCAGCCAAGGTAAAAGTTATGATTAAAAAAAAAAACTTTCATAAAATTGTGTTGTAACAGTGAATGGGAATTCATTTCTTTAGTATTGAGGTCAGAGAAGAGAAGGCATTGAATGTGGCCAGTTGGCAAACTAGGCTTTTTTTCCGTCTTTAGTGCTAGCTACTGGTACTTTACAAATGGCTACATTTGTTGTTTTTTATTGATAACAAACACGACTTTGCAACAAATACTAACAGCATCAGTTAATAATCATTTAAGTCAGCTTGGAGTTCATTACACTTACCAGGTAAAATTCCAAAAATTTAAATAGTGCTGCCTTGTGTATCCCAAACTGAAAATGTGCGAATGCAAAGGCAAAGCTAACTATTTACATCTCTGCAGAGTTAATATAACACTATGTGAAATATTAACCCGGAAATAACGCCTAGTCTGGATACCATTTAACGCTCAGAAACTTTTAACACTTCAATTGTTGGTGTGTTTTACACTTGCGTGGTATTTTGTCCAACCTTTTGCACTTTACATCAAAGGAGATTCAAAGCATTGAAAGATGACCAAAGTTCAACGTGGCACAATCACTTCCAGGAGTGTGCCCTCCCTTGGCTAAAGTACTGCAATAATGACCCAAACTGGTCAAAATACTGCACAAGGGTTGTAGCTCCTTGACTTTCTTGTTCGCATAAAGCATTTCAAAGACCTTTTCAGCCTCAGTAAAAAGCTTGGACCCTCCCCTAGCACGTCTTGCATGAACCTATTGTTTGTGGGATGTGGAGGCCAGTAATGGCAGTATATGAATATGTTGAGACAGCCCGAATTGCGAATCTTTCATGAACCTAACATTCATGGGATGCAGAGGAAGCCCTGAGTAAACCCTTGCAAACATGAAAGCAAATCCAAATTCAAACATCACAACAACTTCATATGGCAGACGTGCAAATCCCTTCTTCTACTGTGTTGCCCTGGAAGAATATCTTGGTGAAAATCAGTTACTAGGCCATATCACAGTGAACATTAATTGTTTTATCTTTAAAGATGAACACGAAAGGGGGAAGTGAAATTAAAAAAGTGTTACAATAATGTTCTATATGGCACAGGTTCTCTAACTAAGGGTTCTATTTGATATTGCAATTGTGAAATATGAATTTATCATCAAAATTCAAATGTATTGTGGCAAGACAACGAAACACACATTGCTGTTGAAAATGTCTTTTCTCTTCACATGTGAACCAGAACTGTACAATTGTCCAAATCATCAAAGTCAACGTCTCAAGGTTGAAAGAGTCCAACTTGCCGGGTGGCTGAGAGCCATGCTCCTCATGCTCACCACGGTGTTGCATTTATGAAATATAAATGAAGTAGCAAAATCCAAACCCATCTCAGGGGTGGCCATTTTGCCACTCTGAAAGTGACATCAGAGTTGATGGGGCAACTACAAGTCACTGCTCAGCGCTTGTAAAGTCACATGACCAAACTCACAAAAGCTGTGTTATAATACTGCTGTTGCATCATTACTTTTTTGGACGAACTCTTGACATGCAAGTATTTATTTGTGTGCTTTGTAGTGCATAAAAACACTAAACTTTTTGGTCAAAGACCGGGTTTCAGTGTGACAAATGAGTGAAGAAATAGAAATAGGGTTATGTAGATTCCATTCTAAAAAGCAGATGTTCATGAGTGACCGGCAAGGACAAGCTGCAAACGATCCCCTCGCACTTGGGCCCAGCATCTCTTCACAGTCCCATGAAGAAGGCAGCTACTTGAAAACACGAGTCTTAGGTCCTGGGACAGGTCATTGAGCTAACATGGCTGCCTGTGAAAAGTGAGACGTCTAAAAACTCTTCCGAGATGAGTCTGCTTTGTGCAGCAGCACCTGCTTCTCTCCGGCTAATGTGTGTTTATCACAAAACGCTAGAAAGAGCGCAAAACAGTCAAGTGCAGGCTTATCTTCGAAAATAAGGCGCCATAAGAGGAAACCTTACTAACGAACAATTCAAAACCAAACAAGGGATACACGTCGTAAAGCCTAAACTGTCCCTTTAGATGATATTACGTGCCAATGTATAACGGTTAGCTTGTTATATTAGCGATGTAGGAGGAGGGAGGGGGAGAGTGGGGATGGCGAATGAATGAGAGCGCACAAACCTCGCGTCTTGCTGTAGCGGAGAAAATCCACAACCAAACTGCTCCTTCACCCCAAAATACAACAACCAAAACAGCCGATTCTTTCGTTGACAAAACGAGGTATCGACGAGCATAGGCGTACTCTCTGAAATGACGTACGCGATAATCAGTTGCCCTTAGATGACAGCACCGGCCGAACGACTCAAAGTAGAGTGTAACAGACGCGCATGCGCAGTTTGTTTTTGTGAGGCTCTGCCAAAGTAACGTCTTTATTATATTTCCAATGAGCATACAATTTGGTTGATTCTAATATACAACACATTGTTTTAAAAATGTCATAACAATGGCAAAGGTAATCTTTTTTTCCCACTCGCATATTGTGTTGTGAGCTGTGATCCAGACTTAAAGGGACAATGTGTAAGATTTAGACCGTTTTTCAATAAAAATGACTAAATTCAATGATTATTTAAAAAACTTGCAAATAAATGTGTTATTAATGACGAACGGTATGTTTTAAATATAGTCGTACGTCGAGTTATCATGAAATTATATTACATGGGGGGGGGGGGGGGGGGGGTGGCACTCCTCTGGAGGCTGCCATGTCTGTCATAGCTACAGACTGGTAAATGCAGCACCTCCTGCTATTCCTCATGAAAAACCGTCTAAATCTTACACATTGTCCCTTTAAAGGCAAAATCAGTACTTTTTAGTGAACTCGAGCAACATCTGGTGATTTTGAAGATCGCCTACAGTGGTGTTTCAGAGGCACCGGTGTCATGTGCCCCAGTATAGATCTGCTGTGCCCCAGGAAAAATATCATCAATAGAAAAAGAATAAAATCACTTAAAAGCACACGTTGAACTTTCTATGGTACTTTCTATTGCTACTTTATTCACTCTACAAAAGAAATACACACATGGCTAAATAATATGGTAATTTATTCACATGCAAAGACCATATTTTTTTGTAATAAACAGTCCCATTCACTTATAATGGCCAACATTTTATATTTAAAGTTGTCAGATTTCACATTCTAAAGCTTTCCGATTTCATATTCACAACATTTATCTAATTTGTTTAGCTTTAGGGATCGGTCCCAACTTTCCCATACACTGATTCACACACATATTGCAGATTTTTTGCCATCATTGCATTTTTTTTTTTTTTTCAAATTAACAGTCCCATTCACTTATAATGGCTGATTAGAAATTTCACATTTAAAGCTTTTGGATTTCACATTCCCAACATTTACCTCATTTGTTTAGCCTCAGGGATCATTCCGATATTGCAGATATTTTTTCCATAATTCTTCCATAAGAATTTTTCTTCTAACTAATTCCACATTCATTTCCAATGGGAGAGACAATTCCATTCATTCTCAACTGGGAAATTATCGCTGGCTCTTTGAAAGGCTACTTGGTAAAGTGGTTTTCCCACTAATCTTTATTTTCTATCCTAAAAGGTCCTAATGATTTACATTGGGTGAAATGACAGTGAACTAAACATTTAACTAACACCTTATTAAATTTGACATAAGCTCATTTATTATTTTTCATGCTGTTTAATATTGTAATAATTCCTCATTTATAATCATTATATAATAATTGATGAGAATTATTTTTCTGCATTTTTAAGTATTCACAAAAAAATGTAATTATTATTTTTCCATTTTTTATGATTTTTTTTCAGTGTTTCCATTTTAATATTTAAAATTTTCACCAATTCAAGGCATTCAATCACTCAACGCGATTCCAACATCATCTAGTCTTATTCATATCCTTTCAACACCTTTAAATTTGGGTTTTTGTACTTAAAAGATATAAGCCCAAAAAGATACAAAAAGATTCATTGTTCTTCTTTTTTGCTTTTATCTATAATGGTTTGAAGTCGAGAGTAAAGTCCATAAGTAGGCCAGATGCATTACCCCAGTATATGGTAGGTGGTTATTCAAAGATCTAGACAGCAACATACAATAATATGATTGATGGTTTTAAAAACTGTTTTCTATAATAAATAAGTGCAAAATATGTTGTTTTTTTTCACGCACTTTGCGTGCTCTCATGAATTTTTTGTGGCCAGTACAGTATAAAAGGAGAGTGTGTAAGATTTAGACCATTTTTCATTACGGACAGTAGGAGGTGCTGCTGGTGCTGCATTTACCATTGTCCATAGCTAAAACAAACTTGGCCACCTTCGGAGACGTGCCACCCCCCACATAATATAATTTAACGATAATTAGATCCATGATCGTATTTAAAACATACTGTTGAATATTAAGAACACATCCATTTGCAAGTTTTTGAAATTTACAATTATTTAATTCCTTCCTTCTTAATGAAAAATACTTGGCAAACTCACAGAGATCGATTCTTTTGTGTGTACAGTAGTAGTTCTAATCAAGAACTAATCAATTGAGAGATAAAATAAAATCTCTTATCACAGTTTTGTATTTTTTTATTTATTTATTTGCAATTGACATACACAGTAAATTCGGCTTTGAATTACATTTGCAAAGTTTCCCTCCATCGACTAGCCGTAGCTTAATTAAAGATGGTGGAGAAACATGGCAGCCTCCTGTCTGAGCGGTGCGCCATGTAATATAATTAGCCATTACTAAACCTACAATATATATTTTAAAAAAGATAGGGGGGGGATTGAACACATTTTGTTGCATGTTATTGAAAGTTTTAGTGGTTTTTTTTTTTTAAATGAACAACTTTTTTGTTCATCAATAAATACTACTGATTGTCCTTTAAATTCATTTCCAATTTCATATTTTGTGCAGTAAAATCCCATTTATTCTGGGACTCAAGCAAGTGTAAATTTGAACCTTAAATGAAGCATTTTGACATCGTTCTAATATATATCTATCCATCCATTTTCTACAGTCGCTTATCCTCAGCAGGGTCACTGGCTTGCTCGTGCCTATCCCAGCCATTTTTGCGCGGTAGGCAGCGAACACCCTAGGTTGGAAGCATTTTTAGCCGACAGCAAGTGGCAAAATGACCATGCCTGGCGATGGGTAAACATTTGCTGCTTAATTCATATTCTCCAAATGTAATGTTGATCAGAATGCCTAGTTTAGTGACTTGGCATGTCTCTGAAAAGACTGCATTCTTGTGCCACTCTGTCCCCAATTTCTTCGCCTTCCTTTGTTCACTACAGTAGACTGCATCCTTGTACAGTGTTTGCAGAGTGCATAATGTATGTTTCAAGAAAATTTAACAAGGCTTGAAAAAATTTGCAATGGTCACGGATATTTTGAATTAAGAAACGTATCTAAGATTTATTAATATTTTGTATTCATTGCATGTTTTCTGTTTCATTTGCGTGGAGTTTACCAATATAACATTGTAGTTATCCTGTTTTGTATTTACTTTTATTTTTGCCTTGTTTTATTCAAGTGTCTGCAGCTTATCATCAGATAGGCAATGGTTAAATTAAGTAACATGGAACACAGATTTTTATTTTATTTTATTTATTATGTAAAATCGATTCATGGCAAACCAGACAATTTTTAGGACGCGGAACAGTAATTGAAATATAAACGCAAACACGAAAAGCCGGACTCATTTAAATGTGACGTGCATTTTGTAAAGTTTCCGGGTTAAAGTTCATCACAATAAAAACGACGCTTGCGTGCCACTCGTGAACGTCCAAGTTTTAACATAGAGAATAAACGAATTAAGCAGAATGAAGGAGACGCCTTTGTCAAATTGCGAGCGGGATTTCTTGCTTAAAGCCATCCAACAAAAAAAGGTAAATATTGCCAGTTCGCGACCCTTGTGAGGATACGCGACTATTGAAGATGGATGGATGTTGCGGCTTCGCTTTGTATACGCGGTCTGGTCGTGGTCAAATCATTTGGATATGTTTAATTAAAGAAAATCAAACATTTCAATAGTAAAATTATATATTTTTTAATGTAAAATCTTTCTTTTATGTTTGAGGTTAAAAAAACATTGCATGATTGAAATGTCCACTGTGTTGTAGTATCGTGTCCTGTGTGTATTTTACTGCAAATCTTAATGATCTTAATTGATGTAGCATTGCCTCCTTGCAGCGCCTGGATGGACGAGAGACCTATGACTACAGGAAAGCAAAGATCATTTTTGGGACTGACTTTGGATGCTGTTTCGTCGAACTAGGCAAAACCAGGTGAACGATGGTCCACGATAAGAATGTTTCTAAAAATGCTATTCCAACTTAAACACAATACTGAACTTAAGAAAAAGAAGGGAATTCAACATGTGCTCCATCTCCAAAAGGTTGATTTTTTTTTTCAATTCTCTTAATATGTACGCAAACCTTGATAGCCATTTAAATTATTTGGAATAAGTGTTGGGTTGCAACAATTACAGGAATCATGCCACCGTAGTTTGATTTTGTCTATTTCCTCAATTAAAATGTTCCTCAATGTGTAGTTAAAGGTATGATATGAAATTAATAAATTCATTTGGATATATGCTATTTACAACTTGAACATTTGTAAAAAGATGGTGCATTAATTGTGCAGACGTTTACTGACTAGGCATGGTAAAATCTGATAATCTGATGGTATGATAACATTGAGCAAAAATATCACGGTATCGCTGTATCATGGTATTGAAATTATTGTTCTGAAATGTGTAATTTTCAAATCTTTTTTGCTAAATAGCCATTTTCAACATTAGGAAAACGGTTTTATTTCCAGACAAAATATACAATACAGCATTAGTTTCAATAACAAACATTTACCATGCTAAATTTAAATAAATATGTAAATAAAATCCAAACAACCCTTTTTAGTAAGTTTATTGGTGAGCATAACCTGTTTTGCTCACAAATAAACATATCCATGAATTGTTTATGATTGAACATGTCTAATCTAAACTGAAATATAGGCACTACGTAGTATAAAAAAGTATGAATGCACAAAAATATGAAAAAAATAAGAATAAATGCCCAACAATATTTTTAAAAATCATATTGCCTACTGCAACATGCCCCATCTTCAACAGACTGAACCTGCCTCCATGTTAAGGACACATCATATTTTCAACTTGACACCGACACTGTAAAGTAGCAGTTTAAACTCAAAATCAGTACTTAGATAACGTCTTCCTCCGTCTCCTTTTTGTTTAATACTCACTCAGCTCTTTTTTGGCTACCTTTACTTGTTATTTTACAGGGTAATGGCCCAGGTGTCCTGTGAGCTGGTGACCCCCAAAGAGAACCGACCAAATGAAGGAATCATGTTCTTCAATATTGAGCTGTCACCCATGGCTTCACCTGCATTTGAACAGGGCAGGTAATGAGACAAAAAACTTACTTTATCTTTTGAAGATGAAAAAATACACATACGTTAACTATCGGTTTCATCACTACAAAATAGACGTTCAGCCACCAGACCAAAGCAGCAATTTATTGTGTCACCTTAATCTGATCATGCACATTTTCAAGTAGCAATGATGTTAACACAAAAAAAAAAACAGTCAGAGAACACTGCATTATGGTCAAGTAAGCGTGTATATTTCTTTGTAGCAGCTGATGTAGAAAGAAAGGAATTTTATCATTAAATTACTCGAGTAAAAGAAAACAACTGTTTCATGATTTTGTTTCTTTGAAGGCAGTCGGAATTGTCAGTGAAGCTAAACCGACAGCTGGAGAGATGCTTAAGGAACTCCAAATGCATCGATCTGGAGTCCTTGTGTGTGGTGTCCGGAGAAAAGGTGAACCTCGACAGTTGAAACGTAAAACACACTTATCATTTCTGCGGCGATGGTGACAAGGCTACTTTTGTCTGACCAGGTATGGCAAATTCGGGTGGATGTACACATGCTGAATCATGATGGGAACCTGATGGATGCTGCCAGCATTGCCGCTATTGCCGCTCTGTGCCACTTCAGGCGGCCTGATGTTGGCGTCCAGGGAGATGAAGTCACTGTGGTAAGTTGGTAAAAGCCATGACAGTTTACATTGATTTATTATGAACAATCGGATAAAAGATTGTCAGTGTCCTGTCATATATGACCCTTTCTGCTTTCACATGAGTTACCTGTAAATAATAATTTATTCTCAGGATCATTGTTTCCTACTCTGCATATGCTGTAAGTGATTGTTTTTGCTCTTCCAGTATAGTCCAGAAGAAAGAGATCCCATTCCTCTTAGTATCTACCACATGCCCATCAGTGTCAGCTTTGCCTTTTTCCAGCAAGGGTAAGGCTGCAGCAAAAATGGAATAATATTGTAAGCATTTCACTAGGATACCAAAATACACTTTTCAGATTGCCACTGCAGTATTGGGTGATGAAGGATTTTGTTTTACTGTTGTTTTTATTGTTTGGACATACTAAGTGTTGATCTTGGAGGGGCAGACCTACAAATAAGATTCCCCCCCCCTCTTTTTTTTTAAAGAAAATAAGTAAAACTTTCAGAAAATTCAAAACACGTTTTGCTTTTCTTTTCGCATTTTAACATACCTAATTCCCTCTTAGAAATAAAGGCCATCTAAACATGGGACGATATCAGAATCTGACTGTATGATAGCCTGGAGCAAAAATGTCACGGTATTAAAACTACAACTCTAAAATATGTCATTTTAAAATCTTTTTGGCTAAAAATAGCCGTTTTATATATTATAAAAAGGTTCGATTTCTAACAAGCTTTTTCATACAGCATTTGTTACAATGACAACATTTTCCATGCTAAATTAAATAAATAGGTAAATAAAATCAAACAAGTTTTGCCCACCAATAAATGTAAACATGAATTCTTCCTGTTTTAACACATCCAATTTAAAGTGAAGTATGGACACTAAGTATAAAATTGTATATAAATATAACTGCACAACAATTTTGTATACTTTTAAATTATTGATGGATGGTAGTTTATTTTAAAGCAGTTATTCAACCACTTTGTATTAATTAATAGCACAATGCGAATTCTGTCATTTCATGTTGACCAGAATATATTTTCCCCCTCACCCACGCACATGCTCACACAAACAGACTCGCTCTGTCTGCCTGTCGCGCTCTCTTGCGCTCGCTCGCTGCAAGCTCGTAGTTCACTCGTAATGTCGCCTGCTTCTTTTAGATAGCCAAAAACTTCCCAGACAGCCGACTATGTTTGTTTAGACAAGGGGGCAAAGTTCGATCGGTTTGCCTTTTTGACCCACACTTTAACTCGATAAACTGGTTGCGTCCCACCTCAAGCTATATAACGAAAACGCTCCGTGAAAGTAGCATAAACATGTTAGCCACCTTATCCGTGGTAGTTAGCTGCAGAAGCAGACAAACAGTGGTGCTGAGGTAGACAAACAAGAAAGCGTACACTGTGGTTGGCTGTTGCAGCCGAAGAGGACTCATGTATGATAAACAATGAGAGGAGGCTCCCACTGCACGCTGCAGTTGCCCATTTAGCCAAAGGACGCATAAGTGGAAATGAAGAATTTGGACCGTTTTAAATTACTATGACGTTCCAAATCGTGATATGTATTATTCCCTCGCTACTTCGCGCTTCATCTTTTGCGCCCTCGGTGCTTTGCTCTCCCCCCCCCACAAGAAAAGCTATACTGCGGAGAGATGTGCCACGAAAGTTTCTTACATGCCAAACAGACGAGCTAACTAATCGTACATGCCACGAGGGGGGACGAAAACTCTTTCCTGAGAGGGGGGGCTTGGCAAACTATAATTGAGAAGCACAGCATTACAGTAACTACCAACATTGCCAGTTATCTTTAGGCCAGTCCTTCTCTAATAATGAATGAACAATATACAGTAGCTACCATGCATGTTTCTGGGATTTTGGGAGGAAGCCGGAGTACCTGGAGAAGGCCCACGCAGACATAGGGAGAACAAGCAGGTTCCACTCAGGAGGTGAACTGGGGACCTCAGAACTGTGGGGCAGACATGCTAACCACTCTTTCACTCTACCGCCCTGTCATTTTATTATTGTTTAATGAAAAAAAATGCTTCAGGTCCCTAAAATTAACCTGCCCAAAAAAATTATCTGCAAAATTACAAAATTGCTCCTCAAATTAAGTCAATCATTCATAAAACTATACAGCACAATATAAGGCCTCCATTAATCTTTTCATGTGTCTTACTGTGTAAACGGTAGCAGCTCCACAAGAGAAGAAATGACAATAAGTAATCTGTGAAGTAACCTCTCTAAACATAAGCTTGTAAACAATTAAACACATTTGTCAGCAATCCACTAACATGGCAAAGTTTAAAATCAGTTCACTTTAAAAACAAAAACATAGGTTACTCTTTAGTTCCACCTGACCACTGTTTCTATAATATTTATGTTCATGAACACAATTTATGACTACTGTATCTTTAGAATATGCAACATACTAAATGAATGTCAAGAAATTCACTGATTTTATAGAGCGTGTTTCAACAAAGTAGTTCTCTAACACACACACTAGCATTTGTGTGTTGCCTTCACGGCTGAGTATGCAGCAACATAGTGAAGCCCAGGTTGTATACATTACTTATTGGACCTGTTGTTTTCTACGCAGGACCTATCTGCTTGTAGACCCAAGTGAACGGGAGGAGCGTGTGATGGATGGCTTGCTGATGATTGCAATGAACAAGCACAGGGAAATCTGCTCCATCCAGTCAAGCGGTGGCATCATGTTGCTCAAAGAGCAGGTAAATGTGTTTCTTTTTTTTCTCTGGAATTTGAGTTTCAACTCTCCCACTTGTCCTTTGAGCAATTTTTATTTTTGGCATTGAAGGTAATGAGATGTAGTAAAATTGCAAGCGTCAAAGTGTCAGAAATCACAGAACTCATCGCCAAAGCCCTGGAAAATGACAAAAGTGCCCGGTGAGTTGACACCAACATACTTGAACATCAAACGGTGGAAGATCTGGGCGAACAAATTCCGTAATAATGCTTACCAGGAAGGCAGGTGGAAAATGCGGCTTTGCTGAATCTATGCCACAAGGGCGAATAACTGCTCTAAAAAAGGAGGAGACGGCAGTGGAAACGACAAATGCCACCGAACGAGCCAGTGACATTGTCCTGAAAGCCGAGGCCCCGCCACAGACGTATCTTATATCAAATGTGAAAATCAAGTGTTGCCGTTTGTTTCTGCTTCTATTTTTACCATTGTGGAACTTTAACAAACCAACACCAGAAGTCAAGCACTCGTCGTGCCTCTCCCAGGCATGGGCCAGGTAGGCCAAGGTCTTCAGAACAGCTGGGAAATTGAGGAAGATGACCAGGATGAAGCGGAAGCTCGCAGCAGTGATGAAGATGAAGAAACAACGATGGAAGTAGGGAAAGGACAACAAGCAGAGGGTAGGGAAGATTTATTTCTTCATTCTGCTGGAATTCCGTCTTGTAATAGCAAGAAAAGAAAGAACTGAGCTCATGATTTGTTTTTATTTTCAGGAGATTTGGTTGAGATATCTGACAGTGAAGAAGAAGAAGTGGTCATACTTGAACCCGAGGCAGCAGACAGATTTCATAAGTAAGCGTTCCCTTTGTCAACCAGAGCTCGACTGAATTTTTCAATGTGTTTGATCCAGATAAGGTGCCTTGATGCAACCGATAACCCATCGTTAGTATAGGCTACTCCTGGCCAACCTTTCCAGAAGGAAAGGTCTTGTCTTACGCATACTCCACACATACAACAATGTTAACAGCAACAGGCCACCGACAAATTTGACCTAATTTTCACGCCACAGACTTGTCAGCAATACTCACCAGTGCATTATGCAGTTTGAAATAATAGAGGACATCAGTTTAACTTTCCAAATATTTCTGTTGGGACCCATAGTTTTTTTCGTATTACGAGACCTGGGGACTCAACAGTTTTCAGAGGAAACATGAGCACTGAATTAGAAATAAATGTTTGTCCACGGAAAAATATTAAACATAAAATGTCCTCTTTTGAGATTACAGGAGAGATCTGTTTAAATAAATAAAAAAAATTATAAACTTTTTCATAATGAACTGCAGGTTTACTTTCTCTCTAGTCTTCACAGTCCAGCATTTTCATTTAGATTTTTTTTGATGACATCCTTTCTCCATGAGGGTATAGTCTTTACACCAACACATATATATATATATATATATATATATATATATATATATATATATATATATATATATATATATATATATATATATATAATAATACACACACGTGTATATGGATAGGGCTGATGCCAACATTTTGAGGTGTTGAAAGTAAATATAAACAGTATTTACATTTGACAATGTTATGACCCTTTCAAAGCCTGCCCAAATTTAAGGCCAGGCTCGTGAAAAATCCCCGGACACCCAGGGGTTAAACAAGTCTGCTATAGATGGTTGACTCACGTGACTGCTGTTGCCACTTTTAATTTCCATATTATGGTCTGCCTTGCTGGTCTCCACTTTGGGTGCGCTTGTTGTGGCTGGATGTTGATGGCGCATGTGAGTTGTTGAATTCGTCGTTCTATCGCTTGAATAACCAGTTTGTTTGAAATGATTCCAGATGGATTATTGGGCACAACTTTGTACTCTTTGACTTCATTTTGGTCAGCCATTTTTGCTCCTAAACCATGAACGGAACATGTCAAGATCTGTGACATTTAAAAAAAAGACAAAACAAGAAGAAATTGATAGTAATAATTTGATTTAATTTCTTTGTTATGATGAAAATAAAGCACGTTAAATTGATACGCGACATAATAATACACACATTGCGTCACTTTGCATTGCAATATATGGATATCATTGCCCAGCTTTAAATATTACAGATGTAACCTTCTTCAAAAATGTGAGAAAAAGCCCACTAGACCTTCTGAACATTATTTAGGGTTACTGAGACACATTACAAATGATGACAGATGCGTTCTGAATCCATGAAGAGAAACTTTGAATATGAATGGTTAGTTCTTCATTTTTTGTGCACATTGTTAAAATGTTTTCTTCTTTTCCCAAATGAGCTGTGAAGAAAATTTGTATGTTACATACACTCAACCTGTCATTTGAACTTATAGGTCCTGTCCACTCACTCTATACGCTTTTTCTCCCTTGCAGGAATACACGTTAAATTTCCCTCCAGAAGGGGCCCGAGGCATGAAAGAAACGGCACAACAAGCAATGAGATTTTCACATTTGCTAAGTTATCTCGAGCGACTGTGAAACCTTAGAGTTGAAGATACTGAGACTCTTTCTAACATGTCACAAATATTTTTGTATATTAAATATTTTGACTAGTCTTTATTTTGATCCGCTGATTACCTGAGGTCATTTATTTTCCACAGTTTTCTTTAGTTATCTCCATTGTAAAAGCGTACACAAAAACATCCGTCTATGAGGTGGAGATAAACATGCCACTTATTGGTCGACATTGGGCGTCATTTCTATGTTATTCCGTGCTATGTTATAGATGTTGGCTTGGTGCAGAATGCGCCATTAAAAATGTGGGGAGTGGTGCAATCCTTAAATGTGTCTGTTGTTGCTTAGAGGGTAATACTCGTGGAATGAAGCCCTCCTGTGACTAACGTTAAGAAGTCCCATAATATCATAATAACACCCATAATATCATTTTTTAAAATAAGCTGATTTTTAACTCATTTAATGCCAGGGATGTATTTTCATGTTTTTTTTCCAAAGAGGCCTGACATTAAATCCCAGATACTTTACTTAAGTATTAAATTGATACTTAAGTATCAGGGATTTAATGTCTGGAATCTCTTCCGTTATGTTGTGGGTCAAACTGACGCATTTGAAAGGTAGAGTAAATGTTGAATGTAGTTCTTCAGTTCCTCTGCTTGGTTTAGGTATAACCAACAAACCACCATTAACTATTGTGTGTGTGTGTGTGTGTGTGTGTGTGTGTGTGGGTGTGTGTGTGTAAATATATATATCTTTTTTTTCTTCTTTTTCAACTCTCATAACAAAGCCCTGGTCCAAATGATGAATATAATATTATTGCTGTTTCTGTGGAGGGAGAAAAAAAAAATACAAGATTTGTTTGCAGACACAAAACATTCCTGAGGCATTTGGATAATTACACATGACCTCAGCTCTAATTGACCAAGGATGTAATAACAGTTTTGGCATGTCCGTATAAATGCACACATCTTCCGGTCATATTGACCTTGTGACATATTCCTGTTCTTGAGAAATTAACTTCAATCACAGGTTAAAACAAAACGTTGGATTTGGGTTATATACATTTGGTCATGTTTGGATGAAATGCGCTCCGGGTAAAAATGACCCAAGGACATTATTGCCAGTTTCCTCATTTTACTTGGAACCTGGAACTACTAAATTTTGATTGTAACAGCATGTGAAGACCGATCATGTTAATGATTTCCAATTCTCAACAATTTGAAAATGGTAATTATAACTGATTTAACATTATGATAATTTAGCATGGCTACATAAGTCATGCAACGTTGGCTTTTTGATCTTTGCTACATGCATTGGGGAACGCTAAATTCGAAACAGTAAAGCAGCCCAAGGGAACCGAACCTTTGGTTTTGGTTTGATTCAAACATGGACTGGGCAAACTTGACTCTTGTGTTCTAACGAAGTAGCGCAGACAAAACGTCCGCTCAGGCTTCAATCACGATTATCCTGATCAATTCCTACGACAGGGTGGAAAAGTACTCGCAGGTTCCACCGAGATTTGAACTCGGATCGCTGGATTCAGAGTCCAGAGTGCTAACCATTACACCATGGAACCCCATGCCGGAATGAAAACCTGTATACAAAACGTGTGTGAAACGATTTGTTCCGCTTTCTTTTTTCCTACCTATTGAAACTTGCGAGTGCAAAGTATTTGTAATTCAACTCTCATTTTCACGACTATGACTCATAGCGAGACACGACTTCACGTCTGTGTACAAATGTCTTGTGTGGATTTCCGTCTTTGGATGGAATGACATATATCTATTGGGTTGGAGTTGAATATGCAAATTACAATGGCGTCACGCCAAGGTATGGGAAAGGGTTTCTTACATATCAGCTGCAGTGTTTGTTTCTACCAGGAGGGGTTCATAGCTGTTACAAATGCTTCCGTAAAACGACCGTAAAACTGACCCAAATTGCCACTAAAGTTTCCTTTGAGCATCACTAAAAATGTGCAGATATTATCCTTAACTTGATGTGCTTTTGAAAACTCATTGTTTGCCGTTCTCTGATTGATTTATGGCAGCCCGGATTTATGGCAGCCCGGATGGCTATCTATTTTGCATATTCAACTCAAACCCCAACTGAAATCAGTCACGCATACAAAAACGTTAATCCACACTAGGGATTCGTGCACAAGTGTGAAGTCGTCAAGAGTCAAAGTCGTGCAAATGAGAGTTGAAGGTCCCGCTCAAAATACTTTACACTAGCACGTTTTGAATTCGTAGTTACGAAAACATGCGAACACGCAGGCACACGCACACACACAGTTTAGAGTCGTACTGTATTCATTCAGACACAATTCAAACTCAACACAATACAGAGTCGTACTCATACGAATGGTTAAACAGTACACGTCTTTCGGAAGAGAATCTTACTCCTTAGATAGAACTGGTGCAAGTATTTACCGGAAAGGCCATTTACCATAAAATATTGGTCAGAACGACGGTTTACGTTTTTAGTGTTTGCATTGAGATTCTTGACAGAGCATCTTGTTTTAATACAGAAAGGAAAATACAGCATGAATACAGGACGCAGCATGAAAAAAGTTGGAGTGAGAAAGTAGTATACCGCTCTGCGGGACACCTACATCCATTGTTGGAATTACTGCTTAGTCTACCCACATCGGATGTTCTTAGCCACATCACAAAATATAATTTCTTGCGATCATTTTTTTTTTTCAGAAACCTGTCTAATCTCATGCTTTGCGCATTTCCCTTTGATAAAGTAAAGATTCAACAGGGAAAAAAACGAATGGAAATACTGTATACTTAATATGTGGTTGACATGATGATTTGGCCAATCATTTTGCAATGTAAAGACCTTTGTTGTGGCGATGCCAAAATGTTGTGGACACAGAAACAATTCAACCTTATCAAAATATGTTTTGATCACCATGACAAGCAATGTATAAATTAAGATACTTGTCCATAATCATTTGCATGAATTTGCCGACATTTGCAACTTGTGCAAAGGATTAGAAACTGTTTGTTTTTTTTTTGGCAGCATGCGCACTAGTGAAAAAATGTAAAGATTGAAGTAGTTTTCGGAGCAAAGTAGCAAAGCGACTCAGAAAAACTGGATCGTAACAGTTGTAATGTAGGATATGTTGCACAAGATGTCACTAATGCTGCGACTTCGTCTCGGGGAATAACAGGCCATATCTTCTGCGGAGTCTGCCGAGTCTCGTGGTTTGAACTTGCAGATAAGTGTGACTATGTGAGGCCCTTGTGATTGGCAGACAAATAGTCCAGGTTGGAGCTTGCCTCACACACGTTTTATAGTTGTTTTATATTGTACATGTATAGGTTTGTCAGCCTATTTACGTACAGTGCACGGCACCAGTTTTCTTTCAAATGATGGTTTGCAAAACAAGCAGCATCCTGGCATCAAAAGTTGTCATTTGTCTGAAATCATACTCAATATTATCTAAATTATTGCAACTTTCATATTATTACTTAGTAATGATGCCCCTGCACCTACAAAGGATACATGCACATTCCTGTCATACTTTTAAGAATTTGTCGATCTGAAATGGCGCTTCTTCTCTGTATTAATATCAAACGTGTAGTGTCCAAATGATCACACCAGATCCTATTACAGTGAATTTACACGGCCTTAAGAAAGAGCTTTTTAATTGTTGTTGGTGGTTCATCAGTAATGTGACAATGATCCACGCTCAGGAGCACTCAAACTGCTATTAAATCGTTTGGAACTAGCCTGTTTTTAAATCGGTCAGGGTTTCGAAAGGAAAACTTTGGTGACACGTTTCAAAGAAATACAAAGTTGGCAAGGTGTTTTAGTATTTACCAGAGGTTTGTCTGAATTTACAAATGTCTTGTCAGTGGAAAGTGCAACTGTATGGCATCACGTTAATACAAGGTTCTGAGAAGTGGTGTTGGAATGGACAAAGCCATGCATCATCATGCATAGTTCCCCCTACAGAGAAAGGCATGTGGCTGTGCTCTCTAACGCTCTCTTGTGAATGTCATATTGATGAATGGTCCTATAACAGCGACAACCAACACCTTCTCTGCCACTCATGTTGTTGAGGTCTCTTGTATCCTCCAAGAGGGATGTGTAACTGCACACAACACCACACAGCCCTTCATTTTTGCACAATTTGGGGGGTAAGGGGGTTGCTTTTCCTGTCTAACATATAGCAAGTCCAACTGTTTTCTTTTTTCTCCCTGCAAAAGCCCACTCGCCCCTAAGTTCACCCCTTGCACATGCATACTCGCACTCACATGCGGACGCATGGCTCAGTGAGTGGAAAAGTACTGGACAAAGCAGCGCTGGGAGTGTGCCTGTATGTATCGCAAACCGGTGGCAGCCTTTCTACACGTAGATGAACAACATCGGCCCTTGATTAAGACGTCAATGCCAAATTCTATTTGACATTCAGTTACAGTATATTGAAACTATGCACAAAATGCCTATTCCATAATGGATGAATGCCAGGGGCCATGCACAAACAGTGTTGTGAGGAGTTTGGCTGTTAGACAGCCCTTTAGCTTTCTGATGGTTTTCATGGTCTCCAAACAGCAAACTGACATTTTTCCAGCTTTTATCACTTCTTATCCCCATACATTGTTTGATAGCAGGAACTGCATTAGGCATCCTGTGGTTCCAAAGCCAAGTTTTTACAATCAATTATTGTCACCCATCATCCCAATATAGTTAGAATATTAATATATTACATGATCCATATATAAAAACAGATGCCAACCATACTTCACCTGAAGGGCTGAAGCAACACTGTAGGACCTTACTTGGCTAAGATCACAAAAGTCACAAAGTGTCTGCAGAAAGTTACTGTAGTTGTTAAAGTTACGACAATGTCTTTATTTGACCATAAAGGGCTACTGCATGATTTTTGCATCAACCGGGGACATTTTTACATTGCAGGAAAACTACAGTACTGAGTCATAAATCAACTTCTAGGCCAATGAAAACAGCCTTATGCTAGCCACTCCGAGAAGTCTATGGCACAGTGCCAACGCCGACAGGAACAGGAAAGGGGATAGATACACAGACAAAACGGATAGGTCCTAAAGTATTTGAAGGGTATGCAATCTTCTATGCTTTTACATATGATAATTCTATGTAATGGTGTTAGTTTGCTCTACAACACATCTTTCATTAGTCGCAATAATTATTCATGGAGAAAAAATATTGTCTAGATCAGAAAGGCATCATTCACTGTACATTAATCATATGACTTAGAAACCACTCACTGGAGTCCACCCTAGGAGTGAGAAAACATTTTGCCCCCCTCCCCCTTATTAATGGTTTGCTTGCGATCACACCAGATTGACCTGAGCGAGGACCTTCAAAACTGTTTAGAAAACGGATGGAAGGATTGTAAGGGCACCCAATAGTATGATAAGTAGCAAATGTGAGTTAATCTTTCAAGCAAATTGCTCCTAATATCATAATTATTCACATACAGACCATTTATTCTGGAGCCGGTAAATAAAATAGATGGATTGAAGATGGATTGGATGGATTATATGAATAATTGATCTAAATGAGGATGAAAGGATTTTGTGCCTGTTTAAAAGAGGCTATGAGCGGGGTTGTGTCCTCTCCAAGAAGTCTTTGGCATGACTCAGGTGTCAGGTCTCAAATGACTGAATGAGTGGGTGACATGTCAGATCAACTGCTCAAGTTTAGCAGGCATGAATACGAGGTCATCAAGAGGACTCGTCCAAATCAAAGAAACGGTACCAATAAGTTTCCAAATCTGAATTTTGAAAATGTGTTCTAGCAATTATGATTTGAGAGAATGCCCGACCTTTCCATCCCCATCTAACTCATCCAGGGGGAGGGGTCAAGATCGGGATCCGGACATAATGTGTGATGATGTGACAGACAGCCTCCCGCACCATTAGCACCAACGCACCAGTCGGTGGCGATCCCTTGCAAGCTCCACTTAGGTCGACTGCCTAGCTATTTTGCTCAGGAACAATCAAGAAAAAATGCAATTAAGAAAAAAAAAAGAACTTCAATTGAAAAAAGACATTGACAATTTGAACTTCATTTCAGAACAACACTGTGTAAACATGATCATGTTTCCGGGACGAACTCCAAAATAAAAGCGTTCCAAAGCACGTCATGTTACTTGCATCAGAAGTCAGTTTATTTTGAAGGACTGGTTGACTTCCTCACAACGTTTAGCTGCCACTTCGATTCAGTGGCTTAACAGACCCAGTCCTTTTGAATTCACTCTGTCCAGGTTCCATGGGTGCCGACCCAGGCGCAAGGTCATCTCCCAGCATGGCTCCAGAGAGGGGTCCCGGGGACCTCCTGTAGGCAAGGGAAAGCGTGATCTAAATGTAATATTTGTATCCGTCGTTAGGATCTTTTGGACAACGATTTGACAGTGCCAGTCACATAGCACCAGACAATGTAGCTTCAAAGATAATTCATGAGACAATTCTTCTACTAGGATAAGGTGACGGTTCAAAGAGAGGCCTGTCTGTAAGTTTGAAAACCTATCCTGTAACAAAAATAGTACTAAGGTTAACCATTTGTGGCCATGAATCTAAAATATAGTCATGTGCTAAATAATAAATAATGACCAACGTCAGGATCTTTGGGACAGTCTACTACACCGTCTGTAGAAAAAGCATTGATTGCAAATATGTTCATTTTTATTATACAGTATTGGCAGCTGCTTTATTCTTGTGAGTGGTTAGATCAATCAATCAATCAACGAATAAAATAAAATGTTACGACAATGAGTTCGGAAATATTGTCAGATTTAAGCTTTGATAAAGTGACACACGTAAGCAATCGGGCTGCAGTTAATCATTCTAAACGTATATGATCCCCAGCCTTTCTCGTGCTGATCTCAGCAGTGACCTCAACATGTGTTTTATATTACGTGCATGTTACATGACCCATACTTTGCCAGACCTTTTATGGTGACAGACATTTTTTAGACTGGGATGGGAACAGATGTGTTTGTGACCATTTTTTCTAAATAACTACCAGCATCAATAACCGTTACTTTACCCTGCAAAGTGATAGCATTTGGTCCTAGCTAACACAGCTGGCTTTAGTCACAAGGCATCCTAAACGCTGGACTGGTCGCTGGTCAATCATCCACTGGTGCAGCTGTAGCCCTGTTGAGCCCACTTCAAGTCAATGATTGGAAGGAGAATGAGGGCTAAAAAAAAGTTTCAGACTAAGTGTTGCTAACTATTGCTTGAGAAACGGTCAGGAGTAACCATAATTAAGTAGCCTACAAGCTGTGTGTTTCACAACACATCTGGGAGGGCTGAAGCAAAAGCGGCACTGTTCAACAACTCCACTCCTTGAGGGCACGTATCCAGCATGTTTTCCATGTAACCCTCCTCGAATCCATCAGATTTAAATGATAAGGATTATTATCAAGCTTCTGCAGAGCTTCCGAATGAGCTGATTATTTGAATAAGGGGCATTGGAGTAGAGTTGCACCAAAAATTTGCTGGATAGGTGTCCTTGAAGACCGGAGTTGGTGACCCCTGCATGCAGGGAAATACAGGGTGACCCCCAAAACAAGAGTGATGGAGGTAAAATATTTTATTTATAGTAAGTGAAACCTCTAAACATGCCTTTTAAGAATAAATGACTAATCTTTCTTTTTTTTTTAAATTACGTCTTTTAGATGGTGTCCTCTTGTACCACTGCATTATTGAAAAATTAAACTTTAAAATAAAAAAGTATTTGAAAAGTTTTTGAAAATTCTTATAAAAATTAAAAAAATATTAAACTCACTAATTGAATGCCGTGGGCTCCGTAAGACAAACAGGTAAATGTTGTTTGTAGTATGAGCACTTCTTTGTTGTCCTGTTGGGTTTTTCTTTATTTTATTCTTGTTGCATTGTATTGTGTGATTTGATGGAACAGCACCATTACGTCCTAAACTGTGAAAAAATCAGAACTCCCTCTGTGTCGCTGTCAAACTATCACTGTTTTTAAAAGACATTTTTATGGCTAACATATGCTGTTGACTTCCACTGATTCACATCTAATTATCTATAAAAACCGTATAAGTATGCTTAAAACGGTATCCTTTTTAACATGTACAAAAAAATCTATATAAATATCAACTTTCAACAACTGTTAATTACTTTTCACAGCGTTTATACAGGTTACAGGTTCGTCTAAAACAGAAAAAAATAACCAGACACATCAAAGTGCCTGGATAAAAATGTCGATCCCTACTTAATTGCAATTACACTACACATGGCAAAAACAAAGCCTTTTCCCTGGGGTCATTCGTGCCCCCTCCGACTTGGCCTCCCGCCCCCTGAAGGGTGCCCGCCTCGCTATTTGAGAAGGACTGGTCTAATCACACAAATACTGAAAGAAAAATGCTGTATTTACATATGAATGACTAACGATTGTTCTTGGGTGAATGCTGGGAGGGTGCGGTTAGGTGGGGGTCATTGCAGTTTGCAACTCAAAGGTCAAGTCAAGTAGCGTGATAACCGCAACACAAAAAGAGTACGCGGGGCTGTGAATGCAGAGCCTTGCCGTCATGTCTCAAGGCATTTTCAGCGCATATTAAAATGCTATTATAAAGCTCCACTAGAATCCATAAGTACCCCCAAATTTGTGTTCTCCTCAATTTTCACATCTTTGAGCATTCCTGATCACCCTGCGTTCTCAGTACCAGCCCCGCCTGATCAAACAACTCACTTTATTCTGTCTCAAAAGTAAGTACTGCCCATGAACTGCTTAAGACTAGACCACCCCGACATTAAAGGTTTTAGACCAGAACTAGTCTTTACATTTATTTTTAGTGAACTATTCTTGAAATAACCCTTTAAAGAGCCAAAAGTCCTATCACTAGTGCACTCGGATGACATAATGAAAGAAGTGTGCTATCTGCACAATGAGGCAGATTTTAAGGGAGCCAGGTGTCTTACTTGGGGATTAGAAATATTGCCACTAAAGTACCTCATATTTCATAATAAACTGAATAACCATGATAACAAAAGTGATATATTTCTCAGCAAATAAGTCATGCAATATATTCCATGTCCATGAAAGAATGTTAGAGTGCGATGAAGAAAATCATTGTGGTGCTGTTAACACTAAATATCGTCATGCACCAAGTCAAAGCACTGTGCTTACCTAAAAATGTTCTCTGGGTCACACAAAACACATCGTAGTCGGTCATTTAGAACCTGCTTCCAGCCGTTTGTTGAAGAAAAGTCTTACCTGTCTCTTCAAGACATCCTGGTGACTCTCCTTGGTTACAATTGGTGCACACATTCAGCCAAATGTAATTAAAACTTAGCAAAACTTAACTGCATTGCACCAGAACAGGCTATGCATGTTGAAAACTGAAACAAAAACAAAAAACATCCCCTTTTCAGCAGTTAAGATGGTCTAAACCCAATTTTCTTTGTTGCTTTTCACTATATTTCATTTGTTATATTTTAAGAATTCGTTGCATAAAAAAAAACACATTAGCCACAATGTACCACCCAAAATCCACAACTCGCTCAGATACATGTTGACTTTAAGGACCCGCCAATTATATTTCTATAATTTTTACAGACTAAAACGGAAAATCTCAATCCCAACATCTTTCAAAGCAATCTTTCATAGCTAAACAGTTCTGCTGATTCTAATGTTCACAGCTTGATAAAGTGCAGGGTTCGTTTTTGCAAAGACAAGCCTTGTCATAATGCTCCCAATTCTCAATTACATTTTCATCTGTGATCAATCATTGATCAATCAAATAGTGTGTGTGTGTGTAAATGTGTATAAAAGCAACCCCAGCACACCAGAGCATCACATCAACTGCAGCTTATTCACTCTTAGATCAAAGCATTTTTCATCAAAAGGGTGAAGACCAGTTCCACTGCTGAGGTGTTTGATCGACATTTTCAGTGCGTCTCACCATCAAGTGCAATGACTGAGAAAAAGATTGAGAAAGGTTTTTTGATTTTTTTTTTTTTTTTTTTTCTGCAAAACAACTGCTCAGGACCCTTTTGCACGACAGAAGTGTTCTGCCAGGCCTCACCACCTCAAATCAGTGTGTCAACCAGAACAGTTTATGAAGTTCAGGCATAGTCTACATGTAGCAGGGGTTCTTAAATATCTCCGGCTTGCCCTATCTGTAGATTTTTTTTTTAATTTATTTTATTTACACACAGAGAGGGGAGAATTAATTTGTGTTTAAATAGCCCTTGTTTTGTGTAGACAAGGCCTCAGTCTGGTCAAATCAGTGCCCTGAAACCAGGATTAAACAAAAGACGATTAAAAAAAATGTGCAGCATTGTCAAGGCCCAAAGACTGCTCAAAGGAAGGACCCTGAAAAAGTAGCAAAAGGTAGATTAAAGGTGTAAAGGTGGTAACAGTCCTACTGGAGCTTGCATGGATCCAAGTAAAAAAAAAAAAATGTTGATGGGGTTACATACACTATGGGGTGGGGTATTTGCAGAGTGGAAGGCAATCTGTATAGCCTAAAATATCAAGAAGGATTAGCCACCTCTGACGTTCCCAACCATAAATGGGGTCAGATTTTGCAGCAGGCGGGAGCTCCATTGCATACATCCATCTTTACATCAAGTCAAATAAGATCGTGGCACTCCAGGACTGGTAAACCAGGCAGGCACCAGACATGAACACCATTGAGTATGTCTGAGGGAGAATGCAGAAGGAAGCATTGAAAAAAAAAAAAAAAAAAACATCTCGAAGAACTCTGTGCCATACAGGACTGCTTTTCTTTTGCTTACGTTTTTACTAGACACTAAGCATCCAAGGCTTTTCAAACCATTCCCTCTAAATCCCAGTTTGCCATACTGTCAAAATCTTGCATGTAAACAAAGGCGTGTTTAACGCCCTCTTGTTTGTGGCATGACTTGCTTTAGTACATGATTACATTAAATTATAATTAAGAATAGAAACGTCAAACAAAGAGATCATTTTCAAATCAGCAGTTGGACCTAGAAAAAATATGTGGATGTTGATTTTGTGTGATAGGTCCTTTCCAGGGAAATAATCGTCATTCAGGGCACTTGATACAAGCTGGGGATCAACAGCAGCAGATGCTATGAAACCTGAGCTTGCTTCTTTTTATTCGAGGCGTTTGTTGATTGCGCCACCTTTTATAAATAGAATGAAAGCAAAGTGAGAGCTGACTTTCTCTTCACAAACATCCTACTTGAAATTAACGCAAACATAAAACAGCTGCTGAGCTTGCTAAACTACAGTTCCAAGTCACATAGAGTTTAGAAGTTCATTATAGAAAAACGTACGAATGTTTAGGTTGTGTTATCATTGAAAAAAAAAAAAGGCTTTGAATTGGATAATTGCAAATACGGTGATCCCCCGCAACTTCACACATCCCTTGTCGCACCCTCAATGCATTGCGGATTGATTTTTTTTAATTAAAAAAAAAATACAAAAAAAAAAAAAAAGCTATATTGCGGAGAGATGCGCTGTGAAGGTTTCCTGCATGCCAGACAGACGAGTTAACTATAAATGCATTTGCCACGGGCACTCCTCGGAAGTCGAACTACTGCAGTACACATATTTACTTAAATGATCAAACCTTATACAGTAACTGTATTGTTGTCCCCTTCCTTTCCCATTCCCTTTGGCTGTAGTCTCATGGAGAGCAGTGGTTATATTAGCAGCGCCCAGGAGTCTAATTAGAGTGAAGCTTGTGGCTGACCAAACATGATGTTAACAATTGAAATGACAATTTATTACAATTGGAATCTAGATAAGAAATTAACAATACTTGCCCTGTAAAATTCCTATATGTGACTGCGCATATTCTATCCATTGTCTTGACTGCTTATCCTCACAAGTGTTGCGGATCTGTTGGAACCTAATCAAGCTGTCTTTGAGCAGTAGCCGCAGCACACCTTGAACCGGTTGCCAGCCAATCAAAGGTCACACAAAGACAACCATTCATACTCACCAACACAAGCGAGGAGAATTTAGAGAGTCCAGTTTCGATACCATGCATGTTTTTGGAATGCGGCAGAAAACCGGAGTACCTGGAGAAAACCCAAACAGGCACAGGGAAGACATGGAAACTAGACACAATAAGACCAGCGCTGAAAACTAATCTACAGCCTCAGCTTTCTGAGGTGAAAGGGAGAACCAGGCTGCCACTTGCCCGAACTATCATTTCTTAATTTGAAATTTGCACTTCTCGTTTGCCTTTTAATTATTTTGGCCTCAAAACAGTGCAGTAGATGTCATAAAAACTGGTTCACTGTGCTTTCAGCGTACTTCTTTGATATTGCAGCTATAGTTATCCAGCTACCCTGCATGTGTGTTGCAACACTTTAGGTTTTAACGTATCTAAAATCAATATACAATTCAGAGCATTTGAAATGTAAGTTTTGGACATGGTCTCACTTTCTTGGCTGGAAAATCAATTCCCTGTATGAGCCATATTCTCCTGAGTAAAAGAGAAAAGCACGCAGATGTATGCTTTTCCAGCTTTGGAAATTCTCATGTCTTCTCACATTTCTCATTTAAACTCCTTCAAGCTACACACCATGGATGGCCCAGCCCCAATTCAACATGGAGTTGCTGTCAAATTCTGGCCCTGCATGCATTCTTGCTTTTCACATTATGCATTCAAGAGGTGTTGTGAATTGACTATATTACTGGCGAAAAATTTGCTTTCCGCAGTCAAGGCATACTTACAAACTTAATAGTTTTGCTAATGTAAAATTGATTCAATAACATTATATTTTGATACACTGTATACATGTCATTAGTAAATGGACTGAGGCATTTCAAACTAAGTCAAAATTATTCCATAAAATTATGCCTTAAAACTTGTTTTCTTCAATATTTGATTTAGAAAACAACAAAAATTGCTCTCAGTTGCTACTCAGTCTGTCTTTTGAAACCTGAAAGTTGTTTGGTGGCTTTATACATACACGGAGGTTATACTCCACCAATTCATTTATATTTCACTGGTACCAGTTCATATTCTCTTGGCATCATGTCAAAAAAGAAACAAAACAAAGAATTATTTTTAGATCAGCTTTTATTCTGACAGAAGCTCACCCCATGGGGATTTACATTAATCGATTATAAAGTAGGACCTTGCCAAGTGGCAAGAGAGAACAGCCTTCACGAAAGTTCAGTATACATACATAGTTACTGACATGCATAATAGTAAAAAAAAAAAAAAAAAAAAACAGAGACAAGTAGGGAGAAATAAAATAGAACGCATTGCTGGCTAAAAAACTTAAACCAGTCAAGGACGTTAATGGGTGATCTTTGAAAAACCTCAACATTGGAAACACCCCAAAAGTGATCACATAAATGCCACACAAATACTTTTACACTTTTAAGGCATACTTGTCCACTGGTAAGGACTGCTGGCTAAACATCTTTAGTTGCATGTAGTGCTAGGCAGTAGTGGGAACAGCATGTAAAATGCTGTAACACCGCTGGAAAGTGCAGGCATATCAAAAGGCCAATCTTTGAATATAAAGTGATCATAGGTCTACATTCATTTTTTCAGCAAAATCGAGGGCAAATTTGACTCATTGTTCATTAGATAAAAAGGCACGTTTGTGTTGTTCATCTAAAACTAACGCATGGCAAGCCACCTTGATATAAAAGAAGTCAATGTACAAATTGTGATTAGGCTGTACAAGAGTATATTACATTTAGAACTCACTTTTCGCTTTTGAAAAAATAGCATGCATCGAGTTCTATTTGGATTCTACAAGTCTTTGGGAAGCAGATTTGGACTACTTGCTTTAAACGGCATTCAGAAGCACGCGCTTAGCTTTTGAGCCCAGTACATAATTATCTGCATGCACCCGTTCTACGGCTTCAACTAAATCAATTCTAGAAGGCGAGGCAAACCAGTTTCCAGTTGATATTTAAGGAAATTGTAGTTTAGATTGAGACAAGTGCCTTTTGCGAGAAAACGCTTGAAGGCACAGAACAAAACAGGAAATGAAACCACGTGAAGGCTCAGTTGAAAGGAACAGACAAAAGGCGCACACTTCAAAACAGGTTAAACAGATGCCAGCCCAACGTAGCGTTTCGATTGCTCACATTTTTGCACAGCCGGCGTGTGCAGAACTGCGTGGAGGGCAGCCAAGACAGGATGGGACAACCTGGGGAGTCCCTCATTGTCCCAGCATTGTTGAAAAGAATACAATGGGAGGTTTCTCGGCTGTTGACATTGCAGTTGCTTGAGGAGAATGGTGTATTCACATTATGGACGTGTTCACATTCAGTACTGGTTGCGTTTGATCAAACAACAACAATTGGCAGTCAAGTTTATTTTTCAATCAGTGTACCTTTCTGTTTCATACGGATATGGCTACGATGCGACAGACTGAAACAAGGAGAAGGTTGTTCACAAGCTGCTCATCGCGGTACATGAAAACATTACATATGTCAATGCAAATAAAGTGTCGTCAATTCCACGACCTCCCTGCTAAATCGGAGTATTCCACTTAATGATCGTCTGTTGCAATATTTTGTAAAGTGACAATTTTGACTAATGTTGCAAGAAAAACAAAGTGACACTTGATAGTATTGTTGCAAAAAACAAAAACAATCTCGCAAAATCCGCAAAACAATCTGTAGAACCTGTAGGACTGCGACATCAGTTATATGGGAGGTGAAAACGACTTCTTTCAGTTGGACTGAACATTTTCCTTTCTTGTGCAGATGGCCATAGTGTTGCATGCGTACTTTAGTCTAGGGACTACATTTGCATCCAAAAAGGAACATATACTTTTGCTAGCGTGACAAAATGTATTTCTACAAATCTGTACAAATCCAAAATCCGTTAAACAAAATAAATGATAAATTCCATACTTTTCTTTTCCAAATGGAAATGATTGTTAAAGGCTGCACTCCTTCTGTCCATTGCAGAGATGTGATAAGCTGATAAAAAGGCGCTGTAATTGGATGTTTTTAATTCATCACATTACGTTACACTGGTTAATGGGTAGTTAACACGAAGAAGCTAAATTGAGATTTTGTACTGTTTATCTGATTTTAGAAGGAAGCTGATAATAAGGACGGCTGCTAAGGAATTCGGGGGACATCTTGCCAATGTCGGGCTGTTCAGCATGTGACAGTCACAGATTCTGTCCAGATTCCATTGACAAGGTTCAGCCCCGGCTGGTAGTGACACTCGACGAACCCGTCGGGCAGACAAACATGTCCGCCTCCCGTCGCGGCCCTTTTTTGCCGACGTGGCGCCTCAGCAGCTGGTGGTGGCCAGTAGCTGCTTGGATATGGCAAGCTCTTCATTGTCTTCTGTGGTCCTCATTTCCACAGGCTTGCTTTGCTTGCGAATGACCTTGAACACGTCCCACTTCTCGGGCAAAAAGCCGCTGTTGAAGGCAAGAGACATCAGCCAAGACACCAGCACGATGGTGACCAGCGAGGAGAGCATAATCACAGTGCGGAAGGGGAAGAACTGAGTAAGCTTGCCCTCGGCGTTCAGCCGGCAGTAAGGGAAGCGAATGATGGGCGGCAGGTTGACGAGGGGCTCGCCGCTCAGGATTCTCATGGTGATTCCCATTAGCAGTCCCACGGTTGCCCCGTAGCCGTTGGCCGCCTTGAAGAAGAGGACGCAGACCAGCTGAGGGAACATGATGGTGTAGGACATGTCCACGCCCACGAGCCAGAAGACCAGCACGCTGCTGTCCAAGAAGGTGAGGCCAGTGCCAGCCACACCGACAACTACCACCGAGATCCGGATCACCCAGTGCATCTCGCGGTCCGATGCCTGGGACGAGAGAGACGGACAGCGCTTCAAAACGTGCTTTGCAATGTAGGCTCATCGAGGGTAGTCTTGAGGCCACGACGAGGACTCGATAAACACAAGTCAGAGAGTAACATATGGCATCTCATTACTGGGGACATTCTTTCGGCGCCCCGTGAAAAGAGCCATTGTTGATGGAAAACATCATAAACAAGCTTCAATGTGAGCAAGCGTTATCCCATGCTTTATTCTTAACAAATACTTCCAACAACCTACACATTTACAATCGTTACAGTTTTCCAAAAGGGAACTTTGATTCGCTAACTTTGTGAGATTTTCCTCATTTCGCCACATCACAGTTAAAACTATATAGTGATGATTCAACGTGGAATCCCCATCTCCATCAGTTCCCTTGTTTTGAAGACTTGGACTTGTAACTCAGTGGAAATAAGACATGATTAAGTGTGACTTTGTTTTAACAAACCAAAGGAAAAAGTCTACTTCTAAATAGTTTAGCCTGACTTTTGCAATTTAAAATCATGTGGCACCATAAAGCTGTTAGAACCTGAAATCAACCTGAACTCATTCAATTCTAAAGACATATGCTTTGTTTATTTCATGAGGCCTGACATGCAACAACAGGTATTTGTTTTCTATTTTTTTCATGTCTGGCTAAAGGAGGCTGGCACTACAGTAAATAATTAACATAATCAATTACTTTAGACACTGCGATTAGCTTTTTCTGCTGTTTGCCCTCCTCCCGTGCCGCCACTTTTGCTAACATGGCCTCACTCGAAAAGTAAAGCTCCGTAACATTTAATGTGGTTTTTTGAAGCGCTTGGAATGATTTACATGTAAAACGCGATTCTTAATATGACAAAAATCATGATACGAAAGCCACTCCGTGATAGGTTAAAAAACAAAACAAAACGAAACATTAACAAAAAAAGGCATTTCAAAACCAATGTGCAATATATTGGAAACTGAAGGTTGTATTGCAATAAGCGTATTGTGTCTCTTTGTATCCCAATATATTGATACATCAATATTATCCCCCAGCACTAATAATTACTTAAAAGGAAAATGTGTAATATTTGGACAGTGTCACTACAGGGTCTCAGAAAGAACATTGGTTGGTTAGCCTGGGCATCCACGAATATAAACAAGGAAGCCAGCCATTGGTGTACCTCCACACAGACGAATGACGACTGACACAAAGCGCTGCACAGTACAGAAAGCGAAAATCCAACACTTTAGATACTTTTTCTAATGGCAAACACAAATGCACTCTTACTAGTCAAGTAGAATGCAGGACAGCGATTCAAGCATACGAGGTTTTACAAATATCAACAACAAGGTAGTGTTCTCTAAGATAAACTCAACCCAGCGTTGTTTTGAAATCACATTCACACGGTGTTTTTCTCAAATGAAGATCAAACTATCGATGCTAAAAATAAAAAACATCAAGCGACGATGTCAAGGACGACGTTATTTATTTATCAATTAACGCTTTTTTTCTCGATTTACGTTTGTTTTTTCGGCTGAGGTTTATTTTTCGACGATGTCATGTGGGCATCCAACAACAGTGGACGTATTCAGCGGCCTGGTGTAGAATAACTCATCCAAATTCCCAAGCTGATTGTGGTGCACCGCCGTGATACTTGGAACTGCGTGTAGTGGAACTCCCCCCCCCCCCCGCACTTTTTTACGGCAATACGTCATTCATATGCCAGCATAGGTTTCGACGAGCCAGTACTAGTATAGGACTTTGAACACAGCACCTTGGAGGGCTATCAAATGTATGAACTCACTTTTTTATGGCCTTGGACTTGAGCGGTTTCATTTCTTTGATTGGCTTTTCTAGAATTAATGGTGTGGCAGGGTTACTTAAAACGTTTCTAACATTAAACCTACTTGTGCGTTATATTGTCATGTGACATGTTTCAACTAAATAGAAATACCTCAACTTAATTGCACACAGGACCAAGGACCCATAATTTCATCTCCATCTCAAAGCTCTCATTGATAGCATTCTTACCTGCTTACGGATGATGTTCTTGTAGATATTAGAGGAGAACAACGATGCAGAGGACAGCAGGGCTGAGTCCATGGAGGACATGACAGCGGCAGCGACAGCTCCGATCCCGATGATAGACACGTAGGTGGGCGTGAGATATTGCAGCGCGATGGGGAGGATGGAACCTGCTTTGCCGTCCTCATATGGAGTTTTCAGGCCATAGCCTGTAGAGTTCCAATCTAAGGAATAGTTAAATAAGAAAAAAAACATCAGGAATGTGGACGTTAAAGACAGAAAAGGCTGAAATGTCTTTCCGCCAGGCAATCGGGAGTTGAATGTACCAGTAGATGCAGCTACAGCTCCCACCAGCACTGAAGGGACACCCAGCACCAAGCAAAAGGCGGCTGAGACAAAGCAGGTCATTTGAGCTTGAGTGTAAGATGAGGTTGACAGGATCCTCTGGTAGAACGCTTGGTAGGCCAAACCGCCGAGAGCCTGTCGCAAACACAACGCGAGATACTATTCATGCCTAGGAACCCCGGGAAACGAGCAGGTGGTATCAATTGCATTTGACGCTCTTTTTAAGGAGAGAGTGCTGATATCCAGCACCTAGTGTCGTCGCATGAGATATCTTTACTCCCCAGTGTGTTTATTAATAAAGTGTTCCTCAACTCACCAGCAACATGAAGTCATCAAACCACTTTCCGGCTTCATCGGGCGCCACCGTGCCAACCCAGGGAGCCTGGTAGGTGTGGTTGTAGGCAGTCAGCGAGATGTCCATAGAGTGAGGGTTGGTCAACAGGAAAGGAACACACACCCACTGTGCATACAAACATAAAGCTAAGCTGATTTCAGTATGCACTCGGTGGAGGATGTTTGCAGTCTGACTGGAAAGTTAGAATCTAAATCAAGTTTCTCTTGGCCATACCACGAGTGGTTGACAACTATCACAGAAAAAGAAGGTCCATTGCGGAACCTCGCCAAACTGTTCACTCAAGTCAGGCCGATCCCAGAAAACATAAATGTGCATATATTCAGTTCAACAACACTTATGCCAAGCGCAGCTGCTCATAACGATCATAAGCTTCCAGGACAGAAACTAAATATAGTTGCAGAGTGGCTGGTCAAAAGCTCTAGTTACGATGAAGACTTTCAACTCAGTTGTGCTGCCCGTTGACCATTGGTTTAATTTGCAGCATATCACGGCAGAACTGCCAAGCTTCACGCTTCGTATGATGCTTCGTATTTGACCAAAGTGTTTGCTGAATAACTTCCTGTCATCAAATAACATCATGCGGAATGGTCCTGTCGTGAAAACGACTTGTTCTTACAGTAGATTTTTGCCGACGAAAATTAAGCAAGAAAAGTCCCGGTCTGATTGGCGGCCGCACACATTTCCGGCATGTTTGATCAAGCCAATGTGCTCAAAGCTGGGTTCTGTGCGACTCGTGGCGTATTTTAAAAATATCATGTTTCTGACGGTGACTGCGCTTGTTTACCAGGCTGATAAAGATGAGGATGAGCTGGATCACATCTGTGTAAGCCACAGAGTAAAGTCCTCCCAGGAGTGTGTAGACAACAGCAACAATGGCAGAGATGACAATGGAATAGGCGTAAGAAAGGCCCAGGATCACACTCATAGTTCCACCTGGAAGAAAATGGAACAAAAATGCTGGTGAGTAGCAGCAGAAAACAATTGGAGCAAAACCTGCACATACATTTATCACTGGAGACACATGCAACATATTTTTGTGACGGGATTTATTGCATTATGTTCTCTCAACCTCTTTTGCTTTTAAACTTTCTTTTTCCCCACAGACATACAGACACACATATACATGCATCCAACTTTCTAATGAGCCATGTATAGCATTTATTTGGTTTCCATTGCACAATATAGCACTGCGTTTCTGAGTTATCGGATACCGTTACACTCGGACAACTAGTTTTGTATTTATACATCGAAAAAAATAAATCCTAATGCAACAAAAGGACATAAAGTAATGATATTAACATAACAGAAGCAGCCTATTGATTGTGACTCCAAAAACCCTTTAAAACGGATCAATAAAATAAAATGCAAAACAAGAAAAAAAGTTCAAGTAATTAAACAACTGAACTGAAAGTGTAAAGGCACGTAAAAACGTGAAAGAAAAAAAAAACATCTTGTTACTGAAACAAGGCAAGCAAAACGTGACTACCTTTACTGTCTCTTCTCCCACATTGCCAGGGTCCCCCCAGCCGCTGCCTGCAGCCACACCACAACAATGTCCTTAAACAGAGAAGTGTCAGATCTGCACCATCTAATGACACTTACACTCCACTCTCTGACCTTCCATATCCACCCCAACACACTTTGTGGAGGAAAGAAAACAACTCTCACTACTTTGCGTTTAATAGTTACTTGACCGCTACGGGTTTTGAGCGTTGACGGTTTGTGTTCTCACCCGTTTTATTGTGTTAGTAATATTAGTCTATTAGTCTAAAGGATCTAAATGATCTTTTCACCCTTGGCACCAAATCGCCAAAATGTGCTATATGACTGGTGTGATGGTGTTTAAACACAAGAGACTGTATACTCCACATTCACATGTAATGAAATTATGGGTGACAAATCTTCAAAACTCCACTGCCACCTCATTTTGCTTGGAGCACAAAATAATTTCCTAAGTCTCATTCAATTTTCCTCAGTGTAAAAAGCTATTTAATGTAACTAAACTATCCGTAATGTACAGATAGAACAACCCTTTTAAGAATGTCCATACTTTTTGGGGACAAAATATCATAAAATTGAGGTTGATGAAAAAGTTGGCAAAAAATTGACTAAAAAGTCCAATATTTAACCTTGAGGTGTTTTTTTTTACAGAATTTTTAATTAAAAATAAAAAAGTGCTAACTTTAGTCTTGAAATATTTTGTAGGGAATCTATAATGAAAAAAAAGCGCTAGTCTTTTTCCTGCGAGTACTCTACAAGTCCTCAGTTTTATTACCTCGGCTATGGCCATGACATAATACTGACTGAATGGTAAAGGATTCCTGGTTGGTATGCTCTATGGTTTAGTGGCATATCCCTTATCTCTTGTGTGTCGAGCTAGCTGTGCCCTTTGCCACAGCGCTAAATTTAGGTTAAAAAAAGAAGGTGGAATGAGAATCTGGGGGGCCACTTTGGCTCCATGCGTAGGCCAGAGAAAAAGGGCTTCTTAAATACGCCCCATGTTGTTTTTAGATCCTCTACCTACCCATACACATGGCCGAGTGAGTGAAGATATACATGCACACAGACATGCACACACAAATATACAGCACTTTTGTATGTGCCTGGAACACTGAATTTATAAAATGGTTATGTAGTGTTGCCTGACAGCATGTTAAATGCAAAATTCTTCGTCGCACTGAAGCCCTGCACAAAAAGCTGACTAAGTGTACAGTATCTCACAAGAGTATCTGCAGCTATTCAATCGTTTTTGCATATAGGACATCTGAAGAAATGACACTAACACAACAAAAAGTAGCCAGGATAGAGCTTGTTATCCTATATATAGTTCCCTCAAAATCACCAGAATACACCCACTTAATAGCGAAAACGCAAACAAAAGCGCCTACACCATTATTTTCCAGGACTTCCTTAAAAAAATGGCAGAGGAAAAAAGACTAACAAGTATTTCCTGAGACCCCTAGGGCCCCATTACAAAGCCTAACTGTTATTAGAAAGTGATTAAATAGTTGGCATACAGTCGTTTAATCACTTAATACAATTCTGAATGTTTCGTCTGCAGGTTGAATGAACCCTCAATAACATTGTCGGATTTTCCTGCAGCTGTGATGTCAGAGAAGCCTTGTGAGCCTACACACATACAAAAAATAGTATCTACAATCTCAATTAAAAATCTCTTTCATTAAATATTGTAATATTGTAAAAACACATTCCGGAGGCCCTAAATTTAACACACATCCTCCCTATTCACACCTGAGACCTTGTAACATGAACTTTTCACATGACAACGGGGAGGGAAAATTGGGACATTTTCACTTCAGCCTGTACTAAGTTTTGTTGTAAGAGGTTTAGATATTAATGGCTGTATTTTGAGTCATCCTGAGGAAACAATACACTTTTACAAGAACTGTACAAGTGTCATTTCTTCAATGCTGTCCCATGAAATATCATGACTCACTAAATGTAGAAATATGAGGGGTATCGCACTTTTGTGATAAACTGTAATTTACCACCAATGAGCATTGTTCATGAAAAGAGAGGTTGATGAAAGACAATGTACATGTATTTTTTTAACACATTGGAGACTAAATTAGCAAATACTGTGAGCCATTGCTCATGTGCCGAACTGCAAATGTGCGGCGGTCCATTGAGTATTTCCTGTGTTGCGAGGCTCCGCTGAACAAGTATTTGCAATGTGCGCAGATGATTTTGTCCACGTGTGTATATATTAAGCTGAGCAAAAACGTGGGATAGCTGTGCTCCAAGTGACTTTACTGAGTGAGGGGTCCACCAAGAGGCCAAATTAATTTAATTGGTTTGAACACACATGTCTTCACAAACATTCCTTTTGTGGAGTTGTCAGCAGTCTACAGAGCCACCATGGTAACTCAAACACACAATTCACATGTAGAAACATTACACTGACAGTTACACACGCACACAAGCATGGAGTTGTGTGAAGGCATGTATCATTGAACCCGTCAAGTCAAAGAATAGAAAAGTCTCCCGTGATATAAACAACCTGCTTTGAATAATTGATCACCTTTCACAATCAACAGGCTGCTCGATGTTTAACCCGCTTTTTCAAATACCACTGGAAAAGAAGACAGTGTTAAAACACACACGCAAAAACATGACACACACATTTTCATCCACCACCAGAATGCCCACATAGGTACACATAGCAACGTAAAGCACACAAAAATAACAGCGGGAAGTACAGTTCAACATTTTGTATTTTCTTATGCAACAAACAGTGCGATAACAAATTACAGGTTATTAGAAAAAAAATCTGTCAAAGTCATGCATAAATTCACTAAAGCTGCCACTTCAAGGTCAGGTATCACTCTCAAAAAACTGATAAGTTAATGAATTCAAACAATCATCTTGAGCTACTATCACTATTGTGCCCATCTTTGCATCATGATCTCAAAGCATGTCTACCTGCCAACCCGTTGACAGTTGACTGTCAGTTAGAAAACAGTCCAGACTATCAACATGCTCTAATCCTAGAGATCATCACTCTTCAGTTAGCTATGTTGATGCTGGACAAGACACTTAGAAATGTATTTCACTCTTGCGAAAGCACTCCGTCCATTGATATGATTCAGACAATGGGCTTTAAGGAACAAAGTTCACACCGGTGTGTTGTGGATTCCATTTAATGAGCGTGATGGCTTGACATTTATTAGACACCGAGAGCACGCGGAAATGCCATGCCCTTATAATTGAATAGCTGCCCTTTATTAATTTCGGCTGTGTCTGGCAGCCAAGAGGTCCACCAATAGGACTTCATGGGTTTACCCACACGCATAAATAGTCCTAAATTAGTCACCATGGCATACTTTCAACAAGTGTGTTTGAGTACCACTACATGAATGGTTTGATCTAACTGAATAAGGATTTTAGTCCAATATTACTACTATATTCATCAAGTTATTTTGTTTGTGGTGTTTACAGCATGCCTAGATGTCTGTGTCTGCACGACGCACGCACGCTTCAGTGTCTAAGTATGAAGCAACTCACCCAGACTGACGAGTGTGCGTGCCACCCACAGTACATCAGCGATCAATGCAGGAAGAATCAAAGCATTGCTCATGCAGTTCCCATACTTCTTCTGGAAGGGGTCCATCATTGTCACATACTTGTTCTCTCTCATGGGCTTCGCAAAGAAAAAGCCGCCTGGAACATAAATGATAGCACTGCTGTGAAATAATGGTTAGCCCATAGAAAAGAGATCTTATATAATACTATTGGGGGAAAGCAAAAACTGAGGTGGTGTTTCAGAATGACAGTACGAAGCAGACATTAAGAAAAACATAAAATATCAGCTAGACACAGGAGTCCTCGCAACCAATAGTGGCCAAGAACTGAACAGGCCATGTTATACTTCCTGATTTCTCCCAACTTCACACTATGCCAGCTATTGTGACATTGGCCCAGTATGCTGGTCACGTCACCTGTTGCAAACGTTTATGTGGATGTGTATCTCTCTCCGCCATTAGAGGTCTCTTTGGTTCAAGTCGTCACTTTGCACCTGTTGCCTCATATTACCATGCTAAACTGATTTCCTGTGGTTCTATTTTAACTTTAGCAACACTTTGTGTCATTTCGTGCAGCCAGATAACCGGGGCTACCGAAGCTGTCGGTGGTCAACAACACTTATCAGATAATCACATAACAAAAAAACAAGTTGTCAAGGTTTTTTATTTTTATTCAGACTCTGTATGAGGTCGTTAATGCTGATGACTCGTTTGATCATATATGATGAAATGAAGGGTGTTGACGATCCCTGAAGAGACCAACCACAAAAAGCCCACAAGCCTCTAAAACTGTGCAGATCAAGTTCCATTTACATAGGGGAATTGCATAATGTACAGCCGGACACACTCATGTCAGCATCTAATTTTACTGGCATTTCCTGGTGCTTGCTGGTGTCAATTTTAAAGCCTTCACCCTTGTGTACAACGCCGCAGTCCGTCAACTGGCCTAACTAGAAATCAGAAAACATTTATCAAAAAACAAGACAAAGAAAACCTCCTTTTTGGCCTCAGCCATTTTGTAAGAGTTGTACTCACCCAAGAAAAATGTTACAACATAGGGCACTGGCATGAGAGCCCACACTGCTCCTAATGTTGGGTTGTAGGTGGCTTCGGCTATACCCAGGATAAAACCTCCTCCTACCCATGTGGCTGTAAAGACATTTTTTAATTTAATTTGCCAATCAGTAAATTGTTTTACACATATAAGCTAGTGTTAACGTTTGTACCTGTGAGAGTGAAGACACCCACAAGCCAACTGATGTTCCGTCCAGCAAGTAATGTGATCTCCATTTGCCCTGCATTGCACTTTTTCTCCGCCTTCCTGGAACGCATGGAAGCCCAAATGCCTGTTCCCAGGATCAGCAGGTAGAAGGCTGCCATCACCACCAGACCCGGCACGTTTAAAGTCATGGTTCACTAGTGTGTGTCTGTTGAACAGAAATGCCGTATGAATACAGTACACAAGATAAATTGCAGGCATTCACCCAAGGAACATAAATATTTTTTCAAAATATTTGTCTTAACTTGATAAAAACTGCAGGGTTGTGGATTTTTTACACAAACAATTCTTAGAACACCCCAAAAATAATGTTCACAAGGAAGGTTTTCTTTGAAAGCACTGATGAGGAGATGCAACAGCGGAAAGAAAGGCCCAACTTTCTGGACAGAGCACACACGAGTATGGCCTAAGTGGAAGTCAATAATGTAGTGTTGAAGATTTGATAAAAACATGATGGTTCACGACGGGCAAAAAAAAAGGGAAAAAACTGGGACGCAATATTCATGGTCATACTTAAATAGTGAACACTGAAGGAGTTTATCAGCACATGCCAACGGTATACCAACGTGTCTTTCATTGTCATGTTCTTTGCCGTTTTAACCAATAAATGCACCTGTCAAATGTCAAAGAGTGCATCTCCAGTTATCTATCGTTGCAGTGACATGGAAAACCTCGTAATTCTACTTTATATTTATTCAGACAATTATTTTCATGGATAAAAAACAAGACATGACCCCTGTCTGTAAAAACAAATAACAATGCACACCAGTCTCAAATGACTGCAGCCAAATGAGCGTATGGATATTCACTTGCAAATGGTTACAGAAAAAAAGGAACATATTTGTCAAAGGAAGGGACTGGAAAACAAAAGCAGAGTACTGTATGTGTGTTTATGTGAAGGCATGGAAGGAATGGATGAGGGCTGGGACAGTTGCCAAAGTCAACAAATGCCTGAAAAACTCACTCATTACTGTGACTTAAAAATGTCTGTGGGTGTACATTATGTACATTTTGAACAGAATTCAAAACTGTAGAGTGCTGATGACAGGGCAAAACCTCCTACATCGAAATCTGTTCTGTTTCCTTTCACCCAAGAGTGTTATTTTTACAAATTACTGATGACAATGTCAACGTTTGGCTCAGCGAACAACGTGTTTTATGGTACAAATCCATCCATCTTCTAGAGTCGCTTACCCTCACAAGGGTCGCAGGCTTGCTAGTGCCCATCCCAGCGGGCTTTGGGCGGTAGGCGTGGACACGCTGAACTGCTTGCCGGCCAATTGCAGGGTACACAGAAACAACCAACCAATCATGTACCCAATCAGACTTAAGACAATGTAGAGTGTCCAATACACCTGCTATGCGTGTTTTTGAATTGTGGGATGAAACCGGAGCGCCCGGAGAAAACCCACGTGGGCTCAGGGAGAACATGCAAACTCCACACAGGAAGGTTGGAGCCAGGCGGATTTGAACTTGGGTCCCAGAACTGTGAGGCAGATGTGCTAACCACTTCCACAGAACCGCCCTTAAGGTGAACAATGATAATAAAAATCATCCATCAATGACCTTAAATGATTCCCCCCCTCTACAGATTTTCGCCTTGCTCATGGCAAACACGTTTGCATTTCACAGCTTTTAAAGCGATGTTAGACTTTCAGTATGGCTCACATGGCTCATGGCGGTTTATAAGCACATGAAACACCTTTGCTCATTTAACTGATGATAGGCGTGATAGTCATGTACAGCAGCACTAGTTGCAGCCATCTTACATCCATGTTAGCTGGCGAAAGCATGAGCCAATCACCTTCAACTTTGGTGCTTGTTTCTGCCTCATTGGTTCTGCAAACATTTGCTACGCCCGCCAGGATCAGATACCTGTTTGGAGTGCCAGACTTGACTGCGACTCAACGGGACCGTGTATCGGGTCTGTGTGTCTGTACCTCTCCAATCGGCCCGTGATCATGCATGCGTTGGGGTTATTACGGCTCGCTAGAAATTGCCATGCATTCAAAGAAGTCTTTGTATGTGTATCATATAAGACTTGAGCTTTTATTTTAGATCAAACATGAAATCAGTTAGAAAACAACCTTTTTTTGTACTAAGATACCGATTTGCCATTAAAGAATTCAAGGGTACAAAAATATAAGGTATGCAGACTAAACCATTGATCTTGTCTCAGTATTATGGGGGCAGAGATACAAAGTGGCCAAATGGTGTCAAAAAATGATGTGCGCAAACATGCATACACAAGCACCTCTGGCCACCCCTCAATGGTGTTTTACCCTGGCCACCCTGCAGACAAAATTCTAGCTATGCCCATGAGTGTGAACTCTTGTTAAACACAAAAAAAAAGATACATTTACAGATAGCCATGAGAAAATCAGCTGGAGGAAATGTAATGATGGATACAGAGCTTGAATTGATCTTTTGCCATTTTTATTATTTAGTATTTGAATAAAAACAAAACCTCACAATCATCATTTAGAATAGTATGAATGCTGCAAAAAAAATTCTGTGATCATTCTTTCACTTTCAACCTAGTTGCTTTTTTTCAATAACGTTCAACAGAGTCCTGCACGTTTAATCCCAACATATTGAATTGTGTCCAAAAAGAAAAACCCAAACAACCACCGAAGGCAGCTAAGCTGCACTGGACTATAAACACAAGGCTCAAATCATGAGAAAAAAAATTGCTGCTCATAGTGCAAAAAATATACATATTAGAATATATAGATTTTTGGTCTACTCAAAATATTACTAGATCTGCGTCTTTAAACATAAATTATGCTATTATTGATATAGTTTCTGGGAAAGTATGCAGAATCATCCTAAAAAAATAGTTTGTGACATGCCTACTTTCAAAAGGCAAACATTCAGTATGGGAAACCCATGAAAAAGTTGACTATAGAAGTGCTGGTTATACTTGGTTTCTTTGTGCATAAAGCACAGCAAAAACAACATACTGCATGTCTGGGGTATCTAGCAGCAGTATTATATACTGTACAACCCGTGCAGGAGTAGAAGAATTCCCTTTATGGTGCTGTTATTTTTTATGACCTTGTAAAGTACAGCCCACAACACAGGGTACAGTAGCACAGTGGTGTCAAACTCATTTTCGTTGTGGGACATGTTATGTACTTATGGTACCGGGGAGGGGGGTCAGTTCCTCGAAAGCCGTATCATGCCTGTTTTTGACGTCTCACTTTCGACGCACCAGATTCAAATGATCAGGATGGTTATTCGGCATCCACAGAGCTTGCTGATGAGATGATCACTTGAATCAAGAGGTGCTCGCAGAGGGAGACAGGCTCTGTGTGCCTCTTCAAGAACTTAATAATACAGGAGTAATCATGAAGCCAACGCACATGATTTGCCTTTGCGAGCCGGATCTGGGCCTTAAACGGGAAGTCAACTCCAAACTTTTCCTTATAGTTCTATTCTGTGACTCATGTAAAACCTGCATTCTGATTATTTATGGAATATGAATTTAATGGCAGAATCCATTTTATTCACCTGAAGGAGCGACCATTTTGACACTTTCTGAAAAAAAAAAAAAAAAGAGCTGTTCAGCTCAGCTTTTGATGTCACATGACCAAATAAGAAACAGGGGAACCATAATCGGTCGCTACGCAATAGTACACCACAACCAGTACTGCACAAATTGCGTTCTAAGTCGGATGTATCCATTTACTGTGTAATAGTTGGGAAATTTGAACGGAAGTACAGTATAAACAAACCAGAAAGAGGATGTTGTCCGAGCATTTTATTTACTGACGTGGTCATTTCGTGAAGGTTATTTACATGGTAAGTGAGTGTTCATCTTGAAAATTGTGTTTTTATTAGAGGCTCTTGACTCGGACAAGTGCACATTTAGATGTTTGCAAATGGTTGGTTATTTTAGTCATTCTCCTCCTTGTATGTATGCATGATATTTCACATTGGAGTGACGCCTACATTCCTTCGCCAAGATTGGACTGATCTTGAAGTTGAGGGGAGGGGGACTCCCATTATATGTCTTCCTCCCTCACTACACACTCTTAACACACAGCAGGACCTGGCCAGTGATTTTGCATCATCTGTCATTTCTCAGAGACTGGATACACTCATGTTACAGTCTTCCTGAATTACATTACAGAAAAGCATTGCCTTAAGTGAAGTGATTTAGTCACATTTCATTTGCTGCCCGCTACACTTTGGCATCTTTAGGTCGTGTTGATATTTAAGTCTGGATTCAAAAAAACTCGTATAGCTCCAATTTTGCATCCTGTAGAGAATCGGGAAAATGTCTGAAGGGATGCCAAGTTAATCTTAAACCCACATGTGCTGGTGACAACTCCCAGCCAAGCTGCAAAACTGGGGTCAATGAACTGAAAAGAAAGTTTCAATTTTGGCCATTAATCATGCCCCTTGTCAGTATAATCTTTCAGCCATGTGACTTCACTTTTATTAACTACCAGGCATAAAATGGATCAAATAAAAGTGGTCTAGTTTAATAATGTGGATGCATTAAAGCTACACTGCGATGTGGCTTTGAGCGTCTTTTGAAATAATTTCCAAAGTGCACAATTTACATGGAGGTGAAGGTCATGGTTTGTTACCATCTGTTACAGCAAAACCTGCCGCTATTTGTCAAGATTTTACTTGGAAATGTGTACTATATTTTAAAATTTTAAATACATTTTAAAATTGGAAATGTATGTTTTAAGGGTTTCTACAAGACGCACTCTTGTGAGCATGTTTGTTGAAAAAGCTTTCCAGCCTAGGAATCCTGGTTGTCAGGTGGCTGAGCGATTAGCAGTCATGTTCCTTCCTCTTCTTTTTTCCCTGTCCATTATATGCTGGTGAAAAAAAAGGGGGCGGGGGGTCTCCTGTGAGTTAAAATTTATGTAAAATATCTGCCATAAAATGACCATAACAAAGTGTGGTAAATCTCCATTATTTCTTCTAAACCATGACCAGTGGTTTGATTGATTTGGGGTGAAAAAAACAAAACAGTGCTCGTGTTTGGGCCAATTAATTATTTTCCTTCACTTTCACGGCAAACATCTACCACAAAGGGATGCATACATTTAGAGCAGCGGGGGCACTCTCACGTGTAAGGCACGGCCACACACGTGAGGGAAATAACACTTTACTGTACTACCTCTATTAACTGCAAAATGGACTCACATAGTTTGGCCCCAGAATTTGGGGTTTTCTCGAAATGTTCATGGCTTATCTGAGCATTACACAAGTAAATTAGCATTGTTAACAGAAAGACTCCCATGATGGGCCAACAAAAATATGTACTGTACTTCTTTTACAATTTCTATGAACTGTCACCCCTGTGAGGTAATATTCACTACATACTGACAGCTCACTGTATTTGTCTGGCTTACATTAACCTTTACATAATTATTTCATCATTCATCATACAGCCTCTTCATTCTCAGGTTACTACTTACAGCAATTTAATTAAGCAATTTCCTGATCATTCTTCTTCCTCTTCTATTTGTCAGCTTTTAAATATTGATAGAAAGCCTACTTGGTTTAGATCAGTGGTGTCAAACAAATTTTTATTTTGGGCCGCATTGTAGTGATAGTTTCTGTCAGAGGGCCGGAATGACTGAATTCAAATACATTTTGAGTGTGTTGATCACACATTTACCAAGATTTGATATCAGAAGCCGGCAAAAACTGTTCAAAAGATATTTGGACAATAAGTAAATGTTTTTCTTCCCCCAAATTTTTAAAAGTTAAAGACAACTTGTAATTTTGGTATTTTAGTCAGAAACCTGAAGTCAAATCAGCATTTCAAGGGCCACAAAAAGTGAGGTGGCGGGCCGGATCTGGCCCCTGGGCCTTGACTTTGACACCTGTGGTTTAGATAGATTGCAGTTATTAACGTTTAATGCAGAAATGGATTTTTTTTCTTCCTGACTTTAAAATGTCTAGCTACATTTGATTGTATTTTGGCTTGCACAAACGCTGCTTTATGGTACAATGACCGCATAACTGACTGGCAGTTTCTTAGCGTCCTTAATCAGCTATTGAATATGATTGTTTTTGCTTTTTAACAGTGGTGTGTTGATGTTGGTAGAGACGTGATGTGATAATAAAAACTTGGAGAAGTAAAGCTAGGTGACAGTAGCCAGGCCTGCGAAGTCAACTTTAGAAAAAAAAAGTGTACTACTGTACAGCATTCATTATTTAGTGAGTTTACTTTAAAGATGACCTTCACAGCACGCTGTTGGCGGTTGCCGTGATGTTTGTTGCATCTTCCTTGGTTGTGCGCAACCGGCATAGTTACACAAAAGCCAACAGGAAGCGGAATTGTTTTATTATCTTTTTTAATTGATAAAAATCCATTTTGAGACTTTCTTTTTTTTTTAAAATAAACTCTGAATTGTACTAAATGAGAATTATTCGTCTGTGAATGGATTTTTTGGCACACCTCAAATGTTGACGGCGAAAAATCAATGTCTTCTACAGTTAGGTATAGTTTAAAAGTGAAAGTGTATCTTCAACAGCATTTTGACTAATGACTCCTGTTATTTAAGTATTATTTTGGTTTTCTATCTCTGCCAATGAAATTCTGTGGAAAACAACAAATAAATGCTTTTCAATTTTATGGAAAAAACATTCAAGAACTGTATCATCCTGTTGACATTCATATAATTTAACATATTAAGTACCAGGGATGCATGAAATCAATATTTAAGTACATTAAGGACATTAATTTCCAGATATTTAAGGATTAAATCGATACTTCAGTGGCTGGGATTGGATGTCGGGACTCTTAAAAATGTGAAAATACATTTAAATGAGTTAATAAGTAATGGGTCCTTGCAGATATGTCAGTGTTATGTTCAATCATGCAGTACAAAGAAATAAACTATGGTTCAGAGTCCTGGGATAGGCACCAGCAAACAGCAGTAAGCAGCAATCGAAATTGGATGGACAGTATGCTGAACATACTCTATCTTTCTTAGCTGCCACCCCACAAAAGCGGAAATTCCATCAGCCGCCACGGCATTATCAGTGACCTGCTCATGCTACACAACTTTCCATTACGCTAACTGGTGAGGTTCAGAGCAATGCAGAACAGAAACCAGGAAAACAGTGGTATATGTATACACCCCCCCCCCCCCCCTTCTCCCCGAGAAAAGAAACTTCCATGCCACCCCACCACTCACTGACTATATATGATTATTATCTATAAAACATTGTGTAAGTATAACTAATCTATAATTTTTAACATTAACAAAAGAAAAAAGCAGTATAAATCAACTTTCCTCAACTCTTAACTAATAATAAATAAAATAAATTAATAAATACATTAATAAATAACCGATTGCATCAAAATGCCTGAAATATTAATAATAAAGGATGCCCATCCTTATTTTGTTGCAAATACACATGGCAAAAACAAAGCCCTTTCCCTGGGGTCATCCATTCCCCCCTCCCCGCAACCTGGGGTGTCCCACCCCCAACCCTACTACTTGATAAAGACTGCTAGGATTACCGTGGTGCAAAGTTATCCACCAGGTGACAGAAGGCTCCAATATACGTAGATAAAACGGCTGCTGCAGGCTTTGGCGCCTGTGTACTGTCTTCCTGCATCGAGGCTCAATGCCATCCCACAGAGCAGTGGCAATTATATATATTGTTGTCAGTATGTATACACAGCAGCATGTCTGATTTCACCTACTGACATTTGAAGTTATTGCATCAGAAGGCTCAATGTAACCTTGGGCAACATTTGGCTGACAGACAGTTGGCACAGCATTTATTTATTACCAGTGTAACTAGAGTAACTTTAGACATGAGGACGCTCTCTGTCTAAATAAGCCACATCCACTGATACAGGTGCAGAAGTGTGACTTGGCAAAGCCCAGCTATTACTATCTATGAATACCTTCCTCCCTAGCCACATGTCTCCATTTCCCTGCCCCTCAGTACTTTTCCGCTGCTGCTCACCACTTATCCACCACCATGCTTGCGATCACATACGACCAAACTGATTCAATGCAAATCTTTACGTTCACTTGCGCTTATTATATGAAAAAAAGAAAAAAAATCTGCTTGCTGTTGAAGCACTGGGAAAATGTGACCGGTGTGTGCACACATTGAGGGCCAAGAAAAATTGAATATATGGACTGAAAACTGACTATAACACATCCTTCATCCTAATTGATTTTATGGCAAGTTCTTTGAAATACAGCCAGCCGAAGTCATCTTAAGTCCACCCATAAGATGGTTTAGAATGATGACTGACAGCTGTTGTCTTGGTGTGACGACAATTACTTCTTATAATTATTGGTTTCGAAACTAACGCGGAGGAAAATCCTCATTTGTGACTACTGACTAATAAAATTGCACGCTTATTAAACCTGCAAACCTACATCAAACTGCAGTATAGCTGCTATTCAGGAATTGGCAGTCTTTGAAATATAATACAGAATGGAATCTAACAGTTTTTCTAATTATTTGCATTTCATCAAATAAGGGTATTCTCCATGCTTATCAACATGCCCCCCCCAGTCCACAAACACATCAGTTCCTGCCTGCTAGAGAAGAAATGAAAAGTGGATCACAAGCCCTGCGAGATTACATTTACTACACAAAGAAACCGCACCATGATGAGGCCCTCAACAGTTATGTAGCCCCAACTGTATCACTCAAGGCTATTTAGAGCTTAGTAGATATGTGTGCTGAGTCTGCTTGAAAATAATTTTAAAGAATAATAAAAAAAAGTACACATACAACACAAAGTTAATGATTGCAACAGGAAACATTGTAATGCACAACAGGAGGAAATAAGACACATACCCAAAACGGTGTTACACAGAGTGTCTCGGGCCTATGTGATGATGGGCTGATGGAAGAGAGATGCTGTTCTTACAGGTCACGCAACACACTAGATAATTGAGTCCGTCCAAAAAGAAGAAAAAAAAAGTCACAATGCACTCAAACTGGAATGGTGCCACACACCGCTCAGAAAGAATAAGAAAAAAAATGTACAAAAACAATTGGATTAATTCTATTTTGATTTAAATGGTAGTGGGATTTTAATAAATGCTAGTAATTATGGTGAGAAGGTTTACTCATAAATCAGACTCAACGAGGGAGGTAAGAAGTCTCTGGAAAGCGGCACCCTAGACTTTCTTTTAAAGCGCTCCAGGGGGCGTGACCAAGTGGCCAAAGTGAAAAAAAGGGGAGGGGGTTGCGACCACTACGGCCTGATTGGTGAGTGGCCCGAGGCCCCCCTGTCTACAGCCAATTATCTGTGAGCACAATGCATAGGGCCGGGACCGGCCCACATGTAATAGCAATCCATATGGACATGACTTTGGTCCCGGAGTGACACTAAAGCACTTTTAACTGCCTCTGACCAGCTCATGATGAACCTCTCCCCTATTCAGCACTGTTGCAGGCAATTCTCATATCCATCCCAAATGGACAGATATAATGGCATCTAATATATTATGATTTAAGAATATACATATCAATAAAACTGGTCACTAAAGAAATATAATTATCGGCATCTCAAAGTCTCACCTAGCCGCTGTGTTTCACAGTGACTGAATAGCCTGCCTGACATATCTGACCAAGATCCTAACACACCCTCCGCATACGGGAGAAAAACCATCTCCTCTCCCTGACTGGCCATACTTTGTTACCCCCCTTCAGGTTGATTGGTGTGCACTGTGTGGATGTGGGTGCCTCCTTGCTCAAGACTTCCACAAAGCCCTCCTTGTTTCTCTCCATATGGTTTAGTGCATGAAGTATTGAGTAAATCACATGGGAAGAAACTTAGCTGCACTGCTAAAGAAAGGAGTTCACAAAAGAAATGTGCTATAGTTGGCAAATCCCTCGCTTTTCACTCGGAAATTAACTTATTATTTTGCCTCCAGCCTGCACATCGGCAGTAATCCTTGCACAACTTCATATTTTAGTTCTCAGGGTTAAAGAAAAACACTTTGTTTAAAACGGCAGTAGTTTCTTCACAGGATTTCCATGTGCACCTTAAAAACATGTATCCTATAATTATAAAGCCACTCATAAGGGGATTGAGACCAATTCCTAAATTAAGGAAAGGAAAAACTTTTAGGATTACTAAGCTTCCGCCTTTGGGAACAGTTGGAGAAAGTTGCTTTTTGTTGCAGTGAAAAAAAAACAAGGTCAGCTTCGGTGTGAAAGAATCGTTAGATAGTGACAATCAACTATGTATCTTCCATTTTCACTTCCTGCCGGTGCAGTCATTGCATTGTCCACTAAGATTCTAGGTTCAACAATCACCAACCAACAACATCGTCAAAAGCCAAGTGAATGAATGCACATGATGAACACTAACAGAATTCATTTGCGTCATCTGATCAAACTTTAAACAGACACAAACGGGAGAAGTACCGTGCAGTGAGCACTGTCCTGGCAACAGAGCTGACTGAGGTGGAATGTTCTGATGTAAATTTACAATGTAACAACTTCCCGGCAGGCAGCACTTTTAATATGTCCTACGACATAGACGCAAAACAAATTGGATCGGACTGTAATATTAAGAAACACAAAGTAAACATGAAATCGACATCAAATACACGAGGTTACTCTGCTGACCTATAATATGACGGGTGAGTTCAGTACATAGTTCAAAATAAAACAGGATGATCAAAAACTGTCACTTCAGATTGAGACATATTTCTTCGTGTATGTAGTGTCAGAGCTAAAATAGCCTGTGCCGAGGAGATAACTTCAATTTACTGCCATATATTTTGTGTTTCTATTGCTGATAACGCAGAGACTGCAACTGTGAGTAGCCCAAATCACAGTCGTCTGGGATAGGAAGTCGCAGCGCATCCGTGACCCCAATCAGGGAAAACAGGACAGAGGATGACCAGATGGATGTTTAAGCAGACAAAACATGTAAATAGATGTCAGAGTGAAAGAGGTGATGAAAACAGCACTGCACCACTTGTGGGGGCAGAGAGGCTGCATTGCTCAGGGGCACCTCAGCATTAGGAAGGAATAAGGCTTACATCACATCAAAAATTAGCTCCATTTGTTACATTTTACCCACAGTGGGACGAAACTGTCCCCATCTAGCTGCATTGCCAATATGCTCATTGGGAGCTACCACACTTGAGAATGTCAACCGGGAATGAATTTGATTGAGAGCTAAGGGCTGTCTGTATAGGGCAGAAAATAAACAGTCAATAAGGTCAGGGAGGAACATGAATCGGGGGGCGTACACAAAATCAAATAAACAACCTATTTCCCATTCCATCCATGAGCAAATCAATCAATCAACAATCAATCAATACATTTCAAATAAACCAATTATTTGAAACTGGCCCGTCCATAAATGACTTTTGGTCAAGAGATTTTCAATTGGGCAGCTTAGTGGTTAGCTCGCCCGCCTCACAGTTCAGGGACCCAAGTTCAAATCCACCTCGCTCCGGGCATTGCAGCTTCCTCCCTCTCTCCAAAAAATTGCATTACAGGTGTATTGGACATACTAAATTGTCCGAAGGAGTGATTGCATGCCTGAATGGTTGTTTGTCTCTAAACCAGTTCTGAGTGTCCCCCGCCAACTAATTGAAGTCAGCTAAATTGGCACCAGCAAGACCTTGTGAGGATAAGCGGACCTAGAAAACGGGTGGGGATTTTCCTTGGTTCCAGTCTAAAAAACACATTTGTATTACTGTGTGATTTGAAGCACAGACGCACACCCCTCTCAAAGCTGCTGCCAAGTGACAATTTTAGGGTCAGAGGTTTAAGAGGTGCTGAGCTGCTCCACAGGTAAGGCGAATTTAACCATTTTCTATATTTTCACACAATTTTATTCCCACATATGAATGAGAAGCATAACATGTTGCTGAAATGTTGTTTCAAGCTTAAGTATGTTAGCAATTCCACATACTAGTTACATAAAAAAAAAATCAAATCATTTCTGCTGGGATTCAATTTAGGTGTGCTTGACCAAGAATTGGGCTGGAAATGGTAAGAAAACTGCCTAAAGCCGGGTCTTCGTTTTGGCGCAAGTGATGTGACGCAAGCGGTTACATCACTTCGTGGTACAAAGCCATCTTCAATTGCCTGCTTCATAAAGATGGCCGACCGCATCATTTGCGAGAGGGAGCTCTTGCTTTTAACCATGTACATATAAAGACATTTTGCCCATGACATGCACAAACTCCATAGTCCATATGTGCATTTGTACCCTCAACACCTAATTCTACATGTGCATTTTGTGCTAAATTTGAGATGGGCACAGAAATAGGTTATTTGAATTGTAATCGTATAGGACTGACAATAAAAATGAATAGCATACAAATATTTAACTTTTGTACTTTAAAATTTAAAATTTGTATTATCCACTGGTCAACTTCAACTACTGTTCATCAATGGAACCTTGTACACAACAAAGCTGTGAAAAGTACCAGTAAGAGCAAAGAGGAAAAGTGTAATGAGCACACTTCTATGAAAGAACTTTGTGCCAGCTGTTAAATATAATAAGCAAGAGTAACATTTATATTGTTTCCAAGAGGTTTAAGGTTTTTATGACGGAGCACCGTTCCTACAGCGGTGCGGTGCTAATGACCAATCACGCGGCTCACCTGTTTTCTGGTTTTGGTCATGTGAGGTTCGCAAGCTCAGCCCTTGCAGTATGATGTCATTTTCTGTCGACAGCAAATGGCAAAATGGCTGCCCCCTGTGGAGAAAAACAGGTGGCTTTTGCTCCCTAATTCATACTCCTCAAGCGTGATATTAATCAAAATACTCTGCCATGCATTTTCGATATCTCACGTTCTAATCATCTACAAAAGACTCCTAAGCTCCTATCCCACTGATGGGTTGAGTGCCGGCAACGGTAGCCGCTTTTGATCTCGTCAGGGTTTGCTCAAGGTTGCAAATGTTCGCCAAGCGTTTGTCGGACGGTTGCCGGACGCTGGCCTCTACTTCACTTCTCGCGAAACACGTGGAAGAACAAACACTAAAACTGCGGGCCAGTGTTTGGCAAGTGTTTGCAACCCTGACGAACGCCTGACATGGATGCACACTTGCATCATTCGCCAACACTGGCAATGCTCACCCCTCAGTGGGATAAGATCATTGTGGATTGGTGATCTGGAGCCTGCTGTGGATGATTTTGCCCGAGACAAAATCCCATTCTGGACTGCTGGCCAGCTAGTTGCAGGGGCACATACTGTAAAGACAGACAACAACTTACACTTAATCATTTAACTAATGTCTATGTTTTGTTTTGTTTTTTTATTATTGGAGCAACCGACATCTGAACCCCAAACTTCAGTATACGTTAGTGTATATGTGCCACATGTATTGACTGAAATGAGTAAAACTCTCATTACTTACACCAGTACAGGAGTTTTGTTTGAATTTGGAGGTTGGCTGATTTGAAATCTATTTCAAATATATGTTTCACTCCTTTCGCATAGCGATTCTATTTTGTCTTTGCTGATAACCTATTGTTACTGTTTTAAGCGCCATTTGCAGCGCTGTCTGTAGCTTTAAACTACAGCTACTTTATTTGGACTTTGAGCATGAATAAAATTAGGACATCACCAAGTAGTTTGTCAGAATTCAGAGCTGCTACATTTTGCCCAGTTGCATTCACTTTCCCCAAAACAAAGTGTCTTGCTTATAATGCTAAATATTTCTATTGAAATGTTACAAATGTTGAGACCACAAAAAACACTGAAAGCTGTTAACATGAACCATTACACTTCCACTGTTAAAAATTCCCCCATACTGTAATTTTTTGGATCTACTTTTGATTTAGCGATAGACTTTAGAAGGGACACCCATACACACATGGATCATAGGTGTTTGTGTCTAATTCCATCCGAACTGCCAATTGTGAGGCATTTGTAGAGACAAATACCTCATATTCCCTACTCCAGTATGAAAAAAGCAAATACGTAAGCAAACATGTTCTCAGTATGCATGAAACATGAATCTAACTGATTCATGTTTCATGCATGCAAACCAACATCAGGCAAGGGGAACATTTGGATATTGCACAGAAATACCCACATCAAGGTTCAAATCCAGTAGCTGTACACCTTTCAAAGGAAGAATAAATCGCAGCAACACAAAACCGCATAGCGTGATTTCATGCATTGACAAGCATGCCAAGCCACTAGGCGGCAGTAGTTTTTGCCAAATTCTTTAAAATCAGGAAGAACTTCCTTTTTATCTGTACCTCGCTGTCTCCCCCTGGACTGGTTGCCAGCCAATTGCAGGGCACCGAGAGACAAACAACCATTCGCACACACCCAATCACACCTAAGGACAATTTAGAGTGTCCGATACTCCTGCCGTGCATGTTTTTGGAGTCTGGGAGGAAACCGGAGTGCCCGGAGAGAAACCTATGCGGGCTTGGGGATAACATACAAACTCCACACAGGAAGGCTGGAATGAGCTGGAATTGAACTCAGGATCTGTGAGGTGGACATGCTAACCGCTCAACAACTGAGTCACCCTTAATCAAACAACACGTTACCATTTCTTGTAAAAACATCAGTCTGTCCATTCTAACTTGGCATATTTTCAAAATAGCGTCTTTAACTTAGTTTTAATGGCTGTTAATAATGAAAATAGAAAAAAGATTACCTTTGGAAAAAAGTCCCAGTGGCCAATTTTGACGTCGGCCACTGTTATGAAACGTTATTTTCGGTCCCTAATATGCCATATGTGACATAGATTTGGAGTGCATTAGCCCTTACTCAACTCTGAGCAGGAGAACAGCAAAGCGCACTTAGAGGTATTATGTCCGAACTTACCGAATAGAAAGATGGGCTTTTTTTTCTCTCAAATTCTATGTATTGATAGCACACACACACACAAAAAAAACTCATTTTAATTAAAATTGCTGCACATTTGAGCGTGTTACAAAATTTGAATGTCAATGCATTTTGCCCATGATGGGAACTCAATCTTCCTCAACACAGGCATTTCGGTCATACTTGCTACCACAGTGTGTAGGTGGATCTAGGGTGCATTTGGAATAATGCTCCGGCCCTGACTTTATTCCTACTACCTCCATTTGGACACTCAAGAGCGTTATTAAAATGGGTCATTGGATTATTCGAGCGATTACAAAATGGAAGTGGCAGAATGAACTCAAACCATTCTAATTGGGACACGGGATTCCCAGAAGCATCAGGGAGGAGAACTGGAAACAGTTTGAGCACGAGGTACTGACCGATTGGTTTACAAAATAATGGTGTATTCGGAAAATAATGAGGGAAATGGGCAACATTGAGAAATTGACCGCACTCTCACACAATAAGTGGGGTGTGCGTATTACGCTGGTTACATTTAAAGGAATGGGAGTGAGCCCACTTTTAATATGTTCCAACCTTTCTCGCCCATTTTACTCTTGTTCGGTAGAATGTATCATACTTGAGTGACACTTCCATCATTTTAATTGATTCACAAAATCAGTACAACGTATTGTAGGAGGAGTCTCAAAACCTGATACAGGCTCGCATGGTGCATTCACATTGCAGAGTCCTGATGCCAAATTCCCCAATGTGCGGTGGGAGGTGTAGGGCTTAGGCCAGATACTTGTTAAGAATTGCGCAGTTTGTGGTGGTCCATAGGGCATCAAAGTGAATTTTCAAAGGCAATTTTTGTTTTTATATCTATGAGGCTACAAAGGGGCTAATTTTTTTTTTGTAAAACTTGAATTTCAGTAACAGTCAAAGGTTTGGAAACGCCTTCAAATGATTATTTTTTCCTGTAAATTAAAACCACAGTAATCCAGACTTTGCAGTAACAAGAAATAAATTATTTACTAGTTAAAAGACAAATATTTTATAGGTTAGATTCTTCAAAATAACTCAATCCTGGGCAATATTTTAAGATATTAATTGGCTGTTATTGTAAACATATTTTTACGTAAAGGGAAATTCAATTGACTGACTTAAACTGACAAAACAAGAGGCCTTTTTGGGTGACTGATTTGCCCTAAATATCATGAATAAGGGGATTGCTTAGACAACCTATTATTTTATATGCAGTGTTATCCTTGCTTTAAATCTCAAAAAGGTTTTGTGGCTCCCAGTGTTTTTTATTCATTTATTTTTTCTGTAGGAAGCAGTCAAAATTACTCTTGAGTGTTGAAGGTTGCTGACCCTGCACAACACAGAGGAACATATTGCCAGTGCCATCAGTCTATTCAGAAAGTGCATTAAGGCAAAAGGATGGACATGGACAATTAAAATGCAGCGCTATAAATGTACAGAATACATACTATTTATTGAATGCAGCGCTAAAATACAGGTGCCAGTCTATTTTTTACTGGATATACTTTCAAGAGATAATGATTAACTACACATGAAGTTTGCATGCATTTTCGTAGTTCAAATATCACAAAAATACCTGATTATAAAAAAAGATACACAATGAAACACAACATGAAGCCTTTTGAGCTAATCTTCTAGTACACTCATTAAAAAAGGACAGCAGCCCTGTCTGACCACATGTAAAATTTCTAGCTTGAAAAATGCAATGTACACAGTGACCCACATTCATAAAAAGCGAAAATGTGCCTGGAAATAATAGTTTTTGTATTGATTGGCAGAAAAGGAAGACCGAGCAAACAAGCCCCCCCCCCCCCTTATTTTCAAAATAGGGTTGTTAACTGTCACACTGGTCACAGTGTAACAAATAGATATATGTATATATATAATGTATAACAAATGGGTTTGACGTTTTGAATTCACTATAAATGTCACTCTTTAACGTCAAGGTGCAGTTTCTAAATGACTTTATATTTTGGTATTCATGTCACTCGTTCAATTCGCTAATTAGCTACAGTATTCGTGTATATATATATATATATATATATATATATATATATATATATATATATATATATATATATATATATATATATATATATATATTCAGATATATATTCAGATATATTTAACTATTAAATTGAACTTTAAAGAACTCTAAATAAAACTTGAAATAAAAATGTCAACATTTGGCCAAACGTTTATTTAAGAAGCTGATTCATAATTGAAAAGTTTAAGGAGTTTTGACGTATAAAGTTGCGAGTTTCTCCGACTCCAGTCTAGTCCGGCCGCGAAGCTCAGACACACCCAAGCCAAACTTCCGGCTAACCTCATCACAATCAACTCCATAGAAACCGCAGGTGTTGGTGGTTTTTCTTTTTAGCGTTTCGAATTTGTCATACTCACATTTGTGTTTATATTCCTTTTTGCGTTAAATTGTTGCTTACAACAGCGATCACTTCCATTTGGAAAGGTGCGTTTATACAATACATGCAGCCAAGTAGAATTTTGAATTAATAATTACCTAATGAACGTGACCTAATCTGATAGCTATGAAAACGTGTATCGCGTTTGACATAACGTTAAAGCTTGTGCGGTCATATTTTTCTTCTTCGACATATGGCGATCATATTTTATCATAAACGTCGTAACGCACAGTCGAAAAGCGTCCTCCTTTGTTTCCCAGCAGCACATATGCGTCACGGAGTGACGTCACAATAAAATGAGGAGTGGGGGGGTGAGTTCAATTTTTGAATGCAGTATTTAGTTGTTGTTTTTCAATTTTTGTACCGATTACGCAAGTAAAAAAGGAGGGCTAGGTTGTAAGAAGCGTGTCCAGAAATAATGATGTGTGTGTGTGTGTGTGTGTGTGTGGGGGGGCTGTTAATAATCACATTAATGGTTAATGTCCTTTAGAAAAAAAAAATCAGCAACAATTTTAGCATTTTTTCTTCTGGTTCAAATAGTTAAGATAATGGTGTCAATGTTCTAGATCAATGTAGATTTATTATTGTTTCATTAGCCAATGATTCAGTTGGTGAAAAATTATGCTAGTTTTAATAAGGATTGCCTTTTTATTTTTGGGCACGTTGATACACTTGAACCTTTTTTTCCAGATTAATAAGAAGATATGTAAAGTGTATAATCCCTGTTAAAAGTAAAGTTAACAGATTTCAACGTCTTATTTATTTTGTTCATGTTAAAAGGGATATAGATAGATAGATAGATAGATAGATAGATAGATACTTTATTCATCCCCGTAGGGAAATTCACATTACCAGCAGTATCCTCAAGTCGAGATATAAAATATGAGAAATAAAGTACACAAGATACACATAAGTCCAGTACAGAAGTATACTTAAGGTGCTTGTTAACAGTGTAAACAGAATAGTGTGAATCGTTGGAGTCTAGTGCAAGTATAATTAAGGTGCTTGTATAAAGTGAATAGTGCAGTGCAGAGTATGAGGTTTAGAGTTTAATGTGAGCTTTTACTGCCCCGGGTGGAGTTGAAGAGCCTCATGGCATGGGGGAGGAATGATCTCCTCAGCCTGTCCGTGGAGCAGGACAGTGACAGCAATCTGTCACTGAAGCAGCTCCTCTGTCTGTGGATGATGCTGTGTAGTGGATGCGTTGGATTGTCCATGATTGATAGCAGCTTGTTTAGCGCTCGTCGCTCAGCCACAGTTGTCAGACTGTCCAGCTCTGTGCCCACAACCGAGCCCGCCTTCCTCACCAGTTTATCCAGACGCGAGGCGTCCTTCTTCTTGGTGCTGCCTCCCCAGCACACTACTGCGTAGAGGAGGGCGTTCGCCACAACAGTCTGGTAGAACATCTGCAGGAGCTTTTTGCAGATGTTGAAGGACGCCAGCCTTCTGAGGAAGTACAGTCGGCTCTGTCCTTTCCTGCACAGAGCTTCTGTGTTGGTAGTCCAATCCAGTTTATTGTCCAGCTGCACACCCAGGTATTTGTAGGTCTGGACAAACTCTACACATTCTCCTTTGATGGTTACTGGTTCCGGATGGGGTTTAGGCCTCCTGAAGTCCACCACCATCTCCCTGGTCTTGGTGGTGTTCAGGTGCAGATGGTTAGCGTCGCTCCATGAGACAAAGTCCTGGATCAGTTTCCTGTACTCCCCCTCCTGCCCACTCCTGATACATCCCACGATAGCAGTGTCGTCTGCAAACTTCTGCACGTGGCAGGACTCAGAGTTGTACTGGAAGTCTGACGTATACAGGGTGAACAGGACAGGAGACAGCACGGTCCCCTGTGGCGCTCCTGTGCTGCTGACAACAGTGTCGGACGTACAGCCCCCCAGTCTCACGTACTGGGGTCTGCCTGTCAGGTAGTCCGTAATCCATGCCACAAGGTGTGAGCCTACTCCCATCTCTGTCAGTTTACCACTGAGCAGCAGAGGCTGTATGGTGTTGAAGGCGCTGGAGAAGTCCAAAAAAGTAATCCTCACTGCACCACTGCCACTGTCCAGGTGAGAGAGGGATCGGTGTAGCATATAGATTATAGCGTCCTCCACTCCTACCTTCTCCTGGTAGGCAAACTGCAGGGGGTCAGTGGCATGGCGGACCTGTGGCCTCAGGTGGTGTAGCAGCAACCGCTCCATGGTCTTCATCACGTGTGATGTCAGGGCGACCGGCCTGAAGTCGTTGAGCTCCTCCGGTCGTGGTTTCTTTGGGACTGGGATAATGCAGGATGTCTTCCACAGCTGGGGGACCCTCCCCCGTTGCAGGCTCAGGTTGAAGATGCGCTGTAGAGGGTCTCCCAGCTCCAACGCACAAGCCTTCAGCAGTCGCGGGGATACTCCATCTGGACCTGCTGCCTTGTTGGGTCGCAGCCTCCTCAGCTCTCCACACACCTGGGCTGCAGTGATCTTGGGTGGGGGGGGGATGTCCTCCTCTGTGCTGGTGTCTAGGGGGGGAGGGTGAGCTAGGAGGGAAGCTGCAGTACTCCGGGGTGGGAACGAGTGGGGGTGGTCAAACCTGTTGAAAAAGTTATTCAGCTGGTTGACTCTCCCCCTATCTCCTTCCATGGCAGCACCCCGCTTTGTGCTGCAGCCGGTGATAGTCTTCATTCCATCCCACACCTCCTTTATGCTGTTGTTCTGCAGCTTCCGCTCCAATTTCCTCCTGTACTGCTCCTTCGCCTCCCGGAGCTGGACTCTGAGCTCCCTCTGCACCCGCTTTAGCTCCTGCTGATCACCGTCTTTAAAGGCCCTCTTCTTCTGGTTCAGAAGGCCTTTGATGTCGCTCGTGATCCAGGGCTTATTGTTAGCATAGCAGCGAACAGTTCTTACAGGAACAACAGTGTCCATGCAGAAGTTGATGTAGTCTGTAGTGCAGTTTGCCACCTCCTCAATGTCTCCCCCATGTGACCCCTGCAGTACATCCCAGTCTGTAGATTCAAAGCAGTCTCTCAGAGCCTGCTCTGCCTCAGTAGACCACTTCCTGAATGAGCGTGTGGTTGCTGGTAGCCTCCTCACTTTTGGTTTGTAGTGGGGCTGAAGCAGAATGAGGTTATGGTCTGCTTTCCCCAGTGCAGGCAGTGGAGTAGCACTGTATGCATCCTTAATGTTTGCATACAGCAGGTCAATGGTCCTATTTCCCCTGGTGTTACAGTCCACATACTGGAAGAAAGCAGGTAATGTTTTGTCCAGAGTCACATGACTGAAGTCCCCAGTGATTAACAGAATGGCCTCGGGGTGCTGTGTTTGTAGTTTAGCCACAGCGGAGTGGATGACGTCACACGCTACGTCCGCGTTGGCGCGCGGTGGGATGTAAACAATGACCACAATGGCGGTTCCGAACTCTCTAGGCAAGTAATAGGGACGCAAACTTACGGCCAAAAGTTCGATGTCCCTGCAGCAGGTGGAAATCTTTGTATTTATATGTCCGGGATTACACCATCTTGTATTCACGTACATAGCGAGTCCGCCTCCTTTCCGTTTCCCGCAGGCTTTTGTGTCTCTGTCTGCCCTAACTGTGCTGAAGCCGGGTAGCTCCACGTTGGCGTCCGGGATTTAGTTATGCAATTTTTATTGATAACTATCACATTTATGGTCACTGCAAGCGAGTGTGTGTGGGAGGGACGCGTGACGTGTTTTCTCCTTCCTTCCTTTTTCTAAACATGATTGAGAAGCACTGCTTTGAATCATCCATCCATTATCCAAGTTGCTTATCCTTACGAGGGCTGAGGGCTTGCTGGTGTTGTTTTCGAGCAGTGGGTGTGGGCCACCCTGAACGTTTTGTCAGCCAATCGCAGGGAAAATGAAGATAAACAATATATGCACGCGCAAACACACCCGGGAACAATTTAGAGTGTTCAATTTACCTACCCTGCAAGTTTTTGGGGACTGTGGGAGGAAACCGAATTGCCCGGACAAAATCGCCCTTAGGAAGTTTTTGCAGGAGGGCCGAAGGGCAGGAGAGCCTGTGGTAAGCACATGACCTCTGCATATACGGTGGACGTGCTAACCGGTCTGCCAATGTGCTGCCCTCTTTGATGCATTAATATTAAATACATTGATTTATGTGGAGTAAAAACACCCATGTGCAGTGACGCTGTAATGTTCTAGAGAGAATTTTAAAGTAGATGAATTATGTTGGAATCTGTGAATGTATTTTGTCAAAAGAATTGATGCAAATAACATCTCATGCAATTGAAAGCATCATCTGACAAGCTATTGTTTTCTTGTCAAAAAATAGTTAGCTCTAGTCTGCATCTTATACCAAGATATGTCCCGTAGTTCTAAAAGTTCTAAATGATACTATGTTGAACCAACTGTTACTTAGGACAATTTAGTGTGTCCAACACACCTGCCATGCATGTTTATGGAGCGTGGGGGGAAACTCCCCGGAGAAAACCGAGGCGGGCTCGGGGAGAACAGGCAAACTCCACCAGAGGCCAGAGTGAGGTGGATTTGAACTTGCGTCCCCAAACTGTGGTGTGTGTGTGTGGGAGGGAGGGAGGGTTCATTTTTGATGCTCAAACCTATTTTTTTAAACTAACTATCTGGTCTCCGTGAATAAATGCCGATACGGATAAATGTGCAACTCGATTGACGTCAATCCTACGACAGTGATCTGACCTCTAAGGTAAATAGAATTCCACACTTTACCTTGATGATGGGGATTGGGCCGGTCTGGTCAGGACAAACTGCTGGTACATTTACTGAGTAAATGTGTGAGTGGACATGCCAATTTGTTAGTTCCCCGCTCTGCTGCTTTTGGCTTCATGCTTCATGGAACATGTTACTGTCAGCTTATTTATTTACGTTTCTAATGACATTACTCTGTTTCTCTTGTTGTGACTGCCACTCACAGAAATTGTGTGAGCCAATCATCTGTTGGTTTTATGAGTTGATGAATGAATTAGTTGCCTTTCGAAGAGAAAATAGAAAAACGTCATTGCACAATGCATAAAAGACTACATTCTGATTTATTTCAATGGTGAATAAAATGTCTGAGAAAAACATCAACCAGAGTTTAAACTTGAATAAAAACACATTTTCCAACATACAATTGCGGTCATTCAAACACTTTCTGGTTTCCTTTTTTGAAGGGGGCATTCGTTTGCATTTGTGCCACAATGCCGTTCATTCGCTGAAGCAAGAAAGGGGAGAAAAACGAGCTACTGCGTTACGTTGTTACTTACGAGTTGGCCTAATTTGAAAACGTTGACTTCTCCTTTGGGGCACACAGCACACCCCTCTCAAAGTGAAGACGTCGCGGGTTCGCTTTCGGCTCCGTCCTTTGTGTGGATTTTGTATATTCTCCTTGTGCCTCCGTGGGTTTTCTCCGGGTACTCTTGTTTTCCTCCAACATTCCAAAAACATGCATGATCAGTACACTACATTTGCTTTGGTGTGTTTACCGTGGTGAGGAGGCGTTTGTGTGTCCCAGTATTCAAAGAAGCTTAGTTTTCTTGAGCTTTATGGCCCTGGTAGGGTCACCCATTACAAACAGGCCCTAGGTGAGGGACCAGAACTTCAATCCCATGATAACAGGAATGATGTACTGTATGGACAGGTGCATGAATGTTCGTTTTATGTCCAGAGGAAGATCAGGCAGCTTATTATTTTTTGGTTCAAAACAATTCACTTAATCAAATCCCGGCTCGATTAATTTCTGTCTCAATGGAAATCCAGGTACATAAAAGTAATTAGTTTACATTGAAATCAATGGCAAATGATTGGTCAAGTGAAATGTCAAAAAGCTGTTTGCAGAGCAGGTAGGGAGAAGATGGAAGAAAAAGGAAAGCAGAATCTCGAACCAACCCCCACAAGCAATAAACACTGGAATAGTACTGGAATGCTTGACTATGGATATGGTGGAAGTTGCAGACTAAATAAAACAGGGAGGTGGGGGTAAGGGAGGATAAAAAGACTCAAGTGGCAGTGATACATAACAGGGCAGGGCCATCAGTCACAGCTGCAAGAGAAGCCTTGGAACAAATTCAAGAATCAATGCTTAATGCGTAAACGAGCTTACTGGTGCCACTTTTCCTCAGTGAGGCATTGACCATTAAAAGTGTTGACAGGACCTGACCTAACCATCCTTCAAAATATACCAGGAAGAGAAAATGCTGCGTTATAATAGAACACTGGTGTCATACCCAAATATCATAAAAAACATCCCCTTGTTTGTTCCCCCAGAAGCAAATGAAGTATGTCAATACTCTTGCTAAAATCTACATCAAATATCTTCGTGTAATAGATAGTGTTGATGTATTGCAAGCATTTTCTTATTACTAAACCTTGTTTCAGCAAAGAAGCCTTCAGACGGGTCCGGAGAAGACTACTTGTGGAAGAACACATCCGAGGTAGCCTCGAGGGCTTTTTGACAAATTCCTATTCAGCTGTGTCAAAAAACTAAAGCGTTGAAACTTCAAATAGTTTTAATGTTGCAACATATTAGTTTCAGAACACGTTCATTGCCCTGCACTTGTCTTGTTCTGCCGTATGACGTAATGACGTAATTTCGTCATTTTAATAACACATACCATGTGTTTTAATTGAACACCTGTGATATGTGTCAAGTCTGCCTGCCCGTGTATTGACCCTGCCTGTATCTGGATAATCTTTGGAGAAGATTTAGCTGTCATTTGAAGTGGAGAAAAAAAGTGAACAAATCTGAAACTTTCCGACTCAAAGTACTAATTAGCATTGCCTTCAACATATTTCGAAATATGTTATTCTTTCAACCTAAAAAAATGACTTTACGTCGATCATGACGTGTTCATGTTAAGTCAGCAAAAACAAGAACTTATTAGAGACATTGCAATGAAATATTCCCTGCGCCCCCAAGAACAGCATTTTGATTCACACCAATCGTGACTATACTGCTTTTTTAGTTTGATCACGTGAGGCTCGCAAGCTGAACCGTGATTTGTTGTAAAACTGAGCCCTGAACAACTGATGTCATCTTCTGTCAACCATAAATGACAAAATGGCCACCCCTGAGATAAACAAGAATGGGCTGATTTTGCTGCTTATTTCATACTTAACAAGCACAATGTTAATTAGAGAGCGATTAACTTTATAGACATGTTCAAATGATGCTTTTCCTTTTCAATTTCAATTAGCTATTTTGTTGGCGCATACAATGAAATTCACATTGATTTCCAAATTATGGCTAAAACGCAAAACCAACAAATCTAATCATGAATTTTACAAAAAAATACCATGACAAATACCACAGACGTATCATTTTAATAACAGTGTTAGTTTTTTCTTTTCTTTTTTTTTTAGGAAAGAAACTGGGTTAACTTCACTGTAATTATTAAAACATTAAAAAAAGAAAAGGTATAGTGATCTACATGGAGATAAAGTAAGCTAAATTCAAAGCAGGAAAACTCATCTTCCTAATCTTTTCACATTTCAGAGTTCAAACAAAAATAAACACAACGAAAATAGGAGAATGGGATGTTCAAAATGAACTTGAATGTTCTGAGTCAACAGACACTATGACTGTACAGACAAAACAGGTCAGTTACATCACATCTGATAAAACGGAGGTCAATTCCTGGTCAAGGTGGAAATAATATTGGAGCACTCCTGAATGAAAGAGGGTTTTTTATTGTTTCAGATACCTGGATTTCAGTCCTGTTTAGACTGACTTTTGTGTAAATGATTTCCCCTCAGCCAAAACAAATAATTAAAGAAAAGAGTATTCAGAGAATAAAAGACTGTACAGTGTATTTTTGTAACTTGTCAACAAAGCCCTTGGAATTTTCGTGTTGGTGAGTTGGAACAAATGAGTGCAAAGCTGACAGCTGAGTGCAAAAAACACAGTTTGCCTATCCATGAACATTGGTAGGCAGTTTAATAGGCCCAAATCTTTTTTGGTTATAAGGCACGCAACATAGTCCAGCTTGCAATTACTGTTGCAATGCCTGTGTTAAAATGACTCAAAACGTTTTTTTTTGTTTTTTTTTTGTTTGTTTGTTTTTTTTTTCAAAATAGGAATGATCAATGATCATTTTCATCTCTGGCAATAACTTTTTCGACTGACATGAAGAGATTTTGAAGCACAAAGAAGAAAAGGACACTCAGTAGTGCACTAGCAAGCCTTTTTAATAGGAAACGACAATGACTTCTGAAAACCTCTGAACAAATATTATGTTTGTGAATTTTGATTATCAATTCACCAAATGCTTATGTTTTGATGCTAGACTGAACTTAAAGTATGTATGTTTGTGTTAGGAGTCACAGAAACGTGCGTGTTTCTCAATTTGAAGATTGGTTGATGTTGTCATGTTTACTCTGAATTGTATTCCTTAACCTTCACATCTTCAGCAGCAGGTGTGCTTAGAGTCACCCGCATGGCCCATGTGTTCAGACGTACTGTGTTTGGCTTGTTGCGCAATTAAATAGCTCTCATAAGGTCACTGAAACTATTATTGTTTCCAGCATGACAGGCTGTGACTGGTATTGTTAACACCTTTTGACTCTATGGCTTTATTTCATCGCGGCAAAATGTGCTCCTTGAAACATCTCTGGTAAGGGAACTACCACACATGCTGTTTACAGTTCTTTGCCGCTCGTTCGTATCTACCTTACAATTGGTGGTTGAGGATTGGTAATGGTTAAATTGATCAATGTTCAAACTTCTTTTTAGACGTTTCAACTAAACTTTTCTACTCAGATCATCAGGTCACAACCCGGATGGAATAAGATTGCACCTTTTCAACTTTCTTTTCGCAAATAGCACATCCAGACTTTCCTTGTGGGCACCCTGACTTTTCCAAAGGGCCTGTTAAAAGGACAGGCATGTTTATAAGGAAATAAAAAAGTAAACTTTTTTCTTTTTTTTTGCTTGTCCATATATATAAAAGACTGGAGCAGGGGTCACCAACCTTTTTGAGAGCTACTTCGTTGGTACCGAGTAATACAAAGGGCTACCAGTTGATGTGAAAACACCAATCGCATTAAAGATTTTTCACAATAATTAAGGAACAGCTATAGTAAATCAAGTGTAATATGTAATGTAAAGGCATGTACAATTGTTTTTAAAATTCGTAGAAAATCACCAATGTTCTATCGCTTGTAAGCTATTTGCAGAACAGACCTGAAGGCTACTCATATAATCTTTGGGGGCTAATTGGGCACAACGTTGGTGACCCCTGTAGCGGAGTGTTCAATAAATAGAAAAACTCAACTTTGTTCATAATGCGCTTTGAAAATGTCCAATTCTGTATTCAAAGTGCCGTAGATGGAGTAGTTGGGATATTTTCAGATTGTGCTTTGGCTCGTTAAGTGTTCTGGTGCATTTGTTCTCCCCACCAATTTGCAATTTCATGATCAAAAGTAAACAAACTTTCAGACTACCTGAAAGCAGGTCTAAATTTGAGCCGCAGGCATACCAACACATACTTGGGGGATTTGATGGAGGCGCGCAGGCAGAGATATTCAGCTCTATTCAGTCATAAATATAAACAATGGACATGTTTTACATGACCTCTGGATCATTATAATGAAGAATTCATTGAACAAATTCTAATCATTGTCCTCTGAGAAGTATTTTTGAAGAGTCCCTCAACCCCCACAAACACACTCACACACACCCATGCCCACAAAGACACACAGTGGCCGCAAGGAAAAAGATATGGACGGCCAAAATTCATGTTAAACAGTGTCGTAAACACAATAAGAATGATGTAAGCTAGCTGCTAACGTTAGCCCCACCGAAACTATTTTTGATACATTTCACTGTATGTGTACTGAGTGTAATGGGCTACATTTAGAATGGCCTATCAATTTTTTCCAGTTACGGTGGTGACAGGAATATACACAAGTAACACATTAACTGTGTAGTGTATTTCAAATATAGTAATATTGTAATGTAACTACTGACTTTAAATTGACAGTACGAAGTAATACATAATGCATTACAGTTTTGAAGTAACTTGCCCAACACTGATTATCAGTCACTATTGTAACATATTATTTGGCACAGTAATGTCATGTGGCCTCAGGCGCCTGAAAAAGTTTGAACTGAAGAAAACTACCATCATAGACTTTTTACGAGGCACCATTGCGAGTCTTCTGACCAGCAGCTTCACAGCCTGGTACGGCAGCTGCTCAGGAAGAAATCGCAAGGCACTGTGCAGGGTGGTGGCAAGGTGGCACCGAAAAAAAAACATCACCAAGTTTGCCTAGCCTGGAGGACCTCTACACCCAGCGTTGCCTCAAGTCTCCGAAGATCATTGGAGACCCCACCCACCCCCATGAAAGGCTGTTCTCACCACTCCCCGGTCCAAGAGAGTGCGGAGCTACAAGAACCTCCTAGCATTCTATTCTTGTATGAATATTTGTCTCTGTTTGGTGCAAATACAGCAGGGATAGTCGTGGTGGTGTCGTTGATTAAAACAATCATCAATGACAGAAGCGCGGGGATATTTATCGCACGTTTCAACATAATATGCAGTAGGGAAAAGACACTTTTAATGCCTACAAAAAGGGAACTCCATTCTTTAGCAGCGGCGTGAACTGTTGCGTTTACATTCAAGGCCTCATGGCTTTCGTGCGTCACATGATTATGCAAAATGCAACAAGGTTAATTTAAATGAGGATGGCTTGGTTGAACTTCCGCCATCATTTGTGCATCCTGCCTTGCAGGCTTGACTTTCCAGAATGGGCTGTGCAGTGACAGCGTGGCTCTGATGTGGTATGGAAGCTGACAGGAAGCAGATTGATTTAATTTATACAAAATGTCAATTAAAGTATATATCAATTGAAATCATAGTAAATAAAAATCGCATTTCTTATCAACATTGATTTTTGGCATAAGCCTAATTGCACACTGAAACCCAGAAGACACACTTTTAGAGAAACAACAAATATGCGCAGCAATAACATGGTTTCCTTTTGGCGTAGAGAATGAATGCGCTTCAGCAGAGCAAATCTGAACACAATCTCAATGTGTATTAATGTGTACAAATAGGATTTAGAACCATGAGCAGTTTGTCACATTTGCGAGCCATGGTGGTGTAGGAAAGGTGGACCTGAAACACAGGGGAAACCAGGAGGTTGGTGCTCACAAAAAGTTGATTTAATATATGAAAGAGAACAATCCAACAAGGACTGAACAGAGGGTAAAGTAACAAACCAAAACTGGAAACAGAAGCTCAACTCATGGAGTAATGGCAGGAGGACAGCAATTGGGAGACAAAAGAAACTTGGGACTAGAAAGGTCAAGACATCTGACAGCGAAAACGATGACGTTAACAATGACTCGACAACTCGAGGGAACAAAACTGGCTTGAATACATGGACGCTAATTCGACAAACGCGCAACAGCTAGAAGGGAAAACGAGGCAGGAGAAGCTGACACACAAATACCCACAACCAAAAACCCCAACAGAACATGACACAGGTAACACTTCCACTTGAAGCTCATCAAAAAAAAGTCATACAACAATAAAGACAAGTTCATTGATTGCCATAATAAGAGCACTATTACATCAGGGGTTGTAACGTCCTGGCAAGTACTTCACACAAGTGACACTTATTTTCAATTTTTTGAGAAACAATGTGACAAAGTGAAGGAAGTTATTTTTCTTTTTAAATTCAGCCTCATTTGAAAGTGAACATTCTCACTGCCATGTGCCAAAACACAAAAATTAGGTCAATTCTACAGTGAAAATTGGAGGATTCCAAAACACGGTCCGTGAAATGGTGACTTTGCATATTCTGAAACCCAAATATGCAAGGGGCTGGCTCGTCAACTGTATTTCAAATTCCCACATGATGTAAAAGTGTTGTGGAATTTTACTGTCCTTGTTGGTTGTCCCACTGAACCGACGCATTGTCCTTGGAGTGACCGGGTGTCACATTTTCTCTATCGCCCGTCAGCTTATCAGCATTGTATTTGACCCTGAGATATTCACGACTCATTTGCTGCAGCTTAAGAACTTCCCAGAGTACTGCGTGTCAAATCTGATACTGCATATGCTATCAGGGTCACTAAGACACCAAAATGAGCCTTTGCATATTCGCATCATAAAAAAAAAGAAATCAGATCAGAAATTAACAATGTGGAAGTGGAAAGGGCTTGTGAAGTGAAGTTTTAGGGCTTCTTAAAGCAACACCAGGAAACCTTTCTTCTTTGATAAAATCTCTTTATAGTTCTTCTGATGAAACATCCACTTACACCGAGTTGAATGATACTTTTGTCATGGCATTTGGAAATCTATATTGCTTTTAGTGGCACTAAATTTAAAACTGTGCAGATTATGTTTAAAAACCAGCAATAACGTTCTCCCGATAAACATTCAGAACGTCTTCATGGATAGATGAGGAAATTATAAATTTCTTGGGGAACATAATCTAAAGCATCCTGCAAGTCCATACATGTCTTAGAAGCATGTGAATTTCCGGAATGGTCTTTATGTAGACAAACACTCCTTAGGTATGATTTGACTAGATTAAATGTAATTAAACGTAAAAAAAATATGAAGTAATACAAACGTGAACATGGAGATCAGGAACATGGAGAAAAGATCAGTAGATAACACAAAATATTGAAACCAAAAAAAAAATAGTAACAAAACTAACATGCAAATTCCCATGGAATTTTTGAAAGAGTGCTGACTTGCCGGTCCGAAAGTGGGGGGCCGATTTACCCTGTAGAAGTATTTGTACCTTTGCGCTTAATGACGCAAAGACAAACACTCACGCAAACACACTTAAGGGCAATTTATATTTTCCAATTTACTGACCCCACATGTTTTGAGAATATCGGATGAAAACTGAAGACACACGTGGGCACAGGGAAAACATGCAAACTCCACACAAGAAGGCCGGAGCAGGAAGGTAACCCACGACCTCCACATGTAAAGCGGCCGTGCTAACCGGGATTCTGTCATGCACCTTGCAAGGAAACACGCCTTTCGTTTTTACACAACACATGAAGAGTGAAAAAGTTCACCAATTTCTAACTGCATGCTACTCTTCATCTCATGTTGCCCAGTCTTTCAAAATATTATGGAACGGAAAATAGGCACACTGTTCTAAGCTAGTCATTTATTAATGCTCTTGTTGTTTCGCTGACGTAAAGAGATGCTTCCCTTTCCAGCAAATGAGAATAAAATAGTAGTAGAGCTGCTTGATAATTAACTTTTAGTACTCACAAGCCATTGAGTGAACAGACTCAAAATGCTGGATGGACCCAGAAGAATTTTCATCAAGTATTAAAAATAATGGTTATATATTTGCCGTTGCAACTGATAAAAGGATGGGGCATATTTTTTCGTGAAACCTTTTACATTCATGTTTAGCGACTCCCCTCTAATCACATCAAGAGTGTTTTTTTTTTTTTTTTTAAACATACTTTTCATAATACAAAATCTAAAAAATATAACACTTTCCATATTCTTGAGCTGTATATTAATCCGTACTTAAACAGCAGACCCTTGCTATTTGCGGTAAAAAAAATTGTAAAATGGTAAAAAAATAAATAAATAAATAAATAAAAAAACACACATTACAAATGGTGAGCGATAAGAGGACCCTAAAACAGACTGAACGACACAGACTTGAAGACTAATTAAATAACAAAAGCAGCATGACAAGACTTGTGGAATATCAGATAGCAATACCAAGTACAAACAAAAGGCCATAGTCAAAAACTATGTCAAAGTACCAACAAAAATGACCATAGTAAAGGGTCCATGGACACAAAGTAACAAACAAAATGCAAAAAGCCAAAGGGAGGACGCAAGTGATGGCACGCTCGAAGCAGACGCTCGACTTCCGAATCACATTATTTACAAGGCTTCAAATGATTTTATTGACCTCTAATTTGATATAGTATGCATCCCTATTTGAGTGTTTGCAAAATGCACTTTTCATCCAGCGTGGCATAATTGCCTCTCTGTCCGGCATGGATGTCGGCAGGCGGGGGTGAGCAGCAAAGGGCAACGTTCCACACTCTACATTCCAGTCGTCACTTGGGTAAGGAAAGCTTGGGATTATATCCCAAGTAAGATGATCAGCAAATCATCTTCGAAGACCTCCATTTCCAACAAATTGGACGGGTCTGAAGGTGACGCCCCGAAGAGGAAGAAGAGGATGTCCGTGAGTTAAATGGGAGGAGCTGTCTGGTGTGTGAGATAGTGAGGATGACTTTTAGACAAATGAATATTCAGCTGCATCAAAAGAATAAAGCATTGACACTATCATTTTACGGTTCCAACATTAGTTTCAGCATTCGCCTCACAGTTTTATCTTGTTTCTGCCCCACCCCCTCCACCCATAACCACAGCAGTGTTACTCGATATACAGTGCGATGTAGAAATGCCTCTAAAGGTAGCCTAATTTCATCACTTTAATAACACACACCAGGGGCTTTAATTGGAAGCACAGTGAAACAACCAATTTGCTTAATTTACACAGTCAATCTACATGTCATGAGAGAATTATTTTTTTTATTTTCTGGTTGCTTTTGCTCACCGGGAGGATTTTCCATAACCTTTGAGAGAATATTTTGCACTTTCAAGGTGAAGTAAAATGAATCCACATCTTGTGTTACACACAACCAGCTGTCCCATTCGGGGTGACTGGTGCGCAGTGGTGGGCTCCGGGGACCAGCAAGGCCAAATCTGTTGGCCTAAACATATTCAGAAAAACAGATTTATACATAAATATGTTTAAATGAAATAATTCTGCCTCGTCTGATCTCTGTACAACATATTATAGCTGCCTTTTTGCAGTGCTTCCAGTGCTATATATTTAAAAAGTTGAAAAAAAAAAAAAAACTTTTCATTCAATCATATTTCAGCGAGCTAGTGTTGTCAGGTTCACTGAAATCAGCCAGAATTCTCAAAATGCAGAGGTTGGCCGATCCCCTGTGCTAGCGAGACTGTCCCAGCAGGGGAATGTTATGTCCTTCATATCATGAAGGCAACAATGAACGTCACCCGTAGCCTGAGAAATGTTGCAAATCGAACTGTTGGGAAGGCCTGTTGTTTGCATCGGTTCGGTGTTTGGCTCCAACCCCAACCCTATCAGCCAGGTACTTAAAAGCCACAGTACTTCCAAAAACGTTTGAGTAAACTTATTGAGCGCTCATTCTCAGCATTGAAGTGTTATATTGTGATATTGAAGTGTGAACATTGTGCCAGAGACACAAATGGCGAGGACGCGGCTTTCAGCTAGCCTCCATGTCCATTAAAAAAAAAAAAAAAAGAAGACTTGCTCATGGCCCTTAAACGCAACAATAGTTTGCTCAACAGAGCCATTGAAATCATTTCCAGGAAATAAAGAGGGATGGATTTTATTTTCAAGTAATGCACTGTGCAGCTCCACATTGCTGAGTGCAAACATGTTTGTAATTTTGATATGCTCTTGTTTATTAATAATGAAACCAACAATTAAATTGCAAAATGACTAAAAATAATCGGTTTTGAATGCGCTAGAAGTGATTCTTGATTACCATATATTAAGCTCATGTAATGGGTTAGGGTTAGGGTTAGTATATGTATATGTATATATGTATATGTATATGTATATGTGTGGATTCTCCAATCCTGGTCTTTTATTGATGTTATTCGGAGGCATATTGATTTAGGGAGGAATACGTATGACGTCTTTAAGATTCCAGGGCTGAAATGCACGGCCTGCCAATTCTAGTGAGTAAGACCCTATCCCAGCTGACTTTTTGAGCAAGAGGTGGGCCAATGTTGAAAACAAGGCTCAGTTATTTTGACAGTTTTACAGACGTACTCACTGTTAAACACTGACCTCCTCTGGCCATATTTAAAATGACACGCAGCAAGGTTTCTGTTTGCGACAATAAGGCGCCCTTTTATATAAAATGTTTTTTATTCTATTTTATTTAAGGGCGTTTACATTTTTTAATTGATTTTCAAATTGTCAGACAGCAAAAGTAGTCCTATAGTTTCTAAAGTCAAATTGTTACAAGTAGCCTTTGTCTGCCACTATGTGAATCACTTATCTTAATTGTGTAAGTAAATAATAAATGCAAAGTCGCCTCCCAACTTGTATAAAGTATTTGCTGTGCTCAATGTTGTGACGGCTTTAAAGCAGAGGGCACATTTCAGGGCACATGATCCTTCTTGAACATGTTTAAAGCTCATATGTAGGCTAAGAGAAACATTTCCTTTCCTCTTACACAATCCTTACATGATATCGACATATATACATTGCATATCACATTCAGCACAATTCGTTTGTTTTTCTGAATCATAGCAACAGTTACATAATTGTTTTGATGTCATTAAACACCACTCTCCTACAAAGAAGAATGTGTACAGAAGGTATCGTGTTTAAAAGTGTGATGTAAGTAGCGGTGAATGAGCTTTTAAAATAGGCTGACCCATCTCTTATCACAGCAGGCTTTTAGGGTGTAAAAGAAATCTCATCAGTGTATTTCAGAACGCATAAGATGACTATCTGATAATACAAAATAATTGGTTACATAATATCAGTGGCCCACAAAACATGAAATTCAAGCTAATGATGAAGTAACCTCATTAAATGTTAAATGGACTTACACTTATATTGTAATTTCTACCTATTAATCAAGGCAACTGAGATGCAAAAGAAATGGCAATCACTCTACTATTTTATATTCTTTAAACATTCCAGTTGCCCTGCGGCACAATGGCGTGGGCTGTTTTCTTTTCGTGGTCGTAAATACAGCACAGCCCATGAGAGCAGTGAGAAATGGTTACTTTCTATTCAATGTCTGCGCGATCTCTCACCTTTCAAAAAAGTCACCATTTTAAGAATCATGTGTGTCGCCTAGTTCAGAAATGGCATTATGTTAGCGGGAGCCCGTCAGTGATATGAGTTTAGCAACTCTATTGTGAAAGTGTTGCAAGTCATTGGATCCCTGGTACCTGCATCTCGTTTGAGAATGCAAGAATTGCCTGGAGAAGTTGGAGGGACGCTGCATGAGTGAATCAAACTTTATTTATTAGGAGCAATGCAGTCAGAGAAAGTTACAGGCTTGCAGCTGATGCGATGCGTGTAGAGGTTCTAATGGATGCTAATTCTCAACTCTGGGGTCTTTCACAACAGTACAAAAGGTAAAAGTGTCAAATATACTGCACATCAAATACAAACACCAAAGACATTTCATGATTCAAATATTAGTAGTCCAATATTACATCAAATGTCCAACACTGTACAAGTGCTAAGGTCAAATATACATTGTGTATCATTTTAAAAGAAGTTAAAACCAAAACAAAACATAGCACAAACCAAAACATACCACACGATTGCCACACTATTTACAGATGAGTGCATTTTTCTTCTTTCTTTAGCCAGGTTTTGGTTTTGGAGGTGAACATTTCCAAGTCCGAGATGGATTTTGTGTCTGATGGCAGTATGTTCCAAAGTTTACTACTGTTGATTCGAGATTGCTGACTGTCCAAATTTGGTTCTGTGGAGACGGATTTTGCAGTTTTGTTCTTGCTGTTTTGTCTCTCAACAAATCGACAATGTGGCTCTGGTGAAATTACAAAAATGTCTTATCTAATTTCATTATTTAACCATCGCAGAGTGTAATCTGTTTGCCTGCGCTTGTGTGGCTTTGTGAAAAAAATTATTACATTACATTACATTACATTACATTACATTATATTATATTATATTATATTATATTATATTATATTATATTATATTTGTGAATTACATTCTTGTACTCTAAAAATCTATGTGCGTTCACCCAGCTCATTAGTTTCTTAACTGTTGAATTTATATGTAAAGAAAAATTCATGGGCTTTCACACACCTGTTATTTTCTGTTTTGTAGTTTTGTATATAACTGTTTTGTAGCTTATTCGTTTGTTATTCAATTAAGTATTTGAAATAAAACAAAGCTGCCTGTGACATTTGCCATTTTTACCATGTAACATTTGCCCCAGAAAGAACATGACCAAAAACCATGGCAGGCCACCTGCATTCTTCACTGAGAAAGTTTGAAAATAGTGAATTCCCCTTTATTGTGGTGGTCTCCAACCACCAGTCTGTGGACCATTGAGCTGCTCAGACTGAAGGGTAAAGGATGTTTTGCCACCCTCAAAACCGTGTTTGTGGAAGATTAACTGGACAAGAGTCACATTTATTCTTTTATTCTCATTTGTTGATAAACTATGTCTTTGTGACAGACAGTATAGAAAGGCAGAGAGGATGAAAATATAAAAAATGAAAAATTACATCCAAAATGTGAATATAATCATCTCAGAAGACTGGACAAAGTGTATATATTCCCACACATGATGTTCTTGGCTTAGACATAAGAAACAGATAAATTATGAAACAGAATTGTCCGTAATCTTTTGCATGGATGTTCCAAAGCGTTTGCTCAAAGATATGATCTCTACTAAGCCATCCAGCAGATTTGGCCAAGTAAACAAGTTTCTCACCAATGCACGTCCCCACAGAAGTGTCAGGGCCCCTCCTGCCACATAGCCATTGTTGCTGCTACTGTCAGTTTTTAAGATTATAAACAGTAACAGCAATGTTTATTGGTGTTGTTTATAAAGCACTTTAAAAATATGCTTCATAAACAACACATTGTTGAAGTTGTTTTGGAAGTTGCTTGTATACATTTGAAATGCCTTCACAGTGTTTTGGGATCATACTTTGTAAGAAATGCTATTGAAGTACAGTATTTAGGGTTAAGTATCACCATAATCAGATGAAAATCTGCTGGGACAGGCTCTGTCTAATCGGTCACAAGTGTGAGGATGAGTGTATGGAAAAGGGATTGATGAAAAATAGTTAAAAGGATATTTTAACTAAGGACAGGAACCTTTGTTGAACAAAACAAAGAAGCAAAATGAGTAATGAAACTGAACAAGGCCTGAGGGTTGTGTCCCCCTCACTGTGGTAGTTAACATTTTTCATATGAAGTGCCGGTCAAAGGTTTGGAAACGCCCTCTAATTCAGTTTTCCGTCAAAGATAAATCCCCAAATATACATTACTATACAGTCGCTGACAAAATGCTGGCCGAGAAACAAAACTGTTCTTGAAAAATGAATGTTTGAACATTTGGAATTTTCTGATCCAAATATCTTTGTTATTTTTTCAGTCACTTTACTGCCTTCAGTTCACAGTCGTGAATTTTGAAGTTTGTATTTATTGACGCCATTTGAATGTGCTTCCGACCTTTCTGGAACTATGGCCACTATGGGATCTGTCCAGCTGTTTTAGGCATGAGGGTTTCAGCGGCTGCAGGTGTTGAATTGAGCGAAGAAACCTTCGTCGACGCGTCCCCTTTTAATGTCGGGTCTGGCGCGTCTGTCGTATTCGGCGGTGGTGATGTTGTTGTGGTCCAGCTCTCGCCGCAGCTCCTTCTTCAGTCGCTCCTGCTGCCTCTGGAGGATCATAGCCGAGCGCGCCGCGTTGGAGCACCAACGGGCGTGTTGTTGCTTGTCTCTGATCCCCTCTAGCTTTGTCATCATTTTCTCCTCAACTTGAAGGTTCCAGAACTTTTTCATTTGCTCGGCGCTCTCGGGACGCGGCCTCCTGTCGTAGCTGTGAAAGAAGCCGGGCACCCCCACCTGGGTCGGCCGTACCTCCGTGGGGTCGTCGTCCATTTCCCTTTCGTGCCGTTTCCTCTCTTCAGCCATGGCCCGGTTGAAGCGGTTCATTTCCACGGCGTTTTTCCTCCTTCGATCCGCCTGAGCGTTTTCCAGTTCCATGGCCACATTGTCGATGTGTACTCTGAATTTGTCGTCGTCCAGCTTTTCCATCCTCTCTCGTTCTTTCTCCACGGCTTGCAGGGTCTGTTGCTGGAGCAGCCACTCCCTCAGTTGCTCTTTCTGCCTGCATATTCGATCGTCGCTGTCCGGGTCCTCGCCCGCCATTCCGGGAGGCATCATGTGTTCCACCGGTTCTTCGGAATCGTCTCGGTTCAACTTCTCCTCGATGGCGTGCTCGTATTGCTCTCGAAAACTGCTCTTCACCTTTGCGTGTTTCTCCTTTAGTTCTCGGAGTTGGAGAAGGTACGCCTGCTTGCTGTTGTGGAGGAATTGGGCCTCAAAGGTGTCTTGCTCCAGCCTTTCGGCGTCGTTCCATTTTTTCTTATCATCCACCTGCTTGTCAAGGCCTTTCTTGTCGACGCCGATGATTCTCAGCTTGTCGTTAAAAATTCTCTCCTTTCGTTCTCGCTCGTCGTTGCGACGCCTCTCTATGCTTGCCAGTTGAAAGCGAGTGGCATTCCATTCCATTTTTGGCAGACAAATGCAGTGTGAAAATCACCAACCTTTTTAGAGTGGTTTATGGCTGGTCCTGTAAGGAAAATCACACCCCAAGATTACAGTTAAGCTCTGAATTGATCACTGCTTTCTATTTGGGGTGGAGTTTGATTACTAAAAATATCTTGCATGCTTAAAGTTTAGCATGTTGTTTTTAGATGTTTTCATGTCCATGAGAATTGTGAGCAAAGGGGAGCTTTTGCGCCACCATACTTCTGGCATACGACTACATGTTTGGAGAACGTTCAATATGCCAGTATTGTAAGAAAAAAAAATGAACACGTTTATATTAAAGAATGATAATTAGAGAATTGGACTATTTCACATTTTTGTTAACAGTAAAATTAGCAGAAATTTTTTCAACAACATCTGACAGCATTTACCATTTTCAGCCATAGTACAAATACTCATTCAACAAAGACAGTTACTTCACCTCAAAACCCAGCCATATACAGGTATGAATTACTGTATTTTGTGCTCAGCTGCATGGATAAAGCCAATAGGATATGTATGTATAAACATGAACATTGATGAACATAAATCATATTTGGTACACAAATCACCTGATTTTGTTGCCATACACAATGCTGTTTTCATAACCCCCCATTATGTTAGAAAATAAAAATAAGCATGATCCTAAAATACATAATGATATCACAGTAAGATAACTAAATGTTCCTTGCCTCCAAATCCTTTCCTTCTCCTCCCCCTGCTTTTGCTTCTTCAATAAGATCTTCTAACTAATTGTTTACAAAATGAACACAAATCATCACATCATCTCTAAACTCCGGGAAATTCACCGTCACCCTTTTATGTAAAGGGATGTCATCAGTGTTCAACAAAACCTTGAGCATCGAACTACCCAGTTTGTCATGTGTCTACTGTTGCAAGTTGTGTTGTCATAAAGTTTACGAGTAATAGTAAGCACAAAGGATGACATCATAAACATTGTAACAAAACAGTATTAAGATAACTGTCTTTAACGTGGGAAAAATTCTTTCAATTGAACTTTTGGTTTCACAGTTTCACCCAACACCTTACATGGTGTAGCTAGATAAAAGAATAAATCCATGAATATGGCTGATGTTGTACCACTTTTTGTGATCACATTATGCACTGAGGTTAGATCGAATTTTTATGTCTTGCTGGAACTGGGTGTTCAATCTGAGTAATAGAAATAAATTCAATCATGTTTGAATAAGTTTTGCAATCAAAAGTGGGCAAAACGTGCCAGCAACTGCTTGGTCTGGATTTGATCTAATTGTTGGATTCTACATACAGTTTGGTTAGATGCTTAAGTTCATTTTGTTTTCACAGTCGGCAGAAGCATTTACGTGCATTATTGGAGCCTGTTGCGTGGCGTGGTTCTCGTCTAGAGCATCATGGCGACAGCACCATCCTCGTGCACCGAGAACCGACTTCTACAATGAACGGGATTGGTAGGGGGGGTTACAGAATTTAATTTAGATATTTTTTTAAACGGATGTCCGATCTTCTCCTGACTCAGCCAGTAAACGCATTCTGCATCGACATGAACATAAATTTGAAGAAAGAGCAATATTCCGTGTATTCAGTAACAAAACAGCTCCTGGGAATTTGTGTTTAAGACATAGTTGCAGAAGCTTCCAGCTCAAATATTGCACCGAACTGATTGACTTTGTCAAATTCAAATTCAAATTATACAACATATACAGTAGCAATACAGTGGGCCCCCAGTTTACAAAATTAATCCATTCCGCGGTTGGGATCCTAACGCAAATTTGCCGTATGGCGGGCAATCCATACTTATGTTAACCGCTAATACATGTAAAAGACAGAAACGTCAAAATTGTATATATATATATATATATATATATATATATATATATATATATATATATATATATATATATATATATATATATATATATATATATATATATATATATGTATATATATATAAAAAAATTCGATAGGTTCCTGTAGGAATGGTGGAAATCTCTTAACTAGATAACTAAAATGTTTTTTCAAGTGTAAACTCTCCATTGTTATCATGTTTGATCATGTACAGATTTAACCTTAATTCAACGTCCGTACCGCTGCTGATATAACCGCAGACTTCAAGGGAGAGGGTACGGTAACTGTTGTGTTGGCCATTTGCTTTCTCTTCTGTATGAACATGTTTTCATGGTTAGCTCATTTGTTTCACCTGCACAAGCAAGTGAAAACATGAATGACCTATTTATGAAGAGGGCAGAAATACTTGTCACAACAAACAACAAACAAATTGTAACATACTGTAACACATACAGGTGGTCCCTGTAAGAGTTTCATATATATATATATATATATATATATATATATATATATATATATATATATATATATATATATATATATATATATATATATACAGTATATATATATATATATATATATATATATATATATATATATATATATATATATATATATATATATATATATATATATATATATATATATATATATATATATATATATATGAACAGTGCAACAGAAGACGACACAATCGAAATATTGATTTTGAGTTGAAACTGCTTTTTACTCTGCAGTATTCTTTTGGTGTTGTGTTGAAAAGATGTTGGTACTAAACACACAGGCATGTTCAGTCTGTTGAAGACTGACTGTTGCTATAAGCAGGCCATTAAAATAAGTATACATGACATTTTTATTTTATCTTATTTTTAATTCGATGTACCATCTTTCTGTTCTATGTACAGTAAATATAAGACGGAGCAGCTTCTCCTTGACTTTTTTTTTTTTTTGCTAAATTTTTGCTGCAATTTATATACCAGTGTTGCTTACAATATGAAATTTACAGTGAATAAAATAAACAAACCAAAAAAAAAAGAGTGACTTCAGTGGATGACTGTCAGTCCCAAATCATCACAAAACTCATTTCAGCAGTATGAGAAAGAAGTGACAGGCAACGATTCCAACTATCAAGATGAGAACCATGGCAAGTAAAACCAAGCCACGGCGTAAAACTAGTTGTTTTAACGTGAGAACGTCGCCAACGATGGTGTTTGAAGTCCCGAGCTGGTCTGGAATCTGTTGCTCCTCTGAAGCTCTCTCACACCCGGATGTCGGGGCAGCAACTGGGACTTGAGTGATGTTTGAGTCTGTAGATCAAATAAGACAAAATGTAGTTTTACTGACAAAAATATTACACATATACATATGTTAGGGACAAATATATTATGATAAATTGGATTCTAATCTTGCAATAAACAGTAATGATAAGTAATGACAATCTGGAAAATAATGCCATGTTGAGTAAATATAACAAATGAAAACACATTTGGTTAGGTATTTTTAATTCTTGTTGGCCCAGCCACTTCCCTTCCGCATGTCACTTGTGATATTTATTAGAGTCTGACCAATCTATTTTTTTTTTTCGGTCGATTACAACGATGATATTCGGTAGAAATAAAATCGACCAATCAATTCACCAATATTAATAACGAATCATGTAAATTCCCTTTCGGTTTCTGCACACTTACACTAATACAGATATAATTACAGACAAAAACTTGAACCGTTTTAAAAAATTGTTGTCATTTTAAATTTGTTTATTTGATGATATTTTTTGCGGGATTGGGGGAGTGGATTGTTGACCGTCAATGTATTTGTCCCACATTGTACTGTGTTAAAGTTAGATGTGTCAGATTAACAAATTGCTGGTGATAAATTCATTACAGTCATCGAAAGAAAACATATCTTTTTTAAATCATCCATCTACGCATTATCCAAACCCTCGTCATGGATGTGCTCAAGTGTCTACCTGAGATGTCTTGGGACAGTGGGCGGGGGACACCCTGAACTCTTGCCAGCCAATTGCAGCACACACAAAGACAAACAACCATTCATATTCACAAACACACCTAAGAACAATTTCAGGTGTCCAATAACCCTACCATGCATGTTTTTGAAATGAGGGAGTAAACCAGAGTTCCCAGAGAAAACCCATGCAGCTGCAAAAAGAACAGGCAAACTCCAGATGAGAAGGCCAGAGCCGGAAGCAAACCCGTAACCTCTACACTGAGAGACGGCCATGCTAACCAGTCTTCCACCATGTTGCCATTTTCGTTTGGTCCTGTTCATCTAACATTTAATCTCTAAATTGGTGCTTTCTCTATGCTGATTAAATACGTTTTGATGCTTTCTTTGTAAGAATGAAGGAACTTACATCAGAAGCAGCCCAAGTTTAGCCTACTACATAAATGCAAAGCACCCAGCTGCGATTGCAGTCACAGTTAATGATATTAGCGAAGGCGCTAATGGAGCCATAACAAAGCTCTGTGCCAAATTAAACTCATCAACCCTAACCCTAACCCCAGGTGTGAGGGGGCCTGCCATGGATAGGATAGGCAATGTTTTATTTCAATGTTGTTTTTTTAAATTATTTAATGATTGACGAAAGAAAACAGCACTATTCATTCTGATGGTCAAAACTAAAGGTTTCAGCCAGCTCTTGGGATTAGTCTCAGATGTAGCAGAAGCTAAATATTTGCAACGGCTAGACTTGTGATAAGTCTGAAAACAGGGCTATTGGACTTGCCTGACTTGAAATCTTCTATCTTGATCTTGTCTTCCAAGGTGACCTGGACCCCCGCTCTAATTTGCGCCTGATCAAAGATGTTTACATTTTTAAAAATGGAAAGCACTTGAATTAAATTAATGTTTTCAGGTCACTTAGTTACATACCTCTTCAGCAGCCTTTTTCCAATTTAGTTTGTACAAATATATGAGGAAGAAAAGAGCCTGCATGAACACACAGATGGTAAGCCCTGTCCAAAGTCCTGTTAAAGAAATAACAGCAGTGTCCCTTAATCCCATATGACACATTTGATTGCAGAATATACTAGTCTTACCCACTATGCCCATTTTTGCCGCAAAGGTCAAGGCCACACCAATGGGAAATCCGATGAAGTAGTGTCCAACCAGGTTACACAGAGCACCAACCTTTTGTTTCCCAGCCCCTCGAATGACACCTCCACTCACTCCCTGCAGTGATCATTGCAGTCCATATATATATATATATATATATATATATATATATATATATATATATATATATATATATATATATATGTGTGTGTGTGTGTGTGTGTGTGTGTGTGCGCGTGAGTTTGTGTGTGTGTACAGGGATGTTTTTTTTCTTACCGCAACAGCATCAGACATGTGCATGAAGACGAAAACGATCAAGACATCATAAACCCTTTCCAAAATGTCTCTGAAGGACAGGTATAGAAATGAAATAAATATAATAGGATACAATATTAATATTCCAGCCAGAGGAACACAAAAAGCTCAAAGAGGTGCCGACAAAGAATTACTCCAATTTAGCTGATAGTTACATTCAATGATTCATAAATGCAATAATAATACGAATACTGTGTTTAGACTATTCAAACTGCATAGAACATACTATTGTGAAGTATGGTTTGACTTGACGTTCCCATTGGAATTCCCAATGAATTAGAAACATCACTCACTATTCAACATTTAAAAGCAAGCGATTAGTTCAGCTGATCAAGAAAGAGTTTCCTGAAATTGACAGCAAAATCCATTGCCAACATAAAGTAGAGAATGAGTACACATCAACAGGTCCAGAATTACAATTAGTTTGAGTTGTCTGCCCCAAAAAGCTTCTTCTTTATGGGGACTATATGAGGTGTTTTATCAACATTTCTCAATAGTTCTTCTCTGTGGAAAATATTGCCAGAGCTCAAGTTAGTTTATAAAACTCACTGCTCCGATGTGAAAATGTAGCCAATTACATTCCTGGCAAGGGTGATGGTCACTCCAACAATACAGGCCACGATGACTGAAAGAAAGAAAGCCATAATAGCATCATCTTTACATTGAAGTCATCTGATCAAGGATGAGAAAAGCTGAACAACCCCCCCCCCCCCCCCCCCCCCCCAAAAAACAAAAAAAAACAAAACGATTTGAAATCTATTAGCGTAGTGGAGGTACGGACTGACAATTCGGTTTGATCAAACTTTCTTATCCTGATTTCTGTTGCAGTTGTTTCATCTGTAAGCTAACTGGATCACAATTATTGTTGTCTTGACTGGTTGCACTTGAGCCCGATTTGCTGCATGTTTGCACGGTGCATCAAAATAGTCCAAGCCTCTATTGTTGGGGCTGCTGATCAGAGCAAGGTGGTTGGTGAAAGTCATTCCACAATTCTGGCCTCAAAGAGGTTCTGGCAAGCAGTCTGACACCCCTGGATGGGAGAGCTCATCATTAGCGAGCTCAACTGAAGATATAAACTGCTCCCATGAAGTTAAATATTTTTGTCTTTCACGAAAAAATTCAGGATGAACCTAGAATGCACTACAACTTAAACATTGGAATGTTAAAACGAATTCAATTTGCCACATAACATGGTGTGGGAAGAACAAGACCTTGTCCCTACTTTTAGGCTCTGCATGTGCCTGGATTGGGATCTGTTATCAATACAGGTACCTGATATTCTAGTTACCTTCCTACTACATGCCTTGTGAGTCCTGTACAATTTAGCAGAGCCTCCTGTTTTATGATACTTGCTACTTATCATAGGAACTGTAATTGTACTGCTATCAAGTTCTACTAGCAACACTTTACCACGATAATCCAAATGTCTTACATGCACAAATGATGGCAATTTTGCTGGACAGCCTGGCTTGCTCAACGTTTCCCGCACCGAGAGAATTCCCCACTCGAACGCTAGCAGCAGCAGAAATTCCAAGCGGGAACTGCAAAGGTAGAAAGTGTAGAACCACGAGTGAGCCATTCCAAATGGCAATCAAACGAAACGTTTTGGATCAAGGGATGGCCAACACAAGAATTATGAGACGCATGCAACTCATTCATCTGTTAGTTTGCTTGTCCTATGTGTCTCCCTGGTCTAATAATGTTGACCAGGTTGGCCACCCTTGATTTAGTTTCCATTTCAATTACCATGTAAGCTACAACTGTGAGCTGATACGTAACGGACTGGGCTCCCAGCTCCGCTTCGCTAATTATACCAGCGATGAATCCTCCCACTTCAAAGAGCCACCATTCCAGACAAAGCATGAGCATGCTCGGGATGGCCAGCTTGACGAAGGGTCCCCACTCTTGTAAACAGTCCAGTGACCAACCTGTGGATCAAAGATCTGTCCGTTAAACCGCTTTTGAGAAATGCCAATGCGCACGTTTCGCTGAGCGTATTCGTGTATGTCATGTGTCAGGTTGAATATGCACATTGAATGTAATCAGGTGGTCATTTATCTATGATAAATATTCGTAAGCCAAATAATATGTCACTTGCAGAGCAAATAACCGAGAATCATCACCTCTCCTACCTATTGCATTGTTTAGTTAAAGCCTCTGGACGATCTTGTTAAAACATTACGCATTTGGACTCTCACCGCAAAGGTCTGTACCAATGGAAATAGTGCCAGTGGACATGAAAATGAATGATAACGAACCTCTAATCATTCATTCATTATCGGGTTTAAGGTGAGTGAGAGGGCAACTGACCTCCCCATGTGGCCTTGTGCAAGCCCCTCCAGGTTATATAAATAAATAAGACCACGGCCAACACGTACTGTGAGATTGAATTTGCTGCAGCCGAACCACTTGAACAAAGGCAAAACACAGCATCATTCAAACACAGCAAGAAAAACAATAAACAATAAAATATTAGTGTCATTTGAACTGTGAACTCACTTTTTATCAACATGGATTTTTAAAAACTAATATCTGACAAATAATGTGAGGCAATCACACTACTGTGTCTTGTCTAAACAAAGCAAAGACTATTTAGTGTGGAGGAAGATTGGAAAAGTCATTGAAAAATAAAAATCGTGAGATGAGGAAATAACTTCAATTGAACTGATGAATTGCTGCTCTGTCTTCCCTTAACAGGTCAAATATATTCAGACTATCTTCCTTTTGCAAATTTAACTACTAAAACTATTCTGGGCAACTTACGCAACTCCCAAATGCAGAACATGCAGGAAAACGTAATTGATAACGGCATTTAAGATGTTTCCAATTGCACCAGTTATGACCTGTGGCCAAATAATTCCCTGTAAAAAAAACAAACAAAAACACATTGGCTCATATTTATCTACGTCTTATTAAATTCCATATTAATGATTTTGTGTTGCCACGCGGAACCTGATTTTGAAGATATCGCCCTTGCAGCTGGTACATAAACGCCGCCTGAAGAGGGAAATCGTAAACTTACACAATAAAAGCAAAGGGTGTATGTTACATCTAGTTTTGCAAGGCAAATTGAAACTCACCGGAAGGGCAGGCATGGCGATCTTCACATAAAGTTGTGACAGGCTGTACAACACACAAATACCATGTGAAATTTTGCTTTGGAATCATACGTCTCTTTTTGTGCATTTCAGCGTACAATACATTTTTGACCTGGAACAAAGTTTTTTTGTTTTCTTAATTTTAAGTTCTGTGAAATATCAGGTGGGCAATTTACTTTCTTTCTTTTTTTTTTTTTTTTGCTCGTCTGACATTCATCATTTGTCAGAGCCCCGCCCACTCTCCGCCATCGTCGGTCCGTCATTTTTTTCAAGCCAGACGACATTGTAATCATCAGTCCGAAATTGTGATTGTCAGTCCGTCAGTGTATTTTTGCCCATCTTTTCACCACCAGTAAAGGGTGACATTTTTTTTCTGGTCTGTCTACTTCTATTTGGACTCATACTATTTCTTTTGTCTTTTTTGTAGTTACACTTAAAATTAACACCATGTATGTGGTTCTACACTTACACTGCAATTGAAACACAACATAGTGATATAAGTGTAACATGAAACCAAAGCCACTGAAACCAAAACCATTTTTCTGAGGGAATGCAGAGGACAAAAGTGCACTTTAATGATACTTAAATGATGGATGTCAACAGGTTCATTAACATTTGTCTAAATTTGTCTGAATATCATCTGTCACATACACTACAGGTAAAACAAAGTATTGCAGAGGTTGAACTTACATAACAACATCGTCTTTAAATAGCGAATTTAAAAAGCCCTTCTATCTTGCATTTCCTGGCCAAGAGCCAATCAGAGAAAGAATGCAAATTTGGGTATCGGCCATCGGTTGTTTGAAAGAGTGACCACCTGCAGTGGAAACGCATCCCAGAATGCTCTCATCAGCGAGCAATTTCTTCATGTAAAACATTTTTAACAAGCAAAATAACACATAAAAAAAACCTCTTAACACTTAATTCCAAACATTACTTTGAACTTAGCTTAGCAATGCTGATAATTGTCACATTGACTACAGGCTGATTGCAGTTCTTACTATAAAGATGCAGCAACATAGCAGAGAATCATGCAAGTCAGTTGAATTATATTTAAGTGAGCAAAATCAAGCGATGGGGGCTGACGGACATTTGACACAATGTCAATCCCGACTATTATAGCGACGGAAGGAAGTTGCATTTCCGACATTTTTCATTCGCCATTTTATGAGCTTTCCCGTTATCCGTCAGTGCTGAAGAAATGCCCACCTCTGTCAAATATTCTTTTTCAAATGGAGCTTTTACAATGACAACAATTACTAGTCGTCTACTACTGCTACTATTACTAATAATGATAATTGTCGTTTGTGTTGTTATTTGAGCGATTTCCCCTTTCCAACAATATCATACCAAGATGCTGCAGGTTGAATAGACTCTTACCTGGCAACCTCAAGGCTCTGTTTGGCAACGATGAGAAGAGGTTCAGTGTTGATGAGAACAGCCCAGCAGGGGAAACAAGCCAGCAGTAGAATCAAGACCCCCCTCTGAAGTATCACCCCCACACGCTTCAGGTTTCCGCTCCCGTAGGTCTACCCGACGGCACAATCAAATAAGCAAGGTTAGGATACTCCGAAAGCAAACTAATAATTTGAGTTTTGATAAATGGAAGGTAAACTAACTTGATACAAAAGATTATTGTTTAGCTGGTTTTAGCTGGAAGTCAGACACTCTGAGAGCGCCGTCAAAGCGGTTCTGTTTCAATATCAATAATAAATAAATCAAGTAAAGGTACGAGCTTTGTTGTTTTATTTTCTTTGAAATTACCTGAGATATGAGGGTGTCACAAGTTAATGACAATCCAGTCCCAATTGAAATACCGGTCACATTAACCACCTGCAATTAAAGAGACATTGTCAACAAAACACATAGTTTGACTGATATGTCTCCAGTGTAGGCAACGTTCCTTTCAAAAGGTTTTTATGGTTACTCATCACTTGTTCCAAAAGGTAAATTAGTTCGTAATTGAATTCAAACTTTATAGTAAAAGTAACTTAAACTTAAAGTAAAAGTACTTATTTTCATTGAGGGTCGCTTTTATATAGTTCATGTCCTATTAAACCACTCTCTTGTCTTATCGCAATTACAATTACTTACTGCAATTGATAGTGATACAGCAGCAAGCTCTGTTTTCCCCAGATGACCACAGAAAACCATGCTGACAACACTGATCATGAAGATCATCATCTGGGAGATGATCTGGGATAGGAAAAACAAACAATAAATATCTGCTTGTTTGTACTGTATATTCAAAGTAAAGGCACAACCATTCATCCGCTACCATTCATTTTCCCATGCTCCAACTACATTGATCTGTGCTCGGCAAATTGGCCTTCTTTAGGACAAATATCACTTCAAAAAAAATTAAAAGGTAATCAATCGATGGTACTGACCAGGAAATAACACAATAGATTAACGCATGGCAGATTTTTTTTGGATGATTGATTGTGTGACTTGCCTCAGTGTATGTTAATTATGATCAACCTGTTACTCAGAAGTGCGAGTATAAAATGTTGTGGGAAAACGTGTCAAATAAATTGGCAGTTAGTTTTTAAAACAAAGCGTACTGTGGGAGAAACCAAACTACTGTTTTCAAGCCTCACGTGTCACAAAAGAGTGAGTATGTTCACTTCTTTACCAGTGCTCTGTTTATCATTAACACCATTCCAAAAAGCTTTTCCTTCGAAACCTCACAGTGCTTTTCCAAGAGTAGCCTCTATTCTATTCTATTCTATTCTATTCTATTCTATTCTATTCTATTCTATAAAAAGAAAAAGATTGGCATCAGAAATGAGTCAATGAGTAAAATTACAGCTAAAATGCTGTCATACAAAATGACAGTAGGTTTTTTCCCCCTTGGTTTTATTGCAAAGCAAAACATAATTCTTATAAGAAAGAACATAAGGAATCTAGGCAAACTCACCAATATTTCCCAATGACCAGGTATTTATTTAAGACATTCAGCATCTATTCATATTTACATTGTTGCCCACGTGGAATGTTATATTGCTTCGAAACTATAGTTTTTGTTTTTCTCTCAAACGTTGTGCAATGAAAGGTTCGTGACAAATTGTGTGTCCTCAGATTTCATGACTTAACCCGACAGTATCATATATATAAAGTATATGTAAAGTACCAGGGAGAGGGGATGGGGACGCCGGTCTTGTTCACGTCCTAAACAACCATTAATGTTCTGAACTGTTGCTATTAAAGAGAACATTGGATTAGTTGTCATTTTTCTGAATACAGTGCCAGACTCTATCTCTACCGGTCCCCATAATTTGAGCTTTAGACCTCTGCCTGAGAGCCATTTTCCACACCCGGGGAAAGCCAAGCCATCTTTCGGGGGCCGCAGAAGACAACATTCAAAAAGCCCAGTGGATTAGCAACCGTGGCTTAAGCGCGTGTTAGACATTCAGACAACACTTCCGCAGTTGACAGTGGGCCCAACACTGGCTTGTTGTGGATGGAAAAGTTGCTAAATGCGACGAGGATCTGTAGATAGGTGTGTAATGCACCGCTGGGATGCCATTTCATCTTGTTGCTCTCATTCCTATGCCCGCTACGATATTTTTGAAAAGCCGTGGGACGCATGGTCCCAACGGGAGTGAAAGGGGAAGTGAAATCAAAAGGTGATTGCTGTTGAGTGGAAATGACATCACGGTTGCCCATGACCAATCACAGCTCAGCTCGTGAACATCACTTGGCCTAATTTATAAAGCAGGTGAGCCATGATTTGTCACTAATTAAACCTTTAGTTCTTCTTCCGCTATTCTCAGGTTCCAGGGGCAAAATTAAAAACGATTGGATTTTACGGCCTAATTAATTGTCCACAAAATCAATATTAATCTGAAAACAGTGTTTAAACTAGTAGGGGTCCACAAAATACATTATGGTAAAGACATTTTTTGACTCTACTTCTCCTTTAAATAATAATGCTTAGTTTTTTTTTATAGGGCTTTTCATGACACGTAAAGACAATTTGCACCATCGTTGGTAAACTACGTTGTGTAGCCACAGCTGCCCTAGGGCAGACAGGCGCGGCTGCCATATTGCACCTATGGCACCTCCGATCAGTCCCCGGAGCGGAGGCTAGGTGGCTGAAGTGTCTTGCCCGAGGACACAACAACACGTGGCTCCGACAGAGCGGGATTCGAACCGCAGACGATTGGGATAAACCGTTGTACTGTCTGAGCCGCGGCCGCGCAAATATAAATATTCAAATCAACTTACATTTGTGGCTTATTTACTAACATTGTATTTCTGAACTTTTGTTTTTAAAAGTAAACTCAAAGTATGAATTAAACAGGTAATTTTGTTTTAATATGATACACCTTGCACCTTTTCTCGAGAAGTACGCACACAAATGAAAATGCGTCATTAGAACCACTTAGACTTAGAATATAGTACAACACATCAAGCATAATCATTTTTCATTCAATCATTCTATTGATGAAGGCGTCGACAGAAGTACTAAACCTAGCACTGCATTAAAGCTATCTACAGGTCTTCTTACCACGGGTCCCGCGAGTTTGAGAAGTTCAATAAGTTCGGTGCGGTACTTGAGCGGGATGCATCTGCGAATGCGTCTCACACACCAGTTCCCAGGAGCCGTTTCGCTCGCCTCGGAATATACGGAATATTGCATTTTCTTCACATTGATGTCCATGTTGATGCAGAATTGGCTCAGTGGTGGAGTCAGGAGAAGAGGAGGACATCCGTTTAAAAATCAAACTTAAGTCAACTTGGAGGGTGGAGGTAACACGGCCCCCCCGCCTTCACATTCACTGTAGGTGTCCGTGCTTGACGCACGTGGATGGTGCGGTCACCAGCATGTTCTGACGCATCCAGGCCGGGGCGGGAATCACGCGACATAACAGGCTCCAATGGTGCACGTGAGTACTTCTGCCTATTATGAAAACAACATGAAATGTGAACTTTGGCATGTAACCTTACTGCAGTGCTTCTCAATTATATTTTGCAAAGACCCCCCTATAAATGAGAAAACATTTCGACCCCCCCCCCCCCCCCCCACCTTGCCACTCAGACCATCAATAAGATTAATATCGATGCAAATTGTAAAAGTATACCTAAAACGGTATCATTTTGAACATTGACACAAGGAAAAAGCAATTTAAAAACAACAACTATGAACTACTTTTTTATTTTACTGGTTTTTCTAAGGCAGGGGTGGAAAACGTACAGGTCAGTTCTGGTCTGCAAATAGGTTTAATCCGGCCCACGAGATGATTTTTGTCAAGTATAAAAAGATGCAGTTTTTTTTAAATGAGTGAAAAACTTGAAATGTTTTATGATTATTAGTAATGTTAATGATTTATGATTACCGTAATAGTGATGTTGTGCTTTTACTATTTTGGACAGTAAAAAGAAATATTAAAAAAAAAATTGAACTTGTTTTTTTAAAGTTATGTCAATATATACCATAATTTTATTGGTCCGGCCCACTTGGGAATAGATTTGCCTCCAAAAGGCCCACAAACTGAAATGAGTTAGACACCCCTGGTCTAAGCAAGAAAAAAGTGCCTGAAAAAAAAAATCCAATCCAATCCTTATTTTATCACAATGACACTTCACGTGGAAAAAACAAATCATTTTCCCTGGGGTTATCCACCACTGATTTGAATGCACCAAACATTTGCAATGAAATATTTCCTCAGGGAGAAATGAATGAAATGGACCGTGACAGAAAGTATTTTGCGTCAAAGGGCTGTTAAGGATCACTGAAACTTATTATACAATGACGCTCTAGTGTCTGACTTTTGGTTAATGTAAAACTGTCTGCATAACATTGTGAAAACAGGCTGCAGAAAACTACAGTAACATCCCAAACGTGACGCTAGAAAGCATTAACTACTGTTGGCCCCGGTCAAAATGTGAAACAAGAGCATACGGTTCATTTTATTCAAAAAAAGCACCAATACAGTACTGCGCCACAATCCTTTTCGTATCTTTTAATATACTGTACAGTAACCAGAAGACATCATTGATTGACAATAATTATAAACTTAACAGTAACCAAATACAGAAGGTGAAGGTAGCTCTTTACAGATATCCTGATGCCTATAATTTTCTCTGCACTCAGAAAATGTATAAAGATGATCAACTAGAAAAGAACAAAAAAAATGATGTATAGAGATGATCACATACAAAAGAACAAAAAGTAAGACAGAGTCGCTTCTCTACGGGGAAGTTAACATTTTACAGTTGAAGAGAGGAACGTGTTAGGACACAACAATTTGATCAAAGAATTCAATAAAAAATACACAAATGAAGCTGTTCATCGCTCCGCAAAAAAACATTTCCATGTTTTTAACACGAGGTGCAAAAAGATAGATTCTGTTAGAAACAATTTGGTTTAGGTCGACTCAGTGGGATTACGATTGCTCAGTTCGAGAGAGTATGAATCACTGCTTTGTCATTTTACATGCATTTAAATGAGTTTTCAATAAAAGATGTTGCCGGCTTGGCAATTAGATGCACACGCGTCTTTTAAATGAAAAAAAAGACATTTTCTGGTTAAAACTGTTTTTTTGTTACACCATAAAAGTATTTAAGAAGTGATGTGACTGAGGAGAGCGACGGCAACGGTATATTGAATCAACATGATTAAATACTGTAAGTGACAAGGTGGCAGATTGGTTAGCACGTCTGCCTCACAGTTTCTTCACTTAAGGTCCCGGTTAATTTCAGCTGGCCTTCCTGTGTGGATTTTGCATGCTCTCCTCATACTCACGTGGTTCTTCTCCAGAGACTCCTCCCACACTCCAAAAACATGCATGGCAGGTGTAATGGACACTCCAAACTGCCCATAGGTGCGAATGTGAGTGTGAGTGGTTGTTTGTCTCTGTGTGCCCTGTGATTGGCTGGCAATCAGTCCAGGATATCCCCCGCCTGCTGCCCGAAGACGGCTGGGATAGTCACCAGCACGCCAGCCAGTCGTGGTCTGGGTTTGTGTTCGCTTTGGATTCTGGTGTTGTTCTTTTTCTTGCCCTTCGTATCTTGTTTAGTTAGGTTGTGTTCAACTGTCCTTGTCAACCCGCTCCTTGTGTTAACCAATCAGCGCGCTCTAGCAAATGTCTCTTGTCCAGGTGTTCCTTGTTGTCTCATCAGTTTGGCTTGTAATTACTTTCCTGCTTTCTTTCTGTCTGTGTTGGATCATTTTCATGTTTACCCGCCTGTCTTTTGTCTTTGCAGTCACTTGCTGTCCTGTTTTTTTTTTTTTTGCATATCCTGGTTCTTTTTAACCCCTTGCTTTAGTTAACCCTAACCCTACCCCTAACCCTTACTGCACAAATTCTCTGACTCTGCGCTTCCCTGTACTAGGATCCACAATTCCCACATCCATGCCGAACCTTGACAAGCTGCTAAAGAAAATGGATGGATGGATGATTAGATACAGTGGTACTGAGGGAGAGCAAGAATATTCTGTATAGTGCAAAAAATAGACATTAATATATCGTGTATACATCAGTTGATAATATACATAAACAGAAATAAATGTGAACTGGCTAGAACAAGAATCAGACAGTGGTGGGGAGTCAGGGCCAGCAAGACTTTCTCTGTTTATCTCTCAATTGTTTCCTGCACTCAATGCGGATGTCGTAACTATTATCTGCCCGGGACCTTCGAAATTAGTACCACAGGTCAACTTGTATTGGCCAATGGAATTGCCTTGTGGGCCCTGAGTTACAAATGACTCGAGTTTTCTGAGAAAGGAGATTTTCGTCCAAACCTTTACTTTGACTTAAAACTTTATAACAACTTTGACTTGAAATTTTATAACTCAACTCTTACAAAGGTTTCGACCAGGGATCCAAGGAGCTCCAAGATGCTTGGGTCCCCAGATGGTCGAAGCCCCTGGGGGTTGACCCAAAAGGCTGAATGAGAGCAAATCCAAACCACATGGGTGCTGACACGTTTTGACTTACTGTAATACTTGCCCACTGTTCCTTGCAAAACACATTCAAACATGATTGAGTTCTACACCTCAAATTAATCACCCAGTTCCAACTAGACGATATTTGAATTTATTTCTACACTTCAGATTAATCACCCAGTTCCAACTAGACACAATTTGAATTTATTCTTAGACCTCAGATTAATCACCCAGTTCCAACTAGACAAAAACAAAAAAAAAAGACTTAACCCTCGATGCATAATGCCATCACAAATCAGCGCTAAAGCAGTCATACTCATGTGTGTAGGCTTTCATCTACATTACACCATGTAAATATAGCAAGTGTTGTGTGAAACTGTGAAACCAAAAGTTTGATTGAAAATGTTCAGAATTTTGCCCACATTAAAGACTGTCATCTTAATACTATTTTGTTACAATATTTATGATGTCATCCTTTTTGCTTACTATTGGTGATGTATTACTTGTAAACCTTATGACAACACAACTTGCAACGGTAGACAGATGACAAACTGAGTAGTTGGGTACCCAAGGCTTTGTTGAACACTGATGACATCCCCTTACATAAAAGGGTGACAGTGAATTTCCTTGAGTTTAGAGATGATGTGATGACTTATGTTCATTTTGTAAACAATTGACTTATGATGACTTGTGTTCATTTTGTAAACAATTGGGTAGAAGATCTTATTTTGTAAACAATTGACTTATGATGACTTGTGTTCATTTTGTAAACAATTGGGTAGAAGATCTTATTTAAGTAGTGTGGTGAATTTCTTTAATGCTTGTTGTGGTTCTGGCCCAGCTGCATTTCAGTAATCTACTGCCAGGCAATGCTGGTTGGTGATAAAAATGAAGACCTCTTGGACTCAGACAATTTAGTTGGAAAAATATTTATTCTACACTTTCATTACTGCTGGGTTTAATTTGAAGGAAAGGAAAGTGTAGTTATCATACTGTGCTATCATTATGTCAGAGAAATTCTAGGATTTTTATTTTGTAACATGACGCGGGGGGGCTAAGACAACGGCGTTGTGTATGGTGACAAAATTGTATAGCTAAAATGATTTCTGTTCATTAATGTTAATGCTTATCCATACATATCCTATTGGCTTCATCAATACAGCTGAGCACAAAATACAGTGGGCCCTCCGTGTTACGAGATTAATACGTTCCGCGGTTGGGCTCGTAAGGCGAATTCACCGTCGGGCAAGCAATCCAAACCTATGTTAAATAGCTAATGCATTTAAAAGCCAGGTAAAAACATCAAAATTGTACATACATATTAAAAATTGGTACCAAAATAGTATAGTAAGTGTTACGTATATATAATATACATGTATACAATCAGAAAACTTCATTAATAAAAAACATAGAAAGGATTTATTTACCTTTGAGTGGCGCTGGTATGCCCATATTCCCTGGTAAGGGTAGCATAGGCTAGGTAGCTTCGTATTTCTCGATTATCTCCAGGTTCTTTTCCATATAAATCATCTTACTTCTAACATCACTAGCATTTTTGGAACCCATGGCTAGCCCATTCAAGTTTGAATTAAGCAGTAAAATGCATGATAAATACTGTATGGTTTTGTAACCACTCGCCATTTTGAAATGAGTGAGGCCAACCAATAGCAGACTAGCATCTCGTAAGGAGACGTCGACCAATAGCAGACCAGCGTTGTGGAAACGTTGCATGGAGGCATTGACAGCAACAGAAAATAACTGTAATTACCAAAAGACATCAGCAGATGGAGACAAAACAACACAAATACAGCCAACTCCCTAGAGTCATGGCATTTGTTTTGTCGCAAAGCGGGGAAAATACATTAAAGAGGGGATGAAAAAACTCGATGTATACGTGTGTACGATGTGTACGCGATGTATTCCACATCGCAACATGAAAAAAAGTAAGCCAGGAACGCTGTAACATGGGGGTCCACTGTACGCTACTTCATATATGGCCACGTTTTGAAGTGAAGTGAGTGTCTTTTTTGAGTGATTATGCTATGGCTGGAAATGGCAAATGTTGTCAGATGTTGCTTGACAAAAACATCTGCTAATTCACTGTGGACCAAAATGTGAAATAACCCTATCTTCAAATTATCATTCTTTAACAAACATGTGAATTTTTTCTTACAACATTGGCATATTGAATGTTCTCTGAATATGCAGTTGCCAGAAGTGTAATCGTGCAGTGTAACACTGCCTTTGCCCATAATTATCAAGGACATGAAATCCTCTAAAAACATGTCAAAATTTAAACGTACAAAATATTTTTAGTAATATCAAGTATGATCAATTTGGAGCATAACTAATCTCGGGGTATGTTTTTCTTTACAGGACCAGCCATTAACCACTCTAAAACAGTTGGTGATTTTCACACTGACTGTGCATTTGTCTGCCAAAAATGGAATGGAATGCCACTCGCTTTCAACTGGCAAGCATAGAGAGGCGTCGCAATGACGAGCGAGAACGAAAGGAGAGAATTTTTAACGACAAACTGAGAATCATCGGCGTCGACAAGAAAGGCCTTGACAAGCAGGTGGATGATAAGAAAAAATGGAACGACGCCGAAAGGCTGGAGCAAGACACCTTTGAGGCCCAATTCCTCCACAACAGCAAGCAGGCGTACCTTCTCCAACTCCGAGAACTAAAGGAGAAACACGCAAAGGTGAAGAGCAGTTTTCGAGAGCAATACGAGCACGCCATCGAGGAGAAGTTGAACCGAGACGATTCCGAAGAACCGGTGGAACACATGATGCCTCCCGGAATGGCGGGCGAGGACCCGGACAGCGACGATCGAATATGCAGGCAGAAAGAGCAACTGAGGGAGTGGCTGCTCCAGCAACAGACCCTGCAAGCCGTGGAGAAAGAACGAGAGAGGATGGAAAAGCTGGACGACGACAAATTCAGAGTACACATCGACAATGTGGCCATGGAACTGGAAAACGCTCAGGCGGATCGAAGGAGGAGAAACGCCGTGGAAATGAACCGCTTCAACCGGGCCATGGCTGAAGAGAGGAAACGGCACGAAAGGGAAATGGACGACGACCCCACGGAGGTACGGCCGACCCGGGTGGGGGTGCCCGGCTTCTTTCACAGCTACGACAGGAGGCCGCGTCCCGAGAGCGCCGAGCAAATGAAAAAGTTCTGGAACCTTCAAGTTGAGGAGAAAATGATGACAAAGCTAGAGGGGATCAGAGACAAGCAACAACACGCCCGTTGGTGCTCCAACGCGGCGCGCTCGGCTATGATCCTCCAGAGGCAGCAGGAGCGACTGAAGAAGGAGCTGCGGCGAGAGCTGGACCACAACAACATCACCACCGCCGAATACGACAGACGCGCCAGACCCGACATTAAAAGGGGACGCGTCGACCAAAGTTTCTTCGCTCAATTCAACACCTGCAGCCGCTGAAACCCTCACACTTAAAACAGCTGGACAGATGCCATAGTGGCCATAGTTCCAGTCAGAAAGGTTGGAAGCACATTCAAATGGCGTCAATAAATTCACACTTCAAAATTCACGACTGTGAACTGAAGGCAGTAAAGTGACTGAAAAAATAACAAAGATATTTGGATCAGAAAATTCCAAATGTTCAAACATTCATTTTTTATGAACAGTTTTCTTTCTTGACCAGTATTTTGTCAGTGACTATAAAGTATTGCATATTTTTCTTTCACGGAAAGCTGAATTTCCAAATTTTTGACTGGCTATAAAAATGTCAACTACCACAGTGAGGGGACACAACCCTCAGGCCTTGTTCAGTTTCATTACTCATTTTGCTTCTTTGTTTTGTTCAACAAAGGTTCTTGTCATTAGTTCAAAATATCCTTTCAACCGTATTTTTCATCAATTCTTTTTCTTCACTCATCCTCCCTAGTGTGAACTCATAGATAGAGCCTGCCCCAGCATGATTTTTGATTATGTTTAACTGTATTCTTTACTCTCCCAAATACTATGAATTTCCCAAACTACGATCCCTAAATACTTGAATAACATTTCAAATGTTTACAAGCATGTTAAAACATTGCTATTTGGTGTTCATAAGGAAAAAGAAACAGTAGCAGCAACAATAGCAATGTGGTAGGAGAGGCCCTGACCCTTCTGCATTGGCGAGAAACACTATTGCTTTATCTGCAATTGGTGGCTGAGTAAGAGCCAGTGCTAGAATAGCTGGGCAAATTTGTTTGCTCGGCCAAATCTGCTGGATCGCTGAGTGCAGATGGGAAAAGCAGTTGCTCATATCTTTGAGCAAGATGCAAACGCTTTGGAACATCCGTGCAAAAGATACAGACAATTCTGTTTCATAATTTTATCTGGTTCTTATGTCAGATGATCTAAATGTATGAGAATGTTCTCTGATGAATCGTCTCACAGTTGACAGCATTTTGACATTTGCTCATTGTAGCCTTTATGTGCAAAGTTATGCATTTTTGGTGCATTTCCGTCAGGCTTTTTATCCCTAGGTGAATCTTTTCCTAACAAAGGGAAATGTATTCAAGCATTAGATGACTAAGTACCTGAAATAACTAGAATTTGTGGCTCAAAAGCCACGTGTGGGAAGATAGTGCACTCAAATTCAATACTTTGTCCAGTCTTCTGAGATTATATTCACATTTTGAATTTTGTTTTTCATACTTTTTTCTGCCTTTCTGTATCACAGGGACATAGCATGCCAACAAATGAGAAGAAAAGAATAAGTGTGACTCCCGTCCAATTACAAATTAAATACTTATTTGAATAACAAACTAATAAGCCACAACACAATTAATGAACATAACGAGGTGTGTGAAAGCACAAAATGAATTTTTCTTGACATATAAATTCAACAGTTTTGAAACTAATGAACTGGTTGAATGCACAAAGATTTTTTTTACATATAGAGTACAAGTATATCATTCAGAACTCATGTTCCCTGCAGCACTTTAATACTCTGTGTTTATTCTTCTGCATCTCTCTTACTGTTCCTGCTCTGGGAGACTGCAGCTGCTGCAAGCGGCAGTGACAGAAAATAGAGCTGCTCGGTGATGAGGGGCCTCCTCACCTACACGGTGCAAAACGGCGCCGATGGCGAGCAGGCGCTCCGTTAGGCTCACTGTCGCAGCTTCTATCGACTGACTAGATGCGGATGATGGACGATACTTTCCCTCGGTCACCTCTTGGAGTTTCTTAGCCTTGCGCTGAAATTCCATCAGGTGAACTTGGTCCTAGACAAAAGGCCACACTTTTACCGGTTAAAATCATATGAGGTGGAAAAAATAGAAAGCCCCGGCTGATGTTCTCACATAATGTAAAAAAAAAAACAGATCAAATTTGGCCAGGGCACACATTTTACACAAGAACATTTTCAGATCTCGCAACAAGTGCTGCGTTAACATTTTGAAAGGATGTTCATCTTGTCTCAACAGTGATATCAGTTTAATTGCTAGCAAGGCTATTTTGTTGACTAAATGGCAAACTTCTATCATCTAGTGGAAGAGAATATGTATTTTCAGTCAATTCTTTTAACACCTTAAGGAATACTTTTACATGGCATCCCACAGCAAATACTCAATGCTGGGGTAAGATTGAAATACAGTGGGTACGGAAAGGATTTAGCCCCCTTTAAATTGTTCGCCGTCATTGCAAACAATTGCCAAAAATCATAAAAGTTCCTTTTATTTCTCATAAATGTGCACTCAGCGCCCTGTCTTGACCGAAAACAAATATGTAGAAATGATCGCGAATGTTTGAAAGAAAAAGTGAAATATTACATGCTTATAAGGCTTCAGACCCTGCGCTCAGGATTGAGTAGAAGCACACCCTTTTCAGCTAGTACAGCCACGAGTCCTTTTGGAAATGATGCAAGGCGTTATTTCACACCTGGATCTGGGGATCACTTCTAATTCTGTCAGATTGGTTGATTTTGTGGAACTTTCTCCCATCTCCCTGCTGTATCTCTGGAGCTTTATCTCTCTCACCAAGGCTCGTCTCCCGCTATTGCTCAGTGCGGCTGGACGGCCAAATCTAGGAAGAGTTCTCATCATCCCAAACTTCTTCCATCTGAGGATTATGGAGGCCACTGCAGAAATTGTTTTGTCACCTCGGCCCCAAATCTGTGCCTCGCCGCAATTGCCTTGCCCTGAGCTTCTTGGGGAGTTCCTTCAACCTCATGATTCTCATTTGCTCTGACACTGTGAGCTGTAATGTCTTGTATCGACAGGCGCGTGTGCCTTTCCTAATCAAGTTCGAGTCCAGTTTCATTAAAAAGCTGGACTCCAATGAAGGAGCAGAACCATCTCAAGTGGATTACGAAGAAATGGACAAGACAGTATGTGAGTTAAATCTGAGTGTCAATGCAATGGGTCTGAATACGTATGACTGGGTGATATTTTAGTTGTTGTTTGTAATACATTAGCAAATATTTGCACATTCCCATAATTTTTTTTCTGTCAAGATGGGTCACTGATTATACATGAATAAGAAATACATGGACCTTTTTTTCAATTGGGCAAATGGATGCAATGACATAAAGAGTGAAAACTTTAAAGGTGTCTGAATATTTTCTGTACCCACTGTAAGGCGTATTGCTGAATTGCCCCAATTTGTTGAGACTTGGCACTAGCACCGGCTGGATAGTGGGGCAAAGTGAAACTGCACAGTCTAAATAGGTGCTTTTCAATTATATATAGAGAAAAACTTTCACCCCCGACGCACTGACTATAAATAAGATTACAATCTATTCTATTTAACATAAAAAAATCACTTTTTAACAACTGTTCACTATTTTTTACAGTGTTCATACAGGTTACAGCAAATCTATTTTGCTCCATACCCTGCTTTTGGCTTCCTGTGTTTTTGTCAGATCGGACTCAAGGACACCACTGGTGCCAGATAGGTCCATCAGCTGCTGTTTCTGATGCGCAACAGTGTTGCTCAGATTCACCCGGCTTGCTTGCAGCTCTTTGATCTCGTGCTCCCACTCTTTGTCCATCTTAACAAGCATATTATGTCAAGAAATTACACAATGAATCGTGTTATACAGACGAGCATCACCTTCTGCGCTTCTTTTATTTTGCGCCGCAAGCCATCATTGATGAGATTGAGCTCGCCCTTCGTAATTTGCTTTTTAGTGCTTCGGGTCAAGGCATCGTTGTGCTCGATGATGTTTCCCCGCCTTTCCACGACTGCGACGCTGTCCCTGACGAGTTGCTCCCGCTGCTTCATCAGCTGGTTGAGCTGCCGCTGTTAAGTACGTACCACGAATAAATACACATTCTGTTGACGCAAAAAACTTCACCGTGGAAAAACAAAAAGCATTATCGGGTCATCAATACTAAGTTGGCTAAAACCAATAACCCACATAATAATAAACAGTATTATTGAATTATAGTTTACTGCAATGGCTATTTTAAACCTTGTTGGAATGACTGAACCCGCAAGTATTGCATGTTTACAAAAGGAACCATACATCTGCACCAGCACCAGTAAAAGAAAACTCCTGTTCTACCTCAACTCATCTTGAATTAAGATGATGTGACGATGGAAAATTTTGTAGCTGTGGAAAATAGTCACTGTTATTGTATATCTATAATAGAGTTTAGAGGCCATTACGATAATCAAGGTCTTATAGCGGATGTACTGCATTGTCAGGAGTCAACACAAAAAGTCACCCAGGAAAACCAATGCATGTACCTCCATACAGTGAATATCATCTTTCATTAGCTGGATGTCTTCACGGCCCTCTTCCACAACTAAACGTGTCTCTTTCATAAGGTGAGTCTTCTTTTCCCACAGCGTGATCTGTCGCCTGTTAAATAACACAGATGGATGTTTGCATGCAGTGGTGAATAAAGAATGAGGCCTGGAGAGATACAGCAACTTGATTAAAAAGATACACGCATGAAGATAAAAAAAAAGAAAAAAGAAAAAACTAACTCAGCTTCGATCAAACTGCCGAGAAGTTTCTCTTTTTCAGCCTGGGTCTTCTCTAGTTTCAGCTCCATCGCTACAGACTCTCGTTCTGCCTCCTAACCACATAATAATGTAGATCATTAACGTTTAGAGGAACCAAGTGGAGAAAAAGAATGTTGGAGCGTCAAGCAGAATAGGGTATGCCTTGAGTTTGTGAAGGAAGTCATTTTCTATCATCGCGTTCTCTTGCTCCAACGCATGGCGCAGCTGAGTGTTCTTGCTCAAAAGAGTGTTGAGCTTCAGCAAATCTCTTTGAAGCATCTTATGATTCTTTGCCACCTCATTCTCCTCTCTGTGCATGACTTCCAGTTGGCCTGGTGGGGTTCAAGTGAGCGTCACAAATTTTACAAATTGCAAATGTGATTTCAGATGCTATAATATGTCAAAAAAAGCTTACGCTCCAAATAAATCTTCTTCTGACAGTTCATAGTGTACTTTGCCTGAAGTTTGTTGTACTCCTTGTTGTGTGCCTGAATCTCCAGGGTCAGTCCTACAAGCGTTCCCTGATGCTTCAGCCACAGCTGCTGATCATTCTTGATTTTTTCGGATAATTCCTCAGTTTCAGTCTTTATTGTGTCAGCCTTGATTTGCAGCGGACTCAGGTCTTCATGCTGAGGAAACAGGCACACACACGTTTGCATTCTTTGATGAAAATACATATGTTCTAATGCAGGGGTTCTCAAACCTTTTGGAGTCAGGGACCCCTTTTTGGAAAGCAAATTTTCCAAGGACCCCCATTGCAAATGTTAGCGGAAACAAAATAAACAAAATCATAAATAAAAAAAAAATTAAAAAATCAATAAAGGCAAACCTTTATTCACTAACGTATTCAATTTGACAAGTATTTTTGTTACTTTTCATTCATACTGAAGTTTACAAAATGAATATTGCAAATTGCACACTTCCTCGGAACAAACTGGGTCAATTTTACCCAAACAGGTTGCTGCCAATTATTTAGTGACTAAATAATCAAATAATAATAGCTGCTAAATAATCAGCCTCTAAAACATCGGCCTTGAATTTGGTATAAGCTTTCGAAACGCTCAACCATATAAAATATGTTAAATAATCAAAGATCTCTTACCCCGGTGCGAGCAGTGATGAGATCCTTTTTTTTGTTGTAGCTCGCGATAGTGGCCTGTTTCTGGGTGATAAGTGCATCAATAGAAGAACTGTCAGCCTGGTTGGATGCCACCACCTTGTTGTACTTTGTGATTTCCTCATCGAGCTCCTTCTGAGATCGGGCCAAGTTTTCCAATTTCTCGTCGATCACTTTACTTTCCACCTTTGCAGCCATGACCTCACCCTCCAAATTCCACAGCTGATAGACCTAATAGGAGATTAGTAAATACGACATCATAGTGGTGGGTAAGGAGACATTTGTGGTTGAGCTTCCTGATGTCCTTAACTGTTTTTTAAGTTTTGAAATGGAAATTATGTGGAGACTTTGAAACTGTACTTTAACATCTCACCATTATCGTTCCAACAACAAACAGGAACAGGATCATCAGAGTGGTATTAAGTGTTATTTTGTCAACATTTTGAATGCATTAACTTATTTTTTATTTATTTTTTTTGCTTTATCTAGCTGTATTTTCTTTTTATATATATATATATATTTTTAACCACTGCACGCATGCACGCACACACACGTGCACGCACACACACATGCATTCCCCAGCGAGACCACATCCCCCAAAAGTGTATAAGAACCGGATGCAAAAGATGAAACATTGTCACTGTTGCGGCTACTGGTGGCAGTAACAGTGGTCCGAGATCTCGTATAACTTATTCCCACTTTTTTGTCTAGATTAAATTGATTGTTTCACTACGTTGTGGTATGCGCCATCTGTCAACAAAAACAATCATGCTAGGAACTTGTTTGAGGTGGGAATTTGTTCTAGGTTCTTTCAAAAGTAAACATGTATTTATATGACGGTGTTATAACCCTTTCAAAGTTAGCCCAAGTTGGGTGATCATAAGGCCAGGCGAGTGAAACATCCCCAGAGACCCAGAGGTTAAAGTTTACATTACCTTCTCTTTCTTGAGTAAGGCCTTCTTGTTAGTAAGTCGCTGGTAATACTGAGCGGCCTTGTTGTCCATGAGCTTCTGCAGCATTTGGGTCATGATGCTGTTCTCTAACTCCAGGTGCTTATCTTTGTTTTTCTCCAGCTTTCGTCTCTGATTGGCCACCTCAGCCTCAAGAATGTCGTTCTCCTAATGAAATAGAGGACAAGTTGTTCAAGTCACAGTCAAATCAGTGAAGTCAAATCACAGCTGTCTCTCAGCAGAAATCTTTGGCCAACCTTTGTGAGTTCTGTCAGCGTCCGTTCCGTTTGCCCTAAAGCACGGAGATAGGTACTGTATTGGGCCAGCAGAGTTTCATGCTGGGTCTGCTTCTGACTGATCATCTTTTTGGAGACATTGCAGTCCATCTGGCTGCAGTTAAGTAGCATGGTCAGAGTCTCACTTCCCTCCTGTAGCTCTGAGATGGATTTCTTAATGCCTTCAATCTCTCTGTCCAGCACAGTCACTTGGTGCTCAGCCATGCTGTGAAGAACACAGGTAACAGTAAGTGCATCATTGTGTTCACGGGCAGTAGCTTTTAGTCTTGAATTCCTATTTCGGTATGGATGAGACCATGTCACGTTTTCCCAAAATGATTGGAGGTTTTTTTTCCTCCCCTGCTTTTGTTGATGCGCATGAAAACTCTAACCGAATAGCCTCCCGCATCGCCCTGAATTCTTCATCTCGTCTCCTCAAATCCACCAGGCTCTTGTTCCACTGCTGTAAAAGCTGTTTCTGTGACAATGCCAGAGACACCATTTGCATTTCCGCCTGAACACAAAAGTAAACAAACACACACAAAATGAAACAATGCCAAACAGGGTGACTGCATTTTCACAGTTTCAAAAAGTAACCTCAATATGTAGATGAAAAAATATAACATCTTGGCTAATAAAAATGGATGGCCAGCCTAAAATCATCAAGAAATCCTTTGGGCGACATCAGCTTACCTGCACAGTATACAACGTGGGCTGCACTGGTTTAATACAGACGATTGTTTTAACTACACACAGTTTGAATACTGCATAATAATAATAATGAATTCACAGAGCACAATGGTAGGTGATTTGTGCTGTAAATACCTCTGAAAGCGCTTCCTTGGTTGCCTCTGTTGTCTCCGCTTGGGCTTTAGTCTGAAACTCATAAATATCTTTCTGTTGGGTCAATCGCTCCAAGCCCTTGGTGAGGCGCTCTACATATATATCCTGTTAGAAATTTCATTAAAACAACAACAAATCAGTGATGATCGTGGCAGGAGCAAATTATGTAATTTGTGTCGAAACCTGTTCACCTGTTTGAGTTTCTGGTCTTCCATTTGGGACTTCTTAACTGTTGTTTTGCGTGTGATATTCTTCATGGCTTTTACATTGCAATGCAGATCTTCGCTGACTTCCTGTGTGAAGTTGAGGTGTGAGCTCAGTTTGTCTAGCTCTGTTTGTAGGTCGGATACTAACAACAAGAAAAACACGTTTTTAGATTAAGATAATTTGATCATTGGCAGCACAGTGACTGGATGGTTAGAACGTTGGCTTCAAAGGCGAGGTTCTCAGTTAAAATCTCAGCTCAGGTTGAAGTGTGGAGTTTGCATATTCTTTTGGATGGTCCCAGGTTTGTCTCCATCCTTCCATCCATGTTCTAGAGCCACTTCTCCTCACTAGGGTCTCTGGCTTGCTAGTGCCTATCCCAGCTGTCTATGGGCAGTAGGCAGGGGAAACCCTGAACTGCTCGCCAGCCAAGGACACAGTGACCAACAACCACTCACGCCCCCAATCACACCTAAGGACAATTTAGAGTGTCCAATACAGCTGTCATGCAGATTTTTAGAATGGGGGAGGAAGATGGGTGCCCGGCGAGATCCCACATGGGTTCGGGGAGAACATGCAAGAAGAAAGTCTGGAGTGAGTTGGAATCAAATTCAGGACTCTGAACTTTGAGGTGGACGTGCAATTATAAATATGGTTATGTATTGTTGTAAACCAAGATATATGTGTGCTGTATATCCTGCTTCTAACGCTAACCAGTTCACATTTGATCATTTTCTTCCTAGTGAAATTGATATGTCCTGATTTTGCATAAAAGGATAGAAATTAATAAGTATTTTTTAATCAATTAATTGATGAAGTGGAAAAACATCATCAGATCCATGAATCATTAAAATGCTCATTAGTTGCAGCTCTAACAAGTATACTTCCGATCGAGACTGATCAACAGTCAGTTTTTTAAACTTTTGTCAATTCAGAGGGAGCAGATTGATCATATGGTGTGGTCTCAGTAGCGGGGACGCAGATGGACACTCATCAAACATTCATCAAAACCACTCTAGGCAAGGTGATAGATTAGGGTTTTGTGAAATGTGCGCATCTCACCATTGACCCTTGTTTTGTTGCACTTGCTTGTAATGCTGGACTGGCATGACTTTACTCTCTCAAGTTCTTCTTGTACCCGTCGATGCTCGCTTTCAGCTAAGACCTTAACCTGCTGTTGATCATCTAGTCTTGTCTGGAGTCTTTTGAGTCTTTCTTGTTCCCTGAACAGCTGTACATATATTTCCTCTGATTGGCTCGCCTCTGCCTTTTCAGTTTTCTCCTGCGCAGGTAGCAGAAAGCACACAAGTGGAGTAATATATAATGAGTGATTGGGCTAATGTTGACAATAAGCGCATGTGACCTACAAATGATCAGCCTGATCTTAAAAAGACAATAAATAGAATCAGACCTCCTCCCTTAGATCCAGTTTGAGCCTCTCCAGTTCTTTGATGAGTTGAGTCTTCAGTGCAGCTTGTTTCTTTGCAACCAGAGGCTGTCAACAGTTCAAACACAAAATCTTACTCATCCAGGAAGAAATCAAAAACTAAACCTGTCAGTTGAGGAGTGATTCTCAAATACCAGAGTTCATCTTTTCAGGAACTATTTTTTGTAGTTTGGAAAATTGGACAAAATTTGATTTTGCTTCTGATGTTTGAGAGGAATTTCAATAAACACTTCAAACTAATTATTATATTTGTAGAAATATCAAAGACGCTACGAACATGTTCAGCATCAAGAACAATGAATTCGTCGTCATCTTCCTCCTCCTCCAATTGTTTGTCTTCCTCCATGTCCTCTGATGAGTTTGCAAAGTGGGTCGGTGCCACAATCTGCAAAGTACTGTCCTGGTCTGATAGAGAGAAAAGAGTATTCAATTCAATTGTGCTTATTAATAGGTCTGTAGATCATACTCTTTTATTTTATTTTATTTTATTTTTTTTGCAGGAACTAACACGTGCGTCATAAAATGTGTAGTCCCTAAACAAAAAGGAGCATAACGGAAGTATGTATACTTTATCAAGTATACTTGAGTATAACTATAATTATACAAAGTATAAGGTGACTATGTGCTTAAAGCATACCAGAAAGTACTAAGTTGATACTTATTCAAAGTAAATTGGAACGAATAAAGTGTACTATAAGTATAACAGTTCAATATACTTCTACCTTCTAGCTGTATACATCTAATCCAGTTTAGTTTACAGGTTTATACTTAAAGTGTGCTCCACAGACCCATACTACAAGTATACAAGTTGTATACTTTGTCAACTCTTTATTTTACTGGTTTATACTTGAAGTGTTCTACACACTAAATATTGATTGATCAGATTCAACAAAAAGAAATGCACAATAGGTGAATACAACAGTCTAAATGATCCTTAGGAGTGAATCCTTAGGTGTTCATCTATGTGTCCCCCGTGATATTATGCATGGTTTTGGAATGCGGGAGAAAACCAGACAACTCACACAGGAATTGTCAATGCTCAAGTTTGGGACCTGGAAGCCTGTGCTGGTAGGTGGGACACTAACCAGTTGGCTCGTGTACCACAAGGATTGGACTACATTATACTGTATATGCAAGATTACAAACAGGGTACAAACGGGTAGCAAATGTACTCTCTAATTTCATTGGCTATTTGACTCCCCAATAAAATTGGTAGAACCATAATCAATCGGATCGGCCAAATTTTGATGTATACAGTACAATATATTGATACATTTAACCAAAATCATCTCAATCATAATTTTAAAGATTAGCAGTGTGTTTGTTTGTTTGAACCAATCTGTTTTTAGGGTGTACAGGGACACTCGCACACCAGGAGCAGTCTGGTTTTAGACTTCAAATCTAAAACAGTTCAGTTTACAGGTTTATCGTCTACTCAAGTGCACTCATTTAGTGTACTAATATAAAAGTCATACACTTCTAGTCGGTGCTTTGGTTAAAAGGTTTCCTCTTAAAGTATAATACAAGGACATTCGTTTGTATAGTACTTTTATAAAGTGTAATATTTCTTCTAAATTAAAAATAAGCAGTAATCAATAATACAGTATGTACATTTTTGTAAGTGGACCAAGAGAGATTAGGCTAAATAAAACCACCTTGTGGCAGAAAGTAGTAGAACGCGCAATTTAAACTTTCATATTTTGTTTTAGTATAGGGTTTCTGTATACGTAGAAGCCAAGCATACTTAGGCATACTTCACATTATGAAATATAATATTTAAAAGGTAAACTTGAAGTATATGTCTCCGTTTTGGTATAAAACGGTAGGCTATAGGCTACTCGTCATCGTACACTCGAATAGATTACTTTTTGCTAAGAGTGTACATTGTTTTGTGTCACAAGAAATCTTGCAGCCCAGGAGATATAGTAGAAACAGACCAGTATGTCTTGAGTGTCCATCAGCATTGTTGTCAGCCTGAGACTCTGGGCTCGCATGAACATCTTCTGATCCTGGCTGCTGAGAAAAAATAAGTTTTAAATGCACGTGATTTCCATTATTTATTATTTTTTTACTTTTAATTTAATACATTATCTTCACACTGCCTTTTTTTCTCAATTCCACGCATTTACCTGCGGAGGAGATATATCTGCTGTAATTTTGCTTGGTTCTTGTACGTGCACATCCAGTAGCTCGGTTTGTTCCCCGTCCGCCTGCACGCACCCCTCCCCCTCATAGACTGCCGATTCCTGCATCCGCACTGACAGTTAAAAAAAAAAAAAAAAAACATTAGGTGCGTTACAACGCAGGGATTCTTAACACATTGATTCTTTAGATTCGGTATAATAAATAACCGGCTTAACGACTGGCTCGTATCAATAACGAGTGCAGTTTGCAAACTACATACAAAACGACACTTTAGCTTTAGTCTAAGCGACTATTGTAACAACCTGACGCCTAATTATTTCCGAGAATAAACAAAATGCCACGTGTATTTAGTCCTAATTGACGACTTACCCCCTTTAAACTTAGACGCGCCAGCCTTCACTTCCTTCGTACTGCCACGGAAGACACAATGGTTGCTCAGCAACAATCAACTTCCGCTGCAACAGTGCTTCTCCATTATAATTTGAAAAGCTCCTCATCTCTACACGCAGAAAAAAAGAAAAATGTAAATCAACTTTCAACAGATGTTAACTTGACTTTTTACAGGGTTTATAAAGGTTACAGGTTAGTCTGAAACAGGAAAAAACATATATAACTTACGTGCACAAAAGTGCCTGAAATTGGAAAAAATGACTATCCTTATTTGAACTAGAAACATTTTATATGAAATAAAAATTAGATGCTGAAAATAAATACAATAAATAATGTAAATTGATCTGAAACAGGGTCATCAATGCGTTTCCCGCGGGCAACCAAGTATCCCCCAAGGACCAGATGAGTAGCCCTCAAGCCTGTTCAGCAAATACATGGCTTACAACTGACAGGAATTTCAAAATTAGGCATATTTTACGAATTAAACTTTTACATATTTACCAATTTGTTTAATTATTTGGAGAAATCATTGACAAAATCAGGGACTTTACATGAAAAGATTCAACATGAACCTAACATTATGACAGATAAGAACAAATTTGTCATTTCAAAAGTGTGTATCAAACTGGTAAGGATACCGGTAATTATGTTCTTAGTTTTCAGATGCAGGGTGGAAAATTAACAGTGCGAGAAAAAACAAACAAACAAACAAAATCCAGAAGAAAATACTTAAAAGGGATAATGTGTAAGATTTAGACAGTTTTTCATTACGGACAGCAGGAGGTGCTGCAGGTGCTGCATTTACCATTTTCCGTAGCTACAACAAACATGGCCACCTCCAGAGAAGTTTGATATAATTAAATGATAACTAGATCTATGATTGTATTTAAAACATATTGTTGGTCATTAAGAACACATTAATTTGCAAGTTTTTGAAATTTACAATCATTTGTTATTCCTTTTAAATGAAAACGGTCTAAATCTTGCACACTGTCCCTTTAAACACAAGGACAATTAGCTTAATTGCAACCCCTTGTACGACAGCTGTGCAAATATGGAATACAGACCTTTAAGCCAAACACTTAATCAGTTAAGTCAGAAATGTATGCTTTGTATTGTACTCTGAAACAATACAATTTCAGGGATGTTAACATTTTACATCATGTTGAAAATGCTTGTAAAAAACTGAAATAAGGGCGAAATAGACAAGCAAAGGCTGTTGCTGTAATTTAATAAAACTATGCCTCTTCATTCAGAAAATGTCCAGAAATAAAAATTACAATACCTTTGGTTAAAAAAAAACAACATTTTATTGATAGATTTATTTCGCTCCATAAATAAGGCAGATACACAATCACTGAATTTGGCCTCAAAAATGCACATTCATTTTAACAGGTCAGGAACAATTCAGTTACAAATAGCTGTGATCTTCATATACCCTCAAAATCATGATTCTATTCATTCCGAAGTAGACAAAAACATAAGCCACATGCAACCTCATGTAAAACCACTTAACAAAGAGCAACAAAGGCATCCAAGTAAACAACGTCATCAAGATTTATACAAGATATATTGTGATGCGGCCTATTAGTATCCTAAATGAAAAAAATAATATATTAATTCCCGTAAACAATGCTAAACGTGTTATAGCAGTACATTGCAAAGATTGTGGGTACCTTTTAGCAGACAGAACTTTATGTCCAGTGGTAGGAGTTCTGGTTGGGATTGGAGGTGCGAGTGCGTGTGTATACACATGCACACATATGAACGGTAATATACCGTATAAACTTCTACATTCTTGGATAGAGAGGCTTTTTAGTACCATAGTATCAAAACATGGATAGAGTTAAATGACATGTCTACAAATGTTGAGTGGAGGTCGCTGCAAGTACTGTACGTTCTTTCTCGTTAGTTGTTTAACTGAATTTGCTTACAACACTTAATGTTTGTTAAATACAAACTTCGCAAAGATAATTTCGCCACATACTTATTGAGACATACTGTACATAATTTCATCACAAGAATGTAAAAAGGAAAACTTCGTGTTGTCACTTCCATACCTCAATCAAAAAGTTAGGCCACTTCATCATAACATTAGCAACCACAACTATCCATACATACATTCAAATATAGATCTGTTAAACTTCTCAGTAGAATTTTATATCTCTTCCTTATCATTCATTAGTCAATGCAGCATTTTAACCATTGCACTTGTGTTCACTTCTATGTATGGAATGTACACAGTAAAATTTGTGCCCTTGAGCATTTTTCCATACAGACATAAATAAAGGGCATTATTGGCATAAAAAGTGGCATTCAGGTTGTAATCACAGCATAAATGAACACTGTTAGTCAACACCTGATCAACAACAATCAAAGCTTTTACCTGTTCACATGAGTTCACCCTCAACACCTGCCACACTATCTGCTTGCTTTTTGTGGCCTCCTCTTGCAGACATTAAGACATCTAGTGAATGCTTCTATAATTATAGCACAAAACGGAGGTTGTACATTGCACCTTAAAAGCTAAAACCAAGTGATTCTATTGCCAATAATGGTTTCTTAAATGAAAATCCTTCAAAAAGACATGACAAATACTATTAAGACTGAGCAGCACATACCTTCTCTTTCATGACAGTATTAGTGTAACTATTTTGTTTGTTAACGTTCGTAAAGTTTGTGCAGTGAAGGTCTATTTGTGTCAGGAATTTTTCTCAGATCATCTTTGGCCCCTGTTTCCACTTTACAGTTAGCTATATTTTCTGGGAATACTGTATTGTAAACAGGCATTTTTTTGTGGCTAGCTGTTGCTGTCTCTCTCCGGGAGGGAAACCCCTTGGTACACCGAAGAGCAAGCCAAAGGCCCAGCAGCAGTCCGTTGGTCCATGGCTGAGTGCATGATAGTCAGCCACACATCGTCCATGTTTGGCATTACAAAAATTTTCTGAAAGAAGAAGACATTGTTGTTCACACATTTCAGCCAATAATTAAACACAATTAATTAAAGGAAGGAATCTGATATGCCACTAATTCATTATATTTGGAAACAATTTGATAACAGCAACGCATGAATTTTTTATTTTTTTTTAATCTGTTCCATGGTCAAAAACATCAAGGAAAAGATAAACACATCCAGATTAAGCAAAATGTACTTTTGCACATTTTGCTTAAAGGGGAACATGTTAAGGGGTAACATATAAAGTCCGCTTTTTGGAGCTTTTAACCATGTTCCGATGTTGATTTTTCTCTTTGATGCATTTCGAAGCATTACTTGTTTATTCTGCGCTATCACACTAGCCCCACCCGAGCAGATGAAAACGATTTGAAATTTGCTAATGACGCCAGGAGTGAAATAGGGACAATTCACAACTACTCGTGGCGCCTGTGCAATAGAAAATCCACGCAGACCTATCCACCTCTTTTAGTTTGGTTTTGGAGCTGAGGAGGAGAGATTTTGCACCGAGTAAATAGCAATGTTTCATTTATTTATCAGGATGATGGATGCATGCATGTTGCGTGGCCCGCCGCTTGAGCTGCAAGCTGGCGCGACACGGTCAGAGCAAAGGAGCCATTTTACTTCCTGGTTAGAAAGATCAGTGCCATAAAACTCATATTTAGTAAAGAATTAAATCACCAATGTGCCGATTGTTATTCATAAGCACATATTAAACAGTGGAACGTATTCAAATATTATGTTACGGCCCTTTAATGTGGAAGAGTACAGCACCGATTTACTGAATAAAATCTCTGATGCAAACTACGCAACAATTAATACACACAGCGCATCAGTACCTGAAGCTCCTGCTCCAGTTTTTTCTCAATCCAGTCGGTGACATGAGCCAGAGTGACTTCTCTTTCTCCCAGTTTAGGTCGTGCCTTCAGCTCTAAGTGAGGGGGCTTCCTAAAGCCATACCTGGGGAAAAAAAAAAAAAAAAAAAAAGAAAAATAATCCCAAACATGCAAGAAAAAAAGATACACAATTTCCAGTTACAACAAACACAAGGCCAGATAATTAAGAAGCATTTTTTCCCCACACGTCATGAAGATGAAAATCTATTTGAACATACCAAATTCTGTCAGTTGGCGGGGGAGGTATATTGACAGCAAGCGTTCCTTGGAGTTTTTGCAGCTCCACTGTTAGAAGAAGAGGAGTGTTGGATACCTCCTCCATCTTCTTTTTGATAAACTCTGTTTCTGTAGCTTTCTGGAAGTATTTAGACTTGGTGATCTTGTCGACAAAGCGCATGATTTTGCTGGGTTTGTGGCCTCCAACAAAAGTATATCTAGAAAAAAATCACAACATAATTTTAATGTTGATGTCATCCGATGATATGTCGGGGAAGCCTTCAGCGGCTAGCAGGCACGCCAGCTTCACAGCATTAACCATGGTTGGGCGTGAAGCCTGCATAGTCGTGCACGACTTTGGCCCACCGTTTTTGTCTAATTTGAGTTCAGTGTCTGTTATTTCATCTCATTCAGAACAATCTGAATGTGGCATGTCGCCACGCGATATCCACGCCAATATTCCTTTAGGGTGACGTCACGCTCATCCTCTTTTCTTTTTCTGTTTACTAGCTCACTACTTCCCATTTCAAGGAATATATCTGTACACGCCGAAGTGCCCAATGCAAGTTTGCGACATGATGCATTAATGCTAATATCACACTGCAATATTTAATACTCAATTCTGATTTTTTGTGAAATCTTTTGATTTTTTTTTTTTTTTTGTGAGGTTGTTCACATTTCAAAAAAATGCAACCTCTAAGTGGCGTGTGTGTTAAGACTAAATGGTCCAAAACTCTTCCGCATGCGCATTGAGAACACCGTGACGTCACACACCGCAGGCATGCTTAAAGTCAGTGTTAACGGAGGAACCACAATGGAATACGGGGTGACGTTGAAATGACCGCCATACTGGAGAGAGAATATTTTCAATCGGTTATATTTGAGGAGGAAATTGAGGAAGGAAAGGGTGAGGTTTTTGGCCTTGTCATTTTCTGCAGCGCCGGCAACGTCTCGCTTGCTCAATCCACTGAAGTGTTTAGATGCTCACTGCGAGTGAGAGAAAGAGAGAGCGAGAGACAAAAAATTCCATTGCTCTCCTAATGAGTGGCCTTTGCCTCGTCTGCTATTGTTGTTTTGCTTTTTCGAACCTGCGCCCGCCTTGTGAGCGCAGAATTGGGACATTTGGGGTTATTTGTTACGTGCAGATTGAATTTGCAAAACAAAAGATCAGATATGGATCGGATTCAGGACCACAAACCCAAGTGAAGTGAATTGCATTTCAAAAAAATCAGACGTGTCGTTCAAACTGCCATGAAAAGCTGATACAAGTCGCACAGGGGCAAAAAAGTCAGAATTGGGTCGTTTCAGGCTGCATGCAGCCTTAGAGACCTTTCCTCACCCTTCTGCTCCTGGGATTTCATTTGATTGCTCAGTGGCATCGTCTTCATCTGATGAGCCTGCGCTGGAAGATTCCTCATCGCTGTCAGCCAGGCAGTAAGTTCGTGGTCTAGAGCTGGAACAACAAAAACAGAAGAACAATTATGAACAGCCCTCCCTTATTCATATATCACATCTGCATGTGGTGTGTGTAAACTCATAACATTCTTCTGCATGTGACTTAAAAAAATGCAATGGGATATTGTAAAATAATCTAGGGCACTAGTTTTTCATTAACACAACATACTATTACACATTTACATATCTGCGTACCGGTTCTAGAGAATAATATAATTCTCCTTGGAAATAATGTTATTGTACTTATTGAACCTATGATTATGAAATGCCACATCCCAAACTAGACAAGGCGTAGAATGTTAAACGGTCGATCAGTCAGCACTTACCAAAAATAGAAATGTATCCATTAAACAGCAGCATGAAAGCAGAATCCAAGAAAGTAGAAAGGAGGAAGAAAAGGTATAGAAAAATCAAGAGAAACAGGTGAGAAAGGCTCCATATTTTGAAAATGAAAACAAGCATTTTATATTTTGTGCAGGAGGAAAACGCATGAAATTAAAAATGAAAACAACAGAGTCCCCCTTTCCCCTCAAAACAGTGAAGTGGGGATTTCTTTACCCATCTTCCCCTAAACGGAGACTTTCTCCTTCCTTGCCCAGGCGAATCAGGTTCATCTTAGTTTCAAGAGTCATCAGGAAAGACCCGCTGTAGGAAACATCCAAGTCAAACCAAAGACCTGTGGGCGGAAAAGTGAAAATGAGAGATTTTGCAAGTGGGCTGATTTGTAGGGCAACATGTAGTGTAGTGCTTTGAAGTCCTGCTTTGAATTTTGTCTCATGCTACGCATGTTTGCATGGGTTTTCTCCAGGCACTAATTAGCAAACCGAGCCACTGAGAAATGAAAAATTCAAAAATAAATGGCAAGGTACAGTGAAAAATGTTGGCTTCATTATCTCCTACTGCTTAAGGAGGGATTGTGAATCTGATGTTGACGTTAAAGATATTCAAATAATATATATTTTTTGAGTCACCTTTTTTGGAATTCACCGTTTGATGTTTTTGGATGACATTTTGGCACAGGTGACCGACTCAAACCTTTCTTATTTATATGGATCCGGGATGAGCACTTGTGTTGGGCTGTGTCACACTCAAGTGGTTATTTTTTCCCTGTTTATTAATGTATGTATGTATGATTCATTCTCTGCTGCACGAACATTAAACCTTTCTTGATTAACCACCAGAGGGCAGCAAATGTACAAATTTGACGAACGTCAAATGGAGAGAAAGAAAGTAAACAACTTGAGTCAGTGCCAGTCATTTTTCACTTTAAAACACTCAAGAGACTCAAGTGACAAGTGAGGAATATCTCACAGATCATATGCAGTCTAACATATGCAATCCAACATTACAGATCACAATTGTGATTTAGCTGTGCTGTTGATAGCTTGGGAACAATGCTTGAGACTCCACTAATAGTAAGCAGAGGGTTTACTAAATCTAGACTAGATTTGATGTGTGAATAATAAAGCGTCTTTCTAGTAGAAACGGCTAGCATTATTTGTTGATCTGTTTAGACATCCACACATGTAACAAATGGAAAGTTCTTCCAATCCACAACTTCCCTCAGAATGCCTGACCTTTCCCAAACAGTTTCTATCAGTTCATTCCCAGATAGATGTTATGCAATCTGCATGTGAAATGTCAGTTTGGGCAAAGGCTACAAATGCAGTCTTTGTTTAGAAGCAATGAAAGACATAACAAAGATTTGAGAATGATGGAAATTGGGACGAAGAAAGAAATAACTGTGTCATTTCACATTTGGGCTGCACAGGCACTCCTGAGGCGCAGCTAAGTAGCCATAGATGGCGATTTCCGAAAATAAGTCTGTGAAAAAGTTTTCAGTTTTCAAAGTAACATAATATAGTCCCTAAATCACCCGACGTGACTTGACTCCGAGACTGGGTGAAGGTCCACCACTTTTAAAGCGTTAGAAGTGTGGACGTCAGTCTACGCAGAAACACTGCCACATCATAGTCAAGGATTTTAATATGTCTGTGAAATTCTTTTGTCAAAATACCCCAAAGATGAAAGTTAACAGGGCACTTTACACCCCATTATTTTAAATCTCCCAGAAAAATAACAGGTTGTGATAAGGTGGTCTATTCTCATGAAATGGCTCACGCTGCACCCCACTGTGAAAACAATGCCAAATAATACTGCATGGAGACCAAATGCAGGTGCTGCGCGTGTTCATACATAGTCAATGCAGTTCATGCGGTCAATAGCTCTTTCGCCAATTTAGCCCATGTACAAAGGCTGAAGTGAACTTTTAGAAGCAGTGTAGCGGGGACAGCCAAATCGGTGTCAGCAGCAGTGGTGGACAGTCAGGACCAGCAAGGCCTTCGCTGCTGGCCTAACATAAACCTGACATCATTATTATAACTATAATAAACTATAATTATAATACACACACACACACACACGTCCTCAAAATTATTCATAACCCTTGTGAATTTTAATTTTTTTTTGTGTCTGTGACAAAACCTTTTTTTCTTAGTTTCTTTGAGGTACACACACACACACAGACAAACTTGTCCTCAAAATTATTCACACCCTTGTGAATTTTAAGTATTTTTTTGTGTCTGTGACAAAACCTTTTTTCTCAGTTTCTTTGAGTCATACATGACCAACAAACAAAATGTGTATATATATATATATATATATATATATATATATATATATATATATATATATATATATGTATATAAAGTACTTGACCCCTTGTCATTTCATGGATTACCTGAGGCTAATCACATTGCGAAATCAACCGAATAATCAAGGACAACTCATTCTATAGAGAGTCATTAGTAACAGCCCCAATTCCGTTTTTTGGCTTACCCTTATAGTCGATGGAAGGACTGGATGCCCCTAGAATCCTCGGAGTGGCCACACCCATGTCTAGTTCAGTCAGGGTTAGCTCATTCATGAAGTATGGCAACTGGAAAAGTGAAGACGTAATTACTTGTTACAAAAGTGCTGACAAACACACTACCCTACGAACAATTAGTGGCAAACAAGGTGTTGCTAACCATGGGAATAAGAAATGCAGTCGGGAAAGACCAAAAGTAAGTGCTTAAGTGTACACACATCTGGCTAAAACTGCGTTGGTGGAGAAGCAATGGCTTTGGAGAGCAATTTGTAAGACACAATTAATACCTATCTGTTAGAGGAGATAAGAGTTTGTAAAATAATAATAATAATGTACTGTAAAATAATGCGTAATAAAATTATTTGAGTCAGCCTGGTTTGTTCGAAAGTGATCAGTATGAATGGCAATTGTCAGGCAATATGGAGCACTTGACCACTGCTAGCTAGAGCAGCTAATTTATGCTAGAGACGATGATAACATCAGCCTTTTTAATATTTGGTAGGGTAAGGTTAATTCTGGAGTTCTCACTACATATTCACTACATTGGGTAGTGCTTTACTGTCATGTCATGCATGACATGACATGCCCCCCAATCAAGTGATGTTATTTTTTTTTTCCGGCTGATTTTGACTTGGGATGTCATATCAGCCCACCACGATCGAGACGTACTGAGCACCCCGCTGTTTGCAGGTAAGAATGATAAAATGCACTTAATCAATACATAAAGAATAGAAGAATACCCTGCATTACCTCAGATAGAAACACATAACACCAACAAAACTTGTTTCTACATGTCAGTAGTCCCTTGTGAATATGTCTGTGCTCAAATACTTTCCAGCATGGTAACGGGATGACAATACTAACAACTTTTAGATCAAATGTAATTAGGAACCATTATAGAGGCTAAGACTGTTATCAATCAAATAATGCCTTGAGGACAGAAAAGAAACCATTGGAAGGAAAGAAAAAAAAATCTAAACTAAAATGGAGCTGACTGAATCCAAGTCTGTCACAGAGCCTTGAAAAGACACAAAAATGTCTTTTCACAGTTTTAATTTCTTATGCTTTTCGAAGGTATCTGCTCACCCGTATCTTGCTGAGTTTCATTTGAATCTTCTTGGAGACAACTTCAGCCCAGTGAGGCTCCCGCAGAAAATCCCAAAAGAGCCGGCCAACAGCTGCATTCACCCAGGCAACTGGATCCTCCCCTTCTTCCTTGAGATGTTCCTGTACTGAGGTGGGGCTCTGAAACTATAGAAACCATATTTTGATAAACATACACATATTATGGATAGTGAACTGATTTTGATTCTACTACACAACACAACACAATTGTGCTAAGTTTATATACTGTACCTTGGCTACCTTGAGAATCACAAGTTTTTGGATAAAAGGCTGATCATGCAGAAACTGCTATTTAGGGATTGTGATCAGGTAAAGCAATTTGTAGTTACAGAGTCTGTGTCCTTTTAAAATCAGAATGACAACTTACAGTGTATTATCCAAATGACCCCGATCAAAAGCATGCATACTCTTAAAAGTTTGGAATGTCCACTCAAGTAGACACACACAGATATTAGATGGTTTAAACAGATATTAAAAGTACTGTATGTTTCCACAACTGTGAAAATCTGTAATTGTAATTAGTGTCCGTATAAAAACATTCAATGGATTCCTAAACTCTTGAGAGAAAGAAGTGAAGTGATCCCCGGTGCCATTTTCTCGACCGGATGAAATGTAGTACAATAGTTGCATACCAAGCGACGCCCTTTGATTTTGAAGGTGATCTCAAATGAAACAACCCTGTGACACTCGCAGAGAACTGCCAGAAAACAAAGTGAGCCAGAACGCTCACCACGCAGTTGGTTCTATAAATGCGTTTTTCAATCATAATCTCATGTTTAGACGAGTGGGGGTGCATAGAACATTGGAAAAACAAAGGAAATCTTTGATGTGAGTTTTACCCACAACCACACTGTCTGAAAAGAATCAACAAGGATTATGATGAAATGTACACAATTCCTATTGTGAAACATGCTGGTGGATGTCTAATGTGTTGGGGTTCTGTGAGCAACAGAATAATAGATCATCAGAATTGATGAATAGATGACTGCAGCATTTTATGAGAAAATACTGGAGGACGAGTATCATTCATCAGTTTAGAAGCTGGACATCGTAAACATTTGGACTTTGCAACATAATTATCCAAAACACAGAGCAAAGTCAACCCTTCCATGACAAAAGCAGGAAGACAAAAAATAAGGCTGTGGAGTGGCCTTTACAGCCAGCTTCCCACAATCTCATTGACCCACTCTACGTAGGAGCATCTCAAATGTGCAGTCAATGTAAGATAACCTCATAATTCCCAGAAACATGAGGCATTTTGCCAAGACATCAGGACAGCTTTACCTGCCGAGGAAATAAAGGGCCTTAGCAATAATTATCACAAAAGACTGCACGCTGAAGGGGTCAAACCACATTAGGAATAACGGACGTGCAAAATTTTGAACAAGGACCCTCTCATTTTCTTTACTCCTAATTTCTTTTTTTAAAAGTTAACCCTACACTTGTGCAGTATTGTGTCAATTTTTTGCACAAATTCTTCTACATTCTACTCATCATATTTTAGCCAAAAGAAGTCTGGAAGTGTGATAACTTTGTTGGACGTTCCATTTAAAATTTTGACACATTGTCTGAGTGTGAAATTTCAGCTCCCTATAGTGTCATCTTTCAATGTGTTCTGTTTGATGTAAAGAAGGAATTGGCCAAAATACTACACAAGGTTTAAATGATTATTTTGAAATCCATTACAAATGTGCATGTAAAGGGTATATAATTTTTTGTATAACCTAACTGTATTTGTTCAACTCCACTAACTGCTGACGTTTTTTTTTTTAACCTCATTTAAGACATACTGAGACTAGATAACTGATTTGTCATCAAACAAAGAACTTTTTTTTGGACAATGAATACAATGTAATTTGTGATACCTTCTTTTCGGCTCCAGGGCTGCTCTGGGGACATTGGGGTTCAGAGCTGTTCGCTGGTTTTGTCAATAGTGAAGCCATGTAGACTCTGTAGTCCAATAGCTGGCTTTTAGCACCGCTTATTGTTGGAAAATCTTTTGTCCTGGGCTGTGATGCCAGGACATCATCCAGACTGCTGCGGCTACTACTTCGACTGTGAGAACTCTGGCCTGTGGGTAACATTTTAAAGGAATGCTTGAGCAATTAGACAGTTTTCTCCCCCTTTAAGCTGATAATGAAATGTTTATGAATGATATTGTCATTAATAATAAATGACTAAACTCAAAAGTTGTATGAGAAAAACTGAAGGAAAATAAATAATGTGTGCTCACTACTTTTGGGGCTTGCAGGACTTGCAGCTTTCTTCATATCCACCTTACGTATAGAAGCTAACAAAAACCTCTGGAACCAGTCCTCCTTCTCCCTCCCGGTTCTTCCAAACAGATAGAGAGTCACATCTCTACTTGAGGACATTGACCGGGCTGGCTCTTGAGCTCCTCCTGCCAACTCTCCTCTGTTCTCACTGGTGTCCCCTTCCACTTTAGATATGAAATCATCCTGTTTGGCGAGTTCAATGCAGATGGGATATTTTTTGTTCCATATCCGTTTCCTGGCCAAACTCTGAGGCACTAGACGCACCTAGAAGATGGATATATAAGATTTATTGGTCTTGGTTAAAATATTGTGTGCTGATTCAAGAGCTAAAACCAATTGGAATTGATCATGTAAGATAAAAGCAAAAAAAAAACACATTTGTTAAAAATCATGTTTGCAATATTATGTAGCTCAGAAGTCACCAGTGTGGTTAAGGTTAGGATGCATCTAAGAACCACATGAGTAGCCTATGGGCCTCTTCTAAAATAGCTCACCAGTGAGGAGACACTGGGATTTTCTCACAAAGTTGTAGAA